>NC_033797.1:74609875-74784682 GCF_001876935.1 Asparagus officinalis
TGAAGCAGATGTTTAAGAATATCGACACTGATAATAGTGGTACAATTACGTATGAAGAACTGAAGACTGGACTTTCTAGGCTCGGATCACAGCTCACTGAAGCTGAAGTCAAGCAGTTGATGGATGCAGTAAGATTTTCTTTCTTTTTCTTGTTTAAAAAGAAAACGAAAGAAGTTTGAAATTTTCTTTTGGTTTCATAGGCCGATGTGGATCAAAGCGGCACTATTGATTATGTTGAGTTCATCACAGCTACCATGCATCGGCATAAACTGGACAAAGAGGAGAACTTGATCAAGGCCTTTCGGTACTTTGACAAGGATGATAGTGGGTATGCATTTGATATATGCATTGGAATATTGTTCATGGTGTCAATGTGTAAACATTATTTTTGCATGCCTAGGTATATCACCAGAGATGAACTGAAACATGCTATGACTCAGTATGGCATGGGTGATGAAGCTACAATCAATGAAGTTCTTGATGATGTTGACACTGATCGAGTGAGCTAATTATTTGATCTTCATTGAGAAAATCAAATTCTTGTTTCTACTGCTATTATAGATTGTTGTTAATTTATTACATGGTCTTTTGACAGGATGGGAGGATTAATTATGAAGAATTTGTGGCAATGATGAGGAGAGGAAGTCATCCATGATCTTGATGGGAGTGCATGGTTTGGTACTTTTACATAATTATACAAAAACTGAACTATGTGAAAACATGCTTTTTAATAAAACCGTGAGGCTATTTCTGAGTTAGGGCTCTACCATTAACGCGATGAATTCAAGAAGGATCCATAGCAGGGGTCTCTTGGAGGGATTCAAATACTCTCCACTGCTGAAAAGTACTGAAGCAAAAAAAAAAATTATAATCATCTCATCGCGACCATCTACATTTGGCAGAGGATTGTGATTTACCCTAAATCTAAATATTAAAGTTAATGGTTATGCTCATGGGAACATATATGTATGACGGTATGTGTATATATGCATGTGTATGTTATACGTATATGTGTTGTCCGCTTGTGGGCGCACCTAATTGTGCATTTGTGTGCATGTGCATTCATGTGAGACCGCTACATGGTTGAGCAAATTTATTTACTGTCTTGCAGTTTCTTGGATGATCCTATAGGAAACTATCTTCAGTTTCTCTATCCTTAACGCGCTGTACAATAGCAATTAACTCAAAACTGCATAAATTGAGCAAGTTATCTTTGCTCTCGTTCAACTTGAAACTTTTTGTAAGGACTGTGAGTTCCAAGTTCTTTATGGCTCTACAAAAGACCTTACGCAGATCTGATGTACATTTTGCCCACAACGGTACATCTTTTGTTGTCCTTTGTTAATTGTTAATGAGGAGGGAATTCTCTCACAAAAAGACAAATTTTCTCAAAAAAAAAAAAAACATCTGTAGACAAATATTGATGTTCCTGTGAATTGGAAAGCTCACAATATCGAGGGCGAGGGAACTTACAAGATTTCTACGCCCCCGATACATCTGCTTGATCGACAAACTGTCACATATATTTCTGCTGCATCCTACAGGTGATATTCACTATAAATTCAGGATCAAACTATTGTGTTCTGATACCAATTGTTATGTACGGAAGCCAAAACCGATGTGCTTCGAGGAAACAAAACAAATGTCGAGAGAAGGCTAAACAAACCAAAGTAATGCCACAAACACAAACAACCAATTTTAACATAATTCGACAAGTTGCCTACATCCATGGGGCAAGAAAGGGATGTGGTTTTCACTAATAGATAAGAAGAGTACAAACTGAGATTACAAATCACTCGAACTCACCAATTAATCTCACCAACAAATCTCTAATTCTTTCCAAACAAAACCCTAACCATTAGCTTAGAAAATACATCTTCTCTGTGCTCCAAATATCCCCAATTCAAGCCTATCAAACCCTCAAAATCGTGTTCCTATTTATTTCAAAACTAAAACCTAAACAAAATCCAAATAGGAACTCAAACTGTGCACAAAATTAACCCGCTATAAGTCGACTTAACAGGGGTCATAAGTTAACTTAGCAGAGCGAAAAACACCAACTAGAGAACAGATCGTAAGTCGACTTATCAGTCCTGATAAGTCGACTTGACAGAGCCCAAAACAACAATTTCAGAACAGATCTTAAGTCAACTCATGCACAGACACAAGTCAACTTACCATAAGTCGACTTATGCATGTGCATGAGTCGACTTATGACACAAAATCTGGATTTTTTAGATTTCTCCATAAATCTCCACCTCGACGAAGTTTTCCTAAAACTGAGCCGACACCAATACCAACCAAACGTTCCACTTGTTGCGTCCAGTACAAAGTGAAACAAAATCACAACAACGGACTCAATCCACAACAAATCGAGACACAAATGAGAATGTAATCACTCTCCAAATATCGGTATCTACTAACCAAACCAGCTGCATCATAAATGACTGTCTACGTATCCTCTTGCTCAAGGAATCAAGCATTCACGTAGTTCACCCAACGGCCTCCAAAGGCCCTCAATCAAATAGAAGAGTTCTCAACTCTTCACCAACAAATCTGCGACGGATAGCTCTCCCAATGGCCCCAAAGTGAAACAAACCAAACACCTCCAACTTGTTAGATACTTTGTTTTGATGATGGTTTACAAACATCATTATTAGTGCTAATTGTTTATTGAGCTATATTATAGATCACATATCATTAGCACCTTATATGGAGGATTGGATGAAAAATGAGCTATAACGACATATCTAAGGAGGTGGAGGTAAAGTGATGAAGCAAAGCTTTCAAAAGCACTATATGCATGAGAAGCTTCATCAACATAAGAGCAAATATCAAGACTCAAGCCATGTACTCATATGTGAGGCATATTTACTATTTTATTTTCTCTCTAGTACTTAATATAGGCAAGAGGCTTATTGATTACATTTGAAGCTCATGAGATAACACACTTGCACATTTTCAAAACTCGTATTTTGGTACTTTTGCTAAAATGATGATTTTCACGCATACAAGGACCTTTTTGCAAAATTCCTTCTCAAACAAGTTTATCAAAATGTTTATAAAGTATTCCCTAAGTTTCACATTTTTTTGGAGTTTATTTACTATTTTTAACAGAGTCTTGAAACTTAATTTCAAAATCGATTCAGGCTGATAACCTGTTATCAGTCGACTGGCCAGTCGACTGATGACATCATCAGTTGACTTATGGATCGACTGATGAAAGTACCTGCAATCATCAAAAAGTTTATGTTCTGTTTTGATCGATTGACCAATCGACTGACGAGTTATCAGTCGATTGAAAAATGATCATCAGTCGACTGATGATCTGATATTTGAATACGATGTTCAGCTCATCAGTCGACTGATGCTTCCCGTAAGTCGACTAATAAGAAGTCTAATGGCTAGTTTTGTACAAAATCTGTTTCTCAGTTTTTGGAAGATTTTTACTGATTCTTTGGGGTTTTGGCTGTTGTCTTCTCTTCTCATAAATACCCAACAACCCTAACTACTTTAGTACCTAAGCTTTCATTACAAATCTCATGTGTTTGCGTTTATTGTTTTCAAAGAGCTTCAACTTTTATTTGCTTTCACTATTTCAAAGCCTACATCCCAAGCTTCAATTGCAATCTCCTCTCTTGTCATAGGGCTACTGTAAAGAGAGAGCTTTTCTTCGCACATCCCAAGCTTCAATTGCAATCTCCTCTCTTGTCATAGGGCTACTGTAAAGAGAGAGCTTTTCTTCGATTTACTACTGTTATGAGCTTGATCTCCTCTCTTGTCATAGGGCTACTGTAAAGAGAGAGCTTTTCTTCGATTTACTACTGTTATGAGCTTGATCTCGTGGAGATCTACTGTGTGATTGTGAGATCTCGGTGGAGATCATTTTTTAGAAGAAGTTCTGGCTTCCAAACCGGGTGTGTAGTGGATTTCTCCTCGAGAGTGGGGAGCGGGGATGTAGGTCAGCTGACCGAACCTCATGAACATACTGCGTGTCATCAATTGATTAACTATCTCTATCCCTACTCTCTTTTATTGTTATCGCATTTCATATTTGTGCATGGTTTATTAGAATATCTTTTAATTGCATATTATTTATCCATAAATCTTATTCTTCCCTAGGGCTTTTCAATTGGTATCAGAGCAAGGTCTCTACTATTGTTAGACTTAAAACCCTTAGAGAAAAGATCATTATAGAGGCTTCAATGAATATGTATATGCTAGAAGGACAATCCACCACTAGGCCACCCCTCTTCACCGGTAGCAACTTTGCCTATTGGAAGGCTAGGATGAGAATTTATTTGCAATGCATTGACCTTGACATTTTAGAAATTATAGAAAAAAAATATGTTAAAAAGGATAGCAGTAAAATGACCGAAGATGAAAGAAACATAGCCAACCTTAACATTAAGGCCCCAATGAGTACAAGAGAGTTTCTACATGTGCAACCACACATGAAATTTGGGAGAAGTTATGCATTACCCATGAGGGAACCCCCCAACTGAAGGAGTCTAAGAGTAGTGGACTCATGCATGATTATAAACTATTTAAAATGCTTCCAAGTGAATCTATTAACTATATGTTTTCTCGATTCATTAATATTATAAATGAATTGTACGGTCTTGACAAGGTCTTGGAGAATCAAGAGATGTGCTACAAAATTCTTCGCTCTTTGACGCAGGCTTGGGAACCTAAAGCTACGGCCATCGAAGAAGCACATGATCTATTTACTCTCACTCTTGATGGACTTAGCAAGCTCAAGGTCCATGAGAAGAAGGTTAAAGAGAAGGAAGAAGCACCCCCAAAGGAAACCGAGGAGCCATCCCAAAAATTAAGTCAATAGCTCTTAAGGGAGCAATTGACGATTCATCCTCGTCGGATGGTGAAGATGATATCTCTAGAGAAGTGGCATACCTCTCTAGAAGGATATCAAGACTAATCAAAATGAACAAAAATTATAAATATCGATCTAACAACAAATTTTCTCCTCGTATAGGTAAATGCTTTGAATGCAACGAACTGGGACACTTAGCCAAGGATTGTCCCAAACTCAAGGAGAAGTATTTGAAATACAAGAAGAAGAAGGCTATGTATGCCTCTTAGGATGAATCCGAACCAAGTAATTCAGATAGTGATGACGAGGGCGCTAAGATTGCTCTTCATGACCGAAACATTTGTTTCATGGCTCATGAAGATGAGGTACAATCCAAAACCGAAAGTGAATCTCTTTATATACAATGTGAATTAGAAGTGGCTTTAGAAGAATTAAATTTTGAATTTAAAAAATTAGCAAAAGAATATTCTTCATTTAAATTAAAAATTACATGTTTCTTGTGATTCTAAGTTTGAGCAACTACAATCTTCTCTTGCTCTAAAAGATGAAATGATAGAAGATCTAGGCTTTGAAAACAAACAACTAAGATCTAAAGTTGAGAGATTAGAATTTGAAAACAATAGAATTAAATCTAATCATGCTTACTCTAGTCATCATGTTGATAGAAAATAGTATCATCAATCTCATGCTCCTACATACAAGAAAAAGTTTTTGTGCACATATTGTATGAAATATGGTCATATTTCTACTCATTGTAGGATTAAAAATAACATTGATCATTATGAGTTAATGTGGGTACCCAAGAGTACCAAAAATACTAACACTCAAGGACCCAAAACTTGGGTACCTAAAGGTTCTACAACTTGTTTATATGTAGGGAACATCTTGCACAAGACATAAGTACTTATGGTACCTTGATAGTGGTTGCTCTCATCACATGATGGGCAATAAAGAATTATTTGCAACCCTATCAAGGGTTGAAGTATGCAATGTCTCCTTTGGTGACGGAGAGAAAGGTAAAATCATAGGAATTGGTACTATTGGTAAGATACCTTCTCCCGTAATTGAAGATGTATATTTTGTTAAAAGTTTAAACCATAATCTTCTTAGTATTAGTCAATTAAGTGACAAAGGCTTTCACATCATTTTTAGACCGGATAAATGTATTGTTAGTAGAAATGGTAAAATCATTTTTGTTGCTTTTAGAATATCTAATATTATATTTTTGAGATGAACAAGCTCTTAGATCAAGATATAAAGTGCCTTCCCGGGATAGATGGGGATCCTTAGATTTGGTACAAGAGACTTGGACATGCTAACATGAAGTTTATATCTAAGCTATCCAAGAAGAATTTAGTAAGAGGGTTACCAAATCTATCTTATATTAAGGATTCTACTTGTGAGGAATGTTCCAAGGGTAAACAAACTAAAACTTCCTTCAAATCCATAAATGATGTATCCATTTCTAAACCTTTACAATTATTGCATCTTGATCTTTATGGACCCATGCGTGTTGCCTCTCTAGGCAAATACTATGTTTTTGTTATAGTTGATGATTTCTCTCGTTTTACATGGGTAATTTTTCTTACTAATAAAGATGAATGTTTTGAAGAGTTTTCTCATTTTGTAAAAAGAATTAAAAATAAAAATATTTAAAAGTTGTTAAAATTAGAATTAATCATGGTGGAGAATTTTAAAACAAATTCTTTAAAGATTTTTGTGATCATCGTGGTATAACACATGTGTTTTCTGCTCCTAGAACACCCTAACAAAATGGTGTTGTTGAACGCAAAAATAGAACTATATAAGAGATGGCATGCACAATGATAAACTCTTATGATTTACCAAAATATCTTTGGGGGGAAGTCGTTAATACGGCTTGCCATATTTTAAATAGTGTTTTGATTAGACCTTCTTTTAAGAAAACTCCTGATGAACTCTTTTTTGGCAAAACTCCACATATTGGATATTTTCGTATCTTTGGTTGTAAATGCTTTATCTTAAATACTAAAGACCACCATGATAAATTTGATTCAAAAATTAATGTTGGGATATTTTTGGGATATGCTCCTAGACTAAAGACCACCATGATAAATTTGATTCAAAAATTAATGTTGGGATATTTTTGGGATATGCTCCTAGAAGCAAGGCTTATAGAGCTTTCAACAAGCGAACAATCGTTGTTAAAGAGTCTATAAACGTTACTTTTGATGAATCTAATATTGGTTTGCAAGAAAATTTGCTTAGGGATGATGATGAGATTGAGGAAGGAATGGAGCTCTTGCAACTAAATGATAAATCCTCAATGAACGTACCAATTGACGAGGAGAACATAAATGAACAAACTCAAGAAGAACTCCCAAGGCTTGGAAGTTTACACCGGATCACCCTAAAGACCAAATTATAGGGAGTCCATCCAAAGGTGTTTTGACTCACTTAAAAGCAATGAGAGAATGTGGTAATATAGCCTTTTTATCCCAAATAGAACCTAAACATATTGATGATGTTTTAAAAGATGAGTTTTGGGTTTTAGCTATGCATGAAGAGTTGAATAACTTTCAAAGAAACAATATTTGGAAATTGGTTCCTAGACCAAATAATAATTCTATTATTGGAACTAAATGGGTTTTTAGAAATAAGCTTGATGAGTTTGGCATAGTAACTAGAAATAAAGCTCTTTTAGTTGCCCAATGATACAATCAAGAGGATGACATAGACTATGATGAAACTTTTGCACCGGTTGTAAGGAATCTATTAGGATGTTTTTAGCCTTTGAAAGTTTTAAAAAATTTAAATTATTTCAAATAGATTTCAAAAGTGCTTTCTTAAATGGCTTTATTGAAAAAGAGGGTTATGTTGAGCAACCCCTCGGCTTTATTGATTCATCTTTTCCAAATCATGTATACCGGGTTCAAAAAGCTTTATATGGGTTAAAACAAGCTCCTAAGGCTTGGTATGCTCGCCTCTCAAGTTTTCTCATAGAAAATGATTTTACAAAAGGAACAATTTATAATACTCTTTTTGTTAGAAAATGGAAAAATGATTTCATTTTAGTTCAGATTTATATGGATGATATTATTTTTTGTGCTACTAATGAATCTTTGTAAAATGACTTCTCTAAAGTAATGCAAGATCAATTTGAAATGAGCATGATGAGAGAGCTTACCTTCTTTCTCGGCCTCCAAGTTAAACAATCCAATGATAGCATGTTCATATCACAAAGCAAATATGCTAGGGAGTTGGTAAAAAATTCGGGATGGAAAGTTCAAAACATGCCCCAACTCCAATGAGCACCACTATCAAGTTGAATGCGAATGAAAGCGGTGGAAAGGTATACCAAAAGTTATATCGAGGTATGATAGGTAGTCTTCTTTATCTCACCGCTAGTAGCACAGATATCATTTTTAGTGTTTGTGCATGTGCACGTTTTCAAGCTTCTCCTAAAAATCTTATTTGATTACGGTTAAAAGGATTATAAAATACATTAACAACACCTTAGAACTTGGTTTGTTTTATCCTAAAAATACATTATTTGATCTTTGTGGTTATTATGATGCCGACTTTGCCGGTTGTAGGGTGGACCGCAAAAGTACGAGTGGTACTTGTCAATTTTTAGGTAACTCACTTGTATCTTGGTTATCCAAGAAACAAAATTGTATTGTTTTGTCCACTGCAGAAGCAGAATACATTGCCGTCGGCTTATGTTGTGCACAACTTTTATGGATGAAACAAATTTTGGTTGATTTTGATCTACACTTTCATGATACAAAATTTTTTTGTAATAACACTAGTGCTATCAATATTTGAAAAAAATACGTTTTGCACTCTAGAACCAAACATATAGATGTACGACATCACTTCTTACATGACCATGTTGAACAGAAAGATGTTTCCCTTGTTTATATTGACACCAAATCTCAATTAGCGGATATCTTTACCAAACCCCTTTGTGAAGTTGATTTTTGCCGTATTAGAAATGAATTAGGCATGTGCATCCTTGAAAAATATTTTTTTGTCTATTTTGTTTCTTTTTTATACTTTGTTCTACCATTGTCATATCTATTTTTTTCTTAATCCTAAAATGTCCAACCATGCTTAAGCACACATGTGTACCAAGAGGAATGTAGATGTGAGAGACCGGGGTCGTCCCAAGAGGAGTAGGGTAGGTGATAATGTCTAGAGGTAGGTCGTAATTCCTAACACTTAAGGGAGACACGGGTAGGCCAACACTTGAAGTGCATTTGTGTGGATTTTTTAGCATGCATATTGTCTTTTACCCCATTTTTGATGGTTACAAAGAGGGAGAGAAATCTCCTCATTTGTGCACATAGTAAGGGGGAGCCCTATAGATAGGGAGGGGGAGCCTTATAGATAAGAGGAGCAACTATCAATAAGCCAAATAATCTATTTTTACTTACTCTTGCATAATGGATGTTTGTCATCATCAAAAAGGGGGAGATTGTTAGATCCTTTGTTTTGATGATGATTTACAAACACCATTATTAATGCTAATTGTTTATTGAGCTATATTGTAGATCACATATCATTAGCACCTTATATGGAGGATTAGATAGAAAATGAGCTATAACGATAATATCTAAGGAGGTGGAGACAAAGTGATGAAGCAAAGCTTTCAAGAGCACTATAGGCATGAGAAGCTTCATCAACATAAGAGCAAATATCAAGACTCAAGTCATGTACTTATATGTAAGCGATATTTACTATTTTATTTTCTCTCTAGGACTTAATGTAGGTAAGAGGCTTGTTGATTACATTTGAAGCTCATGGGATAACACATTTGCACATTTTCAAAACTCGTATTTTGGTACTTTTGCTAAAATGATGATTTTTACACATACGAGGATATTTTTTACAAAATTCCTTCTCAAACAAGTTTATCAAAATGTTTATAAAATATTCCCTAAGTTTTACATTTTTTTGGGAGTTTATTTACTATTTTTAACAGAGACTTGAAACTCAATTTCAAAATCGATTTAGGCCGATAACCTGTTATCAGTCGACTGGCCAGTCGACTGATGACATCAATCGACTGATGGATCGACTGATGAAAGTATCTGCAATCATCAAAAAGTTTATATTCTATTTTGGTCGACTGACCAGTCGACTGACGAGTTGTCAGTCGACTGAAAAATGATCGTCAGTCGACTGATAAGCTGGTATTTGAATACAACGTTTAGCTCATTAGTCGACTGATACTTCCCGTCAGTCGACTGATAAGTAGTCTAACGACTAGTTTTATACAAAATATGTTTCTCGGTTATTGGGAGATTTTTGTTGATTCTTTGGGGTTTTGGCTATTGTCTTCTCTTCCCATAAATACCCAACAACCCTAACTACTTCAGTACCTAAGCTTTCATTGCAAATCTCTTGTGTTTGAGTTTATTATTTTTAAAGAGCTTCAACTTTCATTTGCTTTCACTATTTCAAAGCCCACATCTCAAGCTTCAATTGCAATCTCCTCTCTTGCCATAAGGATACTGTAAAGAGAGAGCTTTTCTTCAATTTATTACTATTGTGAGCTTGATCTCATAGAGATCTACTGTGTGGTTGTAAGATCTCGGTAGAGATCATTGTGTAGAAGAAGTTTCGGCTTTCAAATCAGGTGTGTAGTGGATTTCTCCTCGAGAGTGGGGAACGGGGACATAGGTCAGCGGACCGAACCTCATGAACATACCGCGTGTCATCAATTAGTTAAATATCTCTATCCCTACTCTTTTTTATTGTTATTGCATTTCATATTTGTGTGTGGTTTGTTGGAATATTTTTTAATTGCATATTATTTGTCCATAAACCCTATTCACCCCTCCCCTCCCCTCTAGGGCTTTTCACAACTGAGATGAACCAACGACCATATCCAAATTGAAACTATGTCCACCAACTGCACTCGAATCAACCAACTCATCATATGCATCCAAATCTAAATGATCCCCAAACTATGTCATCTTAGCTAGAATCTCAAACGATGCAGTATGATCTGGAGTATGTGAAGTAATCTCTACCCAATGTGGAGTAGCATCACCCTCCACCCGCTATGATATCCTAACGATCTGATTAACACTCTCCCTCCATCTGCCGAGAGTCAAACATGACATACCTGCTCAGAACAATATCAGAGTCTCTCAACTGATAACTATACGAGCCTTTGAATCCTAAATGTGCAATCAGATCAAATCTCACATCCTTGATGTGACTAAATATTGGGCAACCAAACATCCGATGCAACCCAAAATCTAAAGCAGCTCCGCCAGATCCAAAATCTCCACACACAACAGTCGACAACCTACGACTAAGATGACCCAAATATATCAAAGTCCGTATACCAAAACCAATGCTCGACATCAAACGTCGATCCTCCTCCACTAAGGAACGATCCATCAAAATGGTTATCTCATCTCGTCGTCCTAATGTTTCCTCTCTAATGAAGTATCTCAAACTACCGTGAGCTCTGCTTAAACGCAAGAAAGAACCCCTACTAAAAACAGAACGACTGGTTATTTTTCTGCCAATAATCTTCCTCCATCTGTTGTTGACTTCTAGGACTTCACACCAACGGGACTTGGTTGTAATTCATAGAATAGTCCCTAACTATGAAAACTAAATACCGATTACCTCTCAATGATACCTCCTTCGAAGGCCCCCAAATGCCTGAATGAACACCACCTAAAAGATCCCTCGATCGATAGATAGAAGTGCCAAACTCCACCTCGGTCTTCTTGCTCATACCAATGTGCTCAAAGAACTTCAATCTGTAGGTCAAAACACTCATCAACAATCCATGCATAGCATAACCAATCAAATATCCCAGCCTCAACAAATGTCACAGTCTAGCCAAATCCAAAGAAGTTGTCAGTTCTCTATCAATCACCATGCTCCCAATTAAATAGTACAAATTCTTCTTTCTGACGCCCTTCATCACAATCATGGATCCAAATGTGACCTTCAAACATGAATCCTCTAAGGTCACCCTATAGCCTGCTACCTCCAAAACTCCAAGTGAAATGATGTTCTTCTTCAATCGAGGAACTGACCTCACTTCATCCAACTCCTAAATCACTCTGTCACATATTCTAATACGAACAGTACTGATACCACCAATAGAACATTCATGATCATTACCCATGAGCATGACATCCCCTCTTTATAACTCCTGAAAGCTGGAGAACAAATCCCTCCTAGGGCAAATGTGGTAAGAGGCACCCAAATCCAACATCCACTCTGTAGAGTCGGCAACACAAACTGATGATAGTGCTAATGAGTAGCCCGAAGAATCCAAATCTGAATTGTCGCCACTAGTCTTGACAACATTCACCTCTGAAGCTTGAATAGCTTTCCCCTTATTCTTCCTGGTTCTATTTGTCAACTTTGGGCATTCGGTTTTCCAATGTCCATCCTCTTTACAAAAGACACACTGATTTCTACGAACTCCAGGATGTGCTTCTCTAGACTGTGATCTCCTACCATGGTTTGGACTCTTTATTCTCGCGACTAATGCCCCAGCTACTGACTCAATTGAAGTCTTATTATCCTTCTTTCGAAGCTGATAATTCACAAGTATAGCAGTAACCTCACTATACAAAAGAGATGTCTTTCTAATAATAAGAGTAAGAACGAATGTCTTATATTCCTCATCGGACAAGGAATGCAACAATAATAACGCATTATCCTCATCTTCAATCATAAGATCTACATTCGCCAAATCTGCAAGAAGCTTCGTGTAGTGGTTCATGTGATCACCAAGGGAGGTCCCCTTCTTTAATTGGAAGCGATAAAACATCCTCTTCAAATGCAAGTGGTTTTCTACACTCTTTGTCAAATATTTGCCCTCTAGGATCTCTTAAATCTTCTTAGCCGAAGTGTCATTGATCACATCATATTTTAAACCTTGAGTTAAACAAGATCTAATCACACCACATGTCGTTCTATTCATCTTCTTCCAAACATTGTCTTCAATGTCATCCGGTTTCCTGTTCAACTCCAATGTAACTTCTAAATTTTGCGCGTTGAGCGCATCCAAGACTTCACATCTCCAAAGACCAAAATTATTTGTGCCATTAAACTTCTCTGCATCTATCTTCATAGAGTGGATATTCAAACTTTGGACGGTCTTCACACCGGAAGTACCCTCCACAACTCCTTTTTTCTTGACCATCTTTCTCAAAACACCAATAAAACAATGCAGAACAAACGAAGAATAGATCCAAACTAAAAAAAGAGAGATTTTTTTTACCTCCAACTAATACCATAACAAGGGTCTCCGAAAGATCTCACCCCACACGACAGAAATGAAATCCACAAATAAGAAAAATCCTACATTTATCACCAACTAAAGCCCAAGATGAACTTTCAAAGTGATCTACTCCTTCAATTAGCCAAAGTGTAGCCAAATCTCCGATACTAATTGTTGTGCTCTGATACTAATTATTGTGCGCGGAAGCCAAAACCGATGTGCTTCGAGAAACCAAAACAAATGCTGAGAGAAGGACAAACAAACCAAAGTAATGCCACAAACACAAATAGCCAATTTTAACGTGGTTCGACAAGTTACCTACGTCCACGGGGCAAGAAGGGGATGGAGTTTTCACTAATAGAGAAAAAGAGTACAAACTAAGATTACAAATCACACGAACTCACCAATTAATCTCACAAACAAATCTCTAATTCTCTCCAAACAAAACCCTAACCAATAGCTCAGAAAATACCTCTTTTCTCTGCTCCAAATATTCCCAATTCAAGCCTATCAAACCCTCAAAATCGTGTTCCTATTTATATCAAAACAGAAACCCAAACAGAATCCAAATATGAACTCAAACTGTGCAGAAAACCCCGCTATAAGTCGACTTAACAAGGGCCATAAGTTAACTTGGCAGAGCGAAAAATATCAACTGGAGAACAGATCGTAAGTCGACTTATCTGTCCTGATAAGTCGACTTAACAGAGCCCGAAACAACAATTCCTAAACAAATCGTAAGTCAACTCGTGCATAGACACAAGTCGACTTACCATAAGTCGACTCGTGCACAGACACAAGTCGACTTACCATAAGTCGACTTATGCATGTGCATGAGTCGATTATGACACAAAATCTGGATTTTTCAGATTTCTCCACACAAACTAGATATAGGATGACCATTTTTATAGCTACTTATCAGTATCTTTCTTAATTTGGTAAAATGGACATGATACCATATCAGGTTACAACTAAGACAAGCAAGAAAATATTACTCAAATATAATGTTTAATTGGAGGTCTAGTACTTGGTTTAATTAAACCAGGCCAATATTCATGTGGCACTGCATAGGTATAGTCTTCTAATCTACACAAATCTACTATATTAAATTGAGCTATATTGTTGGAAGTAGCTTGTCTCCAACAGTTAAAACTCTGTTAAGTTTAGTTGTTTTGCCTCTTCCTGTACCAAATCAAGTGATGATTCTTGAGACCATCCTCGCTTTCCTCCTAATTCTTTAGATAACACAGGACATTGAAGTTTTTAGTAAAGAGGCATAATACAATGCAGTTGGCTGTACAAAGCCACCGACTGTTTGTCCGTTTACTTGTTCTCTTTTATTTTGGCAAAAAATAAATACTAATCTGACCATAATTCGATGATTATTATCTGATTATTAGACTAGAGATTTGCAAATGTGCTGCATCTCTCTTGGTGATTGCCAAATATCTGTAGTGAGGTTAAAATTATTTCTTCTTTTAGAATAGAGGTGACTTCAAGAAGTGGTGAGAGAAATTCAGGAAATCAGCAAGAATTAGCCAGGCAGACCGGCAGTCGACCACGAGTCAGCAGCGGTTGACTGCGAACATGCACAGGAGAGCAGGAGGCTCTGGAGCTAAAGGCAGTCGACCGTGGTGGTCAACCACGCGGACCTTGTAGGCGATTTACCTCTCAAGAATTAGTTCGGTCGACCACCGCAGTCGACTGTGGTTTTCCTATAATCGATTTATTCTCTATCGAGGGTGTTCAGTCGGCCGTCGCGGTCGACTGCGATACCTGCATGGTCGACCGCCATGGTCGACCACATAGCGGGTTTGCTGTTGTGTCAGTTATTTGACCTGGTTTGTTTTGGATCTGATATATAACTCTAATCCTGATTAGTTAGGGTTAAGCAATGACGTTTTTGAGCAGTCTTTGGGAGAGGATTGATGCATCCAATTGTGAGAGATTTGTGAGAGATCTAGAGCTATGTTTTAGGGTTTGATCGGTGAGATTTGTAACTCTATTTGTATTCTCTTGATTTCTAATAGTAAGAACTCCCCCCTCCTTGCCCCGTGGAAGTAGGCAACTTGCCGAACCACGTTAAACTCGTTGTTTTGCTGTGGTATTATGTTTGGCTTATTAGTTGTGATTTATCTCTTATTCTTGTTCGTGTCGCTTCTAGGCTTCCATCGCGCACAACAATTGGTATCAGAGCTTCAGGCTTGTTCGAAGGATTCAGTGAAGAATTCCTATCTGAAGAGTTAGATCGATAACATGGGAGAAACAAGCACATCAGGTTCATCTCTTATGAAGGCGATACAGAGTTTGAGTATCAATAACACGAAGATTGATGTTTTAAAGTTCGACGACAAGATTAATTTCGGATTGTGAAGGTATCAGGTAATGGACGCCTTGGATGCACAGAATTTAGAGGAGACTCTTGAGTTACAAAAGAAACCCGAAGACATGGAGGATAAAGTTTGGAAGAAGATGAATAGTAGAACTTGTGGAGTTATTCGATCATGCTTGACACGGATCTTATTTATGATGTTTTGAGCGAGACGTCGGCAAAAAGAATGTGGGAAACAGTCAATGAGAAGTATCTTACTAAGAGCATTGAGAACCGGCTTTACTTGAAGAAGAGGTTTTACCAGTTCAAGATGAAGAGGGGAGTTTCCATCAGGGAGCATGTCAACAATTTCACAAAGTTACTTTTAGATATGGCCAATGTGGATATCATAGTTGAGGATGAAGACAATGCGATGTTACTTTTGTGCTCATTGCTGGAAGATGATTATGGTACGTTCGTTCTAACTATGATCAATAGAAGAACTACTATTAGCTATAAGGATGTGACATCAGCTTTGGTGAATTATGAGTTGAGGAAAAGTGATGGTGAACCTCCGATAAGGCACCCAGAGATGCATAGCTATTCAAGGCCGGGATCCAAACCACCGCCAGTTCAACCGCTCAAAGTCAAAGAATAGGAGCCTATAAGAGTGTTAGTAGAAACCAATATTGGTAATATAAAGAAGAAGGATATTGGAAGATTGACTGCCCAAAGTGGAAGGAAAAAGCCAGGAAGAACAAAGGAAAAGTTATACAAGCTTCATAAGTGAATGTTGCAAAAGCTATTGATGAGCATTCAGATTCAGATTCTTCAGGCTATTCGTGTCCTGCACTACCGTTGGTTTGCTATGCTGATTCCACGGAGTGGATGATGGATTCGGGAGCTACATATCACATTTGCCCTAGGAGGAATTGGTTCTCTAGCTTTGAGGACTTGGAAAGAGGGGATATCGTGCTTATGTGTAATGACTACGTATGCCATATTAGTGGTATTGGTTCAATCCGGATTAGAATACATGACGGAGTGATTAGGGAGTTGAATAAAGTGAGGTTTATGATGCAGTTGATGAAGAACATTATTTCTCTTGGGACTTTGGAGGTAGCTGGATATAGAGTGATCTTAGAGGATGCTACAGTGAAGGTCACGAATGGTTCTATAGTGGTGATACGAGGTGTTAGGGAAAATAACCTATACTATTTGAAGGGCAAGACAGTTACAGGGGGTCTGGCAGCTTCTATCACTACAGAGGAGGACACTATCACTTTATAGTACATGAGACTTAGACACACAGTGATAAGTCCCTACAGACATTGGCAAAATAGGGGCTATTGAAAGGTGCTAAGACCTGCAAGATAGAACTGTGTGAGCATTGTGTACTTAGGAAGAAGACTAGAGTAAAGTTTAATACCACTGTTCACAACACCCGAGGTACATTGGATTACATTTACACAGATGTTTGGGTCCTTCCAAAAACACATCTCTTGGTGGGGCTAATTTTTTTATCACTTTCATTGATGATTATTCTAGGAGGAATTGGGTATACCCTATGAAGCATAAACATCAGGTCCTGAATATTTTTGTGGAGTAGAAAAAGAAAGTGAAGCTGCAGACAGGTAGAAAGGTGAAGACTCTATGTTCAGATAACGGTAGAGAGTACAAGAGTGATCTATTTCTGTAGTTTTATCGGGATCACGACATTAGAAGACACTTCACAGTTCGAGAGACACCGTAAGAATGTGGTGTCTGAAAGATTGAATCGTACCTTGCTGGAGAAGGTGTGATGTATGATGACGCAGAGTGGATTGCCTAGATCCTTTGGGCCGAAGCGTTGATTTATGCGAGTCATCTCGTGAATAGGTTGTCGTGCACTGCGATAGATGGGAAGACTCCTTTGGAGCATTGGTTTGGTTCGGTGGCTAGTGACTATGAGTCGCTTCGGATATTTGGGTGTCTAGCTTATTACCATGTCAGTGATGGTAAATTAAATCCGAGGGCGAGGAAAGCTGTCTTTATAGGATTTAGAGATGGAGTTAAAGGCTTCAAGTTATGGGATCCACAGGATAAGAAAATAGTTATTAGCAGAGATGTCACATTCGATAAGGCGTACATGATGAGGCCTCGAGTCCCTCAGTAGGTGGAGGGAGACCAGATGTAGGCATCGAAAATTACCTATAGGTCTCCACGAACAGCTCAGTGTTAAGAAATGACGATGAACGTCACCATCGGGTTCACAGAAGCTTGATTGATGTCAGTGAACGCTTGAAGTGAATCGACGAACTACGTGAGCTGACAGAATTTCGGAATAACGAAGGCACAGGTTAATCGAGAGCCCCGCGATGGTTACAAAAAAGAACAACGCCTTTCGTATCTCGTTCGTTCTACAGATAATCCAACCATCGGGGCTGATAGAACTCTTCGTCAGAATTCCAACGCAATTCGAATCACTAAAATCCGAGTTCGGACGGAGAAATTACAAAAGGGTGTCCTAGATTTTTTGGGGACACCCCAGGGGTGTCCTAGATTTTTGGAGACACCCCAGGGGTGTCCTAGTTTTTTGAGGACACCCCAGGGGTGTCCTAAATTTTTGGGGACACCCCAGGGGTGTCCTAGATTTTTGGGGACACCTCAGGGATGTCCTAATTTTTTGGGGACACCCCAGGGGTGTCCTAGATTTTTGGGGACACCCCAGGGGTGTCCTAGATTTTTGGGGACACCCCAGGGGCGTCGCCTATAAATAGAAGCCTTAGGCCTCACTTTTCGGGATCTGGATTTTTGGAGAATTGGCGAAGCCCTGCTGGAGTGAAGAGTGATCGAGCACTTCAACACAAGAGAGTTCTTCATCAGATCTGCATCACCCGCATCCGTTCCTTAGCATTACCCCTCGTCGGTAATCCTAAGAAGAGCAAATATCTTGCTTTATCCGAGATAGGCGCTCCAAGTTGCTAGATCTCCTCGCGGATCGACGAAGCTCTGCCCGATTTTTCTGGATCAGATCTGATTGCCAGGTAGTCTACGGATATCGACGTCCCCGTCACAGGCTAAAGACCCACGCAAGCAAGAGACGATAAACAGATCTTGTGTTTATTTTCAAGAAAGTTGTAATTTTTATTTTCGTTATTTGAATTCATTTGTAACGTTTGAAGTTTTAATGAAATCAATGATGAAGGTAACTTTTGACGAAAACAAGCTGGCGACCACAGTGGGAGCCAACGGCCTCGCTGCCGAGACCGTCGTGATGCAACCGGCATTCAAGATCCGGGTGAACGAAGAGATCGAATACGAGTTCGATCAACAAAAGTTTGAAGAATACCTCTCTTCCTCCTCCTCCAGATCCGCCTATCCAAACAGGCGCAGGAAGACTTCATCTTCCAGAAATGCTCGCGGGAACTCCGACTCGAAGATCCGAGATCCCCTCATCGTTACTGCATCTACTCCCCGCGACGTTCCTATGACGTCCAACGTGGTTGAAGCTGCAGATCCAGATCTGCCCTCCGTCGTAAAGACAAGTGTTGAAGGTGCTCCGGCTCTATCAAAGAGGGCACGCCAAAGACGGCGCCAACGCCTTGCACGACAACTAGCCAAGGCCGCAGAATCGATGGACGGGATCCGCTACAATGAAGATCTACAGTCCAGACAGCGCCAAGAGCAACAACGGCGCACAACCAACTCCTCCTCCAAGGCAGAAACGAACGAATGGGTTCGTGTCACGAGGACTCGCTCAACCCTTGAAGAGCGAATCAAGAAACGCCGCGCATTGCTTGCGCATGCCCGAGTCCTTCTGCAAAAAGCGGAAGAGATACAGAAAGAAGAGACGGTCAAGAATCCGTCAAAACACAAGCAGGTGTGGGTGCCAAAGGCAAAGCCGGCGCCTAAGACAAGAGTGGACGGAAATACCGTCCAACCTTCAGCAAATTCAGATCCAGTGTCCCCTGTCCCCGTACCTCCGGCGGAGCCAGGTAAGAACGTGGGTCCCTCAAGATCCAGGGTTCCTTTGAAAGGTCGCCTCGGTCCTTTACCGGAGAACCGAGGTAAAGCACCTGTCAAGGAGCGATTGGGATCGCTGAAAGGTCCCCAAGCCATAGTCCAGACTGAGGGTCGTACCAATCCCCCTAAGAAAAATAACAGAGGGAAAGCCCCTATTACCGACCGCATTAGATTGCGGGTCGAAGTTCAAGAGCCCGATAGGTTTTCACGCTCGCAGAGGCGTAAACTTGAATGTGCGACTTTTGAAAATGCTAATAAAGCATCGTATCCCCAAAGGGAAGCACATTCGTCCGATGATGATAGTGTTATACCTGGGAAGTCATGCTAGCACTCTATGGGTTGCTCCAGTTATCAAACTGACGAGTTGTACTATAGAGCCGGGGGTATGGATAAGTCTCGGAAGAGAAACGCCAGAGACACGGATTCTCACTGTTTGTGTGCCAACATAATCAAGGCGGTGCTGTCAGAATGCTGCTGTACTAAAGCCCCAAGAAGAGTTTCGGTGTTCGAGAGAATCTCTACCAGAACACTTGAGAACAAGCCAAGGCGTTTCCGTAGGAAGAAGCCTGTTCGCCAAGAGGACGAATTCCTAGAAGTGTCTGCTAATATGAAATTACCAAAGAATGCAAAAGGGACTTCCTTTGGAAGAGGAGGCATCAGATGCTGATTCAGACTCCTACTCGGCTATAGCATCCGATGACACGGCGTCTAGTGCGGGGCAACCTTACGAGTCACTCATGATCAGCGCCGAACAAGTAACCAAGATGCTTGAAGATGCCCTGGCTAAACAGAAGGAAAGTTTCAAGTTTGAGATGGAGATGGCCATGTAGCAAATGAGAGAGATGCATGACCAGCAAATCACAGCACTGACAATTCACCAAGGAGAACCCAGTCGACGCAATAATCAGAATCAAGATGAGAATGAATGGGAAGAGAATAATGTCAACATAAATATCCCTCCTGTCAACAACGACAATGGAAGCGGTCCCGTGGATGATAATGCAAAAGAGGACCATGTTACCTCTCCTCGAAGCCACTCGAAGACAGGTACGAGTGAAGACAATAAGATGAAGGACTTGGAGAGCAAAATCAATGCGTTGATGAATGCTTAAGAAGTGAAAAGGTCCGGCATACCATGTCCATACCCAAGGGAGTGGGAATCAATTCCGTATCCGACAAAGTTTAATTTAATCAACTTTACGCCGTTTGATGGAAATGGTTCCCCTACCCAACACTTAATATATTTTAAGTCTCATTTAGGAATCATTTCTGGGAATGAACCTCTTATGGTGCGGTCATTCGTCGGCACTCTTCGCGGAGCAGCCTTCGACTGGTATCGCCGTCTCAAGCCCGGGAGTATCAGCAGTTGGGACGACATGGAAGATATGTTTCTGACAAACTTCTTCGATGACGACACCGAAATCTCAATCAGTACACTATTCGATGAGAAGCAGAAGAATGGTGAGACGGTCGAAAATTTCGTGAAGAGATTCCGAAACAAAGCAATGAACTGCAGGGATCCGGTCAGTGAAGATTTTATCCTCGAGACTTGTCACAATAATCTTTCATTGGACATCCTCGAAGCTACGGGAATGGCGCCACCAAAGACGTGGAAGGACTTGAAAGTGCGAGGAGAACGAGCCGAGCGATTCCTTAAAAGGAAGAAGGCGGAAAGGGGCCAAATAGCGAATAATTCTCCACAACAGAACTTTGTCCCTAAGGGGAAGGGAAAAGCACATGCGAATGCTGTGGATGCAAATCAAACATTCGAGGTGCAAGCGCAACCACAGCAGTAGCAACAAAAGGCGCCACAACAATCAAGGTGGCAGCAACAGCCCCAGAAGCAAAAGGCTTCAGAACCAAAGTTTCCAAAGGTCTATTCATTCAAAGAGGATGAAGTTCCTGGTATTTTTAAATACCTTATCGAGAACAACAAGATCAAGTTGCCTCCGGTCCAGGATCAAGAAGATGCTAAAAGAATTAATGATCCAAAGTACTGCGCATTCCACAGAGCGGTGCACCATCCTACCAAGGCATGCTACGCCCTTAAAGATAAGATTCAAGCTCTGATCGATGTCGGGGTCATCACTATGAAGCAACCCAAGGAGAAGAAAGTGGGTCCGAATGCAGTGTCGATTAGCTTCGGCTCTGTTCCCTTGAACTGGTTCCAACATGAACCAGTGATAAATGATGCAGTGTCGATTAGCTTCGGCTCTGTTCCCTTGAACTGGTTCCAACATGAACCAGTGATAAATGCAGTAGTAAAGACGGTGAATGATGATCCACACAAACAGCACCAGAAAGGACTTATGCCACACATAGCCCCTAATGGTGAGATTCTTTGGGTTCATCCAGATTTGGTTGGAGATGAACAATGGACTGGAACCTCTTCCAAGAAAAAGTCAAAAGGAAAAGGTAAGTCTTGTTATGGAGCTTCTGCTATTCCAGGAGAAGATGACGAAGAAATTCCCGCCTTCCCGCTTTCTGAAGATGAACCGGGAACGAGTATCACTACAAGTACCCAGACGCTTCCGAGCAATTGGGCACCAAAACCCCTCCTTCCAAAACGTTGGCAGAATTAGGAATCTCAGCAATTCCCCCAACACCCGCATCTGCGGAGAAAGTCCAGCAAAAGGAGAAGGGGAAAGAGCCTCCGCAGCAAGAAGCCCAGAACCCGAGGCAGTCTCGATTCAATCATCCGATTGGGAGAGACAAACCGGGAAATGCGAGCTCTCCACCCCATTTCGACATCATGGCGCAGTTGGCCAATATCCCGGCTAGGATAACCCTATACGAGCTGTTGCGTCTTTCAAAGGATACAAGGAAAGCATTACAAGAGGCCTTAAGCGACTCTGAAGCTTTCTTGACTCGAATCAAGCCATCTTCTGAAGAACCGGAGTCGTCAATTCAACACTGCAATCTCGCGGTGCATCATTTTCCCTGTATCTCTTTCACCAAAGAGGACATGTAGACGAAGAACTCAAAGCATGATAGGCCTTTGTATTTCACCGGGCACATTGGCTCCAGCATGGTCAACCGAATCCAAGTCGATTCGGGTTCCGCTGTTAGTATCATGCCATTCCGATTGATGCATCATCTCGGGATTCCGTCTAGCAAACTAGCCTCCACTAGCACTACGATTTATGGATTCAACACCAGCGGGTCCAGACCCTTGGGGAAGATTCGAATCAAATGCCAGATCGGGGATTTGAAGTCAGAAGTTACTTGTTATGTGATTGACGCAGAAACGTCCTATAACTTACTGTTGGGTCGACCTTGGATCCACGGTAACCTTATAGTCCCGTCAACTCTACATCAGTGTCTCAAATATGTAGACACAAACAATGAAGTCAAGACGGTGGTCGCGGATAAGCAACCGTTTAAGGGATTGGAGAATTACTTCACCGATTCCCTTTTATACGGCGCTGAATCCGATACTGAACCATCGGCCCAAGGAACGGACAGCGGAGATGAAGCTGATACCGAACCAGGGCTTGATTATGATGGTGGTTTTGTTCTTAATGACATTGTACCCATTGTAATCAATCTTGACGATGATGAATCATCGGAGAATAGTTGTAACTGGCAACTTGCCGAAGAACTATCAATAAACGATGATTTAGAGTACTCCATGTGTCTGGATAACATTACTAAAGAATTGTATGATAACCCTGAATATTATATGCCACTTCAATCATTTTGTATGACGAAAAAACAGGTACAAGATCCATGCGGAGCGACACTTGTCATCCCCGCGGGAATAGGGGGTGGAAAAGAAGTCATCTACGGCAAAGGAAAAGAAGCTCCAATACCCGATCACTTCTTAGAAGAGGAAGATGATGATGATAAACCTGCTCCTCACTTATTCAGGTATGACCGAAGGGAAAACCCGACGATTATTATCGCTATAAAAGAGGTCTCGGCTACGTCTCCTCGTCCGACGACGAATGTTGCTGGCAAATCATTGATCAGATCGCTAACAAGGCTAGAAACGGGTACTCTTCCGACTCTTCGGCTGGGGGTTCCGACACTAGCCTTGGCGAGACGTTCAAAAGGTTGATGTCAAATATGGTCACGGTCGATCCTACCGCAATAGAGGAAGACGACCAGATGCCAACATGGGAAGATCCTTGGGTTCACCACCTAAACATGCAGTATGGTGATAGGTTCGAGCAAAGAGAGCCTCCTACCGAAGATCAAGTACTCCAGGTGAATATGGGAACTGAGGAAAATCCTAAACCGATATTCATTAGCGATAGTCTTCTACCCGATGAGAAAGAAGAGTTAATCTCTCTTATCAAGGAGTACATTGACGTGTTCGCCTGGAATTATGAAGACATGCCAGGACTCGACCCGAACGTAGCAGTACATCGTCTCAATATCAAGATGGATGCCAAACCAGTCAAACAACAACAAAGACGGTTTCGTCCGCAAATGATGGAGGCGATCGAATCCGAGGTCAAGAAGCTTATTGACTCGGGCTTCGTTCGAGAGGAGCAACATCCAGAATGGCTAGCCAATATTGTCCCAGTCCTTAAGAAGAACGGGAAAGTCAGGATTTGTATCGACTTTCGGGATCTCAACACTGCTTGCCCAAAAGATGATTTTCCCCTCCCCATCACGGATGTCATCATCGACAATACGTGTGGGTTCGAGAGGATGTCTTTCATGGATGGTTTCTCTGGTTATAACCAGATAAAGATGCATCCGGATGATGAAAAGCACACCGCATTCAGAACGCCCCTCGGTGTCTTCTGTTACACAGTTATGCCCTTCGGCTTAAAGAACGCAGGTGCTACATATCAACGAGCTATGTCAAAGATCTTTCAGGATCATCTCCGAAAGACTGTTGAATGCTACGTAGATGATTTGGTCGTGAAAAGTCGTGATAAAAAAGATCACATTAAGGACTTGAAGACCATGTTCGACTTGATGCGAGCTCATCAATTGAAGATGAATCCTACCAAGTCTTTCCTCGGAATGTCCAGTGGTAAATTCCTGGGATTTGTCGTCACTACCAAAGGTATTCACATCGACCCTGATAAGGTAAAGGCAATTAATGAATTGCAACCTCCGAGAAACCTCAATGAGCTCAGAGGATTGCAAGGGCGGTTAGCTTATATCCGCCGGTTCATCTCGAACCTCTCAGGAAAATGCCAACCATTCTCCAAGCTCGCAAAGAAGGGCGTATCATTTGTATGGGATGAAGCTTGTCAAAAGGCATTCGAGAGTATCAAAGAATATCTCTCGAAACCTCCCGTACTCGTTGCACCGAAATCGGGCAAACCGTTCTTGATTTATGTCAAGGCGACGAGCCACTCATTAAGTGCATTACTCGCACAAGATGACGATAACGGTCACGAGCAGGCAGTGTATTATTTAAGCCGAACCATGGTGGGCGCTGAATCTCGATATCCCATGATCGAGAGAGAGTGCCTCGCCTTGGTGTTCATCTCTAAAGTTAATCCGGTCCGAGTGTTCATGACTCAACCAGCTTCCATGAATTGGCGTTTAGCAAAATGGGCCTTACTCTTATCCCAATATGACTTACATTTTAAACAACAGAAGTCAGTAAAAGGACAGGCCATCTGTGATCTCCTGGCAGCTAATCCAACTACGGACACCGCTGAGATATATGACGATCTACCCGATGAAACCCACGAAGTAAACGCAACTTCGCACTAGCAAGTATGGCGTTTGTACTTCGACGGGGCTTCACGAGCAACTAATGTAGCAAGTGCTCTTCGAAGTTCTAAGATTTCTTCCGGAGTTGGAGTTGTCTTAGTTTCCCCAGGAAAGCACGTGATGCCTCGAGCTTACTCGTTGACGGAACCGTGCTCAAATAATGTAGCCGAATATAATGCATTACTCATAGGACTCAGTTTCGCCAAAGAACCGGGGGTTGAGTATCTCGAAGCCTTCGGTGATTCTCAACTGATAGTTAAACAAGTTCAGGGAGAGTACGAGGTCTGAAGCCAAGATTTAATACCATACCATAAGATGGCAGTGGAGATGGCAGAATCATTCGAAGGATTCTTTATCGAACATATTCCACGACTACAGAATACTTACGCAGACGCGTTAGCAGCATTAGCCGTATCACTGGCGCAGCCTCCTGAAACAGAACAGTTTGTTACAGTGAGGACTCACCAACTCCTAGTGCCGATCTACAATGAAGATAGCGAAGAAGAAGATAGCAAGGAAGCACATTCAACTCAAATTGAGTTTGAACCTCGAGATTGGCGTTTCCCCATCATCGACTATGTCTTGCATGGAATCCTACCAGAAGATATAAAGGAAAGAGAGTCAATCCGACGAAGGGCACCAAGATTCTACTATAATACGGAGAATCGAACGCTATACCGCAGGGGGTACGATGGATTGCTAGCACGCTGCTTATTGACTAAAGAAGCTGAGGAAGTCCTTGGAGAAGCACATGAAGGAGAGTGTGGTGCACACCAACCTGGTCCCAAACTTTATGATCGCATCAGAAGAATGGGATATTTTTGGCCCTCCATGATGAGTGATGCAATCGTGTATGCCCGAAAGTGTGATGCATGTCAAATACATGCGAATTATATGCACCAACCTCCAGAGCATCTGCATCCTTCGGTTACGTCATGGCCGTTTGAGACCTGGGGAATGGATATTGTTGGTCCTATAAATCCCCCGTCAGTCAAAGGTGACCGGTTCATCCTAGCGATTACCGACTACTTCTCCAAATGGGCTGAGGCAGTTCCACTCAGAGAAGTTAAAACGAGTAATGTTATTACATTCATCAAGCACCATATCATCTACCGGCATGGTGTACCAAGACGAATTGTACATGACAACGGTCCTCAATTCGTCAGCAACGCCTTCATCAGGTTTTGCGAAAAGTTTAGAATTCAGGACATCTCTTCGACAGCTTACAATCCCACAGAATTCCGTCTCTTTGGATCGCTCTTTCAACCCAGATGACGACCGAAGAACAACATCAGAAACGCCTCGAAGAACTCGAGAGGCTCGATGAAAAGCGCCTGGAAGCTCAACAGCATATTGAGTTTTACCAAGCCAGAATTTCTCGAGCCTTCGACAAAAAGGTTCGACAAAGGAGTTTCAAAGAAGGGGATTTGGTTCTAGCTGAGAGGCGGCCTATGATCCTTAACTCCAACAAGAAGGGAAAATTTGAACCCAAATGGGAGGGACCATTCGTAGTAGAGACAGTCTACTCGAGTGGCGCATATCGCCTAGTCACCAAGGACGGCGACCGGCTTATGATGCCGATAAACGGCAAGTTCCTAAAAAAATACTATCCCTAGCATCTTCAGGATAACTAATGTATCGGGAAGTTCCCGGAAGAATACCACATGGGGTATTCTCAGGGATAACCCAGTCACTGTAGAAGTGATGAATAAGAAATCCACGTTCGAACTCTGAATGTCGGAATGTTTCTTCTTACTGTCAAATTCTCTAACTCTTATGAGTTATTTTTGTGAGATGAGATTCAATCCTCTGATAGGTTAATCTTTCCTCACCAAACCATCTGCTGATTAAATTAATCGACGGTGGATTCACCAAAATTTCTATCTGCCAGTCATTGGCATTTCTCAGACTCAATATGTTAGGTCCTAATCACCTAGCATTAAAGTCCTCCTTTAAGTGATAATACGAGTTGGCACTTTCTTTGCTACCTGTATTCCACTTTCCTTGCTTTCAGGTCAGACCTATAAAAGTTAGGGCCAAAGCCAAATTCCTCTCTCGAGTCCTTCCATGAATGAGAGGTCCACTTTCAATTTGAACAATCAAACCTATAAAAGTTAGGATTGTTCCCAATCTCGCTTAGTCAAGCCCACAAGTAGTTAAGACTAAGACCGAGTCATTCCTTTTCGATAAACGAAAATCCGCCTTTGTTCCTTTTTTCCACCAAACCTATAAAAGTTATGGTCGAAATTGGGCTTTCTCCTCAATGAATGAGGGATTCTTTTGATTCAAATGACCAATCCTATAAAAGTTAGGGCCGTTTGAACTTTTCCGATTCTCGGAGTGGAGATCCCACTCTTAGTTTCATCTTTTCGGATTCTGGGGGTGGAGATCCCACCTTGAGTTTCCTTTCCGACTGCAGATAGAATATAAAATTCTTCCTCTTTAGTCCCGGGGGATAGAATATAAAATTCTTCCTCTCCCGTTTCCCAATCCGTCTTTATTCTGATAAAGGACACAATTTTTAATTTCCAATCCGGGCACTTTGTGCACGGGGAATTTTATCTCAACTCCTAAATAGAGATAAGTTTACGCCTAACACGCGTTGCCGGTTTAGTCTTTCACCGATTGAAAAAGACACCAAGATCCAAACTTGGGGAATTTTATCCCGAAGCCTAAGTAGGGACGAGTCAACACCTAACACGTGTTGTCGGATAGCCTGTTCCCGTAACAAAGGCGAAGCCTATGTATTCGGCATCATAGCACAAAGTCTCAGAGAATTCACTCTCTCAGCACAACGTTACATGCGGAGCAGATTTAGACAATCCGCATGCTAGTCCGATTCAAACGGTAATCGGTAAAGACATATCAAACCCGTTGAGGGCTGAGGGTTTGCAAAAAATCCTATAAATTTTATCATTGCTGGGTTCAAAGTAAATAAAGAAATATCATGAAAGAAGCAAATGCGGAGTCTCTAGTAAGAGATCAAGTCAAAAGCATAAAATAAAAAGCTCGTTAGCCCGAAGGCAACTGACGGCTAAGAATATGGGACTCTAAACTAGAAAGCCTGTCTACATAGCTCTGCTCAAGTTCTGCCTGCAGACTAGCTCGGACAGAGTCTTCGGAACTGCTTAAGATCTTCGCGGCTTCATTCTTCAGCTTCATCAATCTCTCCTGTGTAGATCCCAGCTTCTCGAGCGTCTGTTCACGAGAACGCTCTAATCCAGCCAGGTCTTCTGCAATAAGAGTAACGGACTCCTCGGCGTGCCTCAAGGCCTCCTTCAATCTAGCCACTTCCTCACGGCCGGAATCCAAAGAGCTGAGTAACTCGGCTCTACCTGTATCCTTCCTCGCCACGGTAGCCATCAGCTGCGCAACAGAATGCTCATGTGATCGAAGCTCGCTGCCGATGGAAGATCTCAGGTCGTGCCACTGTGTCAGCCTATGCTCCATCTGAGAGGACACGAAGGAGGAAGCTCCACCAGCCTTCAACTCCTTCAACTCTCGGATCTCTGACTCCAGAACAGTGAAATCGGCAAGAAAGGAATCGGCCAACTCTGGATATCCTTCTTCCCTCATCATCATCATGTGGCGAGAAAAGGAACGCCTGAACTGATCAAAACAGTATCCTCTGTGAAGAAGTTTCTCAATCATGCCGTTATAAAAGGCGGTAAAAAAGCCGAGGTCCGTACGAAAAATGTCTCTGTCTCGGTATAAGCCAAGAGGGCGCGGACACGCTCATATAGAGATGATCGAGATCCTACAAGAAACAGTGTGGAAAGCTAAGAGATTATCGAATACGATAAGAAAATTTAAAGGCAAATTCCGAGCATACCAAGGCCAACGGAGGTCCCCTCAGGCTAAAATCTGACAGGTTCCGAAATAACTGCAGGAGTAGTCATGGAGGGTATATCAACCCCTGTAGGCAAATCGGTCATACCTCTCGGCTGTGGCGGAGAGACACCGCTCTCAGGCAAACTATCAGTCCCAGAAACTGTAGTGGCATCAGGCACAACGGCTGGTCCTATAGTTACACTTCTTTATTAGTCAAAATGAAAATTTAGATAAATAAGGAAAATCGGGATGACGAGATCGTATGCATACCTGTAAGTCCATCGTCCTCAGATGCAAGAGGGATACCAGGAGTCATAAAGGTATCAGTCCCAGTGGCTGGTCCTATGATTACACCCATATATTAGTCAAAAATCAGATAAATAAAGAGGAGTACGATGTCCCTAAATCGTATGCGTACCTGCAAGTCCGTCACTCCGAGGTAAGCTAGATATGCCGGGAATCGATATTGGGTTAATCCCAATGACTGGCGCTGTAATATTAATCCTTCGTTAGTCAGACAAAAGATCAGGCAAGATGAAGGGAATCAGATATATACCTGTGAATGAATCACTCTCAAAGGGTGGTCCCACGGTTCTTCTGGTGGCCTGCTCAGCCAACATATCGGCTAATAATCCAGCGTCGGGTCCCGAGGAACCTGGTACAGAGGCACACCTCTGTTCCTCGAAGCCCACATCATGAAAGATCTGATCCTCAGCTGGCTTTTCCATCGCGACATCTGCAGGACAACCTAAATGTTGGAAGTTAAGGAAGAAGGGAAAGCCCAGAAATACCTGCAGCAAGAACAGAAGATTCTCTTTCCCCATGTTTGAGGAGAGTATCATCGGATGTAGATATACCTGAATATGGAACGGTGGGCTCAACACTATTCACCTGTCCAAGATCAATGTTTAGATCGATACCCAGAGAACCGTCACGAAGGGCATCGCACATCTGCTCCATGAAGCTATCCATATTATCAGAACCAGTGAATACGGGAGACAATGGGAGTTCGCCCTCTTCAAAGAACCCTGGAACATAAAACATGATTACGAATCCCAGAAGGTAAGTCATCTTAAAGCAATGAAAACGACGAAGTATTACCTTCCTCCCTGTCGGCGAAGTCTCCTAAATCCACTTCATAGGAGTGCTGACCAACGTGTGGTTTATGAGCGATCTTTTTCTTTTTCGGAATATCACCCCTCATAGAACCAACGGGTCGTTCGTGCGTGGACTGGCCACGTGTATCAACCTGGGTAGGAGCTTGGCCACCAGGCCTGAATCTCGCACGACGGGAAGCGAGCGACTCATGGTCGTCGGCTGTCCTACCTGAAATGATAAGGATTATTTCATTAAATGAACCAGATCTTTCGTTGATATCAATTGAAGTTGAGAAAGAGGATCAAAGAGGATGACAAACCTGCATCAAGTTCTTCTTGGTCGATATCTATATCCACATACGCCTCCTCAGAAGTCTCGTCATCATCGTCAGTAGGAAGGAGCTCTTCATCGTCTTTGCTTGAGAGAGGAGGTTTGGCAGACTTCTTCTTCTGTTTCTGAGCAAGCTCGGCTTTACGAGCAGCCATCATAGCGACCTGGACCGAGTGCTCAGACTCTAACTCTGAAAGACTCCTCACACCTATGGATTCATTGGCGGAGAGGAACCACTTACAACTGAGGAAAGTAATCATCGGCTTGCGCCTATATGAAGGAAGAGCAAAGTGGGCTCCGGTGCAGCCCACCATAGTCCATAGCCATGCCCGTACGCCATCAATAAGCCCCCCCTCAACCTTCAAACCACGGCTCGGATTCCTAACATATAGTTGGTCGTAACCGAACTGATGAGCAAAACGGTAGGGAAGGTAAGGCTCTATGTGGCAATGATTCTTCACCCGGAGAACGAGATACCCAACACGGATGTTCACTAACCAGCGGAAACAACCAACGTCGAGAGCAGTCCGATTAGTTCTGGGTTTCTCCTCATCAGTCAGCACATCACCATAGCGACCCGAAAAGTGGGGAAAACACTTGAAGAACTCCCAGCTCTTGCGAACTTGAAGCTCTCGTTGTGCATCGCCGAATTTCTTCCCGAGCCATCTGATCCTCTCCAACAGCTACACGAAAGGAACGGGGACATCAACAACGCTGGGCGCCGACATCAAGTCAGGATGGTGAAGAACGAGCCATGCCATCAGATACGCATAAGGAAGCTCGACCTTCAGACAAGTAAGCTCGGTCGATGGTTTAGAACCCACCCGTGTAAAACCACTGACCAGATACCTAAGCCCGCAATGGATGTCGGCAACCATCGCTGGGAGCAGTGAAAGCTCCCTCTCATAAGCTAGCTGAACTGCGGGGAAGAGCACCTCGAGAGGTAAGGCGTCTAAAGACCGGTACGGAACAACACACTTCTTCAACCAGAGGGCAAGGTAGCCTGCTAGCAGAGTCCGGGGCTCGATGGACTTCTGTGCACGGCGGAGGAACGAACGAAACTTGGTTCCTGCAGGAAAAGCTCCCTCAGCACGGGCAATGGTGTAAGAATGAGCCTCAGCCTTCTCCATCAACTCATTAATGGCGGTAGGGGTCAGGACATCTAACTCACGAAGGGGCTCGTCGGAGTCACCCTCCAAATTAGGGAACAGATAGACAGCAAACTGCTTCAAGCTGATTTTCCTTTTCTTCTTCGCTGGAGGAGAAATCTTGATCAAGGAGGTATAATAATGACAAGTGATGTCCCAAAGAGTATCATGCATGTCGGGAGTATCCTTCTTCAACCACCCCAACTGCTGGTTCGAGGGAAAGTACTCCTGATATGGACAATCCCCCATTGGAAGACCAGAAACCTGATACATCTCATGTAAGGCCAACCCTAACTCTCCGCCGCTGGTCATGAACGTGTTACTGTCGGGCATGTATGTCTCCAACAACGCCAAGAAATGGCGGCAGCTGACCGGAAGTCCGTACATGGTGGCCCGTATAGGTGCATACAATCCTCTGCTCTTCAAATCCTTCTCCCAGCCCCCCAAGACGTAACTGGTCATGCGTGTCCACCATCCCTTGGCTTGTGAGAAAGCCCAACCATAGCATCTGTAATCTGGTGGAGGTAACCTTCTCCCAAGATGAGCCAGACGATTCTTCACAGTAGGAGCAGCTGCTGATACCTCGCCCGGGGGTGCAGTGTCAAGACCCATAATCTCTGGTCAAAGACTGCGGATATCATGATACCCAGTAGAACCAGGAATCTTATGATGAGAGGTATATCCACACTGAACTCGCTCAGCATCATAGGTAAGAGGCCAAGACATATGTCGCTCCACGGCCTGTCCCTCCAAATGGGTGAAAGAATATTGACGAGGAATGGAGGGAATATACAGGAGAGCTCCTTCGTCGAGAGTCAGCCAATGCTCCTTGATAAGAGTCAATGTAGCAGGATCCTCAATGTGATCTCCGAACAGAAAACCGGGCTTCTTTAAAGCCTGAGTGGAAGTGGAATCCGCAGTGAAGGAAGCATCCGTAATAAGCTGGCGTAAGCAATGACGCCCTTCATCCCGTATCAAACGACAGGATTCATCAGAACGATCTCGGTCAAACTGAGGGAGTGGACTAACGGCCTACCTGATGGAAGCTGAAGAGAAGACCTCCCGGCTACAACCAGTATTAGCATGAGGAGGAAGGCTGCCCGCGGGGAACTCGACTGCAACAAAACACAAGGATAGAGTCAGAAAGCTCATAAAAAAGCGAGATAAGATCAGTCACGGGATAATTGGAGAGACGATTTTGAGTGTCCTACACTGGAAGAACGGTATGCATCATCACGTAAATAACGTGGTAACATACACCGACCTATAAGGTGTAGGACGACACAAAATCGCCCCAATATACCAGAAGACTTGAATTAGCCAAGCAAGGCAAGTCCGAAACCTCGACCCCCGCGAAGGAGGGTGTCGGCCCTTCCCGAATGACCCGCGAAGGGGCCAAACGAGGGTATGACAAAACCACCAAGTCCGAAACCTCGACCCCCGCGAAGGAGGGTGTCGGCCCTTCCCGAATGACCCGCGAAGGGGCCAAACGAGGGTATAACAGAACCACCAAGTCCGAAACCTCGACCCCCGCGAAGGAGGGTGTCGGTTCTTCCTTCATGACCCGCGAGGGGATCAATCGGGGATACAAAAATAAATAAATAAAATTCCCACCCCCGAAAAAGGAAGCCGCTGGAGGGAAGGATGCTGTAGGAACTTCTTCCTCGCTAGGCTGCGAACGAGAGCGACTCCTAGGAGGTCGAGGTCGATGTGGAGACTGTTCGCGGGAAAAATCGTTGCTTTCTTCATTAATGATTCCATTGTACACTCTTGTAATAGTTTATCGATTACAAAGATCCGGTCTTTTTATAAGATCCGGTTACAACTAAATCAAATTGAAAAGAAATGAAATCGGCGTGGAGACATTGAAAATCTGCAACGAAAAGCAGCAAGTCAGGCACAATCTAAAATATGAATACGCGAAATTTAAAAGGGAAATTAAGAACTTTAATTAAAATCCTATGTATAAATAGGATTTTATAGTTGAAGTCTAGTTAAACCTACAAATTTCGTGCATGCGAAACAATGATTGTCATTTTCGCAGTTAATTTTGATGAAATACCCAAAATACCCTTCGTGTTCAAGGCTAAATTCGGGTCAAGGACACGCTCGAGTTGGGTCATGGTCATCATACCTGATCACATAGCACCCCCAGTACCCCACAATTTTGGTTAATCTCGCAAATAAACCCTTTTGTAAAATTTAGCCAATTTTGCAAAAAAGACCCTCCACAAATTTCGGTTTGGTTTTCGCATGCTTTTATCAAAACTTTGGTCATAGGTTTATGATCTAAACTTTTGGAATTTCAGCCCTAAAATTCCAGCCCTTTTACAATAAACCCCCTATACTTTATGGGTTGCTCTTTTGCAAATAAACCCCTCAAACCACATTGAACCTTTCACACGCAAACGCCTCTCAATTTTCGGCCAAAGGAGGGTAAAATTTCAGCCCTCAAATTTCAGTCCTCTTTTGCACATAACCCCTTCAAAGTTCAGCCCTCTTTTGCATATAATCCCCCTTAAATTTTGGCCCAAATTTGCACAAAAAACCCTTCGAATTTTAGTCCCATATTGACATTTTCAACCCCTCAAATTTCAGCCCTCTTTTGCACATAACCCCTTCAAAGTTCAGTCCCTCTTTTGCACATAACCCCTTCAAAGTTCAGCCCTCTTTTGCATATAACCCCCTCAAAGTTCAATCCCAAATTTGCACATACACCCCTGAAAATTTCAGCCTCAAATTTGCACAAAAACCCCCCAAATTCGGTCAATTTCTCAAATTCCATACCCAAATTCGGTTTTTCTTCCAAGATTAAAGAGCTAGAGTTGAAATTATCAAGCCATGAACACAATCAATCAAGAAAATTCGGCCAACAATCAAACCCAATGCAAATTTCGGATTTCCCCTAAATTTGAAGAACTAGGGTTTTCAATCATTGAACCAAAGCATGAGGAACTAACTAAAATCAAAGCAAGGGACTTACCCAAGTTCTGAAGCTTGAAGAAGAAGAAAATCCCAAACCCTAGCTTGTGAGGAGATGAAGATTTCGGGTTCCTTTTCGAGGCTTTATCTTATCAAAGCTGATGGGTTTTAAGGAGGAAGACTTGGATCTTGTTTGGAGTCCTTGGTGTGGGGAAGTTCTTAGAGGTTTAGAACTCTTGGAGAAGGAGCAGCAGCCGAATTTTTGAAGAGGGGGGCGGAACTTTAGAAACCGGAAACAGAAAGAAAAGAGAGAAAAAGAAGGATCGGTCTTTGAGGGGAATTTTAAGAGCTTGAACCGGTTTGAACCGGAATGGTCTGAACCGGACGGGTCTAAACCGAACTTTAATTCAATTAAAACCAACTCAAATCAATTTGAACCGGACCAATCCTAGCTTGTTGATTCGCATGTGTGTGAACCGCGAAATGTGGGTTCGCGCGTGTGGAAGGGTCCGGGGGTGATTCATATGCGTTTCGAACCTCTTTTCGGATATGTTTCGATATATTCGAGGCCCATATTTATACTCCAACGAGAATACGAGTCTAAACTATTTCTCACAATGGACGGGAAGTTCCTGGAGAATATTATGTATAATATTCTTAAGGATAACCCGTCAACCTCCGACGGGTACACGAGGCTAAACTAATTCCCGAAACTCCCAGGAGTACACGAGTATAAACTGGTCCTCAGGTTAATTCGAAACCCTAGGGTCAACGCCGGTCAACGCGTAACCCTAGGTCAACGCCAGTCAACGCGTTGCGACAAAAAGTCAATATTCGAGGTTCGAAACCCTAGGGTCAACGCCGGTCAACGGGTAACCCTAGGTCAACGCCAGTCAACGCGTTGCGACAAAAAGTCAATATTTGACGTTCGAAACCCTAAGGTCAACGCCGGTCAACGCGTAACCCTAGGTCAACGTCAGTCAACGCGTTGCGACCAAAAAAGTCAACGTATGACGTTCGAAACCCTAGGGTCAACGCTGGTCAACGTGTAATCCTAGGTCAACGCCAGTCAACGCGTTACGACAAAAAGTCAATATTCGATGTTCGAAACCCTAGGGTCAACGCCGGTCAACGCGTAACCCTAGGTCAACGCCAGTCAACGCGTTGCGACCAAAAAAGTCAACGTATGACGTTCGAAACCCTAGGGTCAACGCCGGTCAACTATTCGTCAAAGCATCGAATAGACCGAAAATCGAAGGAGCCAAGAGTTGAAGCTAACTACAGGTCCTTTACACCGATTGAAGGCTAGATCAATCACATCCAAAGTATTCCAGCCTCTTCTATAAAAGAAACGAGTCCGGAACGCTTTGGAGGGGGTATCTGTAGGCATCGAAAATTGCCTATAGGTCTCCACGAATAGCTCAGTGTTAAGGAACGACAATGAACGTCACTATCTGGTTCACAGGAGTTCGATTGACGTCGGTGAACGCTTGAAGTGAATCGACGAACTACGTGAGCTGACAGAATTTCGGAATAACGAAGGCACAGGCTAATCGAGAGCCCCGCGATGTTTACAAAAAGAACAACGCCTTTCGTGTCTCGTTCGTTCTACAGATAATCCAACCATCGGGGCTGATAGAACTCTTCGTCAGAATTCCAACGCAATTCAAATCACTAAAATCCGAGTTCGGACGGAGAAATTACAAAGGGGTGTCCTAGATTTTTTGGGGACACCCCAGGGGTGTCCTAGATTTTTAGAGACACCCCAGGGGTGTCCTAGTTTTTTGGGGACACCCCAGGGGTGTCCTAGATTTTTGGGGACACCCCAGGGGTGTCCTAGTTTTTTGGGGACACCCCAGGAGTGTCCTAGATTTTTGGGAACACCCCAGGGGTGTCCTAGATTTTTGGGGACACCCCAGGGGCGTCGCCTATAAATAGAAGCCTTAGGCCTCACTTTTGGGGATCTGGATTTTTGGAGAATTGGCGAAGCCCTGCTGGAGTGAAGAGTGATCGAGCACTTCAACACAAGAGAGTTCTTCATCAGATCTGCATCACCCGCATCCGTTCCTTAGCATTACCCCTCGTCGGTAATCCTAAGAAGAGCAAATATCTCGCTTTATCCGAGATAGGCGCTTCAAGTTTCTAGATCTCCTCGCGGATCGACGAAGCTCTGCCCGATTTTTCTGGATCAGATCTGATTGCCAGGTAGTCCACGGATATCGACGTCCCCGTCACAGGCTAAAGACTCACGCAAGCAAGAGACGATAAACGGATCTTGTGTTTATTTTCAAGAAAGTTGTAATTTTTATTTTCGTTATTTGAATTCATTTGTAACGTTTGAAGTTTTAATGAAATCAATGATGAAGGCAACTTTTGACGAAAACACCAGACAGTTAAGATATCATAATAGGTGGAGGATGACGTGAAACCATCCACTCTAGATAGCATTGTATCCATCGAGGCTCCTACAGATGTGATACTGGGAGGAGATGAGATGATAGCCGGGCAGATAGAGGATACAGTCAATGGTAAGACTTAGGAGTAGGGTCATGTTTAGGGGTCCATTGCAGCAGATAGACCGAGGAGGGTGATTTATTGGCCAGCTAGGTATAATGATGTCATGGTCGCATATGCATTATCAGTAAAGGTCATTGATGATATGGTTCCATCCACATTCAGGGAGGTAAAGTCTAGCCCCGATTAGATCAGGTAGAGGGAAGCTATGGAGGAGGAGATGCGATCTCTTCAGAAGAACGATACTTGGGAACTTGCAAATCTACCTAAGGGTAAAAAAGCTATTGGTTATAAGTGGGTATATACGAAGAAGGAGGGATGTTCTATTAGGGACATTCGGTTGAAAGCTAGATTGGTTGCCAAGGGATATGCACAGCTTGAGAGCATTGATTACAATGAGGTATTTTCACATGTTGTGAAGCATTCGTCGATTCAGATTTTATTAGCGTTGGTAGCACAGTTAGATTTGGATTTGGTCCAAATAGATGTAAAGACAGCCTTTCTACACGGAGATTTAGATAAGGAGATCTACATGACACAATCCTTAGGATTCAAAGCTGTAGGAAAAAAAGAATTGGTTTGCAAGCTAAAGAAGTCTATTTATGGTTTGAAGCAATCACCGAGATAGTGGTATAAGAGATTCGACAGCTTCATGATTGGCCATAGGAACACGAGGAGCCCATATGACCCATGTGTTTACACGTACAAGCTATAGGATAGTGAGCACATATATCTACTTTTATATGTTGACGATATGCTTATTTCTTCTAGGAATTCTTCAGGTATTCAAAAGTTAAAAGAGGAGCTGTCATCAGAGTTCGAGATGAAGGATCTTGGAGAAGCACAGAAGATATTGGGTATGAAGATCGAGAGAAACAGGGTGAAGGGGGGATTGAAGCTTACACTAAAGAGCTATTTGCAGAAGATGTTGAAGAAATTCAGCTTTGAGGGCAATGCAAAAGTAGTTAGCACACCATTGGCTGCCCACTTCAAGCTTTCAGCATTGATGTCGCATGTTTCAGTTGAGAACAGAGATTATATGTCGAAGGTCCCATATGTCAGTGCAGTAGGTAGCTTGATGTATGCGATGGTGTGTATGAGGCCAGATTTGTCACAGGCCATGAGCATGGTATCGAGATACATACACAACCCCGGGAAGGGTCATTGGGAGGTCGTGAAGTGGATTCTATGGTATGTTAGAGGTACCGTGGATGTTGATTTGGTATTCCAGAAGGACGAGAAGAATGAGCGGGATTGTATTGGTTACATGGATTCAGATTATACTGGAGATCTTGACAAGCACCGGTCTACTTTAGGTTATGTGTTTACATTAGTAGGTGCACCGGTACGTTGACGATGCACGCTTCAGTCAACAGTGGCTCTTTATACTATAGAGACAGAGTATATGGCGGTGACTGAGGCTGGTAAGGTGGCTTTGTGGCTGCATGGATTATTGGATGACTTAGGGATCATACAAGAAACCATTCGGGTATTTTGTGATAGCATGTCAGGTATCTATTTGGCGAAGAACCAGGTTTATTATACACGCACGAAGCACATCAATGTTAGATTCTATTTAGTTCGTGATGTTTTGGATGATGGAGATGTCATATTAGAGAAGGTCCATACGAACGACAACCTTGCAGATATGATGACCAAAGATGTTTCAGGTGTGAAATTTGGTCATTGTTTGAAGCTTTTGAACATTCTTCAGTGTTGAGGCCTTTGGAGACCATTTGGGTGAACTACGTTCAGCTTGATTCCTTGGGCAAAAGGATAAGTAGGCAGTCTTTCGATGCAACCAGTTTGATTCAGATGGGGGGAGATCGTTTCAGCTCACGTTTGATTTCCCGACTTGTTGTGGATTGAGTCCGTTGTCGTGGGGTGTTTCCACAACGTTCTGGATGCAATGAGTGGGATATTTGGATGACTTGGTGTCGGCTTAGTTTTTGTAGAAACATTCGATGAGATGGAGAATTGAAGAAGTGGCAAGAGAAGTTCAGGAAATTAGCAAGAATTATCCAGGTAGACTGGAGGTCGGAGAGCAGGAGGCTCTGGAGTTGAAGGCGGTCAACCGTGGCGGTCGACCGTGGCGGTCGACCGCACGGACCCTGTAGGTGATTTAACTCTTGGGAATTGGTTTGGTCGACCATCGGGATCGACTTTAGATTTCCTGTAATCAATTTATTCTCTGTCGGGGGTGTTCGGTCGACCGTCACGGTCGACCGTGATACCTGTACGATCGACCATCACGGTCGACCGCGTAGCGGGTTTGTAGGCTGTCTAAAAATCACAGTAGATAGCTGATCCCCACCAAGCTTTAATGATGAAAGTTACAATCAGATGACTTTCGAGCCGACAAATGAAAGCTGCAAATGGAGGATTTTTCACATAGATCAGAAGAGTTACAATTCAATGATACTTCCAACAACTGATGGAAACTCTATTCAGTGGTCTTCACAATCAATTGTGAGAGTTACAACCTGATGACTTTCACACCTCACAACAGCTAAAGAAAGGATTACTAAAAAATAATCCTTGCAAACGCTCTACAAAAGAGGTTACAAGTCAACTAGTCCCTTCTAAAATGCAGAACTCATACTCGCGTTACAATTCTTGAAATGCAGGCGACCCCCGCGTTTCCAAGCTGCAACAAGCAAAACGCGAGCGGCCCTCGTGTTTTTGACGTTCAGTCAACACCCAACTCCGCGTCTCAATTCTAAAACGCGAAGTTAGGGTCCTTAACGCTAAATTGGGTGTTTGACTCATTCAAACATGAGTCGAACAGTTTCAGAACTGTTTTCCCACGATCTGAAAAATCACGCCCACTCAGGAGCGGATTAAGGGGGCAATTACAACCCCTTATCCTCCTATAAAACCTCAAAAAACTCAGCAGAGAAGGAGGTTCAAAGTTTTCGGAGGTCCGGATTGGGGAGAGGTTGAAGATTTTGGGATCTAAACCGCACCAGGGTTGGATTTTTGGGAGATTTTGGCTAGATTTCGAAGATCAAATCATCTACGAAATCGGTAGAGTTCTTGGCAGTTAGGAGATCAGATTCTTCAGTAACAAAGAAGATCAAATCATCTACGAAATCGGTAGAGTTCTTGGCAGTTAGGAGATCAGATTCTTCAGTAACAAACAGATCTATTTTGGCTTATTAACCCGGTAGAGTTCTTGGCAGTTAGGAGATCAGATTCTTCAGTAACAAACAGATCTATTTTGGCTTATTAACCTATTATTTGGTTTTAATAACTCTTTTAACAGAGTTCTAACTCGTTCTGAGTTCTTAAAACTCGTTAAGAGTTATTCAACAAACTTACCACGAAAGTTCATCGTTCCCTCGAGATAAAGACGGTCGGATCGTCAACGGAGAGCAAATTCAACGTAAGCATTCGAAGGAGGCATTCCATCGCTACCTTAAAGAACCCAGTTTTAAATAAAGGGGAGAATGAAATTTATTCTCCTCTCTTTTGTAATCGGAATCCAATTGTAATGTATCTTGAGAGATTTTAAATCAAATTTTTCTTTCATTTCTTTTACTACAAATTTTTCCACAAACAATAGATGGCGACTCTACTGGGGAAGGGAGAGTCTATCAAGACTTATGTGGAAAGATTCCGTAGCATGGCATTGCGATGCCCATCAGGTATGACTCAATCAACTTTGGTTGAAACTTACAGGCACAACTTGGCGATGCCCATCAGGTATGACTCAATCAACTTTGGTTGAAACTTACAGGCACAACTTGCAGACCCAGCTCCTTGCTCAGATAGGGGTAGCGGAATGAACTTTGGTTGAAACTTACAGGCACAACTTGCAGACCCAGCTCCTTGCTCAGATAGGGGTAGCGGAATGCCACTCCTGGAGACAATTGGTATCGCAAGGAGAACAAGACGAAGAAATCGTTGCCCGAGTCAAGGCTGAAGAAGTTACCTAACCGAAACCACAACAGCAACGCAACCAGAACAATGCTCCTAGATCCAAGAGAAAAAGAGACTTTGGCTACCGACACCAACACGCGAGCACCTCCTGCTAAGCAAGGCAAGGCACCGAATCAACAAAGAGTGCCCAAGCAGTATTCATTTAAAGAAGAGCATGTGGACACCTTATTCCAGTTACTTCGGAAGAACAACAAGCTGCAGCTTCCCGAAATCAGGAAGCCGGATGAAGCAGGGAAGATAGATGACCCTAATTATTATCACAGGTTCCTAGGATATCCTACTAGAAAATGTTATGTCTTCAAAGATATTTTACAAAATCTGGTGAATGGTAACGTACTTATCTTGAAGCCGGAACAGAAGACTGTATCCAGTAATTTGGTAGCGGTCCAGTTCGGTGATTTTCCCCCTATGGCGGCTGCAGATGGCGTCATTCCCATCCACAAAGGGGAAATACACCTGAAAAATACTGACTTACACAGTCAGAAGGATAGGGGGTTAGTACCCTTCACTGCCCCAAAAGGGGAGATCATGTGGGTCCATCCCGACCTAGTTGAAGATCAACAATGGACGAAAACCACGTCCAAAAAGTAGGGAGGCAAGGCTAAGTCATCCAACATGATTAGCCCCTCTATTAATGAGAATGATGATCATCTCAAACCTCTTACCGACTCAGAAGAAGAGAGGATTGTCCTGGCAGCATACCCAGGAGGCAACCTTGGCACTCGGTTTAGAAAAGCTTACCTAAGGGACTACGACCAGAACGCTCAAGAATCTGAAGAACAGCCCCAAGATGCTGGGGGTTCTGTACCAAAGAAGCCGGTCGATAAAGGGAAACAAAAGGAGATCCGGTTCAACAAAAATCTTCTCCAAGAGCCGGGAGAGTCAAGCACTCCCTACCAATTCAATGTTATGACGCAGCTGGCCAACATACCGGCCAGGATTACTCTATATAAGCTCCTGAGATTGTCCAAAACTATCAAGGAAGCTCTAATTGAAGCCTTAAAGAACACAGAAAGCTTTATCACTCAAGTCACTCCGATTTCAGAAGCTTCTGAAGGCCAATCTTGCCTGCAATGTCTGCAAGCAGCGAGAAGTTTACCTTGCATATCATTTACTCAAGAAGATATGCAGGTCAAACACAAGCACGACAGACCGTTGAACTATACAGGGTATATCAGATCCTCCAAAATTAGTCGTATCCAGGTTGACCCGGGTTCAGCGCTCAGCATTATGCCCTACAGGGTCATGCAGGTCATAGGGATTCCTATACACCATTTGAACACCACCTAGACCACTATCTTCGGTTTCAATGCCAACAACACTCGGCCCCTGGGAAAGATCAAGCTCAGGTGTCAGATCGAAGATCTTAAGTCCGAAGTGACCTGTTATATCATAGACGCGGACACATCTTACAATCTATTGTTGGGACGACCATGGATTCATGCAAACCGCATTGTCCCGTCTACCCTACATCAGGTCATGAAGTATGCCAATGATGAGGGAGAAGTTCGAACCCTGATCGTAGAAAAGTTTCATTTCCGAGGGGTGAAAAACTTTCACACCGACTCCGTCTTCTATCTAGAATCCCAGGAGAAAGAAGATATGGACAACGGTAACGAAGCTGCCATTAAACCGGATCCTGAAGAAGATTGTCCATGGGAATTGAATCTAAATGTAATGGGTCAGGATGAGAGCAATAATAATGTACCGAGTGAGGGCGAATGGTGCATTAATGAAGATTTTATTTTGGCGTACTTGTCTGACGTGTCTTCTAAAAATGAACGAATAGAGAATGATCGTAATGCAGGTACCAACCCGTGGCACACATTGTATGCAGAGGCATCCCTCACATTGCCAATTAAATCATCCTTCACTTTAGATGAAGAAGTAGAAAATGCACAGAAGGCTTTCTTCAAAGTCCCGTCCAAAAGGAAAGGGTAGAAGCCGATCTATTTTGGTAAAGTCAAACCCGAACAACTCAAACGAGGAAGTTCAGAGGAAGATGATGGAATTCCTCAATTCCATTACCACGAACCCAATTCTATACGTTTAATGAAACGAATGAGATACAACTTTAGTGAAATGCAGGATTTAAACTTCAGGAAAGGAAGACGAACACCGATTCGAATGTCTCTAACCCCCAAAGGAAAACCTCCGGATTATTATCAAAAAACCGGAAGGGGTGTGGGCTACGTCACAACTCCCTCTATCTTAAAAAATGAAACCAGTAATTATTTGCATCAGGGTCATTCATCCGGGACGTCATCGTGGGAATCTGACATCAGTGTCGGGTCCTTCTTTAAAAGAGTGACAGTGAACATGGTTTCGACCAGTCAACCAGACGAAGATGCAGAGGGAGACGAAGAATTGATCAAATCAATCAATGACCCGTGGATCAAACGCCTCAACATCTTGTGGGATATGTGTTTCGAACAACGCGAACCATCTACAGAAGATAACATGATCCAAGTCAATATGGGAGATGAATCTAACCCTAAACCAATCTTTATAAGTGAAAACCTATCACCATCTGAGAAAGAAGACCTTATATCTCTCATCCGAGAATATATAGATGTCTTTGCTTGGAATTATAAAGATATGCCTGGCCTAGATCCAAAAGCAGCCATGCATCGTCTCAACATAGATCCGGACGCAAAACCCATTAAACAACAACAGGTTTCGTCCAGAGATCATGGAACAAATTGAGTCAAAGGTTAAAAAGCTTATAGACTAGGGTTTCGTTAGAGAGGAACAACACCCTAACTGGATAGCCAATATTGTCCCAGTTCCTAAGAAAAATGGTAAGATCCGGATATGCATCGACTTTCGTGACCTTAATGCAGCCTGTCCAAAAGACGAGTTTCCTCTTCCCATCACTGATGTCATGATTGATAATACATGCAGATATGAAAGGATGTTTTTCATAAATGGATTCTCTGGGTATATTCAAATCAAGATGTATCCTGAAGACGAAAAGCATACTACGTTCAGAACTCCACTGGGGGTGTATTGCTAATCCTGAAGACGAAAAGCATACTACGTTCAGAACTCCACTGGGGGTGTATTGCTACACAGTGATGCCCTTCGGCCTGAAAAACACTCCACTGGGGGTGTATTGCTACACAGTGATGCCCTTCGGCCTGAAAAACACAGGTGCAACTTATCAACTTGCAATGAATGCCATCTTCCACGAACATCTGTGTAAGAAGATAGAACCCGACAAAATCAGCTGAAGATGATCATCTTACAGACTTGAAGACAATGTTCGATATCATGCAAACACATCAGCTGAAGATGAACCCGACAAAATCGTTCCTTGGGGTATCAAGCGAAAAATTTCTGGGATTTATCATCACATCCAAGGGAATTTCTCTTGATCTAGAGAAAGTGCTTTCCATCCAAGATATGCTACCTCTGAAGAATCTCAAAGAACTCAAAGGTTTACAAGGCAGACTGGCATACATCTGGAGATTCATATCTAATCTCTCGGGATGCTGCCAACCTTTCTCTAAGCTTATGAAGAAAGGAGTATCCTTTGTTTGGGATGGAGAATGCCAAAAAGTATTTGAAGAGATTAAGAGATATCTCACCCAACCGTCAGTTCCCGTGGCCCTAATATCAGGAAAACCATTCCTGTTGTATGTGAGAGCCATGGACCATTCTCTTGGAGCTTTATAGCCCAGAACAACAATCAAGGACAAGAGCAAGGCATTTACTACTTAAGCTGGACTATGATGGGAGCCGAGCATCGGTATAATCCAGTCGAAAAAGAATGTCTCGCTTTGGTATTCGTAGTCCAAAAGATACGATATTACCTGGTAGCACAAACAATTCATGTCATTTCTAAGGTAAATCCCTTGAGAGTTCTGATGACGAAACCATCGTCTTTAAAATGCCGGCTCGCAAAGTGGGCCATCCTCTTGTCATAATATGACATGCAATTCATGCTCCAAAAAGCGGTCAAGGGTCAAGCATTGGTAGACTTCTTAGCCGATCACCCGGTGCCAGGAACGTATAAGTTGTATGAAGAATTGCCCGACGAAATCGTTGAAGCTTGTGTCACTCAAGAAGCTATGCAAGTATGGAGATTATTTTTTGATGGTGCATCCAGAGCAAACCCTCATGGAGTAATTATCGCGGGAGTGGGAGTAGTATTCATATCTCCAAACGGTCATGTGATCCCAAGAGGATTTTTCCTAATCGAGCCCTACACCAACAATGTAGCCGAGTATAATGCCCTACTATTATGAATGCAATTTGCCGAAGAGCTTAATATTCGGCACCTCGAGGCTTACAGTGACTCTCAGCTCATCGTAAATCAAGTCCGAGGGGAATATGAAGTGCGTCATGAGGATCTAATCCTGTACTACTTCGTAGTGCTAAAGCAAGCTAAGAAGTTCGAAGGTTTCTTTATTGAATACATTCCACAAGCTCAGAACGCTTATGCAGACGCTTTAGCCTCGTTGGCAACTTCGCTAGTATTGCCACCAGGGGCTGAAACAATGATTCCAGTCATGGGACGTGAGCTATATTGTTCCAAGATTCCTATAGAGGAAAGTTCAGACAAGACAATAGCAGGAGAAGTCTATACAACCTCCATGGAGCTCGAATCTAGGGATTGGCGATTCCCGTACATCGACTATGTCCTGTACGAAATTTTACCCGATGATCCTAAGGAAACGGTTGCTATCAAACGGAAGGCATTTCGATTCTATTATGATGCAGTTTCTTAAACTCTGTATCGTAAATTACACGATGGAGTTTTGCTTCGATGCCTTTCTCAAAAAGAATCAAAAGGGGCCCTCAAGGAGGCTCACGACGGAATGTGTGGAGTTCATCAACCCGAAGCTAAGTTAGGAGATCGCCTCTGACGAATTGGCTATTATTGGCCGAGAATGTTCTCAGATGCAGTTGATTACGCTAAACATTGTCACACATGTCAGATTCATGGTGACTTTATCCATCAGGCACCAGGTAACTTACATCCCACGTCTGTGTCTTGGCCATTTGAAATGTGGGGTATGGATGTCGTGGGACCAATCTCGCCTCCAACTTCTAAAGGACAGCGGTTCATTTTGGCTGTAACCGACTACTTCTCAAAATGGACAGAGGCAGTCCTGCTAAAAGGATTCAAGACTTCAAATGTGATTAGATTCATCAAACATCACGTCATCTATCATTTTGGAATCCCGAGACGGATAGTTCACGACAACAGGACACAATTTGTCGGCTTTGGATTTCAGAGATTTTGCGAAAAATTTAGAATCCAAAGCGTTGCCTCTACGGCATATTATCCCCCGGCAAATGGCCTCACAGAAGCTTTTAACAAGACAATCGTAAAGCTTCTCAAAAAGTTCGTCTCTAAGAGCCGACGCGATTGGGACGAAAGACTCAGCGAATATTTGTGGGCCTATCGCACAACAGTGAGGACTCCTACAAGAGCTACGTTATTCTCTTTAATATACGGCTACAAAGCTATACTACCGTTAGAGATTCAAATCCCTTCCCAGAGAGTCGTGATTACAACTGGACTGACAGAGGAAGAGAAACATCAATGACGTCTTCAAGAACTTGAAGCCTTAGATAACAAACAACTTCAAGCTCAGCAACAGATCGAGTTATATCAAGCCCGGATTTTCAAAGCCTACAACAAAAAGGTTAAAGAATGGATTTTCAAGAAAGGCGATTTAGTTTTGGCCAACAGACGACCCATGGTAATGATACACAAAACCAAAGGGAAGTTCAATCCTAAATGGGAAGGATCCTTCGTAATAGAATCAGTGTATTCGAATAGAGCTTATCGCCTTATCAATCAAAAAGAAGATATGCTCATGATGCCGATTAATGGGAAGTTCCTTAAAAGATACTTCCCGTAAGTCATGTAGCCCCCTTCTTCCTCTTAACTCCAGTAAAGTTAGACTGGGGGTTGTCAATTAAGAGTGTATTTCAGGAATAAATGTTTAATTTTCCTATTTTGTATGTCGTCATGTTAACACTACACCTCTGACGATTGAAATTTTCTAGAATTATTCTAAGTTGTAATAAAGAGAATTTCGATTTTATGCTAAGTTAACACTACACTTACAACATTTACATTGCTTTTCATTGTCTTGAATTAGAATTCAACAAAAGAAATGATGAAAGGCAAAATGATATCATTGCTTTTCATTGTCTTGAATTAGAATTCAACAAAAGAAATGATGAAAGGCAAAATGATATCATTTTCATTCAATATTGTTAATTGGAATACAAAGTTCAACAAAAGAAATGATGAAAGGCAAAATGATATCATTTTCATTCAATATTGTTAATTGGAATACAAAGTCACGACAATCGAAATGAAAACGATACAATTATTCCCCAGCCAAAAATAGTACAAAATCTAAGCATCAGGATTCATCAACTTAAGGGACTTCAGTCTGGACTTGAAGGCAGAAAGTTTCCTCTCGTGGGTTGCTCGGACTTGTTCTTCAATCTCCCTTCTGAGTTATGCTTCAATAGGAGTAGCAGCAACAATGTCTCTTTGAATCCTCTCAGCTGCGTGGAGCGTGCAGCAAAAATCCGTATAAATAAGACCGCTTTGAAGCTCAAGCCCTTTTCTAACATCCTCATATTGAGCCAACTGGGCTTTCTTCTGGTCCAACTCAGCTTCCAATTGAGCAATAGCTTCTTTAGTGGCACGAATTTTAGAAACAGCACCTTTGATATCAGTATATGCTTGAGTATGCTGCTTCCTTAAGGTAGTTATGCGGGCCTTTTTGTCAGACAAATCCTTGCGAAGAGTCTCCTGATGATGTGCCTTCGAGATTGTAGCCAAAGAGAGAGCCGGCTCCACTTCAGATTCCAGATTGGTGCGCTGCAGCTCCTTGAAACTGTCAACTCTGCTTCTAAGAGGACGACACTCCCTTTACAATGTTCAGTCCATGACGCATCACCCTTATCCCTGATTTTATCTAAACACTTGGTCAGGATAGGTTCATAATCTTCAAAGGAAGCACTCCCAACACTGACGATATCAATAGTCATCTGGATCCCGTCCTCTAATTCCTCAATCAGTTTCTTTAGAGCTCTCGAGCATGGAGGAGGAACAATTGGATAGATCGGATCTGCATACTCATCCCTAGTAGGTGGAAGAGCAACCTCGGAAGGATGGCCTTCACATATACCTTGGTCCCGGATGAGAGGAGGAGAAGCAGATTCCAAACCCTCAATGAGCAATATCTCGTCGGCTCCCGCCTCTTCGGGAATGAAAGGGATCGATCAAAGCATTTCATCTTCCCTATCGGCTAAGCGCGCAATGGGTGCAGATTTCATCGCATCCCCTATCATTTTGGCCCTCTTGGAGTTTTTGGCAGCAACAGGCTTTCTTTTGCGAATTCTCCTATCATACTCGCCTTCCTATGCCGCAGTAAGGGCCTTTTTACCTGACTCAAAGCACGAGGTTCAGGAGTACGTGCTTCTACAGGAATATTCTCAGCCACCTTGTCTTCAGGAGAGTCAGCAGTTGACCACCCCTCTTCAGCCCCCATAGGAACCTCTTCTTCAGAAGGTTCAATAGTGGGCAACTCTTTTGGGGCTTCGACTGCTCCGATTGCTTCTCGTTCACAGGAAAGATACTCCTCTATTCTTGGTAAATGAGTCTTAGTAGAACCGCTTCTCGATTTATACAACTCCCAAATCTCGTTTATGCATGAAGTATAGATGTCGTATTCCAGGATTCGGGAAGCGTTATCAAACCAGTTGCGAAAATCCGCAACGATAGAATAGCTCGGTGGTGAATTGGGTAAAGTAAAGTGCGTGAGTCCCTCCGGCAGAGAAGAAGTACCACACGTGAGCCCCTTCGCACAAATTCCCGACTTGAGCCAACACCGGATTGGGATTGCCAACATAAAGCTGATCATATCCAAATTGTCTGGTGAATCTAGAAGGCACGTAAGGTTCAATGATGCATTTCTCTCTCAAGCAGTAGACCAGATAGCCTAATCTGATCATGAGAAGCCATCTGAAGGTGCCTTCTTCCAAAGAGGACGAACCTTCGAAAAGCACATCTGTGAAGCTGGCATTCTCTTCATCAGCTCTATCAAAGTTAGGAGCGCAGCAGAAAATTCTGTAATTGTCTCCCCGAGACAAAAACTGTCGAGCCCTGACTATGTACGTATTAGTCCACGTGGCCGACTCCAATCTCTGTACAAAGGGTACATAAGCGTCATCGTCTTCAGATACCCTCGTCATCAACGAAGGGCAATGCAGCACGAACCAAGCCACCAAATACGTATACGGCACTGGTACTCGTGATTAGGGAGTTTTCCCAGCTTTCCTCCCAGTAGACTTAACTCCATAGGTGCCGACAAGCTCAGAGGTCAACATTCTTAAGCCGCTCTGCACGCAGCTCGCCATAGCAGTAAGGAGGCTCATAGGTCTCCCATGTGCTAATAAAATAGCTGGGTATACAACTTCAGCTAGTATTGCCTCTACTAGCTTTGATGGTACTACGCACTGCTTCAACCATATCATGAAGAAGCCAGCAAGGAGAGCCGTGTCAGAAATAGGATGTGTGGCCTGGTAATGGAAACTTTCAAATTTGACATCAGCCTCAAAATCATCTTCCATGCACTCCATCTCGTAAGTAGCATTGGACGCCTTAATTCGGGTTTTAGCGCTTTTAGAAGAAAAAGCAGCAAGATGGGATACAACTTTGTCTTTCTGGTTTAAGTTCTAAAAGAGGTAGTCCGCCCACACAGTATGCATAATACCCCCTCCGCGCATCCCGATGACCTGAGCACATATGTGAAAATGACACATCAATTCCCAGAAAATAGCATAAACTTCTGGGTGCGTCGCCCTCAAAATGGAGAGCTCCTCGGTAGTAGGGATAAATTCTTCATAGGGCATCCGACCGAATGGCAGCCCAGACACTCCTTGCATCTCATGGAGAGAGAAGCCCAACTCCTCTATAGGTGTGAAGAATGTACAACTGTCCAGGTTGTATCTCTCTAACATAGCGAAGAAATTGTGATAACTTTGCACAATCCCACGTCGAGTGGCTAACATTGGGATTGTGAGACCAGATTGAGCGAATGGTTCCTTAAGCTCCCCAAGAACGAAGTCCACCATCCTGGTCCACCAACCTCCCTCTCAAGAACAAACCCATCCTGGAGATCTGAACATATGTGTGGAGAATTCACCCTGAGCCGTAATAAAATGGTGAATGAAGACATTCGCGGGACGTGGGACCTCTGGAACAAGATTCTTCTTCTCAAATAAGTCGGGCCTCAACCCCTTGAGTTGTCCCCCAATTTGTGTACGAGCTCGTCGACCAAATCCAAGCGACACATTTTCTTTCTCCTTGACTATGTCAAAAGTCAAACCTCGGCGATAGCTCATGTTCAAGAAGTAGGAGAGTGGATACATCCTCTTCATATTTAGGAGGAAGAGGAAGCGGTTATTGACTCTCCGCAGCAGCTTTGAATCTTCTGCATGTATGAGATGGTCATCCGTTGCCATACGATCTCCGAATACGAATGCCGGTTTAGGAAACTGATCACGGCCGATAGGAGTCTCCATGTCCAAGTCAGTGATCAAAACTCTGAGAGTAGAGCATCAGGGGAATTGGATCATATCTGTTCTCTCTGCGTCAGGGAAAGTACATAATAGAATCCTGTTTTGAAGACTGAAAGCGTCATTTGCGTCAGGTCCGCCAATGTGCCCAAAATGATGCTCCTGTGAAAGCGGTACATTTGGAAAGAACACTACAAAGTCAAAAGTAAAGATTAGCAGCTAAAATAAGTTGTTGACATGAACACGAATCTGAAACACAAAGACCAGCCTCATGTTAAAAAAAACTCAAATGCGAAAGTCGAGCCTCGTGTTGAAAAAACTCAAACGCGAGAGTCGAGCCTCGTGTTGAAAAAACTTAAATGCGAGAGTCGAGCCTCATGCTGGAAATCTCAAACGCGAGAGTTGAACCTCGTGTTGAAAAACTCAAACACGAGAGTCGAGGCCCACATTTAGAATTCAAAACGCTGGAGTCAACATCGCGTTTTATGATGAACATGGAGTCCCAACTCCGCGTTTTCATTAAAAACGAGTCATCTTCCTCGTTGTCAAGAACCCATCTAGGGTTTTCAGAAAACTTATCAAAACAAGTTATTTTGATCACCACTTACCATGACAGGGAGGCCCCCATGACGGCGACGGTGCCGATGACGTTCCCGTAGGAACAAGAACACCGCCGGCGTCCCCAGCCGACGGCGTTTCGGAAGTCGCTCTAGCGACTTTCTTGGAGCTTGAACTCACTCTTCGTTGCGCCATTAGCCAAGGAAGACATTGTTGATCAAGGAGAATCGAGTTCACCGGAGATCTTGTCGAAATCAAACGAGAGTTCTCGTTCTTGGAACTAGCCAAAAATGGAAAGAGTCGAATGACTCTTGACATGACCACTCAGGTCTATTTATAACAGCAGTCAAGTTGTTAAGATGGCATGGGATTCGAGGAGAGAATCCCAACCATTTATCAAAACGCAATCTTTCACGTTTTTAGATAAAATCAATTAAGACTATAATCTTAACGCGAAGTTCACATCCGCGTTCAAATTCCCAAATGCTAGGCCCAGATCAGCGTTACGAAGGTTTTTAACCTCATGTTTCGAATCTCAAACGCAAAAGTCACCCTTGTGTTGCAATTCTTCCAAATGAAGAATCTACCCTTGTGCTTTCAAACATGACACTTATTCCCTAAGTTCATGGATTCTTTTAACAGAGTGCTGTTAAAACTTTGTGTCTCCTCAGAATAATCTAAATCCTCGTCAGGTTAATATTCCACCTCAGGCGACCATCATCCCCACAGAGATTAAATTTAGTTGCCATCACTACCAATATGACTATAATTCCTCTGTCAAGATCCATTTATCGATTCTCGTCAATAGAATGATAAATCTCCAAAATAATTCAAATCCTGGTCAGTTTACCAACTCTTCTCAGCAGAGTATTAAATAACCAATTGATCAACTTCCTTTCAGTGGGGTGATAAAATTCCCCAAATCTTGTTCAAATCACAAGTAATATAATTCATCGCTCCGATGATAAAACATTTAGCAATCCTCCCCAGTGAGACGCTAAAATATCTTCTCCACAGATGTCACGTTAAAATTACACCTCTGACAAAATCAACTTATCGACTCTCTTCAATAGAGCGATAAATCCTCAAAATTGCCCAGATCGCAATATCTCTCTTGTCATGTTAAAATCACACCTCTGATAAAATCAACTTATCGACTCTCTTCAATAGAGCGATAAGTCCTCAAAATTACCCCGATCATAATATCTCTCTTGTCACGTTAAAATCACACCTCTGACAAAATCAACTTATCGACTCTCTTTAATACAGCGATAAGTCCTCAAAATTGTCCCGATCACAATATCTCTCTTGTCATGTTAAAATCACATATCTGACAAAATCAACTTATCGACTCTCTTTAATAGAGCGATAAGTCCTCAAAATTACCTCGATTGCAATATCTCTCTTATCACCTTAAAATCACACCTCTAACAAAATCAACTTATCGACTCTCTCCAATATAGCAATAAGTCTTCAAAGTGACCCAGATCACAACATTGTTCCTGTTACGTTAACATCATACCTCTAACAATTCAAACCCACCTACTTGAACCTTTTTATCCCTCTACATAGAAAGTATTCTCATAAAATCCCCAGCGGATTAAACTCTTTCCGGAATTATCCCTAGCTATAATAAGGAAAAGTTGTGAAGTCCAATCTATGAGGAAATTCATGCCAAGTTAATAATACACTTCTGGCACTTATAGATTTCCCTCCGTGTTTAAAGCAAAAGCGTAACACAGGAAGAATTCTACTAGTCAGTCCTATTTTGGGAAAATAATAAAGTATTTATTCTCAATAGTTAGAAATTTTATGGAGTTATCTTAAAAGATAATAAAGAGAATTTTCTAAATCAGAGTTATTGTGGGAATCTACACTAAGCTAAAATCGCACCTCTGGCATTTCTCGTGATTCTGTCGCTAAAGATCAAAACATGACATATGCAAGAAATAATGAGAAGCCAATATCACTTTTTATTCAGAAGCCAAAAAGAAAGTGATACAAAGTAGAGCTATTCTCATTAAAAGATTATTACAAAGTCAAGATTCACTCGTGCATCAAATCAAAAGAGGTAAGTTGAGTTTTGACTGCAGTTAACTCCTCCTCGTGATTAGCTCAAACCATGGCTTCAGCTTTCGCCCGTAGTTCATCTTCACTGGGCATGACAATGGCCGCCACCTCCTTCCTGACATGTTTCAGGGCTTGAGCCTTCGTGTGATATTCCAAAACACCAGTTGCATTCTTGGTGCTGAGGATATTGACGATGTTCTCTTCACGAGAAAGTTGAGCCTTTAGTCGTAGCACTTCAGCTTCAGCTTCAACAAGCCTTGTACGAAGCAAGTTCATGGAAGCAGTTGAGAGTTCTAGCTCCTCCCGTCTCCGAATATTATGCTCTCGAAGCTCTATCACCTGACGCTCTCTTTCAGCCAAGTCCCGTTCCATCGCCTCTTGGTGAGCCACTTCTTCAACCTGAAGACCAGCCAAAGTTGACATAATTTGTGGCTGAAGTTCCTTGTGACCCAAAGCTTCAAAGTGTTGCAACTATGCTTCCAAGCAAAGAATAGCCTCTGAGCAACACTCAAACCACTGAGTGTTTCCCACACTTCTAACTCCATTTAAGCCTGCCTCCAGAAGAGGCCGAAAAGAGTTAAAAGTTCCTTGACCACTCATCACATATTCAATTACCTTCTTCGCGAGGCTGTTCAAGTACACCAAAGAAATTTGAAGAAATCCAGGTGTGCCCGCGAGACTTGAAATAGTAGTCGGGGATACCCCCTGGCCATTGAGATTGGTGCAGGTGATCCAGGTGCTGAAGCTGCAGAAGCAATTGAAACATTCAATTGCGAAGGACTTGAGGTCAAAGCCATCATTGCCCTCGCTTGAGATATGCTTGGTCCAGCCTCTGTTGGTGCAAGTGAAATCCTTATCAATGCTGCCGACAAAGCAATTGTCGTGGATAAGCCAGGAGAGGGCTACTCTTGTAGAGGAGATGACACTTGTACAAGCTGCTGCTCCGGAGGAGGAGTCACAGTGGTGGTCCTAGGCAATACTGTCGGCAAAGCAGCTACCATGGATGAGCCAGGAAAATATTGCTCTTGCAAAGGAGCTGACACCTGCACAAGCTGTTGTTCCGTAGGAGGAGTCGTAGTGGTAGTCTCGAGAGGATGTGAACCTGCACGCAAAAAGGGTCGGAACACGGAAAGAACATGCGAAAGAATTCAAGAAAAACTAGGCTTACCGGAGAAGTGGAAAGAAAGATAACCTTAGGCCTTATCGGATGGGACCTTAGGAGCATCATCAAAAGTGGTGATGTCATCCATGGAATCATGCTCTTCGTCCTCCTCACTATCACCTAGCATATTGCCAATTTCAGCATCCTCATTACCCCTATCTTCATCAGCTACATCATCAGTCGAGGAGCCTTCATAATCCACCTCCTCTTCATCATTACGTATAGCTGAAAGCTTGGGAAGACCTGCACCGGTATCCAATTTAGTCATAAGTCCCGTTGTCGGACTAGGACTTGAACCAGCAGCCTGGGGCATTAGTGCTGAAAGAAGAGGGGATGGATTCTCTTCAAGACCCCTTGGTTCTAATGCAGGACCCCTAGCAAGATCTACTGCTGAAGCAGATTCTGCATCTGTAGCCATTAATTCACTCTCTTCTTCCTCGGAAGAATGGTGAGAGGAAGCTTCACTTGATAAGGCCGGACCATGCGAACGGAGCCCAGTTCTATATGGAAGGCCCACAACTGAAGATTCATGCTGCTCTTCTTCTTCTTCTACAGATCTGATAGCGTCGGCCCTCAATTTTGGTGTTCGCTGGCTTTTAGCAGGAGGAGACCCAACCATCAACTTTCGATAGGTCTGCTTGTCGTATTAACCAATTTCATCTGCTGAGAGTTTTCTCTTTCCAGCTGCCCTTGTTGTAGGAGAATCAACCACTCGGGGTTCCTCCACTGGAGCAGGCTCAGCTGTGTGCTCCTCTTCTTCCCAGCAGACAGGTCCTCAACAGACAAAAACTCATCTATCCCTCTCAGGCGGGATGTTTTAGACCCCTTCCTTGAAGCGTACATACGTATGATCTCCTTCAGACAAGACGTATTCAAGTTGTAGCCAGAGATTTGAAAAGCAGCATAATACCAATTGCAGAAACCCATGGAAGTATAGGAGTTAGGCGTCTTATGGGGGAGCTTGAAGATAGCTTTGGTACAACCAGCCACGGAATAGTACCAAGCCCTGGCCCCTTCATATAGGTTGCTCACAATTGAGAGCTGAGGTCGAGGGTTTCCAACATACAGCTGATCGTACCCAAATTGTCGAGCAAACCTATAGGGTTGGTAAGGCTCGAGGAAAAATTTGCCGCCCTGCCTGAAAATCAAGTAGCCTGGCCTGATGGAGAGGAGCCAATGGAAAACACCCCCGCTCAGCTGAGTGAATCCATTAGGACCTGCCACATCCTGATACTCTGCTCCATATATCCTACCTTCAAAGTTAGGAAAACAGCGGAATATGTGGTAGTTAGTGTCTCGTGACAGGATCTAGCGAATCCTAACCATATAACTCCCCACCCACTTTGCAGATTCCAGTCGCTGTACAAATGGAGCGAATGAGTCACCTGGAGGAGAGGCTGCACTCATTAGGGGAGGATAATGAAGCATGTACCAAGCCATTAAATAAGTGTAAGGCAATGGTATTCGGGGATTGGGAGTTCTGAAAGTCTTGTTGCTGCCGAACTCAACCTCCGTAACATTTACAAAGTCCACAGCTAACTCACGTAACCCGCTCTGCAAGCAGCCTACCATGACATAGAGAAGATTCATGGCCTCCCGTGCGCCAAAAGAACAGCCGGGTAAATCACCTCAATAGTAAGAGCATCAATTGGCCTTGTGGGGATGACGCATCGCTTGAGCCATAGCATCAGATATCCCGCCAACAGTGCCGTGTCTGAGATGGGAATCTGAGCTTGATAGTGGAAGCTGTTGGCCTTCTTGTTTTGATGATGATTTACAAACAATTTACTACTAATGTTGTTTGTCTAGTGTTTGTGTATTCCTATGTATTGTAGACAAACAACGTAGTTGGAGGTTGGATGGATTGAGCCTACACGTTCATATCAAGAGGAGGTTGGCGGAATTGTGGAGTGAAGCATCGTACAATTCAAGTTCAAGATCCAAGTTTAGCTTCATAACAACATGTTATATCTTTTATCAAGTCTATACAATCATTTCATAAGGTTTCAAAATGTTGTTTAAGTCAAAATATCAAAATATCAATTTTCAGGTTTTCATGTTTTGGACTATTTTGTAAAATGATGATATTTTTCATTTGGGAGGTCCTTTCTGATAACCAGTCGTTGTAGCATGTTTATTATCATGTCTACAATCATTCCCCAAAGTTTTACATTTTTTGGAATTTGTTTGATATTTTTAAACAGTGTTTTAAATTCAGAAACAAAATCAGTTTTCTGTTATATCAGTTTTCGGTCGACCGCACCGGTCGACCGACGATGGTCCAGAACAGTCCTTCGTGTTTTTGTTCTCCGTCGGTCGACCGACAGAATTTCCGATCGACCGACAATAGATCCGTTGGCTTCCAACGGCTATTTCTCTGAGCTGTTTGCTGAGGTTATTTTTGTCTTTTGTTAGAGGTTTTGACTGAGATTTAGAGTGGGTATAAATACCCTATTGCTAATCTCTTTCAATCTAACTAAGAGAATTGTTTAAACAAGTTTAAGGGTGTTTTGTGTTTGTTTAAAAGAGTGTTTAAGAGTTTTTGTTTGTGAAGCTAATTTCACAAGAGCAAGTGGAGATCATCCTTGGTGTTTGAGCATTCATTCTTCTCCTTCTCTTTTGTCATCTATAGAGAAGTTTCCTTAAACTCAATTCTAACATTTTATAAGTTTGTACTTAATTTCATAAGCTAGATTTCATATTGAGTTTATATTGTTTTATCTCTTTGTTCACACACAACCTATTGAGCTTATTGTACTTACATTCATAGTATAATTTTGGGTTGTGGGGTTTGTGACTTAGAGTTATGCTTAATTGAGTTCTCACCTTGTTAGAGAGAACAATCATTTGTTATATTGTGCTTAATTGTGAGGATTCACTTGTAATACACTTGTACATTGAGAGAAGTGTGTGGTGAGAGACGGGGTCGAATCCAAGAGGAGTGGCGTCGGTTGACGTGCCTAGGGAGAGGTTGTAACCGAACACTTGAGGAGGAGGACACGGGCTAGAACCAACACTTAGTGTGTGAGGTGTGATTGCATAGTGTGATTGTAAAGTTTTCGGTTAGCTAGAAAACCGAGTGTGAGGTGTAAACGTTATTCGGGTGACCGTAGAAAACCTGGTTGTGATGGTGGAGATCTCCTCGAGGTGAGGAGCGGAGACGTAGGTCGTGGGGACCGAACTCCGTAATCATATTGTTTGTTTGTGATTGCATTTGCGCACTTACTTTTATGTTCTTATCTTATATCGCCTTTGTATATTGCTTGTTGATTATATTGCCCACTATCTAGTTTAGATTATTTACCCTTGGGATTATATATCCTTGCATATATTTCACTATATACCTCTTTGCTAGGATATATCACATTGTATATTGCTTATCCTAGTTCATATATATTGTTGCATTTTATACTTGCTAGGATAACTTGTTAATTAATTTTAATTAGCATTTAATCGGATTAGATTAGCATAAGACCCTAATCCCCCCCCCCCCTCTAGGGTCTAACAGAAGCTTTCAAACTCTATATGAGCCGAGAAAACATCCTCCTTGGTTTCGTTTGTATAGTGGGAGGTTGCAGCATCGATTCGGGCCTGAATCTCCTCCAAAGTGCTTGCAGGCAATCTAGTCACCGGAGCTCCCTCATCTGTCAAGTTCCGGAATAAATACTCCGCCCAAGACACTTGTTTTATGCCACCTCCTTGAGCCCCTATCTGTTGCATGAAAATATGGAAGTGACACATGACTTCCTAGAGGGTGGAGTAAACTTCGGGGCTGGTTTTCCTCAAAATCTTGAGTTTCATTGATCCCGGAACAAATTCTTGTAAGGACCGTGAAATTTTAATACTAGTTAAAATAATTTTTTTGGTATTTTAAAATATTTAATTATTATTTTTAAAAGAGTATTTGTATTTTTCTTGAATTTCTACAATTTTCTATGATTTAAAGTCTAAGTTTTATATTTATTTAAATGATATTAATATTTATAAATAAATTTTATGCGGTGAAAATTTATGGAATTTATCTGTTGCGTTATCGATGCTGTTACATATCATTTTAAATAATACGTTATATTATTTTTATTATTACATATATTTTCGTATAATACGTTGTATTATTATTTACATATTATTTGTATAATTTGCTGTATTATTTATAGTGTTACATATTATCTGTCGTATTAGTATAACTTGTACATTTTACTGTGTATATAATTATCCCATAATTGTTTAATTTTAAATATAAGTAAATATATTTTATTTATTAATTATTCTCGTTTAATTGTATAATATGGGTATATTTCGACTATTTCGTATCAACTGTTGTATTAGCACAACATGTAAGTTTTTATTTATAGATAATTATTCTGTAATTATTTTGATTTTAAACCTACACGTTAATTAATTATTTTAATTAATTTTTGTTTTCCAAAAGCCCTAATATATATATATTATATATATATTATATAATATATATATATATATATATATATATTATATATATATATATATATATATATATATATTATATATATATATATATATATTATATATATATATATATATTATTATATATAATATATATTATATTATATATAATATATATATATATATTCTGTTATAACTCTTCTTCTCTCTGCTCTTCTCTCCTTTCCTGCTCTCTGCTCGTGTTAAAGATCGTCGCGACCCACATTATGCACCATTTCTCTGCTGCCCAGCTCTCAGATCTGACACACTTCACCCACGCTTCACTGCCGCTAACCTACGTGCGGCGACACGGCACACGCCGACGAAGCAACCGTGGCAACCACCCACTTCGCGGCTTTGCCTAAGCCGGCTTCATTGTCCCGGTCACTGCCGGTGAGCCGTCTTTTGCTCCAAGCGGCGGCCGCTCGCGACATCCTCCTCCTTTGAAACCCCCGCAAGCTATCAGCTTCCCGGCCATATCGTCGAACTGCCCCGTGACCGCCGTCATCCCCGTCCGGAAACGCCGTCCGCCGCGCCTTCCTCGGCCGCTTGAGATCTCGAGCGTCCGCACACCAAATAGCCACCCTGAGACCCGCCTTGCTCCCGCTCCTCGCGGTCCCCGTCGAGCCGCTACCAGCGCCCCGGCTTCTCCTGCAGCCTCTCTCCTCTCGTCGCCTTGTTGGCTGGGGCTGCTCGACCCTGCATTCGCCAGTCATGCTTCATCCCTCCGAGCCCGCCTCGCCGTCTCAGGCGCCACCCCACGAGATCACCACTGGCCACAAACCGTAGAAAGAAAGCAACCTCGATAGCAGCGCGCTGCATGCTATCTTCCTCACAGAAGAATAGATAGCAGGCGCGCATAGCCACCGCGACGCCAGCTCCATCTGCCCCTTCGAGTCCGTCGGACAGTGTCCTCCAGCATCCCTTCGCTGTTCTTAGACCCACGTCGCCAGCGTGCGATCACGTTGCCCTCGGAGCACGCTAACAACGGCCTTTGGATTCCGTAGTCACTGTTCGACCACCGGGCAAGATCCGCGCTCTCTTTGATTCATTATTTTTATCTGATATTTATAGATTAGACTGATATGTTATTATCTACGTGGGTTTGTTGAGAATATTATGGTGGTTATATTTTGTGAATTGATGCTATTTATGATGAGTAGATATATTGAAAAGTAGTTTATGATCAATTACAAAATATTATTGAAAGAAAGAATAATTTTTAAAAGGGAGTATTCTGAATTATTATAATGAGAAATATTTTAAAAGGATTTACTTTGGAAAAATTAATATTAAATAGAATATTTAAAGATCATTTTATAATTATTGTAATGAGAAAAGAATTTACTTGATGTAAAAGGGATTATTAGAATGATTATTTAAAAGAGTTATTTTATAGAAAATATTATTTTAGAATAATTATTATGAATTAAAAGAATTTATTTTGGTAGTGGAATCATTTCTGGATAATTATAATAATTTTAAAAGAAATTATTTTGGAAAAGGAAATATTTCTGAATTATGAAGACTCTGTTTATGATTTATAATTCTTAATCTTGATTATCTGATATGCTACGATATTATTGCACATGATTAGTTACATTGATTGTTCCTGGTTGTGTTTGAGAACCATTAGTAGTTCATGACTTAGTAGCCTCGTGCGTCATGAACAGACTTAGTGACATGTGTGAGTGTGTTGACTGAGTTTTAGGTGGTGAACCCGAGTTTCAATGAGGATTACGATTGATTTAGAAAATACAAGAGAGTTGGGATGGGGAAGTTAATGTTCATGTGATCGGATAAGGCTGTTGACACTGGGGTTGGTTTGTAGGGCTAAAGTGAAGTGTGTACATCACTTTAGTCAGTGAAATCGTTTCGTCACCCGAGTTGTGCTTGAGTTCGGACCAGGCAGAAAACGGTTTACGTGTAGTCCTCTGGCCGCATGTGTAGCGGGATTGGATGCACGTAGGGGATTTGTGAACAGTCAGTATCCGATGACAGGAACGTTGACTCTGTGTGAGATGTGACCAGTGACCTGTTATAGAATGGCTAGTTATATGACCTCATTGTTTGGCTAGGTATGGATTATTGTGAGATGTAGGATAGTTGTGTTTCTTTTCATACATGGATCGGGGTTAATAATTAATTATCTACAATTTGAGACATATGGTATATACATGAGGGTTTCCTTGTTTGGATTTTTTCGCTCGAAGTACTACGTCTCATGTTGTAGATTTTTAGGTATTAATTCCATCTATTGTATGCCCCTGCTACTTGGATAATTAGACTAATCGCTAGCCGCATGATCTCGTTACCTGATCGATTTTGGATGCTTTATGTTATCATGATTTAGTAGTGTTTTCATGTTGATTTGTGGATTTTAGTTGTACGTTCTTTTGTTGTTTCTATTATTGTATCATTTTCCGCTTGGGTTTTCGTTCGTTCTATTTTCTTTTGTGGGGTATTACTGTTCACCATGCACGCTACCGTACACCTATTTTCTCTGGTGTATGTCAGACTTAGGAGAAGAACATGTTCAGCTAGGAGATCGCTAGGAGCCAGAGGATTCTCAGCAGAGTGCTTAGCAGATCGAGCTGAAGAAGCCGAATTTTAGTTATTCCTTCTAGTTGTTCGATGATATTAGTTTACTTTTGTAGCATATCTTTTCTACCTGATCATTGTATTTAATATTCTCAAGTATTTCATTCAAATAGTTTTGTATAAGGGCATGTTTGACCCGTATCATTATGTCTTGGATGATATTCATTTGTGATATAATATGTATTCTTTTATTCTGAGTTTGTCTATTATATTCTTTCTGATTGTGATGGGGGATCTGTGACTTCGCATTGTATTTATTTTCAGATGCTTAGCATATTAGGTTGAGGAGAAATGTTATTTTTATTTATTCTCCTTAATCTAATACGTCGCGGGCTTGTTCACGTTCCGATTCCCGGATATTTTGGGAAGCGGGGCATGACAGGTTTTTTTGGTGGCCCATGCAGGTCACGGTCCCAAGTCCTCATTAGTAAGAATATAGTGGACAGTTTAGATACATATCATATTTCATCCGTAAGACTGATCTTGAACCACTGTCCTATTTTCTTGATAGATTTCATTTCGTCCCTATCTTATCTTTCTTTGACTCCGGGGTTTCCATGGTTCTTGCCCCATCGTTTCGCGATTACCCTCTCTTTGTATAATTTCTCTATCCTTGTGCCGGTCATTATTTTATATGTTATTATTTTACACTATATTTTCTTTGATTTGGCTTGTGTATCGTTTGAATGTATTGAATTCTGTATTATTTATTATATTATTTTATGTATCGCACATAGTATTATATTGTATGTTTTTATTAAAAATATATATATCATTACTTATACATTTTTAATTGTTCAAATTATGTCATTAGATTTGACATATACATCGCATATCATATCTGATATTTAGATTATTTATTGTGTTTAAATATACAATTGCATATCTACATTATGTATGTGTGCGTTTTTTGTTATACTACCTATCATTGCTTATGTTTTAGATTAGCATATATTGTTCATATTTTTAATGATTTCATGATTTTAATATTCTACATATGCAGTATATTCTTATCCTTTACATTTTTAGTATATAGTTTCTTATCAGTAAGTTTTGTCCTGTTAGATTATTTTAGTATGTTCGCATTAGTTTTGTTATTTTTAAGAGCCACATATTTTGATTTGGATATTTAAGCAATTATTCATATTGTTAAGTTTAGAGTTGAGTTACTAATTATATAGTTATTTTGTTATATTAATTATTATCCTTTTATAAATAATATAAAAGATTATTCTAAATAGTATTTATGAGTATGTGAAGTACTTATTCATGGTTTGTTATAGTGTATTTGTATATCTGTTGTTTGTTTGCTTTGTTTTTTATATGTATTGTTTTGTCATTGTACCAATATACGTTATATATGCATATTATTTTTTACTTATTTTATGGTATTTTAGATATTTATGTCTTTGTTTGTGTCATTGTTTGTTGTTCGGTCTCTATTCATTATTTTCGTTATTTGTGTTGTGTTTTACCTTATCATTATTTTTATATTTACTATTCTTTTTATTTTGGTGTATTCACGTAGATTATTATATTTATGATGTATACTTTTTATTGATTTATAGTCATTCATGATTTTTAGTATCAACTATGTTTAATCGTGTTCTATTTCATGTATTATCGGTGTTTATATTCACATGTTCATCAATCATTCATTGTATGTTTGTCTATAATATATCAGTGTTTTTGTTATACGGAATTATGCTCTTCTTATGTTTTCATTTGCTTATCTACCTATTTTACCTTTTATTGTTTTGTTTTTATATATTATACTTCTTTATCTAGTAGTATGTTTGTGAGTGTCAGTATTGTTAGTAAACAATTATGTTTTAGTGTATTCTACAATTTTTGTATGTGTTAATTTATTTTGAGTTTATTTTGTCAAATTGTTCGTTACTTATTTGATTGCATTGAGTCCTTCAATTATGTTTTTCTTTGTTAGATTGGTATTTTTCATTATTTTGACTTATGTTATTTTACATCGTGTTACTCTTCTATTATGTTTCTCTTATTCTTGTATTTTTCGTAGATCATATTATACCAATATTGTTTTATTCTTATATTTTCGGTATGAGTGTGTGGTGTTATGGATTTATAGTTTGTGTACCATGTTATTAAAGGTTGTTACAATGTGTGTGTTTGTTTAGCTTCGATTTTTGTGTTTTTACATATTGTATTTTGGTTACGTATTTAGTTGTAATATTTTTGTAGTTGGTGTGTCTTATATTTTATGCAATGTATTCTTACTCATTTTATTTCACGTATCAATTTGTGTATTGCTATACATATTGTGATTCAGTATTTATTATGTTTTTATTATAATTTTTGTTTGTGATGACATTATAGTATAGTTATTTTTATTTTGTGTTGCATTTATTTTATTAATTCTACGTATTGTACATGTATTTATACATGTTTGCTGAGTATGTTATCACATAATTTTGGTCACATTTTACTTTTCATGTATGCGTTTTGTTATCATTACTGTTTGGTTATTATCAAGTTATATGTTTTTCTTGTATGTCTTTTTATGTTGTCTTTAATTTTATTAATTTATTAGTTATTTGAGTTATATTGTTTATTGGTTAACATAGTTATTTCTTTTACATTTCATGAGTAGTTTCCTAGTTTATTTTAGGATTTGAAATGAGTGTTATAAGTTTATACAATTTAGTTACAGATTTTGCACATTGTAGATATTTTATTGTGTTTATTAGTTGTTTTTAGGTTGTGTATATTTTACTTTAATATTGTATTTTATTGTCTATTCATTAATTATTTCAAATACTGTATTTATCAATTTTTCATATACAAAAGTCTCTCATTACAGTTTTAGTTAACTGTTTATGTCCATATTTGATTTTTGTTTTGGATATTAATACATGGTAGTTCATATGTTGTATCATGGTTATTTTTTTTATGTATATTGGGTTTATAGTTTTTGTATCATATTTGGTTATTCTAACATGTATAATGATATGATGGATAATGATATATTTTGATATTGTGATCATTGTGTGTAAATGTTATGAATACATAATTACATGATTGTTGCACATATTTTTATGTCTTTTATCTACGTCCATTATTGATATGTTTTTTTTTACTTTTTATTACCAGCTATTATATGTATTATTTTTGCTTTACAAATTACTCTATGATATCGTGCATATCTTATTTTAATTCCAAGGGCCGAATTTGTTTTAAGGGGGGTAGAATGTAAGGACCGTGAAATTTTAATACTAGTTAAAATAATTTTTTTGGTATTTTAAAATATTCAATTATTATTTTCAAAAGAGTATTTATATTTTTCTTGAATTTCTACAATTTTCTATGATTTAAAGTCTAAGTTTTATATTTATTTAAATGATATTAATATTTATAAATAAATTTTATGCGGTGAAAATTTATGGAATTTATCTGTTGCGTTATCGATTATGCGGTGAAAATTTATGGAATTTATCTGTTGCGTTATCGACGCTGTTACATATCATTTTAAATAATACGTTATATTATTTTTATTATTACGTATATTTTCGTATAATACGTTGTATTATTATTTACGTATTATTTGTATAATTTGCTGTATTATTTATAGTGTTACATATTATCTGTCGTATTAGTATAACTTGTACGTTTTACTGTGTATATAATTATCCCATAATTGTTTAATTTTAAATATAAGTAAATATATTTTATTTATTAATTATTCTCGTTTAATTGTACAATATGGGTATATTTCAATTATTTCGTATCAACTGTTGTGTTAGTACAACATGTACGTCTTTAATTGTAGATAATTATTATGTAATTAGTTTAATTTTTAAGTACCCAAAATTATTTATTTTAATTATTTTTGTTTTCCAAAACCGCTAATATATATATATATATATATATATATAATAAAATATATAATATAATATATATCTTAACGTCTTCTCTCTCTCTCTTCCTTTCCTCTCTCTCCTCGTGTAAAACCGTCGCCGACACAATTTCACCCCTTTCTCTCCCACCTCCGATCTACCAACCGCACACCTTCACTGCCCTAACCCATCCGCCGTGAACACCACCTGCACCGCACAACCCAGCTGAACCACCCACTTCGACGCTTTGTCAAGCCGCTCCCCACTGCCTGAGCCGTCGCCCAAGCCGCCGCTTGCCGACGCAACCCCTCCCTTGAACCCCGCAGCTCAGCTGCCGGCGCATGTCGTCGAACTTCCACGTGAACCGCGCAATCCCCGTCGAAACCCCGATCGCCAGCCTTCCTCCTCCTGAGATCTCGAGCCGCCCAACACATAGCCCCCTGAACCCGCCTGCGTCCCCTCCTCCGTCCCCGTCGACCCTACAGCCCCGCTTCTCCTCAGCCTCTCTCTCGCTCGTCCCTCTGTGCTGCGCTCCGACCCATCACGCCAGTCATGCTTTCACCGCCTCCAGCACCGCCTCGCCGTCTCCAGCGCACCACACCGAGAATCCCACCTCACAACAAACGCTCACCAACTCGTACAGCGCCTCCATCTCCCACTCTCTCCTCAACACCGCCACTGCGCACCGTCATACCACCCGACAGCCAAGCTCCATCTGCCCCTTCGACGTCGGACTACACTCTCAGCAGCCTCCCCTTCGCTGTCTAGACCACGTCGACCACCGCTGACGATCACCTGGTCTCGAGCACCTAACAACCTTTGGATTCGTATCTACTACTTGTTCGAACCCGCGAGGCAAGATCCCTCTCTTTGATCTTATTTTTATTTGATGTTTATAGATAGACTGATATTATTACTGCGTGGGTGTGTTTGAGAAATATATGGGTTAATTTTGAATGAATGTCATTTATGTATGATAGATATATTAAAGTAGTTTATATCAATACAAAATATATTGAAAAAAGAATAATTAAAACGGAGTATTCTGAATTATAAATAATGAGAAAGTATTTTAAAAGATTTACCTTTGAAAAATATAAAATAGAATATTTAAAAGATCATTTTACTAATTATTGTAATGAGGAAAAAATTTACTTGATGTAAAAGGGATTATTAGAATGATAATTTAAAGATTATTTTATAGAAAAATATTATTTAGATAAATTATTATGAAATTAAAAAGAATTTATTTGAGAATGGAATCATTTGAGGATAATTTATGATAATTTTAAAAGAAATTATTTTGGAAAAGGAAATATTTCTAAATTATGTAGACTCTGTTTATGATTTATAATTCTTAATCTTGATTATCTGATATGCTACGATATTATTGCACATGATTAGTTACATTGATTGTTCCTGGTTGTGTTTGAGAACCATTAGTAGTTCATGACTTAGTAGCCTCGTGCGTCATGAACAGACTTAGTGACATGTGTGGGTATGTTGACTGAGTTTTAGGTGGTGAACCCGAGTTTCAATGAGGATTATGGTTGATTTAGAAAATACAAGAGAGTTGGGATGGGGAAGTTAATGTTCATGTGATCGGATAAGGCTATTGATGTATCTTCCAGACTTGCGTCAGTGGTTGGTGTCGCCACTGGGGTTGGTTTGTAGGGCTAAAGTGAAGTGTGTACATCACTTTAGTCAGTGAAATCGTTTCGTCATCCGAGTTGTGCTTGAGTTCGGACCAGGCAGAAAACAGTTTACGTGTAGTCCTCTGGCCGCATGTGTAGCGGGATTTGATGCACGTAGGGGATTTTTGAACAGTTAGTATCCGAGACAGGAGCGTTGACTCTGTGTGAGATGTGACCAGTAACCTGTTATAGAATGGCTAGTTATATGACCTCGTTGTTTGGCTAGGTATGGATTATTGTGAGATGTAAGACAGTTGTGTTTCTTTTCATACATAGATTGGGGTTAATAATTAATTATCTACAATTTGAGACATATGGTATATACATGAGGGTTTCCTTGTTTGGATTATTTCGCTCGACGTACTACATCTCATGTTGTAGATTTTTAGGTATTAATTCCATCTATTGTATACCCCTGCTACTTGGATAATTAGACTGATCGCTAGCTGCATGATCTCGTTACCTGATCGATTTTGGATGCTTTATGTTATCATGATTTAGTAGTGTTTTCATGTTGATTTGTGGATTTTAGTTGTACGTTCTTTTGTAGTTTCTGTTATTGTATCGTTTTCCGCTTGGGTTTTCGTTCGTTCTATTTTCTTTTGTGGAGTATTGCCGTGCACCATGCACGCTGACGTACACCTGTTTTCTCTGGTGTACGTCAGACTTAGGAGAAGAACATGTTCAGCTAGGAGATCGCTAGGAGCCAGAGGATTCTCAGCAGAGTGCTTAGCAGATCGAGCTGAAGAAGCCGAAGTTTAGTTATTCCTTCTAGTTGTTCGATGATCTTAGTTTACTTTTGTAGCATATCTTTTCTGCCTGATCATTGTATTTTATATTCTCCAGTATTTTATTCAGATAGTTTTGTATAAGGGCATGTTTGACCCGTATCATTATGTCTTGGATGATATTCATTTGTGATATGATATGTATTCTTTTATTCTGAGTTTGTCTATTATATTCTTTCTGATTGTGATCGGGGACCTGTGACTTCGCATTGTATTTATTTTCAGACGCTTAGTGTATTTTAGGTTGAGGAGAAATGTTAATTTTATTTATTCTCCTTAATCTAATACGTCGTGGGCTTGTTCATGTTCCGATTCCCGGATATTTTAGGAAGCGGGGCGTGACAATTCTTCATATGGTAAATCCCCGAGAAGAAGACCTGAGATTTCATGCATCTCATGAAGAGCGAAGCCTAACTCCCCCACCGGGGTGAAGAAGTTACTGGTCTCGGGATTATATCTCTCTAATATAGAGAAGAAATGAAAGTGACTCTGGATAATCCCAAACTTAGTAGCCCGCACAGGAATCTTCAGGCCAGCCTGAGTAAGAGGTGTCTCCAACTCCTCCAGAACAAAGTTGGTCATTCGGGTCCACCACCCTGTCACCGGAGAATGAACCCAGCCAGGAGTTCTAAATCCTTGCGTGGAAAATTCTCCCTTCTTCGCTATAAACTTTTTAACAAAGGTATTTGTCGGACTAGCCACTTCACCAATTGGGTATTCTTTGGCGAACAAGCTTGGTCGTAAAGCTGTCACCTGTCTATTATAACCCACTGTGTGAACCCCTTGAAAAGTTAAAGTTCCAAGAACAACCCCATCTTGATCCTTAACAAGGTTCCAATCCATACGCCTTGGGTGGAGGCACATTAGAAATATGATATGAGGAACATTCTCTCTATATTGGCAAGAAAAGTTTAAGGTCTCCAACTTTCCGTAGCCATTTGTAGTCCCCGTCATAAGCAATGACTGTTTCAAAGTCAACAAAATCCCTAAAAAGGAATCCTAGTTTGACTATCGGTTTACGGCTTAGGCTCTCAAGTTTAGCGTCCGTAACCAATATCCGAAGAGTTTCGGGAGAAGCCTGGGTGATCAGCTCCACACGGCTCTTCTCAGTAATCCTGAAAACCGGGAGTTCTTAGTGTAGGTTGAATGTCATGTTCTGATCCACGCCACCTTCATGTCCAAAATGATGGCGAAAAGGGAGAGCCTTGTGTTCGCGGGGAAAGTTGGTGTTTTCTTCATTATCGATTCCATTGCACTCAGTTAACAACTTTATGCGTTACAAAGAGATCCGGTCTTTTTATAAGATCCGGCTTACAATGAAAATCAAAATAAAACAAAGAAATCAAAATTACAACTTCTCTCTTTTATGTCGAACAAATCACAAGATCCTGTTTTGCGGTCTCTTGCTTCTGTGGGTTGTTTGCCTGCGCCGGGGTTGCTTACCGTGGACCACCGCGTGATCTGGATCCAAGCAGATCTACGACGTATTACGGGTATTATCCCACCAAGGAGATAATAGCCGGGAGGGATCGTTTCACCAAGGAAACGACCGCTCGAATCTCGGGATCTAAGAGCCAAGCTTAGATCCGGAGTGTAACGACGTAGATCTGAGGATTAAACTCTCTCGAACTCCTGCCTTTTTCGGTGCTGGTGCTCGCTAAGAATCAAATCCGGGTCTCCAAGTCTTCAAGCCTTCAGATCTCCGAGTTGAGGTGACAATCCGGCAGAGTTTCGGCTCGCTCCAAAGTTTCAGAAGAAGTCCTCCAAATGAACGAGTACCAGGCCTATTTATAGGCTCTCAGAACTGTGCGTTTGCATAGTTCTGAGCCTAGCCACCCCTAGGTGGCTCGGCCATAGCCGAGCCACCCAGGGGTGGCTCGGCCTTGGCCGAGCCACCCTGGGGTGGCTCGGCCACCGAGCCACCCTAGGGTGGCTCGGCTTGGGCCGAGCCACCTTAGGGTGGTTCGGTTCGGGCCGAGTTCCCCCAGGTGCGCTGGTTTTGTCGTTTTCCGTTGTTTCCGGTTGTTTTGTCCGTTGTTCGGTTGTTTTGTTGATTTGTTGACTTGATTCCGGATTTGGCAGTAAACTCAGTCGGTGTTTGAGTTCAAATCCACTTTGTTGGAAGACCCGTCGACTCCCCGAACCACTAACGTTGTTCACATGCAGTTCGTTAGCTTTGTAGCCTCTTTAGTTCGTTTCGTTGCTTGAACGTTCGTCGATTTGTCGAATCATCGCGCCGAGCTGTGTCAAGGGACCTATAAGCAGTTTTATACGCCTACAGATACCCCCTCCAAAGCTTTTCAGCCTCGTTCTTTTATAGAAGAGTCTGGAATGCTTTGGATATGATTGCCCCTACCCTTTGTCGGTGTAACGGGACCTGGAAATGACTTTTGTTCTGTATTCCTTCAATCCTTCGGGCCATTCAGTGCTTTGTAGAATGCCTGTAGGGGTTCCGGTGCTGCATTTATTGTCTGACCGTTGTTGGAATTTGAACTTTGAAGTCGATTCCTGATTTTCCAGTCTTTAGCTCGTGCTTATTGGTTCGACGTACAACTAACGCTCGGTTGTTAGCATTGAGTCTTCATTTGTGACGCGTTGTCCGGCGTCGTGTTATTGAGTTATCCTTAAGAATATTTTTAGAAAAATATTCTCCAGAAACTTCTCAACAAAGAGGAGGGAATAGTTTAAACTCGTATACCTTATTGGAGTATTTCCGTATCCAAATGAGTTGAACCGGTCCGATAATAAGCTGAATCGGCCTAATAATGAGCCAAATAAGGCAGTAATTCGGTGCAAAAAGTCTCCCAACCCTTCCAAACATGTGGGAGAGGCAAGAATAAACTAATGATCGAACCTTCGGTCGATTTGAAGTTGTTTCGACGTTCAATTCTGCTTCAATTTGAATTCTGGTTCGGATTTGGTTCAAACTGGTCCATTCTGGCTCATTCTGGTCCATTCTGGCTCATTCTGATCTGATCTGGTCTAGCCAGGTTCAATCTGGTTCAATTTGGCTCATTCTGGCTCAGTTTGGCTCAATCTGGCTCAACCTGGTCCAATCTGGCTAGGTCTGGTTCAGCCCAGTCTGGTCTGGTTCAGCCCAATCTGGTTCAAGGCTATAAGAGGGGTCTTTTTTTTCTTTTCTTTTTCTTTTCTTTTTCCTCTCTAGGGCCGGCCGAACTTTCCCCTCCCCTCTCTTGATTTCTCTTCCCTCAAGCTTCCATTCGCCTTGAAACCTTGATAGTTATCCTAGATCTAGGGTTCCTTTGGATCTTGGACTGAAAAATCACTCAAAAACTCCATATTTGGAATTTCTCTCAGGCCCCTCGAGCGCGTGGTTCAAGTTTCCTTAAAGATCACATTTTTTATTGGATCTCGAGCCTTTCTTCAGGTAAATCTTCCACAATTTGGATCTTTTTCATGCTCAATTTAATTCATGCATTTGAGGGTGTGATTTGATGCCTCGAGCTAATCTTTCAGGGGGGTAAAAATGCAATTTTGAGGGGTTTTTATGCAAAAATTAGGGCTGAAATTATTTTTTGAATCTAACCCTTTGAGTTATTTTGCAGGCCGTCATGTCTCGCGCCTCGAGAGGTCGTTCCCCTGCCATGTCGGTTGATGGCGCGCCTCCCTCTTATGCTGGTGAGCTACTTTTTGCAAATAAACCCTTTTTTTTCTTATAAATTTGTAAATTGACCCTTTTTTAAACCCCACGTTGTTCTCCTTGGCGAGGCAATCGGGAAGAGCCTTGATTCTCCTTGGTGAGGATCGACGCTTCAAAGATATGTTTTGCTTGGTCAAAACCATATCTCAAAATTAAAGGGGGCGATTTGACACTACATTGCGTTTTATAAGGCAGGGATATGTTGTCGACATACCCTGTTTTGTGATTGCACAATGTGGCCAAATCGTCTCACCCTTTATAAGGCAATGACTCTATCTTAGCTATTTGTAAGATGAGTTCAATTTCCTTTTATAATCGAGACTAACCAGTGTTTAACTGTCTATTTTGCAGTGGGGTACCCTTCTGGATCATTCCCGTCCCACGCAATATATGGACGGCGTGGCGAGCATTATTCGAACTCCAACGATCCTTCCCCTATTCCAGCTACCCCTCAGTTTGCTTCGGACACGTCGACTGAGGTTGCCCAAGTGGTGAGGGAAGGTGGTCATCGAGCTATTCGCCAGCTAATCACAGATGCGCCTTTTGTGAAGGACGCCAGCTCTACTCAGCCTCTTCGAAAGAGCGATTTCCTATTTGGTGATTCTGTCGATGACCCAGAAGCCGTATTCATTGGTGCTGAGCATTGGCTTCACAAGACCGGCAATGGCTTCATATACTTGCCGGAGATTCCTCGGCATCGTTCATTGACTGAGCTCAGATGTCAGGCTGTGACACGGGAGATGTCGTGGCGCTTGACAGAGGATCATATGAGTGTCCATTGCGGCTATATCACTCATTCGGCGGTTCCTGGTTCGTGCAGAAGTCGTGTTACCGGATTGCGTCCTGGTGTATTGGGGCTGGACGAACCACCACGTAACGAGTTCCTTGCTACCGCTTCCACCTTGAGGAATCGTCTCGCTGTTCTGGGACGGGAGATGCCAGCGACACGTCACAGGTTTTACGGTTGGGTCCACTCTTCGGACAAGTCTTGGTGGAGCCGCATGACGACATACGTCTTGAGCCGATGGGGCGAGGAGTTGCATGCTTGCAGTTTGTATGCAGCCGTTCGTGCCACCGTGTATGGCTTGCCTGTCAGTTTGAGACATTTCTGTGCTTTGTTCGAGCTATATAATCCAGACTCGAACACTTTTCTGACCCGGCAGGGGGAGTTAGGCTTGGCTCTTCACGAGATGCACAGGATTTCTGGCTTGTCCATGGGACAGATGCTATACCAGGAGTACTTTCCTTCCAGTCATGAGTTGAGCCAATTAAAAGATCGCATGCCTGACCGTTATGAGACTCTATGGGACCTCACTTGTCATTACCATATTGCTTTGGCACAGTCGGAGCCCTTAGCAAAGAGGACCAAGGTATGTGTGAGTCTGAAACAATTTGCGAACTACTTGTTCAAGAATCTGGAGAGCACTCATGGCGAGGATATTTGTGAGCTGGCCCCATTCACTCCTTCAGAGGTGAACAGTCTACTGAAGAAGATCGGCGCTCAATCTTACACCACCGGCGGTCCTGAGGGTGGCTTTCCTGCGAAGACCAAGTTCAAGTCATTCTTGTGGCACGCTACCGCACCAATTCGACCAATGACACTTCTTGCTGGCTTTCTTGCTATCTGGTTGAAAAAGTGCGTGGTTCCATATCAGTCTGGCGACGCCTTGCCCTTGGAGGTACTTTACCCAGCAGTTCAGCTCGCCTATAAGAAGGAACTCTCACTTCTTCCGGTGATGGTGGCTAATATTCACCGAGGACTTCGACAGCTTTCCAGTGCGTTCACACGGAAGGAGACCGATTTACCAGGTCAGATTCCCACGCTTAAGGTGGAGCTCCCGTACGCTTATCTGATGGCCTGGTTTGTCCTTCATCGCTCGGATATGATGTCGGTGCCGAACGCCACAGACCATTCTGTTCCCCTGCTACAGTTGCTTGAGAATGGCAGGTGGGAGGGCCGCGGATTTTCTGATGTCAGACAGCAGTTGCAGGTCCATAAGTGTTGGGCATTCTCTACTTGTTTTCCGCAGTTCTCCGGTCGATATGGTGAATGCTTGATAGATGATGAGAGGCCTAGAGAGTACCGGACTTATTTAGACATCGGCTGCTTCAACTGGCTAGTGAATATTAGGCCCGGCTATCTGACTTTCCGGGTGAGGGATCAGTGCTTCATCGAACCATATCTACCGTGCCGATTCGCTCGCCAGTTTGGCTATGACCAGCTTTACATTGGGAATCCTCGTCAGCAGCTTCGTACTCATAGTGGTTTGATAGACGGTCTCCGCGCTTGGTTGTGGACCGTGACTGGCTGTACTGGTGTTAGATTTAGTCTCCCGAGTGCTGACCGGCAGTTGAACCTTACTTTCTTGAGCTGCAAATGGTTGTTAGCAGCCAACAAGACTATCCCTGTGAAGCCAATCGCAGAGTTAGAGGCTGAGGCAGCTTCCCAGGTTGATTCCCGCAGGATTCGGGAAAACGCCCGGGCACAGAGGATACGGAACAAGACTCGTCGGATTGACGAAGAGGGACAGAGGACATTCCATTCCACAGACGAGGCTTCAGGCGGGGATCCCGAAGATTACGATGACTTTTCCGAGCGAGGTTTGCACTTCATCTTTTTCTTCTATCTTCCAGAAGTGTTGAAACTGACTATGGTTTGATGTTCCAGAGACCACAGTTGCTCAGGATGAAGATTTCCGTTCTCCTCCCCAGGCGAGACCTTCGATCCCTATTGCTAGGCGGAAGAGATTGGCCCGCAAACCTCGTGTAGCTTCACGAGCATCTGACATGGATCTGGCTGGAGATGACCCTATTAGTGACAGAGGTAACGTCTACTCTTTGAACCATTTTCTTGGTTATTCTGAACATTGACTCATGCTTTTCCATTTCTATATAGGAGTGCGTGGGGAGGATGAGATGAGTCCCGATCCTGTTCCCTTATCTCCCGATGAGTCTGACCCACTACCCCCTGTAGAGAAGTCTACAGGGGTTGCTGACATTAGGGAGGAGATCAGTGTAGGACCAGATTCTGTGAGTCAAGGTACATCTATCACTGACAGCGTATTTCTTTAGATAATACATTAATGAATTTGTGTATCCTCTAACTGTCCTCTACTCCTTGCTCCTTCAGATAATTTGCAGGAGGCGAACCTTGGAAACGAAGAGGCTGATGCACCCGTGAGAGGTAACTCATTTCCATTAGTTGTAGTCTCTTCATTATTCTTTGGCACTTATATTCTTTTATGTCAGATTTCTCCATCGACGATTTTGACGAGGGAAGCCTGTTTGCGGACACTCCTATGATGCACTACATATATAGCTCACCTCAGATTAATGACCAGCTACCTGGAGACATGTTTCCTGAGTCCGCATTTGCTAACAATCCTGAGGATGGTTCCTTTGAAGGTATGTGCCTCCTGCTGAGTTGATTATAGGACTAGTCGACCTTGACTAATGCAGCTATAATGTAACGCCTCTGCGAATTCTGTTTTGAATTTGACAGGAGCTTTTGTTGAGAAAGACCATGTTGAGCCGGCTGTGCGACCAACTCCACCAGTCGATGCAGCTACAGTTGTTACATCTCCATCACCCCCAGTGACTCGAGGGGAAGGAGGTATAATTTAATTAGCTGAGCGATGCCGTTCATTTCCTCATTGAGGCTTTTGACGAACTTCTCTTCTTTGTGTAGGGCTTCCTTCTCAGCTTCATATCCTCGTTAAGGAGTTGTTATCAGGGGATGACCCTGAGAAGATCATCATCAGCGTAGAAGTCCGCTCTTATTTCTCCTCCCTGACTGTTATAATTGGCAAACTCCTCCACGACGGACTTTCTCTTCGCCAATTTAAGCCCTACCTCGATTCCAAGATAAACTTGATTAGGGACATAGGATGTCCGGATCTAGCGACGGCTATGGTTGATGACCTTGATCGCTTAGAGCGTGAGCTTCAGATGTTTCATGAGCTCCGGGATACAGGTGCCTCTTCATTCGTTGCTGCCGAGTTGGATGCTCGCTTACAGACATGGCGCAGTACTCGGATGGTTGCTGAGCTCGAGATTCAGGTGCAGCGGGACCGCATAGATCGAGTTGAGGCTGATTTCGCCACTAGATCTTCTTTCCTCGAGGAGCTTGATTCTCAGATAGATCAGCTCCGACGAGAACTCCGTGAGAAGGAAGACACAAAGATGCAGAATCAGCAAGCAAATGCTGCTTTATCTGATGAGCTGAAGTCCTTGAAGCAGAGACTGGCTGAGACAGAGGAGGATGCTGTGAGGACTTTAGCTGCGAACGAAGAGTCTGTTAGAGCTGAGTTGCAGGAGGAGCTTAGACGCTCTTATGACGAGAAGTTATCTGAATTCAGTCAGCAGATTCTTAGCCATGGGCTTGATGTATGATTTTATTTGCTGAAAACCTTGACATTTGATTCTCTTTAGTGGAATTGGTTTTTATCTTTATCTTTATTATGATTCCTCATCACGTTTGAAATGATTGACCATAATACTCATAGGATTTTTGGCAAACCCCCAGCCTTCAACGGGTTTGATTAGCCTTTACCGACTACCGTTTGAGTCGGGCTAGCATGCGGATTATCGGAATCCGTTCCGCATGTAACGTTGTGCTAAGGGAATGAACTCCCTTAGACTTCGTGCTATGATGTCGAATACATAGACTTCGCCATTGTTACGGGAATAGGCTACCCGGCGACACGTGTTAGGTGTTGACTTTAGGATTTTTGGCTAACCCCCAGCCTTCAACGGGTTTGATTAGCCTTTACCGACTACCGTTTGAGTCGGGCTAGCATGCGGATTATCGGAATCCGTTCCGCATGTAACGTTGTGCTAAGGGAATGAACTCCCTTAGACTTCGTGCTATGATGTCGAATACATAGACTTCGCCATTGTTACGGGAATAGGCTACCCGGCGACACGTGTTAGGTGTTGACTTTAGGATTTTTGGCTAACCCCCAGCCTTCAACGGGTTTGATTAGCCTTTACCGACTACCGTTTGAGTCGGGCTAGCATGCGGATTATCGGAATCCGTTCCGCATGTAACGTTGTGCTAAGGGAATGAACTCCCTTAGACTTCGTGCTATGATGTCGAATACATAGACTTCGCCATTGTTACGGGAATAGGCTACCCGGCAACACGTGTTAGGTGTTGACTTTATCCCTACTTAGGCTTCGGGATAAAATACCCCAGAATCGGACTCTGGTGTCTTTTTGTTCGGAAAAAGACTAAACCGGCGACGCGTGTTAGGCGTCGGCATATCCTTTCTTAGGATTCAGGATGAAATTCCCCATGCGTGTAAGGCATGGATTTTGGTGTTATTAATAACAACCTGCCGCAATGTTGAATATGCGGACGAGTGTTCTTTTTAACGGTTAAGAACTAACCGGCAGCGCAGGTTAAGCGCAGACTTATCCTTGCTTAGGTTTCAGGATAGAATACCCCAGAATCGAACTCTGGTGTCTTTTTGTGCGGAAAAAGACTAAACCGGCAGCGCGTGTTAGGCGCAGACTTATCCCTGCTTAGGATTCGGGATAAACTTCCTAGGATGAATCCTAAATTGATAAATTTCGGAAAAGATCGATGCGGGAAAGGCAGAATTTTATATTCTATTTCCCGGTCTTCTTTTAGGGTGAAGGCGAACCCGAAAACAAGGAAGGAAGAATTTTATATTCTATTCCCTGATCCTGGAAAGGAAGAATTTTATATTCTATTTCCAGCGAGGAAGAAACTAGAAGTGGGGTGTCCACTCCGAGAATCTGGAAAATTTAGATAAACTTGCCTTTTATAGGATGAGTTATCTAAACTGAAAATGGGTTCTTCGTTTATCGAAGTGGAATTTTCAACTCCGGTTATAACCATGAACAAGGTTTAACCAAAGAGAAAAAGGGAAGGAGTTCTTTCGTTTATCGAAAAGGGACTCCGAACTGAAAGTGGACCTCTTGCTCATGGAGAGAATCAAGAGGGCCAGAAAAACATTTTTGGTGGACTCACTGTCAATTGAAATTGATCAGTGAGGGATTTTGGTGGTGACAATGATTTTGGGTTATCCTCTAGAATATTAAGTGTAATATTCTTCAAGGAACTTCCCGGTAAACGAGTTATCCTGAATGTACTAGGGATAGTACTTTTTCAGGAACTTCCCATTTATTGGCATTAATTGCCTGGCGCCCTCTTGAGTAATCAGGCGATATGCGCCGTTTGAATAGACTGTGTCTATTACAAACGGTCCTTCCCATTTGGGTTCGAATTTACCTTTCTTCTTGGAGGTGAGAATTATTGGTCGGCGAGCAGCGAGGACCAGATCTCCTTCCTTGAAGCTTCTCTGTCGGACTCTTTTGTTAAAAGCCCTTGACATCCTGGCTTGGTAAAACTCGATGTGTTGTTGAGCCTCCAAACGCTTTTCATCCAGCCTCTCGAGCTCTTCGAGACGCTTCTGATGTTGTTCTTCGGTCGTCATCTCCGTTGCGAGAGCGATCCGAAGGGAGGGAATTTGAATTTCCAAAGGTAGCACCGCTTCGCATCCATATACTAACGAGTACGGAGTAGCTCCCGTAGGAGTGCGTATGGTGGTGCGATAAGCCCAGAGTGCTTCACCGAGTTTATCGTCCCAGTCTCGTTTATTGGTCTTCACGAGCTTTGACAAGATCTTGATGATCGTCTTGTTAAACGCCTCCGCTAATCCATTCGCGGCGGGATAATAAGGTGTTGATGAAACATCTTCAATTTTGAACTTGTCGCAGAATCTGACGAAGGCATTGCTTATGAACTGTGGACCGTTGTCATGAATGATCCTTCTTGGCACGCCGTGTCGGTAAATGACATGATGCTTGATGAAATTGATGACGTTGTTCGTCTTCACTTCTCTAAGCGGAATCGCTTCAGCCCACTTTGAGAAATAATCTGTGATCGCGAGGATGAACCGATCACCTTTGACTGAAGGGGGAAAAATAGGACCGACTATGTCCATGCCCCAAGTCTCGAACGGCCAAGACGTGGTTGACGTGTGCAACTGCTCTGGCGGTTGATGCATATAATTCGCATGTATCTGGCAAGCGTGGCATTCTCGTGCGTATTCGATTGCGTCACGAACCATCGTTGGCCAGAAATATCCCATCCTCCTGATGCGATCATACAGTTTAGGACCGGGCTGATGCGCACCACATTCTCCTTCGTGTGCTTCCTTAAGAACTTCCTTTGCTTCTCTGTTCGAAAGGCATCGGAGTAAAAGACCGTCGTACCCTCTACGGTATAATGTATGGGTTTCAGTATTATAGAAGAATCTTGGAGCTCTTCGGCGGATTGATTCCTTTTCTTTTACATCCTCTGGCAAGATACCATATTGGACGTAGTCGATGATAGGAAAACGCCAATCTCGGGACTCAGACCCAATTTGAGTTGAATTCACCTCTTTGGCGTTCACGTTTCTATCCTCTTCTTCTTCAATCTCCGTACTGTATATGGGTACGCAGAGTTGATGCGTCCGTACTGTGACTAACAGCTCAGCTTCGGGAGGCTGTGCCAGTGATACTGCTAGTGCCGCCAGTGCGTCTGCATAAGCGTTCTGGAGACGAGGGATGTATTCAATAAAGAATTCTTCGAAAGATTCCGCCATTTTGATGGCTTCCTGGTGGTACGGGATCAGGTCTTGATTCCTGACTTCATACTCACCGCGAACTTGGTTGACTATCAATTGCGAATCTCCAAAAGCTTCGAGATATTCGACCCCCAGCTCTTTGGCGAAACTGAGTCCAATGAGAAGCGCGTTGTATTCGGCAACATTATTGGAGCACGGACTAGTCAACGAATAAGCCCGAGGCATCACGTGCTTTCCAGGGGAGATTAAGACGACTCCAACTCCAGAGGAAACTGTAGGACATCCCGGGGTTATTACTCTATTAACTGCCCTTGAGGCACCATCGAAGTATAATTGCCATACTTGTTGGTGTGATGTGGTGTTAACCTCGTGGGTTTCATCCGGCAAGTCATCATATACTTCTGCCGTATCTGTGGTCGGGTTTGCCGCCAAAAGGTCACAAATCGCCTGTCCTTTTATCGACTTCTGCTGCTTGAAGTGCAAATCGTATTGGGACAAGAGAAGGGCCCACTTCGCTAGTCGCCAATTCATAGAGGCCGGTTGCGTCATAAACACCCGTACTGGATTAACGTTGGAGATAACGTAGATCGTCTGTCCCACTAGGTAATGCCGCATCTTTTGCATCGCAAATACCAATGCAAGGCATTCTTTCTCAATCATCGGATATCGAGACTCAGCGCCTACCAAGGTCCGACTGAGGTAATAAACTGCCTGTTCGTGACCGTTATCATCGTCTTGCGCTAGTAAGGCACTTATCGAGTGGTTCATCGCCTTGAGATAAATCAAGAACGGTTTACCAGATTTCGGTGCAACGAGAACAGGAGGGTTCGCCAGATATGTTTTGATATCTTCGAACGCTTTTTGGCAGGCATCATCCCAGATGAATGATACTCCTTTCTTGTTCAGCTTAGAGAACGGTTGGCACTTCCCAGAAAGATTTGAGATGAAACGCCGGATATAAGCTAAACGCCCTTGCAATCCTCTGAGTTCTCTCAGATTCCTCGGGGGCTGCAATTCATGTATCGCCTTCACCTTATCAGGATCGATATGTATACCCTTAGTGGTGACGACGAACCCAAGAAATTTTCCGCTGGACATTCCAAGAAATGATTTAGTGGGGTTCATCTTCAACTGATGACTCCTCATGAGATCGAACATTGTCTTCAAATCCTTGATGTGATCTTCCTTGTTGCGGCTTTTCACAACCAAATCATCAACGTAACATTCGACTGTTTTCCTGAGATGTTCTTGGAAAATCTTAGTCATCGCTCGCTGGTATGTGGCACCGGCATTCTTCAGGCCGAAAGGCATCACCGTATAGCAGAAAACGCCGAGGGGTGTTCTAAACGCCGTATGCTTCTCATCCTCTGGATGCATCTTGATCTGGTTATATCCCGAAAATCCATCCATGAAGGACATCCTCTCAAATCCACATGTATTGTCGATAATGACATCCGTGATCGGGAGAGGGAAATCGTCTTTCGGACATGCTTCATTCAGGTTCCTGAAGTCGATGCAAATCCTGATTTTGCCATTCTTCTTCATGACGGGAACGATGTTGGCTAACCAGTCTGGATGTTGTTCCTCTCGGATAAATCCTGATTCGATCAACTTCTTAACCTCTGCCTCAATGGCTTCCATAATCTGCGGACGAAACCGTCTTTGCTGTTGCTTGACAGGTTTGGCATCCGGCTTGATATCGAGGCGGTGCATTGCGACATTGGGGTCGAGCCCTGGCATGTCTTCATAATTCCATGCGAAGACGTCGATATATTCCCTGATGAGAGCAATCAATTCCTCCTTCTCATCTGGGGGAAGACTGTCGCTGATGAATATAGGCTTTGGGTTAGCTTCATCACCCATGTTAATCTGGACTATTTTATCTTCAGTGGGTGGTTCTCTTTGCTCGAACCTATCGCCATACTGCATATTCAGATGGTGAACCCACGGGTCTTCCCATGTTGGCATTTGATCGTCGTCTTCCATGGTGGATGGATCAGCTGTAGTCATGTTCGCCATTAGGGTTTTGAAAACTTCTCCCAGACTTGTATCGGAGTCCCACTCTGAAGCATCGGGAGAGTATCCCTTCTTGGCTTTGTTAGCAATTTGATCGATAATTTGCCAACCACATTCGTCATCTGATGAAACATAACCTAAGCCTCGCCCATATTTATAATAATCCTCAGGTTTACCTTTTGGTACATATACTGCTTTGGCTGGATTACGAGGACCTCGATCGAAGTATAAACCTTCTCCGAGTGTGAAATCGTAGCCCTGCTTTTCCATGAGCTTGCGCGCTTCTGGACTATACTTGGATAGATGTCGACCAGGTTTGTCATCATCTTCGTCTTCACTTAGGAAATGATCTGGTAACGGAGAGCTTTTTCCTTTACCGTAAATCACTTCTTTAGCACCTCTTACTTTGTTCGGGATGACCATGGTTGTTCCGAAAGAATGCTGGAGGTGTTCCTTCGTTACATAGGATGATCGGATCGGCATATACAACTCAGGATTGTCGTACAGCTCTTTTATCACATCATCAAGAGACAAGGAGTACTCTAAATCATCTTTTATTGCAATATCGGCAAGTTGCCAGTTACAACCTCCATCTGACGATTGTTCATCGTCAAGATTGATTACAAAGGGTACAATGTCATTTAAAACAAAACCGCCATTGTAATCGAATCCGGCTTCAGAATCAGCTTCTTCTCCGCTGTCTGTGCCCTGGGCCGATGGTTCAGTATCGGATTCGTTACCATAAAGGAGAGAATCGGTGAAATAATTCTCATACCCCTTGAATGGTTGCTTATCCGCGACCACCGTCCTAACCTCATTGTCAGTGTCGACATACTTCAAACACTGATGGAGAGTAGAGGGAATTATCACGTTACTATGGATCCAAGGCCGACCCAATAGTAAGTTGTACGAAGTCTCCGCATCGATCACATAACACGTGACTTCTGTCTTCAGATCTCCCATCTGGCACTTCACCCGGATCTTACCCAAGGGTCTTGACCCACTAGTGTTGAATCCATAAATAACAGTGCCTGTGGACGCCAACTTGCTTACTGGGATGCCGAGGAAATGCATCAATCGAAGCGGCATAATACTCACAGCAGAACCCGGATCCACTTGGATTCGGTTGACTTGGCTGGAGCCAATGTATCCGACGAAATATAACGGCCGATCGTGGTTCGAATTCTTCGTCTGCATATCTTCTTTGGTGAAAGTAATGCAGGGAAGGTTCTTAGTCGCTATGTTGCACTGTTGACTCAGCGGTTCTGGCTGTTCAGGTATCGGCTTGACTTGAGTCAGAAATACCTCTGCATTGGCCAAAGCTTCTTGTAGGGCCTCCCTGGTTTCTTTGGATAATCGCAGCAACTCATACAGCGTTATCCGTGCAGGAATGTTGGCTAATTGCGCCATAATGTCGAAGCTATGCGGAGTCTTCGAGCTTTCCGGTTTGTCTCTTCCAATTGGACGACTGAAACGAGACTGCTTCGGATTCTGTACCTCTTGGGGATTCTTCTCTTTTGGTTTATTCACCGGTTGTCGTAGAGCTTCTTTACCCGGTGTGGGACTTGCAATCACTCCCATCTCCGTGAGAGTTTTGGCTGGTCCCCGCTTGTTCACCCCCTGCTCACTAGGTGGCGGATAATTGTAGTGGTATTCATTTCCGCTCCGTGTCGCAAAAGCTTCTTGTTCTTCTTCAGAGAGCAGGAAAGTGGAGATTCTTTCGTCATCTTCCCCTGGGATAGCAGAGACTCCATAACAAGACTTCCCTTTTCCTTTAGACTTCCTCCCGGATGACGAACCGGCCCATTGTTCATCTCCAATCAGATCTGGATGAACCCAAAGGATTTCGCCATTTGGGGTTGTGTGCGGCACAAGTCCCTTTTGGCGCTGTCCGTGCGGATCGTCATTCACCGTCTTCATCCCGACTTTGGTGACGCGTTTTGGCTCGAACCAAGTTGTAGGCACCGACCCAAAACTGATTGACACTGCGTTGGCCCCCACATTCTTGGCTGGTTTCGGGGTTATGACTCCTACGTCGATTAACGCCTGGATCTTGTCCTTGAGGTGGTAGCATGATCTCGTAGGGTGGTGGACCGCTCTGTGGTACGCGCAGTACTTTGGATCCGTCACTTTGCTGGCCCCTTCTTGATCCACGATCGCCGGCAACTGGATCTTGTTGTTCTCCAACAGGTATTTGAAGATGCCGGGAACTTCATCATCCTTGAAGGAGTACACTTTAGGAAACCTCGGCTCCGCAGATTTCTGCTTCTGAGGCCGTTGTTGCCATTGTCCTCGAGATTGTTGGGGTGCTTGTTGCTGTGGCTGCTGTTGCTGTGGTTGCAATTGAAAGGTTTGATTAGCATCAACTGCATTAGCTTGTGCCTTACCTTTCCCCCGTGGGACGAAGTTTTGCTTTGGAACACTCGTCGCCGGTTGGCCTCTTTCCGCCTTCTTCCTCTTGAGGAATCGCTCAGCTTGCTCTCCCCGGACTTTCAAGTCCTTCCATGTATTGGATGGTGCTGTCCCCATTGCTTCTAGCACGTCCAACGCGAGGTTGTTGTGGCAGGTCTGGAGGATGAATTCCTCGGTGATCGGGTCCCGGCAATTCATCGCCTTGTTCCGGAATCTTTTGACGAAGGTATCGACTAACTCTCCGTCCTTCTGCTTCTCATCGAGCAACGATCCGATAGATATCTCGGTGTCGTCGTCGAAGAAGTTGGCCAGGAACTTGGTCTCCATGTCATCCCAGCTGTTTACGCTGCCTGGCTTGAGGCGGCGATACCAATCGAAGGCGGCTCCGCGAAGAGTGCCGACGAATGACCGCACCATCAGAGGCTCATTACCAGAGATCACCCCCAAATGCGATTTGAAGTAAATCAAATGCTGGGTAGGTGAACCCATCCCATTAAACGGCGTGAAGTTAATTAGATTAAACTTCGCCGGATATGGGATCGATTCCCATTCTCTTGGGTATGGGCAAGGAATGCCTGTTTTCTTCGTCTCTTGAGCGGAAATTAGTGTGTTGATTTTGCTCTCGAGGTTCTTGATCTTCAGGTTTTCGCCGGTTTCTTCGCCAGCATTCTCATTACCACCCCCTGCGTTGACGGGAGGATCATTGGTGTTACGAGCATTTGTATCCTCATCTTCCACATTAATCGGGTTACGATGATTCTGCTCGCCTTGTTGGTTCGCCAATGCTTGGATCTGTTGGTCATGCATTTCTCTCATCTGCTGCATGGCCATCTCCATCTCAAATTTGAAACTTTCTTTCTGCTTAGCCAAAGCGTCTTCAAGCATCTTGGCCATCTGCTCCGCACTTATCATCAGGGCCTCGCGGGGTTGTCCCTCGCTGGATACTGTATTATCTGATGCCACCGCGGAGCCGGCATCAGATTCTTCATCTTCTGAAGGGCGTCTTGTCCGAATCCTACCATAAGTTGCTCGCTCTATGGTTCCGGACTGCAGACGGGTTCTAGGTCGGGAAGCTTTCAGAATCGACTCGAAATCTTCTCGTGCCGATGTCCCTTTGCTCGTCATGTTGGTGGTGACCCTCGGAAATTCTCCGTCTTCAATCACCCTTCTTCTTCGTTGGAAGCGCCTAGGCCTTGGTTTTGGCGTTTCCGCATTAAGTCTTTCAAAAACTGAAACTCTTTCGGGGACCGCCTTAATGCAATTGCATTCCGACAATACCGCCCGAATGAGTTTGGAACAGGGACATTGAATTTCCCGTTCTCGGGGACTCCTCTTCCTGGTTCTATTCGTACCCCCAGCACGATAGTACAACTCGTCATTTTGACAGTCAGAGTAACCTATCGTGTGCGGGCACGCCTTCTCAGGTACAACACAATCATTATCAGATGATAATGTTTCCATCTGAGGTTGACTTGCCTTCTTTGGGCTTTCAAAGGTTACCCGCCTCAAAACATGCCTTTTTGGGCGTGAATTTTCGGCGTGATCTTGGACTTCAATGCGCAAATTGGTGCGCGCAGCTGCCTTGAGGTCTTTGTCATGCTGGAGGTGATGGCGACCCCCAGTATGTTGAGTCGTTCTGGGCTTCTTCATCGGGCCCAAACGCTCGTGAATTGGAGCTTTGCCTCTCACGTCAGGAATTGGACCGAGGCGCTCCAAAATTGGTTTCTTCTTGCGGGATGACTCTGCATGATCTCCCGGAGAAGTTATTGGGATTGACGGCGACTTTGGTTGACTCGCCGGAGTTTGACCTTCCTTAGAAGGCTGCACTGGTTGCTTTTTGGCCTGAGTCGCCACTTCAGACTTAGGCTTCCAGACTTGTCGTGTTGGTGGTGGCTTCTTCTCCACCTCCTTTTGCAGCTTTCTACGGGCTTCCTGAGCTTGAGCCCGTGCCTGCGCTGACATCGCGCGGCGCTTGCGAATGCGCTCCTCGAGTGTCGAACGGTTCCGTTTGACGCGGACCCATTCTTTCTTTGGCGGCTTGGAAGAGTCGCCATTCATTGGTGGTTGAGGCTGTTTGCCTCTTCTGTTCTTCAACTCCGCGTGGTAGCGGAATCCGTCCGTAGACTCCATCGCCTTAGCGAATTGCCGCGCAAGGCGTTGACGACGCCTCTGGCGGGCTCTCTTTGAGAGAGTCACAACGCCCTGAACAGTAGAGGCGTTGGCGGGAGTTGGGTTGACCTGATTGGAGGTCGGTGGAACTTCATTTGACGCAACTTCGGCGTCAGTTGGGTTGAGAGCTTCGTGGGCTTCCCGAGCAGCTTCAAACCAACGAGCTTTTCTCCCGGAGGAGAACTTCTTGGACTTGCGGGGGGAGATAGAGCCGGACGAGGACACGTACTCCTCGAACTTGGCTTGGTCGAACTCGTACTCGACCTCCTCCACGACCGGGATTGCAATCCGCGGCTGCGACGCATCGATCTCGTTGGCGAGATCGTCGGCTCCCACTGTGGTCGCCAGATTGTTCGCGTGGAAAACTGTTTTCTTTTTCATTGATATGATTGTCATCTTGGGTTACAAAGATCCGGTCTTTTATAGATCCGGTTACAACTAAATCAAAGAAAATAAAGAAAAATTACAACTCTCCTCTGTGAACAAATCACGAGCTCCTGTTTTGCGGTCGCTCGCTTTGGTGGGTTCTTTGCCTGCGCCGGGGTTAATCCGTGGACCACCGCGCGATCTAGATCCGGTCGGATCTACACGAGTATGCGGGTATTATTCCACGAAGGGAATAATAGCCGGGAGGGATTAATCCACCAAGGGAATAATCGCTCAGATCTCGAGATCTAAGACCAAGCTTAGATCTGGAGTGTAGTCTCGTGTAGATCTCAGATCTGTTCTTTCTTCCTCTCGAGATCCTGCCTTTTCTGACGTGGATGGTCGCCGAGGATCAGATCTGAATGGTGCAAGTCTTCTGGTCTTCAAGCTCCGAGTTCACTCTTCAATCCGGCAGAGTTTCGGCTCTTGAAAGTTCGACCCCTGAAAATGAACATCTCTAGGCCTATTTATAGGCTCTCAGGACAGTGGCTGCAAAAAGGGAATTGTCGGCCACCTCTGAAGTCTTCAAGCCTTCAGATCTCCGAGTTGAGGTGACAATCCGGCAGAGTTTCGGCTCTCTCCAAAGTTTCAGAAGAAGTCCTCCAAATGAACGAGTACCAGGCCTATTTATAGGCTCTCAGAACTGTGCGTTTGCACAGTTCTGAGCCTAGCCACCCCTAGGTGCCGAGCCACCCTGGGGTGGCTCGGCCACCGAGCCACCCTAGGGTGGCTCGGCTTGGGCCGAGCCACCTTAGGGTGGTTCGGTTCGGGCCGAGTTCCCCCAGGTGCGCTGGTTTTGTCGTTTTCCGTTGTTTCCGGTTGTTTTGTCCGTTGTTCGGTTGTTTTGTTGACTTGATTCCGGATTTGGCAGTAAACTCAGTCGGTGTTTGAGTTCAAATCCACTTTGTTGGAAGACCCGTCGACTCCCCGAACCACTAACGTTGTTCACATGCAGTTCATTAGCTTTGTAGCCTCTTTAGTTCGTTTCGTTGCTTGAACGTTCGTCGATTTGTCGAATCATCGCGCCGAGCTGTGTCAAGGGACCTATAAGCAGTTTTATACGCCTACACCTTGCTGGTATGGTGCACTACAAAACAAAAGAAAAGAGTCAGATAATGCAAAGGCAACTAAGACGCAAAGGTTGAGCCCCTCATCGAGAAACTCAGACACGGAGGTCGAGCCCCGCATCGAAAAATTCAGACGCGGAGGTCGAGCCCCGCATCGAAAAATTCAGACGCGGAGGTCGAACCCCGCATTGAAAAATTCAGACGCGGAGGTCGAGTCCCGCATCGAAAAATTAAACGTAGAGATTGAACCTCGCGTTAACGAAAATTTTAAGCGCGGAGGTCGGAACCCCTGTGCTTTAAGTTTCAAACGACGGAGTCCAAACCCCGCGTTACACCATTGAAACGAGTCTCCTCATTGATTCAAAGATCAGAACTTTCCGCAGCAAGTTTGGCGTGTTAGACCCAAGAGGGGTGGTGATTAGGGTCTTACGCTAATCTAATCCGATTTAAATCCTAATTAAAACTAATTAACAAGTTATCCTAGCAAGTATGAAATACAACAAGTTATATGAGCTAGGATAAGCAATATGAACAACAAGAAATATCCTAGCAAAGAGATATAAGAAATATATGATATATGCAAGGTTATGAAACTAACACAAGGGGTAAACAAAATGAACTAGATTGTGGATCATATAAATAATGAGCTATGGACAATGGCGATAAGAAATATAAACATAAGATAAAGAGCGCCAAAGCAAACTCAAACACACGATATGATCACGGAGTTCGGACCTTCCGTCCTACGTCTCCGCTCCCCTCTCCCGAGGAGAAATCCACTATCACAACCGGGTTTTTTACGTTCACCCGAATAACGTTTACACCTCACACTCGGTTTTCTAGTTTACCGAAAACTCTACAATCAACACTCTTGCAATCCCACTCTACACCCTCACAAGTGTTGAACTAGACGTGTCTCCCTCAAGTGCTCGGTTACAACCTCTCCCTAGGTTCGTCAACTAACGCCACTCCACTTGGGACGATCCCCGACTCTCGTCACACACTTCTCTCGGTATACAAGTGTATTACAAAGTGAATCTCATAATAAGCACAATTATAATAAATGATTGTTCTCTAATATGGATGAGAACACAATGAAAGCTCACACTCAAATGTTACAACACTCACCAACCCAAATATACTATGTATGAAAGATACAATAAGCTCAAGTGGGTGTGTGTAACAATGAGATATAAATCAAAATTAAACTCAATATAATTCTAGCTTAATACAAATGATAATCAACAAATAATTATAAATAAAAGTTAGACTTGAGTTTACGAAAACTTCTCTAGATGACAAGAGAGAGGGATGGATTGAATGCCCAAAATACAATTGATAATCTCCTCAAGCTCTTGTAAAACTTTCTTCATAAACCAAACCCTTAAACAAACTTAAAATAAGCTTAAACTCTTTTAAAACTCTTTGAAACATTCTCTTTTGTTGCTTTAAGTGTTGAGGGATGATGGGTATTTATAAGAACTCAAGACAACAACCCAAAGCCAAAGAAAAACAAGAAAAGACCAAAGAACCAACTCAGCAACAACTCTGAAAATTTAGCCGTTAGAGTCCAACGGTCAAATCGGCGGTCGACCGCGGCAGTCGACCGCGAAGAACAAAAAACAGAAGAAAAAATTCCAAAGAGTTTTCTACTTCCCACTATGCAAAGGACTCAGGCGCGGTCGATCGTGGCGGTCGACCGTGAACTGATATAGGAAAATAAAGTTCTGAAAACTGTTTTTCTGATTTTAAAATACTGTTTAAAAATATCAAACAAATTTCAAAAAATGTAAAACTTTGGGGAATGATTGTAGACATGATAATAAACATGCTACAATGTTTGGTTTCCAAAAAGGACTTCCCAAATGAAGAATATCATCATTTTACAAAATAGGCCAAAACATGAAAATGTAAACATGTGAATTTTGACATTTTGGCTAAACAATATTTTGAAACTTTACAAAATGATTATGTAGACTTAATAAAATATGTATATGATTATTGTTAAGTCCAAAAACTAAGAATATAATATTTTCACAAATACAATAGAAAATAAAACATATGAGTATGTATATGAAAATATATTTGTTTCATATCTAAGTAGATAAACCAAATCACAATAATAAATATGAAATATGTAATTTCATATTTATAAACATGAAAACCAAAACTTGTGTTGTATATATATATGACTACATATATATACAAGGAAACCAATAAAATATGTATGTATATGATATTGAGCTTAGAGTATCTAACACACATAATATAAAACCTAAACTAGATTACCCAAGCTATGATCTTAATCTTCAATAAGCTCGACTTGGTACACTTGCAGATGAAGCTTGAACTTGATCTTTAACTTTGAATTGCGCAGGCTTCACTCCACAATTCTGCCAACCTCCATTGGATATGATTGTTGAACCTCTATTCCATCCATCCTCCAACATATTATTTGCCCAGAATAAATATAAAACACAAACACTAGACAAATAATATTAGATGTAAATTGTTTATAAATCATCATCAAAATAAGAAGACCAACATGGTGACCACGAATGTCATACTCACCACCAATTAAAGGGAGTTGAGGTGACAGCACGCCCACCTGAGCCATGGCGCCACCGGTCGACGCAAGCGCCGACGAACCCTGAGCTACGGCGATGTTGGATTTGGAGGGACGAGTGACAGTCTTCTTCTTGGGTGCTATTGATTTCGGTCGAGGGAGAAGATGAACAGTTTTCGTCGGAGATAAGAACGAAAATTTTTGTTAAAATTTCAAGAAGAGTCAAATGACTCTTGATTTGACCCCCAGCGGTCTATTTATAGACAGCTGTGAGCTGGCAAATCGGAACGAGATTCTAGGCTAGAATCCCGCCCAAATGCGATTTTAGCATTCGAGTTGGTTGAACTTCCAAACGCGGAGCTCACCCATGCGTTCTAATCCCCAAACGCGGAATTCACCCACGCGTTTTAATTCCCAAGCGCGGAGTTCACCCACACGTTTTGACCATAACGAAAACGACGCCTCGACAACAGAAGCTACGACACAGCTTTAAATAAAGAGAAGCTGATTTCAGCTATCAAGGTGACCAAAACCAAGAAGAAACTGGCGTATTACAAGCAGTTATATAGCCTCTTGGACAAGTACAGATAGGTTACAATGCTAAAATTGCCAAGCTCAATCCCGCGCACAACTCATTCTTCTAAGTGGCTAAACATTCCTACTAAGATTAATGAAACCTCGATCCGATGCGTACCTCATTCTTCTAAGTGGCTAAACATTCCCACTAAGATGAATAAAGATAGGAGCGACGCGCACCTCATTCTTCTAGATGGCTTAACATCCCAACAAAGATTAATGAAGACCGGAGCGACGCGCAACTCATTCTTCTAAGTGGCTAAACATTCCTACTAAGATGAATGAAGACAGGAGCGATGCGCACCTCATTTTTCTAGATGGATTAACATCCCAACAAAGATTAATGAAGACCGAAGCGACGCGTAACTCACTCTTCTAAGTGGCTTAACATCCCAACCAAGATTGATAAAGACACGATTAGGCGCGCACCTCATTCTTTTAAATGGCTTAACATTCCCACCAAGACCAATGAAGCTGAAAGCTGCATGTTGAGTGTTCATCAATGCCTACAAGAATTCTCTGGATGAAAGAATACATTGTAGATCAAGTGGAGTATCTGAAGGATCCAGACAAAATCCAATGAATACACCTCATCACAGATCAAGTGGAGTATCTGAAGGATCCAGACGAAATCTGATGAATACACCTCATCCCAGATCGAGTGGAGTATCTGAAGGATCCAGACGAAATCCGATGAATACACATCATCACAGATTAAGTGGAGTATTTGAAGGATCCGGATGAAATCCGATGAATACACCTCATCGCAGATCGAGTGGAGTATCTTAAGGATCCAGACGAGATCCGATGAATACACCTCATCGCAGATCGAGTGGAGTATCTTAAGGATCCAGACGAGATTCGATGAATACACCTCATCGCAGATCGAGTGAGGTATCTTAAGGATCCAGACGAGATCCGATGAATACACCTCATCGTAGATTGAGTAAAGTATTTCAAACACCTTGGCAAAATCATCAGCAATGACTTGGATTTTAGCTTGTTTGACTAAGTTCATTGTCATCACAACTCAAAAGTTATCTTATTTGGTTCGAGGAAACAGAATTTTAACATTCAAACAATTAGGTTCATGATGTCTTCATATCAGGTGAAGTGGACAACCAATCAACAAAAATTTAGGATCCAAAATATTCCGAAAATTCGTCCTAGTCAATCGCGAACTTTCAAAAACTTTGGAGGGGGTTCTGTAGGCTGTCTAAAAATCACAGTAGATAGCTGATCCCCACCAAGCTTCAATGATGAAAGTTACAATCAGATGACTTTCGTGCCGATAAATGAAAGCTGCAAATGGAGGATTTTTCACATAGATCAGAAGAATTACAATTCAAACACTTCCAACAACTGATGGAAACTCTATTTAGTGGTCTTCACAATCAAAAGTGGGAGTTACAACCTGACGACTTTCACACCCCATAATAGCTAAAGCAATGATTACTGAACAATAATCCTTACAAACGCTCTACAGAAGAGGTTACAAGTCAACTAGTCCCTTCTAAAACACGGAACTCATCCTCGCGTTACAATTCTTGAAATGCAGGTGACCCCGCATTTCCAAGCTGCAACAAGCAAAACGCGAGCGGCCACTGCTGGATTTCCAACTTTTAGCGACGGAAAAATCCGTCGCTATAAGTCGTTTTTCCGTCCCTAAAAGTTTTAGCGACGGAAAAAATAAATTTCCGTCGCTAAAACTTCGACGCTATAACAGGGGTGCCTAAAAAGACTTTTAGCGACGGAATTTCCGTCGCTATAACAGGGGTGCCTAAAAAGACTTTTAGCGACGGAATTTCCGTCGCTATATTTTAGCGACGGTTTTTTAGCGACGGTACAATGGTCGCTAATTTTAAAAAATAAAAAATTTAAAAACATTAGTGACGGAAATTCCGTCGCTAATAATCCGTGGCTATATATTTTAGCGACGAATAATTATCCGTCGCTAAATTGTATATTTCCGTCGGTAAAAGAAATTTTACCTACGGAAAAATAGCGACGGAATATTCCGTCGCTATAACCCTTGTTATAGCGACGGAATATTCCATCGCTATTTTTCCGTAGGTAAAATGCAGTTTTCCACTAGTGGGCCCTCGTGTTTTTGACGTTCAGTCAACACCCAACTCCGCGTCTCAATTCTAAGACGTGAAGTTAGGGTCCTGAACGCCAAATTGGGCGCTTGACTCATTCAAACATGAGTCGAACAGTTTCAGAACTGTTTTCCCACGATCTGAGGAAATCACGCCCACTCAGGAGCGGATTAGGGGGGTAGTTACAACCCCTTATCCTCCTATAAAACCTCAAAAAACTCAGCAGAGAAGGAGGTTCGGAGTTTTCGGAGATCCGGATTAGGGAGAGGTTGAAGATTTTGGGATCTAAACCGCACCAGGGTCGGATTTTTGGGAGATTTCGGCTAGATTTTGAAGATCAAATCATCTACGAAATCGGTAGAGTTCTTGGCAGTTAGGAGATCAGATTCTTCAGTAACAAACAGATCTATTTTGGCTTATTAACCGATTATTCGGTTTTAACAACTCTTTTGACAGAGTTCTAACTCGTTCTGAGTTCTTAAAACTCGTTAAGAGTTATTCAACAAACTTACCACAAAAGTTAGTCGTTCCCACGAGATAAAGACGGTCGGATCGTCAACGGAGAGCAAATTCGACGCAGGCATTCAAAGGAGGCATTCCATCGTTACCTTGAAGAACCCAATTTTAAACAAAGGGGAGAGTCAAATTCATTCTCCTCTCTTTTGTAATTGGAATCCAATTGTAATTGATCTTGAGAGAATTTAAATCAAATTTTTCTTTCATTTCTTTTACTACGAATTTTTCCACAAACAGGGTTTGCAGTTGGGTTAGTTATTTGACCTGGTTCGTTTTGGAGCTGATATATAACTCTAATCCTGATTAGTTAAGGTAACCAAGGACGTTTTTGAGCAGTCTTTGGGAGAGGATTGCTGCATTCAATTGTGAAAGATTTGTGAGAGATCTAGAGCTTTGTTTTAGGGTTTGATCGGTGAGATTTGTAACTCTATTTGTATTCTCTTGATTTCTAATAGTAAGACCTCCCCCCTCCTTGCCCCGTGGACATAGCGTGGACATAGGCAATTTACCGAACCATGTTAAACTCGTTGTCTTGCTGTGGTATTGTGTTTGGCTTATTAGTTGTGATTATCTCTTGTTCTTGTTCATGTCACTTCGAGGCTTCCGCCGCGCACAACATGACTCTCATACCTGAAATCTCTCCATCGTTATATGTACTGTATTTAGGAGATGATACCCTTCCTGTATATCACTTGTCATTACACTTTTTGTATGCTGTATTCATACTTTTACCTCACAAGTCATTTTTTTGTCTTTTAAGTTTTGTTTGATTTTCTAATACACAATGATAGATTCCTCTAGTGCTGAGATTTATCTAGATCTTAATATACCATGATAGAAACATAACGGATCTTACATTACTTTATAAACGGGTAAATATCAGAAAAAAACCCCTTAACTTGCAAAATATCAGTGTCCCCAAGTATAATGATTATCACAAAACCTTTTTTAACTTTTAAATTTTATTAGATAACTGCCTTTAACTTTAAGATTTTATCAGAAAAACTGCCTAATTTAGGAGAGTTTTTGATAAAACCTCAAAGTTAAAAAGGGTTTTCTGATAACCCCTAAACTTAAAGAGGGGTTGGTATGATATTTAAACCTAATGTAAAAGTGCACAGTATATTATTAGGTTAATGGTGCATTAAAGAGATGTTCCATACTATAGTTTGTACACCGTAATATTCATCCACACATTTACCCTCGACGATGCTTACAATACAGGGGCTAATGTAAAATCATCAGCAGGCTATTCAGCGCCTGAGGCACCTTTGTGTGCGCGCGCTCTTTTCTCCCGCATTTGTCACTCGTATTATGACCTTGAAGCAGCATTGACTTTCCAACTGTTCTTTTATGTATTACGTATGAATGGTGTAGACTGTAAACGCTAGCTCGTCTTTAATTTTCATGATCGAAGGGTTAGGCTCGCATCATGCAGCCAGGCTTCATAGATGTGGATATTGAAGCAAAGATGTTTGTGTCTCAACAATATCTTAATAAATTATGCAAAAGACGACCAAAGCGTCTATCCAAATTGTTCATTAGAAAATCAGCAGTAAAGTCTATCCAAATTGAAGCAATGATATTTGTGTCTCAATAAAAATAAATTAAATGTTTTACTATGTTTAATTTTTTAGAAAAACAGAAACCAGTTAAAAAATTTTAACTCAAACTTTTTTAACAAAATTTTTACAACCTTTTGGAAAGGATTTATTTCACAACCTTTTGGAAAGGATTTATTTCACAACCCCCCCCCCCCCCCCCCCCCCCCCCAAAAAAAAAAAAAAAAAAAAAAATTTTTTTTGGGTGGGGGGAGTGGTAGGGGGTTGGGGTTGTTCATAACCCTGTGAACTTTTTTTTATCTCAAATAACTCCAGGCGTCTCCTAAAACTCTCTGGAACTTCAAACTTTTCTCACTTGATGCTTACATGTAACTTGCAAATAACTAAATTTTCATAGAGAGAAAAAACATTAAAATTTAAGATGAGGTATGATGCCTACAAATTGCAAATGACAAAGTTCAGAAGTTTTTCTCTCAAAAATATTTTAATTACTTTTAAATTACATGTAGGAGGGTCTAGTGAGAAAAGTTCGAAGTTTAGGGAGGGTTTTGTGGACACCTTAAAGTTCAGGGAGGTTATGTGAGATAAACACAATTCAAGAAGCTTATGTGCAACACTCCGCAAAGTGCATGGGCTTATGTGAAATTAATCCTTTTGGAAAATATGTTTGTGCCCTTCATTAACTCAGTTTCTATTTTAAACTATATTAGAATTATTGCGCGTACAACTGCACATATAACTGACATTTTAAATTTGATATAAAATGATCATTTTAATAACCTAAAGTATCATAGACATTTCTAAAATCTTTTCATGATATTTGTTCAATTAATATGCAATACTTTGTTTTGGTTTATTTGAAATTGGTTATCACATATTTAATTGGAATATATTAAAATTCTAATTGTTGTTTTATTGTATTTATTTACATGGAAAGAACTTTATTATTTTATATTTATATCCATTTATTGTTAGGATCGTATCCATACAATTTCATTTGTTTGAATAACTACAAATATTCATTTTGGGTTATTTTGTATTTGAGATGATTTATGCAGGTTTTAACAAGTTAGAATTGATATGGACGCTGAAAATAGTAACATTCACCCAGTAACTTCAACAGAGCCACTGATCGATGAGTAGCATTGCTCATCTATGAGCGAGTCTCCATGCACATTGATTCTAAATGGTCATCGATGAGAGAAAAAGTCTAGAGAGCAAATGAGATATGATACTCATTGATGAGGATTCCTACTCATCAATTGTTAGGAAGTAATTGGGCCCAAATATAGAGTCAATGGACTTTAAATAGAGGTTAGGAACCAATTTTAATCCAAGAGCTACAGCTACTAGGCATTTGGTCTAACTCCTATTTTAAGCTCATTGCTCTTTTTTATCCTATTGGATATGGGACTATATTCATACATTAGTGACCTCAACAACTCACCCTTAATTTGTGAGTATAATTTAATTTTCAACTATATTTTAATCTTCTATAGGATTCAATAATTTTTTGCACCACTTCACTTATGGGCTAATAGGACTATGCATTCAGCACATGGCTAGAAACATCTGCAAGATCTTCCGTTACTTCACTCGTGAGAGCTAACCAAACTATGTTATTCCTACCATCATCTATGGGTTCTCTCGACACCTTCGGGCTTCAACTTCACTTTGTTTTTGTTGGGGCATAAACTTAGCTGTGATATCTGTAGTGATCGTGAATTTTTGATACTAGTTAAAATAATTTTTTAATATTTTAAAATATTTAATTATTATTTTTAAAAGAGTATTTATATTTTTCTCGTTTTTCAAGAATTTTCTACGATTTAAAAGTTTAAATTTTATATTTATTTAAATGATTTTGATATTTATAAATTAACTTAGGGTAGTAAAAATTTTTGGAATTAATCCGTTATGTTATCGATACTATTACGTATTATTTTGAATAATACGTTGTATTATTTTTACTATTACGTATTATTTTGTATAATACGTTGTATTATTATTATGTATTATTTTGTACAATTTGTTGTATTATTAGTATGATCGCATATTATTTGTTGTATTAGTATAACTGGTATGTTTTATTGTATAGATAAATTTCCCATAATTATTTGATTTTAAATATAAGTAATTATATTTTTATTAATTATTCTCGTTTAATTGTAAATTAGTTGTAAATTATTTGATTGTTGGCTTCTTGTTTTTATGTTGTTTAACAAATAATTTACAACTAATGTTGTTTATCTAGTGTTTGTGTTTTCGTATTTATTCTAGGCAAACAACGTGTTGGAGAATGGATGGAATAGCGCTTCAACGACGATATCAAATGGAGGTTGGCGGAATTGTGGAGTGAAGCAACATACAATTCAAGTAAAAGATCAAGTTCAAGCTTCTTCCGCAAAGTGTACCAAGTCAAGCTTATTGAAGATCAAGATCGGCTTGGATATATATATATATATATATAAGTTTTGTTTTCTATGCATATATATAGTTATATATATACATACATGTGTTTTGGGTTTTATGTTTATATATATATGAAATTACATATTTTATACTCTATTGTGTTTTAGTAATCGTTGGATATAATATGCAATTTTGTGAAAATTCTGTATACTTAGTTTTTGGACTTAACAATAATCATATACATATTTTATTAAGTCTATATAATCATTGTGAAAAGTTTCAAAACATGGTTTAGCTTAAATGTCAAAATTCACATGTTTACTTTTTCGTGTTTTGAACTATTTTGCAAAATGATGATTTTTCTCAAATGGGAAATATAATTTGGAAAATTCTTTTTGTAACATGTTCATTTACATGTTTATATACATTTCCCAAAGTTTTATTATTTTTGGACTTCATTTGTTATTTTTAACATATTTTCCAAAGTCTCAAAAATCAGCTCTAAAACCTGTTTTTCTGTAATATCAGTTTTCGGTCGACCGCACCGGTCGACCACTCAATTGTTCATTTGTTTCTGGGCAACAGAGAGTTTGTCGGTCGACCGCACCGGTCGACCGAAAGCTTGATATTTCCTTCGGTCGACCGCACCGGTCGACCGACGAAGTTCCTACTCGATTCTCAGTCTAGGATCTGCATCGCGGTCGACCGTGAATTTTTTCGGTCGACTGCCGCTCTGTCATTTCTGTTTCCAACGGCTATTTTTGTTACCATTGCTGGGGCTGTTTTTTTCTTTTGGTTTGGGGTTTTTGGCTGAGATTTTGAGTGGGTATAAATACCCCATTGCGGTTCTTTCTAAATAGTTAAGAAGTTTTTAAACAAGGGTTTTAAAATAGGTTTAAGCTTGTCTTAAGCTTGTTTAAGGGTTTGGTTTAAAGCAGTTTTAGCTTTCACAAGTGGAGGAGATTATCTTCTTGTTTGATCCTCAAATCTCCATCTCTCCATCTTGATCTAGAGAAGTTTTCCTAAACTCAACTCTAGCTTTTATTTATAATTATTTGTTAATTATGATTTCTATTAAAGCTAGTTTTATATTGAGTTTAGATTTGATTTTATCTCATTGTTACACACACCCACTTGAGCTTATTGTATTTGCATACATAGTATATTAGGGTTGTGAGAGATTGTAACATTGAGTTGTGCTTAATTAAGTTCTCATCTATTGTAGAGAACAAATTTATGTTTGTTACATTGTGAGATTGTAAGGTTTTCGGTGAGCTAGAAAACCGAGTGTGTTGTGAAGTTTTCGGTAAACTAGAAAACCGAGTCTGAGTGAGGTTTTCGGTGAGCTAGAAACCGAGTGTGTTGTGAAGTTTTCGGTGAACTAGAAAACCGAGTGTGAGGAGTGAACGTTGTTCGGTGAGCGTTGAAAACCGACACTGTGAGGTGTAAATGTTTCGGGTGAGCGTAGAAAACCCGGTTGTGATAGTGGATTTCTCCCCGGGAGTGGGGAGCGGAGACGTAGGACGGAAGGTCCGAACTCCGTGATCATATAGTGTGTTTGAGTGTGCTTTGGTGTTTATTTATATTTATGTTCATATCTTATATCGCCATTGTCCATAGCTCATTATTTATATGATCTAGTATCTAGTTCATATTGTTTACCCTTGTGTTAGTTTACATATCCTAAGCATATATCATATTGTATATCTCTTTGGTAGGATATATCATCTTGTGCTAGTTTATATATCCTTGCATATATTTATCATATAGGATATATCTCTTTATTCATATTGCTTATTCTTGCTTATAACTCTTGTATATCTATCTTGCAAGAATATACTTGTTAATTAATTTTAATTGGCATATAATCGCTTGCATATTTTTACAAATTATGGATATGAATGATGCATCTTGTTTAGGCTATGATTCTAGTATTGCTCCTAAATTCAATGCTTTCCCTTATGCTCAATGGTGTTTTAGATTCAAAATATTTGTTCAATCTAAAAATATCGATTTATGGGAAATCATTGATTGTGCTTATATTGTGCCCACGTTGGAGAAATCCAAGTGGAGCAAACATGATAAAAATATGTTTATTATGAACAAGCTTATGTTAGAATTTTTATTAAATGCATTTGATTCATTTATGTCTAACAAGCTTGATTCTTTTGATAGCGCTTATACATTATGGAAATTCATAGAAGCGCATCAAGGAGACTTGGAGGCGATCCGACAAGCTTTGGAGGATCCCGCTTTAAGTTCTAAAGGAGCTTCATGCACACGATCACTAGGCGATAGCCCTAGTGAGGTTTGCGAGTTCGAAACCACTAATGATTTATCTAGTGATGAACTTGCTTGTGCTAGTGAAAAATTATTGCATGCCTTTAACAAATTGCAAAATGATTTTATTGATTTAAAAAGCAAGCATGAAGATTTAAAATCCGATCATGAGAAGTTAGCTTCCAAATTTGATATCATTTCTCAAGAAAGTATTGCTCTTCAAGAAAACAATGATATGTTAAATTTGGAAAATAAAAATTTAAAATTGGATATTGCTAACTTGACTCATGACAAAAATAATGCCATGTTAGAAGTAGAGAACATACAAAATGATACTGCTTCCTTTATAAATGAGTATTTATGTTCTACTTCTAAAAATGCATATGTGCCTAAAAATGAAGATTTGAATCTTATGAAAAATAGTATTTCATCTTTAGATTCAACTTTGAAAATATGCTTTGATAATCATAAGAGGCTTATGAATATGTGTGCCAAGTCTAAGTCATCATCCACTCATTATGCACACATGTATAGCAAAACTTATAAGTATTCTATTTGCGGCCGTCAAGGTCATTTAGCTAAGTTTTGTTATGATGCACACAAACATAAGAATTCTAATGCTTCTTGTGCATCTCATGTAGCTTCTTCATCACATACACATGCATATGTTTATCATGCACATCATAAACATGCTAATGTGTTTAAATGTAATCTTTGTGGTCATTTTGGCCATTTGGCAAAATTTTGCTATGATTTGAAAAAGACTTCACCTTTGCCAAATGATTTTATTAAGCCACAAAAGTTTAAATGTGATGTTTGTGGTAGATATGGCCACTTAGGAAAGTTTTGTTTTGATAATGTTTCACATTTGCAAAATAATCTTAAAAGATCATCTATGGTTGCAAATGTTTCCCGTGCACGAGCTAATGGTCCACAAAAACAAATGGATCTCTTTCATTGCACATATTGCAATCGGAAGGATCATTTGAGTGATTATTGCTTTGACCGTGTTAGTGCACCACATATGCCTAAGAGGGTTCATAGCCCTAAAATTTTGAGCTTAAATGATAGGGGTCATGTCCCTAAATTTTTTGGTACCAAGAGTTCTTGGGTACCAAAACAAATTTGATTTTTTTTAAACCAAGAATTTTAATGTTCTTATTTTTCCCTTTTCTTGGTTTTGAAAATTATGTTTTAAAAATTTTTTGTTATGAAAATAATTTTCCTTTATCAAATCTTTTGTTTTCATGATTATTAGTTTTGATTTTAATGAGAGGTTTGTGTTTATATAACCCTCCGGGCTTATTGGGTGTTTATTCCCAAATCATGTTGACCGGATGCTTAAATATTCATATGGGTTATTACTAGCTCAAGAGCTAGATATGGTTGCCTCTCATGATTTTTTGAATCAATGATGATTTGGTCTTACGTTTTTGGATTTAAACTTTGATTTATGATTTCTCTTACTTGATTTGTTTTCATTTGAAAACTATTTGCATGATTCCCATGTTTCTCTTCTTTTGATTTTATAAATCTACCTTTACAAATGTTTTTATGTTCTTAGATATGAGACACTATTTTTTCACTTTGATATATTTATATATGTTCTCAATGTCTTTTTGTATGTGAGTGATTTTTAGCATATTCATGTATGCTTGCTCAAATGTTTTGCCTTGATCTTTATTGCATATATTTTATATGACATTTTGATAGGGGGAGCAATCCCTATACTTGCTTCATACTCACCCATGCTTATTTGTAGGGGGAGCTTTCGCTCTCTTAATTCTTTTGTCCACTTTTTGATGTTGTCAAAGGGGGAAAAATATTGTGAGTATATTCTTTCTTGTTTATATGCATTTGAATTATAATTTATATATTCATTTCCTTTCATGCATATATCCTTTTTGTAAATTGTTTGTCATCATCAACAATGGGGAGATTGTTGGCCTTCTTGTTTTGATGATGTTTAACAAACAATTTACAACTAATATTGTTTGTCTAGTGTTTGTATTTTCGTATTTATTCTAGGCAAACAACGTGTTGGAGGATGGATGGAATAGCGCTTCAACGACGATATCAAATGGTCCACCCCCAAAACTAACAATTCAAAGTTAATGATCAAGTTAAGCTTCTTCCGCAAAGTGTACCAAGTCAAGCTTATTGAAGATCAAGATCGGCTTGGGTAATCTAATTTAGGTTTTATATTATGTGTGTTAAATACGTTAAGCTCAATATCTATACACACATTTATTGGTTTCTTCGTATATATAAATATAGTTATATATATATACATAAGTTTTGTTTTCTATGCATATATATAGTTATATATATACATACATGTGTTTTGGGTTTTTATGTTTATATATATATGAAATTACATATTTCATACTCTATTGTGTTTTAGTAATCGTTGAATAGAATATGCAATTTTGTGAAAATTCTGTATACTTAGTTTTTGGACTTAACAATAATCATATACATATTTTATTAAGTCTATATAATCATTGTGCAAAGTTTCAAAACATGGTTTAGCCTAAATGTCAAAATTCACATGTTTACTTTTTCGTGTTTTGAACTATTTTGCAAAATGATGATTTTTCTCAAATGGGAAATGCAATTTGGAAAATTCTTTTTGTAACATGTTCATTTACATGTTTATATTCATTTCCCAAAGTTTCATTATTTTTGGACTTCATTTGTTATTTTTAACATATTTTCCAAAGTCTCAAAAATCAGCTCTAAAACCTGTTTTTCTGTAATATCAGTTTTCGGTCGACCGCACCGGTCGACCGCTCAATTGTTCATTTGTTTCTGGGCAACAGAGAGTTTGTCGGTTGACCGCACCGGTCGACCGAGAGCTCGATATTTCCTTCGGTCGACCACACCGGTCGACCGACGAAGTTCCTGCTCGATTCTCAGTCTGGGATCTGCATCACGGTCGACCGCGAATTTTTTTGGTCGACCGCCGCTCTGTCATTTCTGTTTCCAACGTCTATTTTTGTTACCGTTGCTGGGGCTGTTTTTGTCTTTTGGTTTGGGGTTTTTGGCTGAGATTTTGAGTGGGTATAAATACCCCATTGCTGTTCTTTCTAAATAGTTAAGAAGTTTTTAAACAAGGGTTTTAAAAAAGGTTTAAGCTTGTCTTAAGCTTGTTTAAGGGTTTGGTTTAAAGCAGTTTTAACTTTCACAAGTGGAGGAGATTATCTTCTTGTTTGAGCCTCAAATCTCCATCTCTCCATCTTGATCTAGAGAAGTTTTCCTAAACTCAACTCTAGCTTTTATTTATAATTATTTGTTAATTATGATTTCTATTAAAGCTAGTTTTATATTGAGTTTAGATTTGATTTTATCTCATTGTTACACACACCCACTTGAGCTTATTGTATTTGCATACATAGTATATTAGGGTTGTGAGAGATTGTAACATTGAGTTGTGCTTAATTAAGTTCTTATCTATTGTAGAGAACAAATTTATATTTGTTACATTATGAGATTGTAAGGTTTTCGGTGAGCTAGAAAACCGAGTGTGTTGTAAAGTTTTCGGTGAACTAGAAAACCAAGTGTGAGGAGATACGTTGATCGGTGAGCGTTGAAAACCGACACTGTGAGGTGTAAACGTTATTATGGTGAGCGTAGAAAACCCGATTGTGATAGTGGATTTCTCCCCAGGAGTGGGGAGCGGAGACGTAGGACGGAAGGTCCGAACTCCGTGATCATATAGTGTGTTTGAGTGTGCTTTGGCGTTCATTTATATTTATATTCATATCTTATATCGCCATTGTCCATAGCTCATTATTTATATGATCCACTATCTAGTTCATATTGTTTACCCTTGTGTTAGTTTACATATCCTAAGCATATATCATATTGTATATCTCTTTGGTAGGATATATCATCTTGTGGTAGTTTATATATCCTTGCATATATTTATCATATAGGATATATCTCTTTATTCATATTGCTTATTCTTGCTTATAACTCTTGTATATCTATCTTGCAAGAATATACTTGTTAATTAATTTTAATTGGCATTTAAATCGGATTAGATTAGCATAAGACCCTAATCCCCCCCCCCCCTCTAGGGTCTAACACAACCCTCGCTACTCCGTTCACGCCCAAGAACCCTAGGCAAGATCCCTCTTGCTCATTGATTTGTCATTTCAATATTCATATCTGTTATTAATTGATTACATAGATTAATTGTGATATAATTATTTGTGTGGGAATGATTGATGATTAATATTAGATAAATTATGGTAATATGCTATATAAAATTTCCAGAATAATTATAGTAAATTATGAGAATTTATTCGGCAAAAGAATTATATTTTTGATAATTCTAATGATTTAAAAGAAATTATTTAAAAAAAATAATTATTTATTTTGAATTAAATTAATTTATAATCTTGTATTTGATGGTTGTAGACCGCGACATTTCATATGTAAAACAATCGCGGTTTTTAATTTTCTTTTTGATCGTAGTTATATTAGATGTTACTTAGCTGCTGATAATTTTTATGAGTGGTTTAGAAGTTCGAATAACAAGATATTAATGAAACCGGATTGCATGCATAATTTTACTGTTCATAGTTACATTTCATATTGTACGATCTTATTTTAATGTATTTGACATGTCATAATATTATTGCATAGAATCAGTTAGACCTATTTATTATTTCTTATTGTGTTTGAGAACCATTAGTAGTTCATGACTTAGTGGCCTCGTGCGTCATGAACAGACTTAGTAACACATATGGGTGCGTTGACTAAATTAGGAGGTGAACCAGAATTCTATTATAGGTTGTGTTTGTTGACTTAGAAAGACAAGAGATGTTGGGGTGGGAAAATCTTAGTTCGCATGATCGGATACAATTGTTGGTTATCTTCCAGGCTTACACCAGTGAACCGTTTCGCACTGGGGTTAGTCTGTTTGGCCAGTGAATCATTTCGCACATGGCCAGTAAAATCGTTTCGTCACCCTAGTTTTGCTTGAGTTCGGACCAGGCTAAAATCGGATTGTGTGTAGTTCTCTTACCGAATCGTTTTGCGGTATTGGATGCACGTAGAGGATCATGAACATTCAGTTTTCTGGAAATGTGAACCTTGACCTATTTGAGATATGGACCAGCGAGTTTTTAGGATGACTAGTTACATGACCTCGTTTCTTAGCTAAGTATGAATTCTTGTGAGATGTAGGCTAGTTGTATTTCTTTTCATACATAGATCGGGATTTATAATTATTTATCTATAATTTGAGACATATAGTATATACATGAGGGTTTTGTTGTTTGGATTATTTTGTTCGATGTACTGTCTCTTGTTGTAGATTTTGAAGTATTAATTACATCTAGTTGTATGACCTTGTTACTTGGATGATTATTCTGATCGCTAGTTGTATGATCTTATTACTTGGTTGATTTTCTTGGATTCTTATGGTTATTATATTCTAGTGATAGATTGCATTTAGATTGTTAGTATTCTAGTAGCATGCTTCTATTATTATTATTACTATTTTTACATTGGTCGTTCGACCGTTTCTATTTCTCTCTGTAGGATCTTACCGTGTGCCATGCACGCTGACGTACACATATTTTCTCTGATGTACATCAGATTTAGGAGACAGACAGTCTCAGTTTGGAATCGTTTAGGAGCCAGAGGGTTCTCAACAGGAGTGCCTTGCAGACGGAGCAGAAGAACAAGTTAAAGCTTAGCTATTTTTTTTTAGTTATTTGATGGTCCTTAGTTTAATTTTTTGTAGTACTTCCTTTCTATTCTTGTTGAATGGTGTATTTTCATATTTCTTTAGTACTTATTTGGACTATTTTGTAATAAGGGCATGTTCGACCCAAACTCTGTATCTCGGATGATATTCTATTCGTGATATGTCTCTTTTCTATTCTGAGTTGTTCATTATATTCTTGCTATGTGTGATCGGGGACCTGTGACTTCGTATTGTATATTGCTTGACGCTTAGCGTATTAGGTTGAGAAGAAATATTTATTTTTATTTATTCTCCCCAATCTAATACGTTACGGGCTTGTTCATATTCTGATTCCCCGGTATTTTGGGAAGCGGTGCGTGACAATATCATTTGTTGGGGGGAGTAATCGGGCCCAATTTAGAGACAGCATGCTTCAAATAGATGTTAGGAACCAATTTTAACCCAAAAACTATAGCTACTAGGTATTGGCCATAACTCCTATTTTAAACTCACTTTTCTTTCTTATCCTATTCTATGTGGGACTATACTTACATATTAATGATCTCAACGCCGAGCAGTTGCTTGTGAGGTCATTGACTATAACTACTCATCAATGAAGGCCATAGTACATAGGCATTTTGGTCATTAATGAGCAATAACACTCATCGATGAGTCAAGGTTACTACTAAGTCCTCTCGCTTATCGATGAGACTGGAGTGAATAATTCTCAATTCAGGTTTTAATCTTAGTTGTTCCTTATAGCTGAGATATACTTTCTTTTCTCTTGTTTCACTATTGTTCTTCTGACCTAGTTGTGTGTGTGTGTGTGAGAGAGAGAGAGAGAGAGAGAGAGAGAGAGAGAGAGAGAGAGAGAGAGAGAGAGAGAGAGAGAGAGAGAGAGAGAGAGAGAGAGAGATGGCTTTGAGTTTTGAAGAGGAGATCTTGTCAAAATAACCCTAAAGATTCTTAGATCATTTCCTTGTCGCACTCTTCGCAGCGAGTGCTGCCCCCAAAACATAGTTTTCAACCTTATTCTTTTAGATCTTCAGTTGAATCCTTTGGATAATGGTTTGATTATCAAAGGGCTATAAGATCTTTTGAATTTGTGGTTTAACAATATTTATTTGTGTAAAAACTCTTTTCTACAATTGTATGATTATTTTTATATAGTATACTAAGCCAGGGTTTATTGAGGGGTTAAGATTATTAGCTGGAGCTAGGTTTACGATTGTGTGGGATTGTTTGGTGTAGACAACTAGTTAAGGTTAGATTATGGTGTTGTCTTGTATTATCTATTCAATTAGGGTCTGTAATCTAGGAAACTCTCGTATAGTGCGGAATCCCTCTTGTCAAGGAGGAAGAGTAAAATATGATTCATCCGAACCACTATAAAAACCCATTGTGTTTGTGATTGTGATTGCTTTTCCATTAAATTATTTATTTTTCACTGCATTATTTTGTGTTTGATTTAAATTGTTGAAAAGTTGTGCAACCATGTTCAAGCCCCCTTCTAGGCTAGCATCTAGATCCTAAATGTTTGTAATACACAATGTAATATATATGTAATGCTTTAACAAGTTCCAGACATAAAGAAAGATGGGAAAAAAGTTGTGTGAAATGACCATATTGTCCTTGTGTCTTTAGTAAGATGAAGGACAATGTTTCCATGCCCTTCAAACTTTTTCTATTCTCACTAAGTTTTTAATATAACGAGCAAATTTGATCTGCGTGATGCTGCAGCATCAGTGTGAAAAAAGTCAAAAAATATAGTTTAAGTATTTGATCTCAAATATAGTTTAAGTATTTGGTCAAAAATATAGTTTAAATATTTGGTCTGAAGATACATTATAATATTTTAAACAAAATAGCAAGTTAAAGCAAAATATAGCATATTACTGTTTGGGGTCAAAAGTTGCTTTCATTGCCAACGAACTCATTACAACCGTTTATCGATTACAAGTTTGAAAAAAGAAGAGAAAAGTAGATCTTTTTATAAGATCGACTTATACAATAAAAATAAAAGAATATAACTCTTGTCAAACAGCACAACAACAGTTTATCTCCTGTTGTTTGTGTGGGGACTTCGCATGTGCCCGGGACGTTGATATCCGTGGACCATCGTGGATCAAATCCGATTGACAGATTGATAATCAAAGCTCCTACTTCACGAAGGAAGTATTCGCAGAAGTGGTAATCCCGACCAAGCGAGATTATAACTCTTCTCGGGATTAAGACCAAGCTTAAATCCGGAGGAATGGGGGGGGGGAATAGGTCTCAGATCTCTCGAACTATCTTTTTTTATTGAGGAACCTTGCCAAGATCTGCTATCCCTCTAAAATTCGTGCTCCACTCTCCAATTTGGCAGCACTTCGCCCTCTTGATTTCTAGCCCGTAGAAATGAGCCCCCAAACTTGTATTTATAGGCTTCGGTTGGGGATTTTTTGGATAAGAACGATGAATTCAGCCTTATCTTTAGTTAACAACCATATAACCACGTTTAGAGATAACATTTAGGAAGATAGGAACCTTTAGAACAGAAGAGATTCAGTGAAAACTTGTCAAAAACCGTCAAAACACGTTTTTAGCTCAAAACTAGCCGAACCGGGTGCAAAACAAACCGAACCGGTTTGGTTCAGACGTGAACCACCATTTGGTGGCTCGGCCTGGTGCGAGCCACCATTTGGTGGCTAGGCCACCATAGCCGAGCCACTAGCCTGGTCGAGTCATTTTGACGCGACTCGGTCGCCAGGGGATTTCTTAGTTTGTTCGGTCTGGACTTGTTTTGTCCTTCTATGTGCATTCCATCATTTTGTTGACTTGTACGCTTCACCGATTCACTTGACAGTGGCTGACGGGCTTGTAGGCCACTTGGTTCGTTGTTTCGATGGCCGGTGAGCACGTGGGCCATTTGAAGCTGGTTGACAAGTGCGCGGGCTACTTGGAGGTGTCCGTGTTGGCCTTCTTATTTTGATGATGATTTACAAATAATTTACATCTAATATTGTTTGTCTAGTGTTTCGGGAGGTTGGCGGAATTGTGAAGTGAAGTTTATGCAATTCAAGTTCAAGATCCAAGTGTAGCTTCATCTGCATAGTGTACCAAGTCAAGCTTATTGAAGATCAAGATCGGCTTGGGTAATCTAGTTTAGGTTTTACATTATGTGTGTTAGATACTCTAAGCTCAATATCATATACACACACATTTTATTGGTTTTCTTGTATATATATATGTAGTCATATATATATACAACACAAGTTTTGGTTTTTATGTTTATAAATATGAAATTACATATTTTATATTTATTATTGTGATTTGGCTTAACTACTTAGATATGAAACAAATATATTTTCATATACATACTCATATGTTTTATTTTCTATTGTATTTATAAAAATATTGTATTCTTAGTTTTTGGACTTAATAATAATCATATACATATTTTATTAAGTCTACATAATCATTGTTCAAAGTTTCAAAACATGGTTTAGCCTAAATGTCAAAATTCATATGTTTACATTTTCGTGTTTTGGCCTATTTTGTAAAATGATGATATTTTTCATTTGGGAAGTCCTTTTTGGAAACCAGTCATTGTAGCATGTTTATTATCATGTCTACAATTATTCCCCAAAGTTTTATATTTTTTGGAATTTATTTGATATTTTTAATTGGGGTTTTTGCTGTTGCTTCCTCTTCCTATATAAACCCCCAAACCCCCTTCTACCTCAGGAACCAATGTGATGTTTTAAACAAGTTTATAAAAGTTTTAACAGGGGTTTAAGTTTGGTTTAAAGCTGTTTTGGTTGGTTCACAAGTGGAGGAGATCATCTACATTGTTTGAGCTTCCTTTTAATCCATCTCTCCATCTTGTTTTTCAGAGAAGAATTCCTAAACTCTATTTCTAGCTATTTATTGTTTTATTCATAATTTCTATATGCTAGATTTTATTTGAGTTTAGTTGTTTTATTTATTCTCATTGTTACACACACCCACATGAGCTTTTAGTATTTACATACATAATATATTAGGGTTGTGAGAAATTATAACATTGAGTTAAGCTTTAATTGAGTTCTCGCATTGTATTAGAGAATAAATCATTTGTTATCTTTGTGAGATTGTAAAGTTTTCGGTTAGCTAGAAAACCGAGTGTGAGGAGTAGACGTTGATCGTTGAACGTTGAAAACCGACATTGTGAGTGAGTGTATACGTTGATCGGTGATCGTTAAAAACTGACATAGTGTGGTTGTAAACGTTATTCGGGAGAGCGTAGAAAATCCAATTGTGATAGTGGATTTCTCCCTGGGAGAGGGGAGCGGAGACGTAGGATGGAAGGTCTGAACTCCGTGATCATATCGTGTGTTTGAGTTTGCTTTGGCGCACTTAATCTTATGTTTATATTTCTTGTTGCCTTTGTCCATAGCTCATTATTTTTATCATCCACTATCTAGTTCATATTGTTTACCCTTGTGTTAGTTTACATATCCTTGCATATATCATATTGTATATCTCTTTGGTAGGATATATCATCTTCTGCTAGTTTATATATCCTTGCATATATTTATCATATAGGATATATCTCTTTATTCATACTGCTTATTCTTGCTTATAACTCTTGTATATCTATTTTGCAAGAATATACTTGTTAATTAATTTTAATTGGCATTTAAATCGGATTAGATTAGCATAAGACCCTAATCACCCTCCTATAGGGTCTAACAGTCCGGTGAGCGCATGGGCCAGTCGTTTTACCGTTTTAATGACCGATGAGCATGCGGACCACTTGGAGCTAGCTGATGAGTGTGCGGGCCACTTGGAGGTGGCCGGTAAGCATACGTGCCACTTGGTTTGCCATTCTGGTGGCCGATAAGCATGCAGGCCACTTGGCGTTGGCCGTTCTGATGGTTCGTTACCACGTCACCAACGGTTTGCTGATTCGCTTCATGCGCTTGTCGGCATCAGATGATCCTTTTTTACTCGGGTAATCCTCTTCTATTTGGATAATAACGTTCATCACCTTCTCTTTGTCTCGAGCTATATGCGGATACCTATAGGCATTTTTAGATGCCTACAGATACCCCCTCCAAAGTATTTTAGATTCATTCTTTTATAGAGGAGTCTGGAATGCTTTGGATAAGATAGGCCATGTTTTTAACTTCTTTAGTATTTTTCCAAGGAGATTGCATAGAAGGACCCGTGGATTGTTTTAATTCTTGACTTCTCCAGCCTTCAGTCTATTTAGTGTTTTGTCGAATAGATGAAGTTCTTCCGGCGCTACGTTTATCGTCTGACCATTGTCGAAATCTTGAACTGAAGTTGATGCGTAAATTTCAGAACTTAACTCTTGTTATTGAGTTGATTTTGAACTAATTATCTTCATCGGGAATTCATATATGAATGTGATTGAACTCCCTGGAATCATCCTCTAGCCTTATTTTGGCGAGATTGCTGATGCGTTGACCATGATCGACCTTTACTATAGCGCGTTGACCGGTGTTAACACAGTTTATACTCGTACGTTTGCTGGAGTCTACACAGTTTAAGCTCTTAAGGCATTAGAACGTGACGGTCCCAAATGTTAGGGCTACATGACCAACTGTTAAAACTGATTCATCAACATGTTTGGCTCTTATTCTGAAGTTGTTGGACACTCAAGTCACGAGACCAACTAATGGGGTTGGTGCATCAATGACTCTCATATTTATAGGATTTTTGGCAAACCCTCAGCCATCAACGGGTTTGATAAGCCTTTACTGACTACCGTTTGAGTCGGGCTAGCATGGGAATTGTTTAAGTCTGTTTCGCATGTAATGTTATGCTAAAGGTTTTAACTCTTTTAGTGCTACGATATTGAATATGTAGAATTCATCTTTCTCACGAGAATAGACTACCCAGCCGCATGTATCGGATGCAGACTCAAAATTTTTGGCAAATCCTCAGCCATCAACGGATTTGACATACTTTTATCAATTACCGTTTGAATCGGGCTTGCATACTGATTGTTTAAGTCCGTTCCTCTTGTGACGGTGTGCTAAATGTGACGCCCCTAGGTTCACACAAGGCTACAGTCTGAGGTGAAACCAGGAATGTCAAACCTACCATGCACCACACCGTGCAATAACATATTTCACCATCACAATTACTATCTCTCTAGTAGAGTCAACAACAGGTGTAGGTACAAAAGCAAGTAAAAGATAATATAAGAGAATATATGATGAAATAATAGAGATAAAAATAATATTTCATCATCCAACATACAAAAATATAAAGTGAATCTATATGATGAAATAATAGAGATAAAAATAATATTTCATCATCCAACATACAAAAATATAAAGTGAATCTATGAAATAACTAGTATGGAGATCTCAACAAGTCTCAAATACAAAATATCTGATAAAAGGAAATAAGGCACACAGCCTTTACAACTTCTAGAATATAACTCTCAAATATCTAAACAAAATGTCTACAGTGGAGCTCCAAAAATAAAACTACAAATAAAAGATGGACGCTAATAAGTATCGCCATCAACCTGCGACTCTCTGTGCACCTGGCTCGTTAACTAAAATGGGAGGGGACAACGAGCGTCAAAGCACTAGCGAGCAACATCACAACCAACCCCAAGGGAGAGGGCTCGTTGCATATAGAAAATACAGTTAATACATATATACATGAAATCATTGATCCTAACAATAAGAAGATTTTAGTATTTAGGAAATTACAACACGAGCATAGGTACGTCGAGCGAAATAATCCAAACAAAGAAACCCTCATGTATATACCTTGTATCTCAAATTGTAAATCCCTAAATACCAAACCCAAGATCTAATATAGGAACAATAATATAAAGAAGACTAACCCATCTCAGAACTCAAATATCATGTCATGTCAAAACCCACATAAGTGTCATGTCCAGCCTATGTAAGTGTAAGTGTCATACTCAAGGTTTAAATAGGTGTCCAACACATGGACTAAGACTAGGTGTAGTGGATGCCCAACACATTGACTGCATATATAAATTGTCCAACACATTGACTGAATGATGAATGTCCAACACATGGACTGAATATAATAAATGTCCAACACATGGACTGAATATGATGAATGTCCAACACATGGATTGCTCATAATAATTGCTCAGCACATGGACTGAATGAAATATGTAGAATATTGATGAGATATATGAAAAGGATGCATATACACTAATTTCACACATGTCTCGGTGTGCAAATCTAAACTCATGTCCGCAAGCCATCTCACATATGAAGATACATAATAAACAATAATTTCTAACGTCAAATATTCGAGGCGACTCCTCGTTCACATTAAAGATACAACTAAAGTAAACATGCACAAACTATGCCGACGATCAACCGAAACAGGCAGAAACCCTTCACAGGTTTCTGTCTGCTTCGAAACAAATCTAGAAGTGACATCATTATTTTCCAAGCATAATATTACTGATATCAACATCTATGAAACAACATGAAACGAAATATTAGCATGTAAATATATCGTCGAAACCCTAAACATTTATATACACATGTTTAAACATTTTAAAAGCAAAAACTTATGATTTAATTCATGATTAATAAATTTCAGCTCTAGATCTGTATTACCCAAAATGTTGGTGGACTTTTGATAAACTAAAACACAAGTTTTTCGCATCATATGCTATAAAGAACATCTTTTTTATACTCAAATATACATTTTAGGCTCAACAAAAACCCATTAAAATCATTAGAAAACTTTAAAAAACATAAGGTAGGGCTGGGCGAGATGTTACTCGCCTGAGGGGTGTTGATGAACTCCCAAACACCGTAAATCTCTCCTTCTCCTCGCTTTCGCCTCATGAAACTTCCCCGAGAATACAAGTTTAGGACTAGGGTTTGAGAGAGGAGAAGAGCGGCTGCTAGGGTTTGGAACACATGAGAAAAGAGGTATTTTTTGTGTTTAAACATGTGTATATATGTGTTTTCGTTGAAAGTTGCCTTCATCATTGATTTCATTAAAACTTTAGTCATTTACAAATGAATTCAAATAACAAAAATAAAAATTATTACAACTCTCTTGAAAATAAACACAAGATCTGTTTATCATCTCTTGCTTGCGTGGGTTCTTCGCTGGTGTCGGGGTTTATCCGTGGACGACCATGGATCAGATTCGGTTGTCGAAAATTTTAACAGAGCTCCTACCTCACCAAGGAAGTATTTTCTTAAAGCGCTAAGATCGACCAAGAGAAATCAGTAGCTCTTCTCGAGATTAAGACAAAGCCTAATCTCAAGGAACGGACGGGGGAAATACGAACGCGGTTCCTTCGAAAATCTTCCTCTTTATGCTAAAGTTCGTTGGGATCTCGCTAACCTTTACTAAAATTTCGTGCTCCTTGACTCCTCAATCCAGCAGCACTTCGTCCTCTTGATAAAATTCCAGCTCTGCAAAATGGAGGCATTAGGCTCATATTTATAGGCCTCGGGTGTGGTTATTTGGATCAGAATTAGTGATTTGGCCTTATCTTCAGTTAATAACAGCCTAACCATATTTGTTGATGATATCAAGTTAGTTGGGAACCCCTAGAACCGATAAATTTTGTGAAAACTGCTTTAAAACCATCGAAAACGCGTCCAGGGGTCGAAACAGTGCGACGGACACTGCTGACTCACGGGGTCTGATCCGCCAAGCGGCGTGGGTCCGTCGTCTCTGCCAAACTCCTTTCTCTTTTGGTCGATTTGCCGACTTGTTGTATGCGACGCGTATCTTCCCGGGACTTTTCATTACTTTGGTCGATTCGCCGACTTGTACGCTTCGTTATGGGACTATGTCAAACACGCACGAATTGATTGACGTGCATGTGTTGACCGACATGCACAAACTGATTAACGCGTAGGTGTTGACCGACGCGTGTAAGCTGATTGATGCGCGCGTGTTGACCGACGCGCATGAACCGATTGACGTGCACGTGTTGATCGACGCGCGTGAGCTAATTGACGTGCGCGTGTTGACCGACGTGTACGAACTGAGTGACGTGTGCATGTTGACCAACGTGCGTGAGCTGATTGACCTGCGCGTGTTGATCGACGCGCGTGAACTAATCGACGTGCGCATGTTGACCGACGCACACGAACTGATTGACACGCGCATGTTGACCGACGCACATGAGCTGATTGACGTGCGCGTGTTGATCGACGCGCGTGAGCTGATTGATGTGCGTGTGTTGACCAACGCGTATGAACTGATTGACGTATGCAAGCTGGTTGACGTGAACCTTCTCGATTCGTTCACTCTTTGCTTCGAGTTTCGTGTGGGAACTTATAGGTAATTTTAGACGCCTACAGATACCCCCTCCAAAGTATTTCAGTCCCATTCTTTTATAGAGGAGTCTAAAATGCTTTAGATATGATGGACCCCCACCTTCAGTCGGTGTTAAAGGACCTACAGCTAGTTTCAATTCTTAACTTCTCTATATTTCAGCCTATTCTGTATTTTGTCGAATAGCTAAAATTTTTCCGGTGCTGCGTTCATCGTCTGATCGTTATTAAAGTCTCGAATCGAAATTGGTAGGTTGAATTTGACTCGCCTCATTAAGTTGACTTTTGTAACAACACGTTGACCGGCGTTAACATAGGGCTACGCGTTGACCGGCGTTGCCCTTTAAGTTTCGATCGGCATTGACTCTCATCGCAACGCATTGACCGGCATTAACCTAGGGCTACGTATTGACCGCCTTTGACCTTAGGGTTTAGTTTCGATCAGCATCGACTCTCATCACAATGCATTGATCAGTGTTGACCTAGGGCTATGCGTTGACCAACGTTGACCTTAGGGTTTAGTTTCGATCGGTGTCGACTCTTATCGCAACATGTTGACTGGCATTGACCTAGGGCTACGTGTTGACCGGCGTTGACCTTAGGGTTTAGTTTCGATCGGCGTCGACTCTCATAGCAACACGTTGACCGACATTGACCTTAGGGTTTAGTTTTGATCAGCGTCAACTTTCATCGCAACGCGTTGACCGACGTTGATCTAGGGCTATACGTTGACCGGCGTTAACCTTAGGGTTTAGTTTCGATCGGCGTCGACTCTCATCGCAACGCGTTGATCGGCGTTGACCTAGGATTATGTGTTGATCTGCGTTGACCTTAGGGATTAGCATTAACCTGAGGAGAACCAGTTTATACTCGTATACTCCTGGTAGTTTTGGGAATCAGTTTAACCTCGTGTATCCTTGGAGGTTGCCAGGTTATCCTTAAGAATTATTATACGTAATATTCTCCAGGAACTTCCCGTTAAAAATGGGAAACAGTTTAAACTCATATACCCGTTGGAGTGTGAAAGTGGGTCTTGAATATCCCAAAAGTGAGCAAAAAAGCTGCGAAGCCACTGAGAAATATGAAAATGGATACCGAATATTACAAAAATAGGCGAAAATGCCTCGAACATTATGAAAGTGGACGAAAGCGAGCGGGAATACAATGAAACGGACGCCGAATCGGATCTGACCCGCACGAACGCGGGTCAGATCGATCCGACCCACGTGAATAGCGGGTCGGGTTGGGCACAAAGGGGACTTAAGTCCCAGCTCTCCTTTCTTTCTCTAATTTTTTTTGGTTTCCATCATCTCATCTCCTACTTCTTCTTTCGGTCTTCTTCTTCCCCAAGTCCTAGCTCTTCAAGAGTTCTTCTTCCTCAAGAATTCCAAATGAGATCGAAGCTCGTGCCCTTAAATCCCTCATTTCCTTCTTCCTCTCTTCTTCCAATTTCAACAAAAGGAGAGGACTCTCAACTAGGGTTTTGGCCACTCATTGAGCTCAAGCATTTGGGGGTTCTTTTGGTCAAGCTCATCCTTCATCTACCTTGGTTTCAGGTAAGCTCCATAACCCAAGCTTTCAATTTTAGTTGCATTCTTTGAGTTTCAAATTGATAGTTGAAACCCTAGTTCTTGAGTTTTGGGGAAAAACTAAAATTGGCATTTAGGCTTGTTGATGGCTGAATTTTTGACTTTGGTTGCATGCATAACTTGGTAATTGAAGCCCTAATTCTTCGATTTTGGAGGAAAACCGAAATTTGGGTTTGTTGTTTGAGAGTTTGGCCGAAATTTTTGACTGAATTCTTTGAGACTGTACATGGCTGAATCCTCCAGGTTGATATGCATAGCCGAACTTTTCTTTGGTGGATGACTTGAATCTAAGTGTTGATCGAACTCAAACTAAACTCCTGTATATGATTGAACTCGTGTATGCCTTGAATCCCCACTTGTATATGGCCGAACTCTTGTATATGATTGAACTCGTGTATGCCTTGAATCCGAACTTGTATATGGCCGAGAATTAACTTTCCATATAACCGAATTCCTTCGCTTGGTTTGATTGCACATGAGGCTTGAGTCGTGTGTGAACCCACTAAACTAAACATGGTTGTGAATGGGAACCAAACCAAATTCTTGATTTAGGGAAAATATCAAAGCTTTGATCCTTGATTGTGACTTTGTGTATGACCACAACTCTTTATTTTAATTTGTCGAGCTTTGAACTTTGTTAGTCTTGAAGTTGATGAACCGAGGCTTGATCTTGAATTCTTATCAACATTAAGTCTTTGGGATGCTTGGTTGTACAAATGGCTTGGTATCATTTAATTCTTGTCCATACCCATATATGCATGATTCCGAAACTCAATTTAATATCTATGCTCTAATTTTGGATAATTTTGTGAGCTTGTGAATTAGTATGTCGACATGGTTGAGACCTTATGTTTGACTTTGCGACCCTCAACTTGATTTTCCCTTCGAATTTTCATGCTCGATTATGGATGTGAGCTATGTATGAGGCGCTTAATTCACTTGACTTGTATATTTGATTTTCTTCTCACTTTATCTTGAATTGAGAATGTCATACATGTTTAATTGGACCTTTAACTGGAAAATTCCATTTTGTAGAATTTCAGCCAAAGATTCACAATTTCCCTTTTAAGCTTTGATTTATATATCTTGATTCTTGATCTAACTGAATTGTTGGTCCTTATTACAGATTAACCATATCAACAAGGAGATCACGCCTTCCGAGGCACTGCTCAGCTACTCAGTCGCCTGAGAGGGAGCGTTTATCTTTCACCAGTAAGCCCTTGTAATTTCCCGCTCATGAATTCAATTTTTTTATCGTATCATATTGCATATCGCATCCCCTTTCTGTCCTCCTTGGTGAGGCAGTCAGTAAGAGCTGATATCCTCCTTTGTGGGGGTGGATGCTTCTATATTATATCCCCGCTCTGTTCTCCTTGGTGAGGCAGTTAGGAAGAGCTGATATCCTCCTTTGTGGGGGTGGATGCTTATCGGATACGTTTTGCTTGGTCAAAACACGTCTTAAGGCAATATGGGGCGATTTTTTGCCGTATTACGTTCCGTAAGATAGGGTATGTTACCGGCTATTCATACGATAATGTACGTTATCTTGTGTATTCGTAATACAGTTAAAATCGTCTCACCAATTATAATGTAGTGACTCTATCTCACGGATTGGTGAAAAGAGTTCAATGCCCTGTGTCTTGACATTTCTTCGTCACTGCGTTTAACAAATACACATTATTCGTTTCAGTTGAATACCCTGTAACGCCGTTTTCTCAATTCGAGATAGATAGCCATAGGAGTAGATACTACACTATTGTTGATAACCCGACATTGATCTCGTCCACTTCTCAATTTGCTTTGGACCTCTCAGATGAACTCTCTAAGTTAGTATGGGAGGGGGGTCGTCACATCATACGCCAATTAATTACAGACGCACCGTTTGCTGAGGATACGGATCCTGCTTATCCTTTAAGGAAGGCACATTACATGTTCGGCGATTCCGTGACGGATCCAAATGTCATAAACCTCGAAGATGAGCGATGGTTACACATTGACAGTACAACTTGCTTATATATTCCTCCATTCCCTCATCATCGTTCGCTAACAGAATTGCGGGGGCAAGTGGTGACGTGACAGATGCCATGGACCTTGACAGAAGAACACACCAACATCCCTTATGGATACGTCACCAACCATTCACTCCCGGGTTCTAGTGATAGAAAACACATTACAAGGTTACACCCTGGAATGATGGGATTGTAGGACCCGCCTAAAGGAGAATTACCTATAATAGATCACACCGTTAGGAATCGCCTTGCTGAGCTAGGGCGAGAGCTACCTATCAAAAATTACCAGTGCTTTGGTTGGTCTCATTCTTCAGACAAAGCATGATGGGGCCGGATGACAGGTTATGTCCTCCACCGGTGGGGTGCTGAATTAAGGTTGATAAGATTGTATGAAGCTATTCGCGCCACTCAATACGGATTAAGTGAATGCTCTCCATTTCATAGGATTAATAGAGCTGTACAATCCAGATACGAACACCTTTCTTACCCGGAACGACGAATTGGGACTACCCTTCCATGAGATGCATAAAGTCTCCGGATTGCAAATGGGAGATATGCTGTATCAAGAATATTTTCCCTCCAACTGGGAGCTACATCAATTAAAAATCCATAAACCCACTCGATACGACACGTTATGGGAACTCACATGTCATTATCAGATTGCTTTAGCCGGAACTATTCCAGTTGCGAAGAAAAAGTCTCCTCAAATAAGCTTGAAGCAATTCTCATGTTACCTATTCAAGAATTTGGAGAAAACCAGTGAATCTGTTTGTGAGCTAAAACCAATAACTCCTTTGGAGATCAACAAATTGGCTGAAAAATGCGGCACTCGATCTTACACCATTACGAGTGCCCAAGGTAGATTTTGTGCTGGAACTAAGTTCAAGACCTTCTTGTTGCAAGCAGAGAAATCGATCCACCCCAAGACTTTGTTGGCCGGTTATATCGCGTTCTGGTTGAAGAAGTACGTGGTGCCATATCAAATTTCGGATGACATGCCGATAGAAGTGTTATTTCCCGTTGTCCAGCTTGCTTACGGAAGGAGCTTATCTCTTTTACTGACAATGATTGCCGACATTCATTGCGGGCTTCGTCAAGTGGTTATAGCTTTTACTCAAACTGAGGAGACCCCATCCACGAAGATCCCTACAGCGAAGGCAGAGCTCCATTACACCTATTTGATGGGGTGGTTGGTTCTTCATCGTCCCGATTTGATGTCACCTCCTACTAATGTAGATATTTCCACTCCTTTGCTACAACTATACGAGGAGTGTCGATGGAAAGCTCGAGACTTCTCGGAAGTTAGGAAGAGCTTGCATATGCACAAGGGTTGGGTGATCAATCCATGCCTTCCTCGATTTGCCAGCCAATATGGTGGGATGCTTACCAATGTAGGAGTGCCTGGAATTGACCAGACCTCTCTCGATGTTGGCTGTTTCAGATGGCTTATGAACATAAGGCCAGGCCACCTCATTTTCCGAGTGAAGGAGCGCTGCTATTTAGAGTCTTATCTGCCGTGTCAGTTTGCCCATTAATTCGGATATGACCAATTATACATAGGGAATCCGAACCGCCGGTTTCATACTCGCGGTGGGCTAGTGGATGGCACTCGCGCTTGGCTGTGGAATGTGATGGGCTGCACCGGTGCTAAATTCAGTCTTTCGAATACTGACCGCCACTTAGAGCTCACATATCTATGTTGCAAGTGGATTATGGTTGCTAATGAACCCGTCCCTCTGAGCTTAATTGAGGAGCTGATGGCTGAAGCTGCGTCACGTATTGCTGAGAGGATGGTTCAAGAAAATCTGCAAGAATGAAGGAAGCGTGACAGTAAGCTTGTTGGTCCCTCGGGCAAGGGTAAGCAAAAATTGGAGGAAGTATAAGAGGGATCGTTCGCTTCCGACGAGGAGACTTCTGAAGAGGATGAAATCACTACTGGTGGTGCTATGGAGGTCAACAACGACTTTGAGGAACACGCAGCAGGTTTGTCTGAGTCTTTTTATAAAGAGCTATGGGATCTATAGATCACTGATCGAGTTTGCCGACTTAAAGCTCGAAAGAAGTGGAAAATTTTGCCTACTTATAATAGAATGATGGTTGAACTTTTAGATGTAGGTTCCAAGGGGGAAGAGGAGAGAAGTAGCCTCGTCACTCGTGCTCGATCTCGGGCCACAACTCAAGCAGGATTGCATATTGAGCCGTGTGCCACATCAACACAAGACAGACCTGTGGATCTTAAAGAGGCCCGACCTACAAAAAGACCGAAGTTGACCATTAAGCGTCACGCTAAACCTCAGGCTTCTCAAACGGAGGCGGCCGGTGATGCACCCATTGGTGGAGAAGGTAGTGTTCCAACTCTTGTCATCTTTTCAATCTTTTCTTCTACTAAGCTTTAGACTTAGCAGATTTTTTATTCTAGAGGGTTATGATGAAGATTCAATGATGTACAACCCCCTTCTCCCGACTTAGACTTTTTTGGAGGGTCATGCTTTGTGCCACAAGCAGATGAGGCCGTAGGTCAGGATTTGGCGGGTGCTGAAACATGTGTGCCCCTAACACCGGCGAAGGTAGCGTTGTAGGAACTGATTTGCCCACGGTGATTGCTAGCCCAGGTACTCCTATTACCGGTAGTAGACCTTTTAGATGGCAATCTCAGGTATTAAACGACTTAGAATTCATCCCTCCTCTAATTGCTTATATGCTTCTGGCTCTTTTAGAAAAATTACAAGAGGCCATTGCTGATGTTGAGACCGAAGAGCATGCTATTACCAACGGAGGTAATTTTAATCCCCTTTCATTGTTAATTTTCAACTTTCCTTTCCATGTTTTAACATTTAGAATTTTCTATAGACATTTCGATGGAAGTCCCAAGTGATAAAGGAAACCTTCACAATGCAGCCGACACTCCTCTATCTGATCCCATGCAAGATTCTTCGGGTCCTGGCGATAGGTTGCTCGATGAGATGTTGTCAGAACAAACTTATCAAGATGCTATCTAACCAGTCATCGAAACTGGTTCCTCTGCGGGTATGAATTTTTTCTTTCTGTGAAAGTTATTCCCTTATCGGTTTTACTTAACTGTAAGGGAGTCATACTTGTAGGACCAGTCATTGAGACTGATGCAACTACTATTGTTGGGATATCTGACGATCCTGGGGGTCTTGATTTCTTGCTGTTGGCAGGAATTATTATAGATGCTCAATCGTCAGTTGCTCTAACTCAGCTCACAATCCCTGCGACTGAAGTGACTGCTACAACTGTGGGGATTAGTCCTGATGAAGAGGTCGTGAGACCAACTAACGAGGTTGGTACATCAACGGTTATGACATCGGCGATGATCTTAGAAGCTCAAGAGGTCGTGCCGGCAGAGACAAGTGCAGGCCCTCAACTTGAGGAAACATCCCTTGACTTTGGTAAATTCTTACACTGGTGTTGATTTAGAACTTTGGCTAGATTTCAAAGGTATTTATATCTTCTTTTCCTCATAGGGCCGTCTTCTCAGCTCAATGATATGGTCAAGGATCTGCTATCTGATGATGACCCAGATCAAGCTCTGCTTTTCATGGAAATTGGCTCTCTCTTCTTCTTTGTGAATGCGATGATTCATAAGCTTCTCGTCAGGGGACTTTCCTTCCATCAGTTCAGACCAGCGCTTTTCACCAAAATAAATGCTATAGAGAAAGCGGACTCTCTGGATTTGGCGCAAGTCATAGCTAGCGATTTGGACCGGCTGGAGTGCGCATTTCAATGGTTACAAGAGTTGAAGACTGCCGGTACTTCAACGTACATAGCCACCCAGATGGAATCTCGTCTACAAATATGGCGTGACACTCGAGCCTTCGCTGGACTTGAGATTCAAATGCAACAAAATCGAGTGGATCAAATGGAGGTCGTCCTTACTGAGAAACAAATATCTCTATGTCAACTCAAATCCTCTATTACATCGAGTGAGGTTAAGATAGAGCGACTCAAAGAGGAGCTCAAGGCAGAGGAGGAGGCCTTGGTTATCTTGGGGATGACGAAGGCTGACTTGGAGCTTTCACAGGTTGTGATATCCTGGAAGTTGGAGCTCTCAAAACAGAAGTTAGCCAAGATCAAAGAAGAAGCTGCTAAAATATTATCCCTTACCGAGGAATCCTTCAAGGTTAAATTGCAGTGTGAGCTTGAGCAAACTTATACAGAGGAGTTGACTAAACTTGAGCAGCAAATCCGTAGTTACAAACTTCATGTAGATTGATCATAACTCTTGTACCTGCAAACTTAATTTTTATTAATAGAAGATATTTCTTTTTTGTTCATTATGTCTCTTTTTATTATGATGTCTTATTCCTTCTAGAATAATCAACCATAATACTCGTAGGATTTTTGGCAAACCCTCAGCCTTCAACAGGTTTGATGAGCATTTACTGACTATCGTTTGAGTCGGGTTAGCATGCAGATTGTTTTGATCCTTTCCGCATGTAACGTTGTGCTAAGAGAATTAATTTACTTAGACTTGATGCTATGACTTTGAATACATAGACTTCACCATTTCTTACGAAAATATGGCATCCGGCAACGCGTATTTGTTTGTTGGAAATTTGTAGTAAAAAGACAATGAAAGAAAAATTTGACTTGTATTTCTCTCAAAATCAATTACAATTTGGATTCCGATTACAAAAGAGAGGAGAATGAATTTGATTCTCCCCTTTATTTAATTCTAGGTTCTTCACAGTGGCGATGAGATGCCTCCCTCGAATGCTCGCGTCAAGTTTGCTTCTCGTTGACGATCTGAACGTCTTGATTCACTGGAACGTGATTTTCTCCTCACGATTCGACGCTATGGAGAACTTGCGTGGCAAGTTTGAAAATAACTCTTAACGAGTTGATAACTCTGAACGAGTTTTAGAAGAACTTGCAGAGCAAGTTTTGAACTCTGATCGAGTTGATAACTCTGAACGAGTTTGACCTCTTGAAAAAGAGTTGATTTGAACCGAAAGTCGGTTATAAGCCAAGGGAATGCTCCTGTTACCAATCTTGAAGATGACAATCCCTGCGACTGAAGTGACTGCTACAACTGTGGGGATTAGTCCTGATGAAGAGGTCGTGAGACCAACTAACGAGGTTGGTACATCAACGGTTATGACATCGGCGATGATCTTAGAAGCTCAAGAGGTCGTGCCGGCAGAGACAAGTGCAGGCCCTCAACTTGAGGAAACATCCCTTGACTTTGGTAAATTCTTACACTGGTGTTGATTTAGAACTTTGGCTAGATTTCAAAGGTATTTATATCTTCTTTTCCTCATAGGGCCGTCTTCTCAGCTCAATGATATGGTCAAGGATCTGCTATCTGATGATGACCCAGATCAAGCTCTGCTTTTCATGGAAATTGGCTCTCTCTTCTTCTTTGTGAATGCGATGATTCATAAGCTTCTCGTCAGGGGACTTTCCTTCCATCAGTTCAGACCAGCGCTTTTCACCAAAATAAATGCTATAGAGAAAGCGGACTCTCTGGATTTGGCGCAAGTCATAGCTAGCGATTTGGACCGGCTGGAGTGCGCATTTCAATGGTTACAAGAGTTGAAGACTGCCGGTACTTCAACGTACATAGCCACCCAGATGGAATCTCGTCTACAAATATGGCGTGACACTCGAGCCTTCGCTGGACTTGAGATTCAAATGCAACAAAATCGAGTGGATCAAATGGAGGTCGTCCTTACTGAGAAACAAATATCTCTATGTCAACTCAAATCCTCTATTACATCGAGTGAGGTTAAGATAGAGCGACTCAAAGAGGAGCTCAAGGCAGAGGAGGAGGCCTTGGTTATCTTGGGGATGACGAAGGCTGACTTGGAGCTTTCACAGGTTGTGATATCCTGGAAGTTGGAGCTCTCAAAACAGAAGTTAGCCAAGATCAAAGAAGAAGCTGCTAAAATATTATCCCTTACCGAGGAATCCTTCAAGGTTAAATTGCAGTGTGAGCTTGAGCAAACTTATACAGAGGAGTTGACTAAACTTGAGCAGCAAATCCGTAGTTACAAACTTCATGTAGATTGATCATAACTCTTGTACCTGCAAACTTAATTTTTATTAATAGAAGATATTTCTTTTTTGTTCATTATGTCTCTTTTTATTATGATGTCTTATTCCTTCTAGAATAATCAACCATAATACTCGTAGGATTTTTGGCAAACCCTCAGCCTTCAACAGGTTTGATGAGCATTTACTGACTATCGTTTGAGTCGGGTTAGCATGCAGATTGTTTTGATCCTTTCCGCATGTAACGTTGTGCTAAGAGTGTAGGTTTGTTGATAGTTGTATGCAGAATACCAAGCGTCGAAAAATTCATAATGTGAAATGCGAGCACTATTTGTTTGTTGGAAATTTGTAGTAAAAAGACAATGAAAGAAAAATTTGACTTGTATTTCTCTCAAAATCAATTACAATTTGGATTCCGATTACAAAAGAGAGGAGAATGAATTTGATTCTCCCCTTTATTTAATTCTAGGTTCTTCACAGTGGCGATGAGATGCCTCCCTCGAATGCTCGCGTCAAGTTTGCTTCTCGTTGACGATCTGAACGTCTTGATTCACTGGAACGTGATTTTCTCCTCACGATTCGACGCTATGGAGAACTTGCGTGGCAAGTTTGAAAATAACTCTTAACGAGTTGATAACTCTGAACGAGTTTTAGAAGAACTTGCAGAGCAAGTTTTGAACTCTGATCGAGTTGATAACTCTGAACGAGTTTGACCTCTTGAAAAAGAGTTGATTTGAACCGAAAGTCGGTTATAAGCCAAGGGAATGCTCCTGTTACCAATCTTGAAGATGATCTCTGTTGGAGAGTGATCCGATCTCCAAGAAATTCCCCCTAAAGGTCAGCCAAATATCTCTTCTTTGTTGCCTCCCAAAGAAGAAGGATCCGAACTCAGTTGAGTTTCCCACTATTTATAGGGTATTTAGGGGTGTAACCGCCCCCTTAGAACTCAGTTGAGTTTCCCACTATTTATAGGGTATTTAGGGGTGTAACCGCCCCCTTAAATCTCTCCTTAATGAAGGTTTAATGGGTCCACTATTTATAGGGTATTTAGGGGTGTAACCGCCCCCTTAAATCTCTCCTTAATGAAGGTTTAATGGGATGTAACTCCCCCCCATAAATCTCTCCATGATAGGGTAGTGATTCCCTAAAATCTTGGGGAGAAAACGGTTCTGGAACCGTTCAAATCGTGCTTGAATGACTCAAACGCTGAAAACAGCGTTCTGGGCCCGAACTGTGCGTTTCTGGACCTGAAAAGCAGAGTTGGGCCAAAAAACGCACAGTTGGCCTGAAAACGCACAGTTGGGACGTTTTAGGCTGAAAACGTACAGTTAAGCCTGTAAACGCACAGTTGGGACGTTTTAGGCTGAAAACGCACAGTTGGCCTGTAAACGCACAGTTGGGACGTTTTAGGCTGAAAACGCACAGTTGGCCTGTAAACGCACAGTTGGCCTAGTTTTAGGCTGAAAACGCACAGTTGAGCCTGTAAACGCACAGTTGGCCTGTTTCAGGCTGAAAACGCACAGTTGATCCTGTAAACGCACAGTTGGCCTGAAAACGCACAGTTGGCCTGAAAACTCTGCGTTTTGATGTTATATCACGAGGATAACCTCTGCGTTTTGAGGTTATAACGCTGGTTCGACCTGTTCGCTTTGACTTTGTAATGCAGAGGCGAACCTTAGGCGGGCTTGGCGAGCTTCAGGCTAAGTCCAATGTTCTGACGAAGTCCAGTCTTGCAGACGGACTTCAGAACATAACTTGCTACGAAGAACAGGTCATAACTTTCAAACCGCAAGTCGGAATTGGACGAATTATATATGAAAATTGGCTATCTTGACAAGACGGGGCCATCCGAACCAGGCCGAAGGCTTCGGTTCGCTTCCTCCGTTTCGCCAAATTCCTTACGGTTTGAGAGATATCTGCGTTCTAATATGAAGAGACCGTCAATTTGTAGTCTCTTTTGCTAGAGCTTTGCACAGATCGTCCTCTTGTAATCTTCATCTTGGCTCCTTGAAAATATGAGAGTCGTCAGATTATAACTCCCGATGTTGATTATAAATGCTGTTGAATTAGAGCTTTCATCAGTTGTCGTGAAGGTCGTCAGATTGTAGCCTTCTACGTGAAAGTCCTCAAATTGTAGCCTTCTGGAAGTCGTCAGATTGTAACTTCCATCATTGGTGTTTGATGGGGATCAACTATCTATTTTGATTTTTAGACAGCCTACAGAACCCCTTCCAAAGTTTTCGAAAGTTCGCGGTTGACTGGGACGAATTTTACCCTAAGGGTCAACGCCGGTCAACGCGTAACCCTAGGTCAACGCCAGTCAACGCGTTGCGATCAAAGTTAATGTTTGACGATCTAAAACCCTAAGGGTCAACGCCGGTCAACGCGTAACCCTAGGTCAACGCCAGTCAATGTTTGGATCTCAACTCTGATCTTGGAGCTATTGATTCCTTGTCACAAAGGAGTTGTTCTCTGCACTCGCTTTGAAGGAAGCTTGGTTGAAGGGATTTTCCATGCAAGACCTGTGTGAAGGTATGCGCCATAATCCTGCTTCTGGAATGTGGGGGTGGACCCTGCATTTTGAACTTGAGATGCGGGTTTCACCCTTGCATGTTGAATTTGGAATGCGGGTGTGACCTCAGCGTTCTGTTTTTGCATCGCGGGTCTGACCTCAACGTTTTGACTTAAGACATGAAGTGGCTTCCATGCATTTTTGACTAAGTCTTTGAGACTTGTCTTCAGCTTATTCGTTTCAAGTCTTCCTTTTCACGGTAAAAGACTAACCGGCAACGTGTGTTAGACATTGACTTATCCCTACTTAGGATTCAGGATAAAATTCCCCATGCGTGTAAGGCATGGATTTTGGCGTTATTAATAACGACCTGCTACGATATTGAATACGTAGGCTTTGCTATTATTGTGGGAATATGCTACCCGGCAGCATGTGTTAGATGCAGACTTATCTCTGATTAGGGATCGAGATAAAGTCCCCCATACGTGAAAGGTATGGATTTTGGTGCTGCGATGTTGAATACGTAGACTTGTCATTTTCGCGGGAACGAACCACCCGGCAGCATGTGTTAGATGCAGGCTTATCTCTGTTTAGGGGTCGAGATAGATTCCCCCAGGCATGAATCCTGGTGTCTTTTTCACGGCGAAAGATTAACCGGCAACGCGTGTTAGGCGTAGACTTATCTCTAATTAGGGATCGAGATAAAGTCCCCCATACGTGAAAGGTATGGATTTTGGTGCTACGATGTTGAATACGTAGACTTGGTCATTTTCGCGGGAACGAACCACCCGGCAGCATGTGTTAGATGCAGGCTTATCTCTGTTTAGGGGTCGAGATAGATTCCCCCAGGCATGAATCCTGGTGTCTTATCAGTCTTCATCACCCATTCCCCGTCTGATCCTTAGTATTAGCCTTTAGCGTTAATACTAAGAAGAGCTAATACCTCGCTTTAGCCGAGGTATACGCTTATAGCTTCTAGATCTCACGCGGATCGACAAAGCTCTGTCCGATATTTCTGGATCAGAAGTTTCTAGATCTCACGCGGATCGACAAAGCTCTGCCCGATTCTTTCGGAGCAGATCTGATTGCCCCGGTGGTCCACGGATATTGACGTCCCCATCACAGGCCAAAGACCCACGCAAGCGGTCGATAAGTTGATTTGGTCGTCAGAGGTGTGGTGTTAACTTGACGGGTTTGTAGACCTATCGCTCCATTAAAGAGTCGATAAGTGATATTAACGTGACAAGAAGAATTTATGATCGGGCAATTTTGAGGACTTATCGCTCTATTGATGAGAGTCGATAAGTTGATTTTGTCAGAGGTGTAGTGTTAACGTGACAGGATTTGTGTTGCGATTGGAGCAACTTTGGAGCAACTTTGGAGCAACTTTGGGGACTTATCATCCTATTGACGATGATTGATAAGTGGGTTTTGTCAGAGGTGTATTCTTGTTGTAACGTTTAAAGTTGTAACAGATTCAAAGCAATGAAAACAGCAACTTTCCCCGAAAACAATGACTAATGAAGACGCTCCAGCATTGTCAAAGAGAGCACGCCAAAGAAGGCGTCAACGCCTTGCTCGTCAGCTGGCCAAGGCTTTGGAGTCGATGGACGAGATCCGCTATAATGTTGATCTAAAATCCAGGCAGCGCCGGGAACAACAACGGCGAACAACTAACTCCTCCTCTAAGACAGAAACGAACGGATGGGTTCGTGTCCAAAGAACCCGTTCTACTCTTGAGGAGCGAATCCAGAAGCGCCGCACCTTCTTTGGGGACTTATCATCCTATTGACGAGGATTGATAAGTGGATTTGTCAGAGGTGTATTGTTAACGTGATAAGATTTTTGTGTTGCTATTGGAGAAACTTTGGGGACTTATCATCCTATTGACGAGGATTGATAAGTGGGTTTTGTCAGAGGTGTAGGATGGGTTCGTGTCCAAAGAACCCGTTCTACTCTTGAGGAGCGAATCCAGAAGCGCCGCACCTTGCTTGTGCATGCCCGGACCCTTGTGCGAAAAGCACAGGAAATGCAAAAGGAAGAGGCGGTTAAGAGATCGCCGAGATCCAAACAAGTTTGGGTGCCAAAAGCCAAATCAGCGCCTAAGGAATCCAGTGGATTCCAAGTAATCAACCCCCAGTCTTGATTAAGACTTAGCAGGGGAATAAAAAGAGGTAGACAAGGCACATCACCTAGTGAGGCACTATCCATGGAGTCGAAATAGAGACACATCACTTGGTAGGCCATTATCTGATGAGTTTGACTATCAGAGGTAACTATTAACGTGATAGTTGTTGGACCCGCCATCCTACTGAAGATGATTGACTTCAGTGGCCGTAGTATCTTTCCCTTCTGACTGGGAAGAGTGAGCCTGGTCCGGTTGCTCAGGAGAAGATTGGGCTTGGTCTGATTGCTCGGGCTGATCTTGCCTACTTCGTTCTTCAGCTTTGATCCTGGCAATGATTTTTTGAGCATGCTCGCCTTGAGAGATTAGTTGTCTCCAGGAACAGCATTCTGCAACTCCTATTCGGGCTAGGAGCGATGAGTTGTACTATCAGGCTGGGGGTACGAATAAATCTCGAAAGAGAAGTACCCGGGAAGTGGACTCTCACTGTCCGTGTATCAAAATTATCAGGGCAGTATTATCAACGTGTAGCTGCCCCATGACCGCTCCGCAGAGGGTCTCGATATTCGAGAGAATCTCCGATGGAACGACGAAGCCCAAATCAAGGCGTTTCCACCAAAGAGGATCGGTTGCTCGAGATGATGAATTCCCAGAAGTTACCATCAACATGGTCAACAAGGGAAAATCTCCAAGTTCGATATTATATTTCCAGTCTGTGACTTGAAATGATAAATATGTTGGTTTGGTGATCCCGCGCCGTCAAAAGTTTGTAGCGTCGGGACCTCAAATTTTGGAGGATAAGGGGCTGCATCCCATTCGGCAGGATAGGGCCTGATAACTCCCTCATCTTGGAGCTCGCTTCTGTTAGCATTGGCTTTGAGGCAGGCTTCCAATTCTTCCATTTTGGCAGACTGAAGATTCTGCTCGTTCTCAGTCTCTCTTCCTTCATCCTAGAAGCCGTCGGATATAACGATTACCATGGGATCCATGAAGGAATCCATTCCGATGACGAACTCTCATGTAGGCATATAAAATTGCTTATAGGTCCCCTAGCATAGCTCGGCACAAACCGACGAGCGAACGAGGCGACGAGATCGACGAATCGCATCAAGCAACGGAATGCATCCATACGCGTTCGGAATCAAGCCGCTTTTCCTCTCTGGGAAGATTCTTGCCTAAGCGGCGAATCTGTCTCCTGAGATTTGGCCTTGTCTGCGACGATTTGAGTCAACATGGCCATGTGTTCATTGATGGCCTCCTGTTGAGATTTGAGCATGGCCTCCTGTTCATCAACCCTCTTTGAAAGATCTTCAGAATGTTCTGCCATGTGGGCGAAGCTCTCATGCCCAACGAAAGAGCTTGATGATTGGGACTCCGCAATGGCTGAGTGTTCGTCATTGGAATTAGTTCCTCTAGATAAATTCCGATAGTTGATAGGAGGAATGGCTCCTGTTCGAGTTCGAGTACGTTGGTAGATTCCTTCAAACTCGCTAGCGATTTCTCTGACGGTCGGTGAACGACTTGTCTCAGAGTCATCGGAGCTAGGAACTGATGATCTCCCTCTGCCAACCATGTTAGAAGTAACTCCAAGGTATTCATCCTCTAAAGTCTTCTTCCTGTGAGAATGTCGTCGATTATTGAGCAAAAAAACGTTCGTCGGTCGGTTGAACATCGACAGCAATTCCCGCAAGTCAGAGACTTGGGATGAACCTCTCACAGAGCGTGAGGGTAGAGATGGAACCCCCTGTCCGTTAAAGGATGGGACTGGTTCTTGGCAAACATGAATTTTAAATCCATGTTGATCTTTTGGAACACGACGAATCACATCGTGTTCCAAAGAAGGAACACGAGGGTCGTGTTTAGCTTGATTAACGCAAGACCGAAGTCTGCGTTTTTCTAGTAAAACGCAGTCCTGCGACCTGCGTTTGGATTCTGAAACGCACTCCTGAGAGTTGCGTTCAGTTTGTGAAACGCACTCCTGAGATTTGCGTTTTGGTTCTGGGACGCACTCTTGAGAGTTGCGTTCAGCCAGATCAACGCAGATTTGATGTCTGCGTTTAGATGTTGGAACACGCCTCTGAAGGCTGCGTTCTATCTAGAAAATGCACACCTGAGGGTTGCGTTTAGCTTAGCTTATGCAGAGCTCATGTTGAGGCTCGCAAACGCGGAGTTCGCGTTGATTGGAGAATCGGCTTTTTTGGAGTTGTGCCGAAGTCGAGTCTTCTCCTTTAGAGAGGGGACTGTATGAACAGTGCAACCCCCATGGGAGATAGTCTTTAGATGAGGTGGCTACAACTGTAGCTTTAGTCTCCTCGGAAACTTTGTGGATCTTGTGCATAGCCTTGGGGCTAAGGGATCCGGAGGAGAGGGTCTCCTCGTACTTGGCTTGATCAAACTCGATAATCAGAGTTTCAACGGTCGTTCCAGTGAGATGAACGTTGGATTGCGCCACCACTTCTTCGTTAGAGAAGCTAATCCCCAGCGGAGTCGCCATCGTTTGTTTGTTGGAAATTTGCAGTAAAAAGACAATGAAAGAAAAATTTGACTTGTATTTCTCTCAAAATCAATTACAATTTGGATTCCGATTACAAAAGAGAGGAGAATGAATTTGATTCTCCCCTTTATTTAATTCTGGGTTCTTCACGGTGGCGATGAGATGCCTCCCTTGAATGCTCGCGTCGAGTTTGCTTCTCGTTGACGATCCGAATGTCTTGATTCACTGAAACGTGATTTTCTCCTCACGATTCGATGCTGTGGAGAACTTGCGTGGCAAGTTTGAAAATAACTCTTAACGAGTTGATAACTCTGAACGAGTTTTAGAAGAACTTGCAGAGCAAGTTTTGAACTCTGATCGAGTTGATAACTCTGAACGAGTTTGACCTCTTGAAAAAGAGTTGATTTGAACAGAAAGTCGGTTATAAGCCAAGGGAATGCTCCTGTTGCCAATCTTGAAGATGATCTCTGTTGGAGAGTGATCCGATCTCTGTTGGAGATGGCTTGATCTGAGTCAGGAAAACTTCAGAATTGGCCAAGGCTTCTTGTAGTGCTTCCCTTTTGTCTTTTGAAAGATGTAGCAGCTCATATAAGGTTAATCTAGCCGGTATATTAGCTAGTTGCGCCATAATATCGAAGCGATGTGAAGTACTCGAGCTCCCCGATTTATCTCTTCCAATTGATTGATTGAATCGAGACTGCTTCGGGTTCTGAACTTCTTGGTATAAGAGCTCTTTCCCCTTTGATTGAGTCTTTTCCGCAACTACGAGTGTTGGGGGAGTTGTGACCACTCCTATTTCCACTAATGTCTTGGAGGGAACGGTTTTGGTTACCCCCTGCTTAGCTAATTGCTCGGAAGCATCCAGATACTTGAAGTGATATTCATTTCCACTCCGGGTTGCAAAGGCCGGTTCTCCGTTGGTTACAAAGACTTCTTGTTCATCTTCGAAGAGCGGGAAAGCAGGGATTCTTTCGTCATCTTCTTCTGGAATAGCCACGGCTCCGCAACAAGACTTTCCTTTTGATTTCTTTTTGGATGACGATACGACCTATTGTTCATCTTCAATCAGATCGGGGTGAACCCAGAGAACTTCGCCGTTTGGGGCTGTGTGTGGCACAAGTCTTTTCTGGCATTGTTTGTGAGGATCGTCGTTGACGGTCTTCACCGCTACATTTATCATGGGCTCGGGCTGAAACCAATTCAAAGGAACAAATCCGAAGCTGATTGATACTGCATTCGTACCCACCTTCTTCTCCTTAGGTTGTTTCATGGTAATAACCCCTACATCGATCAAAGCTTGGATTTTGTCTTTAGGGGCGTAGCATGACTTGGTAAGGTAGTGAACCATTCTGTGAAATACGCAATACTTTGGGTCATTAACCCTCTTAGCGTCTTCCTGATCTTGGATCGGAGGCAACTTAATCTTGTTATTCTCTATGAGGTATTTGAAAATATTGGGAACTTCATCTTCTTTGAAAGAGTATACTTTCGGGAATTTCGGTTTCGAAGTCTTCTGTTTCTGAGGTTGTTGTTGCCACTGTGACTGCTGAGGTGCCTTTTGTTGCTGCTGTTGCGGTTGTGATTGCAGCTTCAACGTTTGGTTCGCATCGACTGCATTCGCCTGCGCTTTCCCTTTACCCCTCGAAACAAAATTCTGTTGTGGGGCATTTGTCACCATCTGACCTCTTTCGGCCTTCTTCCTCTTGAGGAAGCGTTCGGCTCGTTCCCCTCGAACCTTCAAATCCTTCTAGGTTTTGGATGGCGCCATCCCCATGACTTCGAGGATATCCAACGAAAGATTATTATGACAAGTTTCAAGGATGAAGTCCTTGCTAATTGGATCCCGACAATTCATTGCTTTGTTCCGGAATCGTTTGACGAAGTTCTCGACTAATTCTCCATCCTTCTATTTCTCATCGAACAACGTTCCGATCAAAACTTTAGTATCATCATCGAATAAATTTTTAAGAAACATGTCCTCCATGTCATCCTAACTGCTAATACTTCTTGGCTTGAGGCGGTGATACCAATAGAAAGCTGCTCTGTGAAGAGTGCCCATGAATGACTGTACCATCAAAGGTTCATTCTCGGAGATTATTCCCAAGTGAGACTTGAAGTATATTAAATGCTGAGTGGGGGAACCCTTTTCGTCAAACGGCATGAAGTTGATTAAATTAAACTTTGTTGGATACTGGATTGATTCCCACTCTCTTGGGTATGGGCACGGTATTCCGAACCTTTTTACTTCCTGAGCACTCATCAACGAATTGATTTTGCTCTCTAAATCCCTCATCTTCTTATCCTCGTTCGTATCTTTCTTCGGGCGATTTCAGGGAGAAGTAACGTGGTCCTCTTTTGTATTGTTATCATCCGAGGGACCACCCCTAGTATTGTTGTCTACGGGAGGGGTGTTTATGTTGGCATTCTCATCCACTTCCCGATCATTATCAGCTTGGTTAGGATTATTGCGACGGCTAGACTCTCCCTGTTGATTCGTCAATGCCGCGATTTATTGGTCATACATTTCCCTCATCTGCTGCATAGCCATCTCCATTTCAAATTTGAAATTGTGCCTTTGCTTGGTTAAAGAGTCCTCAAGAATTTTATTCATCTGCTCTGTGCTAATCATGAGCGACTCATAGGATTGTCCTGCGCTTGATATTGTATCATCGGAAGCCATTACTGAGCAGGTATCTGAGCAAGCATCTGACGTTTCGTCATCTGATGGTAGTCCCTTTTGTATCCTCTGATAATTCTTTCGTCTACTGGTTCCCGATTATAATCGAGTTATTCGTTAGGATACTCCTGAAAACTGGTCAGGTCTAAAGAGTCGTGTTGACTTCCCTCTACCGGTCACGTTGACGGATATTTTAGGAAATTCATCGTCTTGAAGGGTAGCTCTTTTCTTGCGGAAACACCTTGGTTTGAACTCAGATGTTCTGGTGGAGATTCTTTCAAACACTGAAACTCTCTCCGGGGCGGCTTTGGAACAATAACATTCTGACAACACCGCCTTGATGATTTTGGAACACGGACAATGGGAGTCCGGTTATCGATTATACCTTCTTCGAGACTTATTCGTACCTCAGGCCCGATAGTACAACTCATCGGTCTGATGACCGGAGCAACCCATCGTGTGTTGGCACGATTCCCTAGGTGTAACATCCTCGTCCGACGAGTACGTTTTCTTCTGGGAATTCAACGCCTTGTTAGCATCTTCAGGAGTCACATATCTGAAGTTATGTTTTCGTGAACGTCGGCCTTGAACAGGCTCCTGGACTTTGACACGCAATCTAATGCGGTCATTTACGGGGATGTTCCCATCATGCGATCTCTTCCACTGCTTAGGAGAATTAGCAGGACTTCTAGCCTGGAAAATTGCTCGAGATCCGTTCAATGGGCCTAAACGCTCTTTGACTGGAGCTTTGCCTCGATCATCGTATGAAGGACCAAGGCGATCTGTGATCTTTATCTTAAAACGGGACAAATCCACACTATCGCGGATCTCTACCGGAGGTGCTTGATTTGCCGGGAGAGTAATAGAGGCCGTCGGAAACTCAGACGGGACTGTAGGAAGTGAACCAGCAGTGAAATGGACCAAACCAGACCAACTTTTTCCCGAACCACCCCTGGTGGCTCGGCTTTAGCCGAGCCACCATTTGGTGGCTCGGTTCTGACCGAGCCAGCAACTGGTTTTTTGGGTTTTTCGATGCCTTCGGGCACCGTTTGGGTTATTTTTTATGTTGGTTTGGACTTTGGCCTCTAGACTCGGCGTGATCTTGGTGGCTTCTTGACCACTTCTTCTTATTTCAGCTTCTGCGCTTCTTACATCAGAGCTCGCGCATGCGCGAGTAACGCGCGACATTTCTGGATCCGTTCTTCAAGGGTTGAATGCGTCCTTTTGACACGAATCCATTCATTCATTGAGTTGGAGGTGTTGGCTACCCGCTGTTGCGGCGCTTGGTGCCTCTTGGGCTTCAGGTCCGCCTCATAGTGGATTTCATCAACTTGTTCTAAGGCCTTGGCCAGCTGGCGTGCAAGGCGTTGTCGCCGTCTCTGACGTGCTCTCTTTGATAAAACGGGCATGTTATCAGTAGTCAACTCCTCGCTCATGGGGTTCAGATCTATAGCTTCGGCCTCGTCGGATGCCGGCGGTGGCGGGGAGATCTTCTTGGGTCTTCAAGTCCGAAGACCAGCGAACCTTCCTGGACTTACGAGGAGAGGTGGATCTGGGAGAGGAGGACAAGTACTCCTCGTACTTCTACTGGTCGAATTCATATTCGACCTCTTCTTCAACCGGGATGAGAATCAAAGGTTGTGATACATCAGCCTTCGCAGAAAGGCTGTCGGATCCCACTGTGGTCGCCAGTTTGTTTTCATTGAAAGTTACCTTCATCATTAATTTCATTAAAACTTTAGTCGTTTACAAATGAATTCAAATAACAAAAATAAAAATTATTACAACTCTCTTGAAAATAAACACAAGATCTGTTTATCGTCTCTTGCTTGCGTGGGTTCTTCGCTGGTGTCGGGGTTTATCCGTGGACGACCGTGGATCAAATCTGGTTGTTGAAAATTTTGACAGAGCTCCTACCTCACCAAGAAAGTATTTGCTTAAAGCGCTAAGATCGACCAAGCGAAATTAGTAGCTCTTCTCGAGATTAAGACAAAGCCTAATCTTAAGGAACAGACGGGGGAAATACGAACACGGATCCTTCGAAAATCTTCCTCTTTATGCTGAAGTTCGTCGGGATCTCGCTAACCTTCGCTAAAATTTCATGCTCCTTGACTCCTCAATCCAGCAGCACTTTGTCCTCTTGATAAAATTCTAGCTCTGCAAAATGGAGGCCTTGGGCTCATATTTATAGCCTCGGGTGCAGTTATTTGGATCAGAATGAGTGATTTAGCCATATCTTCAGTTGATAACAGTCTAACCATGCTTGTTGATGATATCAAGTCGGTTGGGAACCCTTGGAACCGATAAATCTTGCAAAAACTGCTTTAAAACTGTCAAAAACGCATCCGGGGGTCGAAACAACGTGACGGACACTGCTGACTCGCAGGGGGCGCGGGTCAGCAGGGTCTGACCCACGCTTGCATGGGTCGGACTGATCCAACCAGCGCTTGTGCGGGTCGGACTGATCTGACCCGCTCATGCGCGGGTCGCATCAGATCTGACCCATGCTGGCTTGGGTCGGTCTGATCCGCCAAGCGGCGTGGGTCCGTCGTCTCTGCCAAACTCCTTTCTCTTTTGGTCGATTCGCCAACTTGTTGTACGCGACGTGTTTTTTCCTAGGACTTGTACTTTTCACGACTTTGGTCGATTCGCCGACTTGTACGCTTTGTTATGGGACTGCGTCAAACGCGCATGAATTGATTGACGTGCCCGTGTTGACAGACGCGTACAAACTGATTGACACGTGCACGTTGACCGACGTACGCGAGCTGATTGACGCACGCGTGTTGACCGACATGTGTGAACTGATTGACGTGTGCGTGTTGATCGATGCGCGAAAGCTGATTGACGTGTGCGTGTTGACCGACGCGCACGAACTGATTGACACGCGCATGTTTACCGACGCGCGTGAGCTGATTGACGTGCGTGTGGTGATCGATGCGCGTGAGCTGATTGACGTGCGAGTGTTGATCGACTCACACGAACTGAATGACGCGTGCATGTTGACCGACGCGCGTGAGCTGATTGACGTGCACGTGTTGATCGACGTGCGTGAGCTGGTTGACGTGCGCGTGTTGACCGACGCGTACGAACTGATTGACACGTGCGAGCTGGTTGACGTGAACCTTCTCGATTCGTCCACTCTTTGCTTCGAGTTTTGTGCAGGAACTTATAGATAATTTTAGACGCCTATAATATGACAGCAAACCCGAAAAACTACAGCCCAAAACTCGAAACCAGAAACTGGAAAACCCAGTCTGACTAGAAACATACTCTTCGCTATTTTGGCTATAACTTTCGTATCCGACCTCGGAATGAGGTGATTAAAGATTTGTTGGAAATATACTGAAGATATATACAACTTTGGTCTTTTAAGTTTTTCCATATTCATAACGTATCAGTATGTAAAATGCAAAATCTCTCCACTGGTCATAAATTTCTAGATTTACACATCGAGCATGATTTGTACATTTGCTCTTAGATATATACATATATACATTGAATTGATCTCAAATCAATTCCTAGCATACTCAAACATCATAATATATTATTTATAAATATATAACATATTTATTATTATTTATCATAAAATATTTAAATTTTTTGGGTTTTACATTCTTCCCCCCTTAAAAGAATTTCGTCCTCAAAATTCAAAAATCATACTTAACTGAAAGATAGTATTAGAAAGCATGTCGAGGGTGAAATCCAACCCACACATACACCTCTCATAATATTAAACTCTTGATAAGTATATAGGGATATTTATACTTAACAATCCAGAATGGCTATATTCCCACTCTACCCTTAATCAAATGGAACTAGTACGTCGGGTAAAAAATCCAAACAAGAAACCCCCCATATATATACCATATGTTCCAAAAGATTAAGAATTAAGTGGAAATATCCTCATTCTAGCGTTAAATCTAAATATAACCATACAAATAATCACACACATAAATCAATCCATTTCCTCAATAGGAGCAGGTAGTCGCGCTGCATAACATCTTCGCGCTCCCGAGAATCATCCTCGATGTCTACACTTAACCATCTAAAATATAAATACCCCCACTTAACCCCTAACTAAATGGAACAAGTACATCAAGCGAAATATCCAAATAAGGAACCCCTCATATATATACCATGTGTTCCGAGTATTTAGGAGTTAAGTGTTAATACCCTCATTTTAGTATTAAGTATAAACATCACCATACATGTAATCCATAAGTCATATATAAGTTATACAAAAATTTAATTTACCTGTTCAAATATGTGTGGGTAGTCGCGACGTATGTCCTCTTCGCGCTCCCAAGAAATCTCCTCAACGCCTCTTTGGTTCCACTGAACTTTCACCAAAGGAATTACCTTGTTTCTAAGTCTCTTGTCCTCTCTAGAAAGTATACCAACTGGAATCTTAATAGTAGTCAAATCATCCTGAATCTCAATCTCTGGTGCAACCAACACTCGCTGTTGCTCCTCATCATGTAAGTGCTTCTTGAGCATAGAAACATGAAATATATTGTGTATACTAGACATCGATGCTGAAAGATCTAGTCCGTATGACACAGCTCCAATGCGCTCCAACATCTGGAAAGGTCCAATATACCTCGGTGCAAGCTTCCCCCATCTTTCGAATCGTTGAACGCCTTCCCTAGGCGATATCTTCAGCATAACTGAATCTCCAACCTAAAACATTAAAGGTCTTCGTCTCTTATTTACATAGATCTTTTGCCGACTCTGAGAGGGTAGAATCCTCTCTCTGATCGATGCTACCTTCTCAGTTGTCTTCCTCACAAGCTCTGGTCCAAGCATTAAGCTATCCTCCGGCTCTGCCCAACATATCGGTGATCTACAAGGTCTCCCGTACAATGCCTCATATGGGGCCATACCGATTGTCGCTTGATAGCTATTGTTATAAGTGAACTCTATCAGTGAAATATGATCTTCCCAGCTACCTTAAAAGTCAATGATACAGGCCCGTAATATGTCCTCCAATACCTGGTTCACTCTCTCCGTCTGACCATCCGTCTGTAGGGAGGAATACAATGTTATATGATAGTCTGCTGCTAAATGAATCCTGGAAACTTCTCCAAAAGTGCAAAGTGAATACTGAACCTCGATCCGATATAATCATGTCTAGAACTCCATGAAGTCGAACTATTCCTCGAATAAATGTCCTCGCATACGTCTCAGCTGTATATGTAGTCTTCACTGGAATAAAAATGTGTTGACTTTGTTAGTCTATCCACTATCATCCAAAAAGAATCATTCTCTTTCTTCGACTTCGACAACCCTACAATAAAGTCCATATAAATGTCCGCCCACTTCCATTCTAGAATGGATAAAGGCTAAAGTGTTCCTACCGGTCTCTGATATTCTACCTTCACTTGCTGACAGGTAAAATACTTAGCCACATACTTTGCAATCTCTCTACGCGTACCACTCCACCAGAAGTGTCTCTTCAAGTCTTTGTACATCTTTGTTGTCCAGCCTTCCCCGGATGATACTGAATCGCGAACTTATAGTCCTTGATACTCTCAATCCACTGTTGATGTCTCTGGTTGAGTTCCTTCTGGAAGAAAAGATACTTCAGACTATGATGGTCTGTGAACAACTCAAACTGCACTCCATGTAAATAATGTCTCCATGATTTCAGTGCAAATACCACTGATGTTAACTCTAAATCATGAGTGGGGTAGTTCTGCTCGTGCACCCTCAACTATCATGAGATATATGCTACTACTCTCTGAGTCTGCATCAGTACGCCTCCTAAACTTGCTAATAATGTATCTGTGTAGACCATAAATGTCTTGTTGCTGCTCGGAATAGTCAAAACTGACGATGTAGTTAACTTAGCCTTTAAGGTATCAAAGACCTTCTGACACTCCATGCTTCAAATAAACTGTACACCCTTCTTCGTAAGGCGTGTAAGTGACGTCAAAATCTTCGAGAAGTCCTGGATGAACTTCCTACAATAGTCGGCTAACCCCAAAAGGCTATGAATTTTGGTAACCGTCTTTGGCGGTTCCCAATCAAGTACTGCTGAAACATTAACTGGATCCACTGCTATACCCTCTCTGCTGACCACATGGCCAAGAAATCTGACCTTAGAAATCCAAAACTCGCACTTGCTAAACTTAGCATATAGTTGATGCTCTCGCAAGGTCTGCAAAGCCAAACATAGGTGCTGCTCGTGTTCTGCCTCCGATCTCGAATAAATGAGAATATCATCGATAAAAACAATCACAAACTAATCCAAGGGATGAAAAACCTGATTCATTAAATCCATAAATATTGTGGGTGCATTAGTCAGTCCAAATGGCATCACCATGAACTCAAAAGATCCATATCGAGTCAAAAAAGCGCTCTTAGGAACATCCATCTCCCGAAACCGCTTTGCGCAGCTGATCGAACAAGTCATAAATCCTATCAAATCCGGATAGTGAACTTGTTCACATAATAAAAATCTACACATAATCATAAGTTAACGTCCTCATTTTCCCGAAGAGGATCAGTGTTCCCATAAATAAAAGATACTCCAGCAAGTAATACTCTAAGATAATAACTCATTTATCTAACTCTATCTGTAGCTCCCTCACCTCAGTAGGTGCTGTATGATAGGGTGCTCGGGATATCGGTACTGTGCTCGGCTACAACTCGATGCAGGAAACAACCTTTCTCACTAGAGGAAATCTATGTATGTCCTGAAAGACATCCTGATGCTCTGAGACAACTCCGGTCTCACACAAATCAGCACTCCGATCCCTCAGCATCACCTACTCGACATATAACAGAAACGACTCCACATTCCGATCACCCTGTGAGGTTGCTACTATCTATACAAATTCAACGAATGCTCACAAGCTGGCTGTTTTAGTAAAACAGTCAATACTAACATGGTATGATGATAGTTAATCCATACTAAGAAAGAATGTTAAAATTTGACATCAGCAACACAATCAACTCGATGACTAACTCAAACTCATCTAGTAGAGACTAATCTTTCGCCTGGAGATAAAAGGGACACTCCACCTGGAGGAGTAGAGACTGACAACGAAATATCTAAGGAATGTGCTACAAGCTGAAATCTATCAGCGAAGGTATGAAAGATAAGAGATAAGCAAATTTCCTAAATCAAACTAGATCCGAGCTAAAAAGGAAATCACGAAGAAAGCTTCGCTCGTATCCTGATCACGCGGTACTACTGTGTAAACTCTGCTGGTAGTGTAACATATATAGGACCATCTGTCCTTTAGGAATCTCCTGGATAAATGCAAATCTAGCCTACTGGCCCCTAAATCCTTGGATTAACAAGTAGTGTCTCTATTTCCGTGCTACTGGCCAAAATTATGACTCTGAGATTATCGCTTGTGACATCTATCATGCTGGCTTCCTACTGGTGTACTGCGACAAATCTTTCGCTTTTTGTTCGATCTTGTTGTGATTGTAACATGTACTCCAAACTCTACGCTACTTCGGCGCACTCAAATCATATGGTTCTCCTTTCTTATATTGTCCTTGTTGCTGGGTTAAAATCATTCTCTCGTTGCTAGGATTCTCTAGATTCTGCAATAGTTCTCTTGCCATTATCATTGTCACTATTCTGGTTTTGATTTCTTCTTTCACTACGGGTATATCTCTCTGCTTCACTTAGACTAGCTCTAACTGCTTGTTGAAGTAGTGACTAAAATTCTCCCAAATAGGTGATAATTGTTGCCCCGTCAAAAATCTTGATGTCGTTGCTATCCTCCAGCGACGTCCTCAATGCCGAATACATCTAACTTCTGCTTGGTACTAAGTTGATGTTCAAGAAATTTTCACATACTCCTTCCCTTATAGGTTGCAATTGGAATTGGTGTCGTTTGAAACTTTGGTGCTCTTATTGTCTGATATCTTTCTTATTCTTTCAGAGCTAAACTTCCTGCTCTACGACTCTATAAACAGTTGATTGTGGTGGTGGTGATGCCCTCATTGGTATTGCCTCTTTACTTTCACGACGGGTACAACCGGTGATGGAACTCCTGAAAATGGTACTACTAACGGAAACGGATACACCTCTTGCTCCTCGAGTTTTGTAAGATCTTACTACTAATGGTGCTATGAAGTCGATCAAATACTATGGAGCCTACTGCGGCTCGGTTCTGCATGCCCAGTTCTCCGGGTATGAGTTTTACCTCGACCACATCCTCGTTTTGATATTTATAATATCGAAAGAAGAGCTTAATTATCACAGTAAATGAGATAGCAAATATATATATATATATTCTCAAAATTTTAAGATATACACATATATCATCCTCACTCATACTAGGAAATCCTTAGCAGACTCTATACATGAATCCTAAGAAACTCTATCCTAGCTCCACGACTCGACACAGGATGATCCTAAGAATACTAGAACTAGAGCTCTGATACCAACTGTGACGCCCTTGGGTTCACACAAGGCTGCAGTCCGAGGTGAAACCAGGAATGTCAAACCTGCCATGCACCACACCGTACAATAATATATTTCACCATCATAATTACTATCTCTCTAGTAGAGTCAACAACAGGTGTAGATACAAAAGCAAGTAAAAGATAATACAAGAGAATATATGATGAAATAATAGAGATAAAAATGATACTTCATCATCCAACGTACAAAAATATAAAGTGAATCTCTGAAATAACTAGTCTGGAGATCTCAACAAGTCTTAAATACAAAATATCTGATAAAAGGAAATAAGGCACACAGCCTTTACAACTTCTAGAACATAACTCTCAAATGTCTAAACAAAATATCTACAGTGGAGCTCCAAAAATAAAACTACAAATGAAAGATGGACGCTAATAAGTATCGCCATCAACCTGCGACTCTCTGTGCACCTGGCTCGTTAACTGAAATGGGAGGGGACAACGAGCGTCAAAGCGCTAGCGAGCAACATCATAACCAACCCCAAGGGAGAGGGCTTGTTGCATATAGAAAATACAGTTAATACATATATACATGAAATCATTGATCCTAACAATAAGAGGATTTTAGTATTTAGTAAATTACAACACGAGCATAGGTACGTCGAGCGAAATAATCCAAACAAGGAAACCCTCATGTATATACCTTGTATCTCAAATTGTAAATCCCTAAATACCAAACCCAAGATCTAATACAGGAACAATAATATAAAGAAAACTAACCCATCTCAGAACTCAAATACCATGTCATGTAAAAACCCACATAAGTGTCATGTCCAGCCTATGTAAGTGTAAGTGTCATACTCAAGGTTTAAACAAGTGTCCCACATAAGTGTCATGTCCAGCCTATGTAAGTGTAAGTGTCATACTCAAGGTTTAAACAAGTGTCCAATACATGGACTAAGACTAGGTGTAGTGGATGCCCAACACATGGACTGCATATATAAATTGTCCAACACATGGACTAAATGATGAATGTCCAACACATGGACTGAATATAATGAATGTCCAACACATAAACTGAATATGATGAATGTCCAACACATGGACTGCACATAATAATTGCCCAACACATGGACTGAATAAAATGTGTAGAATATCGATGAGATATATGAAAAGGATGCATATATACTAATTTCACACGTGTCTCGGTGTGCAAATCTAAACTCATACCGCAAGCCATCTCACATATGAAGATACATAATAAATAATAATTTCTAACGCACAATATCTGAGGCAACTCCTTGTTTGCGTCAAAAGTTGCTTCCATTGATAATTCTATTGAACTTTAGTCGTTTACAATGAATTACAATAAAAAAATGAGAAAATTACAACTCTTGAGAAACTAACACAAAAATCGTCTATCGATTCTTGTTTTTGTGGAACTTTGCCTGTGCCGGGAACGCTTTGGTTCGTGGACCGTCGAATCACAGATCGTGAAGGGGGGCTTTATGATTCTTCCTTCATTTATCGAAGTGAGAATTTGAAACGATATCTTATCAAAGTAAGATAGTCGTTCTTCTTGAAATCAAGTCAAAGCTCGAATCTCAAAGGAATCCAAGAACAATAGTGTCTGCTCTCTCTGCTCTAAATTGCTCAATAATGTGCTCTATCGCCTTCAGAAATGACCCTAGGGGGGTATTTATAGCCTCTGGGGTCTGTAACTGAAAAAAATCAACAAAACAACAACGTTAGGCCGCGAGACAGTGTTTACTGTCTCGGCGGGCGAGACAGTGTTTGCTGTCTCGGCCCGCGAGACAGTAAATGTTGTCTCGGAAAAAGAATATTCCTGGCAGTTTTCGTTTTAACTACCTTCTCACGTTTCAAACTCCGTTATTTTTGCAGTTATTCACGTGTTTTTCGCCCACGACGTTTCCCACGTCCCTTGGCAGTTAATGGACACGTGTAGGACAGTTATTAAGGTGGTTTTTTGACCATTTCAACACTGTCTCGCTGGCGAGACAGTAATCACTGTCTCGCTGCGAGATAGCAAACACTGTCTCGCTGCGAGACAGCAAACACTGTCTCGCTGCGAGACAGCAAACACTGTCTTGCTGGCGAGACAGCAAACACTGTCTCGCTGGCGAGATAGTTCATATCTATCTTGATTTTTCTCCTAAAACAGTATGAAGTGATTTTTTGATGACCTTCTCTATGTTTGGATATCTATTAGCATTTTTTAACGCCTACAGATACCCCATCCAAAGTATTCCAGACGTATTCTTTTATAGAAGAGTCTGGGATACTTTGGATAAGATAGATTTTACTTACGATCCCTTCAATGCTTGGTTGAGTAGATCGTGTAGAAGAATCTGTAAAATGGCTTCGGCTCTTGATCTCTTCATCCATCAGTCTATTCAGTTCTTTGTAGAATAGCTAATACTTCTCCAGCACTGCGTTTATCGCTTGACCATTGTTGAGATCTTGAATTGAAGCTGGTATTTCCAGATTGATGCTTGTTTGTCTCCCGAAAGTTTGTCAGGTTATCCTTAAGAATATCAAGAGTAGTATTCTCCAGAAACTTCCCGTCGAATGTAGGAAAACAGTTTAGACTCGTGTACCTATTGGAGTATCCATCTGTATCGCACTTGGCTTTTGACTAAGAGAATATTCACTGTCTCATGCTGCGAGGCAGTGTTTGATGTCTCATAGTGCGAGACAGAAGAGTTTGTTGTCTCGCTCAGCGAGATAGAGTTTTCTGTCTCGCTCAGCGAGACAGAGTTTTTTGTCTCACTCAGCGAGACAGCGACTATATAAGTCGGACTTAGGGTTTTTTTCTAGGGTTTTTCACGTTGATTTTTTGGCGATCTTCAGGCGATTCCTTTAGCGATTTTGGGCGATTTTCGACCAGTTCTCTGCCTCTCCTTCTTCTCTTCATTTCTGATTTGGGTAGAGCTCTATTTGGAGGAATTTCATTTGAAGTTTGGAGGTCTGTTCTCCCTTTCTTCTCTCACAATTTTGATTTTCTTCGATTTTCTCTCATGCATGCATTGTTTCAGTGATATTTTGTGATATTTTGTTCAATTTCACGTTCAAAACCCTAACTTTCCTCTTGGGTTTCAATGTAGCTTGTGTTTTCATCATGTCGTCGCGTAGATCTCGAGCTCCTCGAGGCCGTTCGACTGTCCAGTCTCCTGAAGAGGCGGGTCCCGCTGCCGTTTCACATGGGGGTATATTTCTTTCACCCTTTCACGAATTTAAATATTGTATTTCGTCAATTTCATATATATGTACCTGTATTTGCATGCAGATCCTCGTTTGTATCCTTTGAGATACCTTCGAGAAGAGCCGGTATCCTCCTTTGAGGGGATCGACGCTTAAAAGTGTTTGTTTTGCTTGGACAAAACACACTTCAGAATACACAGGGGCGATTTCATATCATCCCACATGTATTGAAAGGTTTTGGTATGCCGTTATAATGCCCGTGCATAGTAACGCATATCTCCTTCATACATGTGGTAGATGGAAAATCGTCACACCTGTTATGAGATAGCGACTATATCTTATGGAGTAAGATATATTGCCTTCTCTCGAAATTTTAGGACTATTCTTACACAATTTATGTGTATGTTTTCTTTATCAGTCCAATTTCCTTCTACCATCTTTACTGCTGATGCGGTTACGGGTCAGAGTAGCGCTACCCACTCTTATTATGAGGGGCTCCCGTTAATTGAATCATCTCCCCAGTTCAAATCTGACTATAGCGAAGGAGCTAGAGAGTTGATCCAGCGAGGTAGTTGTCGTGTTCTGCGACGGTTAATCACGGATACAACCTTAATTTCAGAGCAGGACTCAAACCAATGCATAAGGAAGCCAAACTTCTTATTTGGTGACTCTGTGAAAGATCCGGTGATTGTTTCTTGTAGACCTGCACAGTGGTTGCATGAGGATGGTTCGTTATTCCTGTACTTGCCCTTTATCCCTCGAGAGCACTCACTGTTAAAGTTCAGGAATTTGTCAGTTGGACGTGAAATGTTCTGGAGGTTGACCGAGAACCATGAACGTATTCACTGTGGCTTCGTTGGGAAAGAGACCACCCCGGGTTCCAGTGAAAGAGCTTCTGTGCGGGGACTTCATCCGGGCGTCTTAGGTCAAGACAATATTCCATAGAATGAAAAGACAGCACAGGCAAATATCGTGAGGAACCGTTTAGCTGCAGTGAAGAAGAAACTATCCAACCAGAAGTTCAGATGCTACGGATGGGTCCATTATTTTGGAGACAAGTGGTGGTGGACCAGAATGACTCGATATGTGTTGAACCGTTAGGGACAAGAATTAGCAGAACTAGGGTTGGAGGTCTCGATCCGGGCTACAATGTATGGTCTGCAGATCAGTGTGGGTCACTTCCTCTGTTTATTCAATATTTATAACCCTGACACCAACACATTCTTCACCAAGAATGGAGAGCTCGGATTACCATTACACGAAATGATGAAGGTTTCCGGTTTACCCATAGGTGATGTCCCTTATCAAGAATTCTTCCCCACTACCAATCAGCTTAATAAGATGAAGGATCGGTCAGCTGTGACCCACGACACTCTATGGGAACTGACTTGTCATTATCACATAGCCATGGCTGAGATGGATACTAAAGCTAGGAAGAAATCTCCCCAGATCAGCTTAAAACAATTCGCCGATTATCTGTTCAAGAACCTGGATAATCGTTCGGAAGAGGTACGTGGATTATCTCCTTTGTGTCCGGGTGAAATCAATCAGCTGTTGGGGAAAACGAACGCATAATCTTACACCTCTCATTCAGAAGACGGGTTTCCGCATGGTACTAAATTTCGCTCTTATCTGTGGCAAGTTGGTGTTTCGATTAGCCCTACTGCTCTGCTGGCTGGTTTCCTGGCTTTATGGCTAAAGAGGTGCGTAGTTCCCCACCAGTCCTCTGATGCTATGCCAATGGAAGTGTTGTATCCAGCCGTTCAGTTGGCTATAGGTCGCAAATTATCCTTGCTTCCTGCTATGATATCGGCTATTCACAGTGGATTACGGCAATTAGTTTCCGTATTCACACAAGAGAAAAAGAAACCTTCTGCCAGTATTTCTGCTCCGAAGCTAGAATTACCCTACACTTATTTGATGACATGGTTGGTTCTTCACCGGCCAGATTTAATGGAGGCTCCTGAGACGGTTGATCCTAGTCTTCCTCTTTTACAGACCCTTGAGGGTTGCAAATGGATCAAACATCGATGGCCGGACATAACGAGGCAGTTCAAAATTCACAAGTGTTGGGAATTCTTCCCCTGCTTCCCTCAGTTCTCCGGTACCTACAACACGACCTTATTGGATGCTGAAGACCCAAGGCAGAATCGCACCATCTTGGATGTCGGGTGCTTCAGATGGTTGATGAACATTCGACCTGGTTATTTATTGTTCCGGGTAAGAGACGTTTGTCACATTGAACCCTATCTTCCATGTCGATTTGCTCGTCAATTCGGCTATGACCAAATATACGTCGGCAATCCAAATCGTCACCTTAGCTTTCGAGGTGGACTTATAGATGGTGCGAGAGCTTGGTTTTGGAGTATTACCGGCTGCACCAATGCTAAATTTGATCTTCCTTTAGAAGTGGCACCTCTACGGATGACCTTCCTGTATTGCAAGTGGTTGATAGCCGCCAATATCGTCACTCAATGTAGGAGAATATCAGACTCAGAGGAAGAAATAGCTCCACGGCAAGCAACAGAAGTGACCCGTGAAGCTGTGATGTCGCCCCGAGGAAAAGAGGCAGCTGAATCATCGAGGAAAGGAAAGGAACCGGCCAGCCCAACGGATAGCGAAGAAGAGTTTGATATTGAAGTGACCGAAACTTCTGAAGGGGAAGGTGAAACTAATTCAAGTTCTGAAGAAGCAGCAGGTCTCCCTGACTCTTTCTTCGAAAGAGGACTTGTTCGCCCTACTGCTGCACCTACCCAACCACAGAATGCTCCGAAAAGAAGAAGGGAGAGAGTCGTTATGACTTATCCCAACCGGATGACGGTAGAGGTCCTCAGCGAAGACGAAGAGGATGAAGAGGATACAGTGCCTCTTGCTCGTAGGCAAAGATCTCAATCTTCTACTCAGGCTCAAACTCAAGCTTCTCCCGGAGTTGAACTGCGCACTAAACATCGTCATGAAGGACCCGGCGTTCAAGACGAGTCACGTCCCCTAAAAAGGCGAAAGAAAGCCGCTTCTAAGCCACGTGTTCGTCTTCCCGCTTTAGAAGAAACGTTTGCCCGTAGCGCTTCTTCAGAAGAACAAGGTAACAATTCATTTTTATTGCTCTCACGCTTCTTAACACTTAAACTCATCTTATTCTCAACTTCTGTAGGGAGTCAAGAAGAGGGAGAATATCGAGTTGAAGCTGCTTCTCCTGGTGGTATGGAGACTGAGGAAACCAGCTTCGTCCAACAAATACAGGACGCTCTGAAGGAAGGACCAGCTGGCGTTCCACCAACCTCTGACATTGATCCATCAGCTTCAAACACAGGTACTAATCTTTCTCCATTCGGAAGAGAAATCTGAGAAATGAATGAGTCGGACCGTGTGCCTCCTCTAATGACTTGTGCGCTTGGTCTCCATTTAGTTAAACTAAAAGAATCGGGTGCAAGTAGTGGAGCTCTCGAATCCGCCCCGACCAACGAAGGTAAATTAATCTTTGTCTTGAGCAAATTCATCTAAATTTACATGTTATTTATGACTCAACACGTTCTGTAGATGCCACGATGCATGAATCAACTGAAGGAGAAACTATCCATGCTACTAAAGTCGACAATTTTAATGATTTCGACTTTAATCTTGACATCTCAGAGGACGACCATCAGCAAATCCTTGATTCTTTGTTAGGGAAAGCTTCTGGTGCAGCTACAGGCTCAAATGTTGGAATTAGTTCAACAGAAGCAGGTCCTTCTGAGAGTAAGGCCTTTGTTCTGTAAACTCTGTATATATATATATATATCATATAAGTATTCGAATTATAGGACCAGTTGCTGGAACTGATACTACTATAATTATTGGAACGTCTGATCAACCGGAGGGTCGTGACCTCGTGCCATGGGCAGGAACCGAGGTTGATTTGCAATCATCAATTCTTGACTCCCAACCTACCACTCCTATGGACCCCATGATGATAGAAGTCACTGTCACTCCTCAAATTAGCCATGTCGCTACAAAAGCGAGACCGATTGAAGAAACCGGTACATCAGCAGATGTTGTGCCCAGAGCTGGTAAGTTTTACTCATAATTTGTTTCGAATTTATGATCAACATTCCATCATACTTATCGTGATTCTTTTGTTGGAAGAATCCCCTCCCAAGGAGTCTCTCAACTTGGACACGAAGTTCCCTGAGGTCTCAATTGAGACACCGTCTGATGTAGTGGGTACTTCAAAGGCTGCCATTCCTGAACCAACTTTGACTGTTCAGGAAACCGTGCTACCCCCATTGGACAAGCAGGATCCTGTTGAAGGTTCTTCTGTTAAACTTAGTATGCTTTAGATCGCATATATATGTTCTGTACTAACTTATTTGTCTTCATCGCAGCTTCTTCTTCATCATTATCAGACCGCATACAAGCATTATTGGCAGACGAAGACCCGGATAAAGCTGTCATTTGTTCTGATCTCCAAGGCTTTGTCTCTTTTTTGAATACCATGATCGATCGCATTCTCTTCAAAGGGTCACCTTTTGAGAATTTTAAGAGACCTCTTGATCACTACATATCGGAATTTAGAGAAGAAGGATATGGTGAGTTAGCTGATTCGCTCAGTGCTTATTTGGTCGACTTGAGGCGACATGTTGAACTTCTGAAGGATCTCCGTATCAAAGGTGTACCCTCCTATATCGCTTCTCATATGGACTCCAGGTTGCAAGCGTGGCGTGATTCTCAAAAATCTGCTAATTCTAAACTCCAAAAGCTGAGAGCCCGCAGTAATCAACTTAGGGTGAGTGTTGGCAGAAAAACACAAGCCAAGGTTAATCGGTATCGGGACTTAGAGTTGAGTCGAGCTGAGATAGCCCGCTTGGAAGAACAACTTGCAAAGGCCCAGGATGCTCACGAAATTTTGGAATCTGATTTGGCAAAGATAACTCAAACTGAAGAAAGCTTATTTCAGCAACTGAATATTCAGGATGAGATACTTGCTGAGAAGGAGCGAGAGGTCGCCGAACTTCAAAGTGTTGACGAAGAAGCTTTCAAAGTTAAATTGACGGCTGAGCTTGAACAGGCTTATGCGTTAGAGCTTTCGAAACTTGAAGATCAGATTCGTCAACATAAACTTTTGTAATTGGAGAACATATATTTTTATAGCTTCATTTGAACGCTTTTGTTTAATATAGTGAACCCTTTTGCTCATTGAGATTTTATTATGATTACTCATTCTTGTTTAGAATAAATAACCATAATACTTATAGGATTTTTGGCAAATCCTCAGCCATCAACGGATTTGATATGCCTTTACCGACTACCGTTTGAGTCGGGCTAGTATGTGAATGCTAAAAGAATTAAACTCTTTTAGACTTTAGACTACAATGTTGAATATGTAGGCTACATGTGTTAGATGTAGGCTTATCTCTAATAAGGGGTAGAGATAACATCCCCCATGTGTGAACGACATGGATTTTTTTTTTTTAAATATAAGTAGGTTGCGTTTCCTATATAGGACGAAGGTCCCAACATTACATAGAAAGAGTTGAGTATTCTGTCTTTCAGTCTCTTGTTTGTTGGTAGAGATGAACCCAAAATCAGAGAGGGAGAATTTTATATTCTATCTCCTGGTCTCTTGTTTGTTGGTAGAGATAAACCCAAAAACGGAGAGGAAGAATTTTATATTCTATCTCCTGGTCTCTTGTTTGTTGGTAGAGATAAACCCGGAATCGGAGAGGAAGAATTTTATATCCTATCTCCTGGTCTCTTGTTTGTTGGTAGAGATAAACCCGGAATCGGAGAGGAAGAATTTTATATCCTATCTCCTGGTCTCTTGTTTGTTGGTAGAGATAAACCCGGAATCGGAGAAGAAGAATTTTATATTCTATCTCCTGGTGTAAAGGAAACTCGAAGTGGGATCTCCACTTAGAGAATCTGGATTGGTTTGAATAATCCTAACTATCATAAGGTTTGATTATCCAATTCAAAAGTGGACCTTTCGTTCGTAATGTGAATCGAAAGGAGATTATGGTTGTGGTCCTAACTGTAGTAAGGTTTGACCAAGTGAGAAATAGGAGTAGGGTGCAAATAACAATGAGTTTGTTGATTTGCACAAACTACTCAGTGGGAAATTTTGATTTCAAACATAAGAATTTGACACCAAATAATTTATCGACTGATACAGACTAATGACCATTGATCGATCCGACCGGTGGGGGTTTCATGGTGTGAGGTTACAAATCATCGAATCCCCTCTTCCATGATCACGTTACAGGGTTTTGTGAGGAAAGATTAACTGTCACTCTCATCTCAACAAAAGTAGTAAGAGGATCTTAATTATTTTTATAACAATTAAGAATAGATCATTCACATAATCAGTTTTCATTTAGAATAATCAACTGATATCGGGTTATCCCGAAATATCCTATATAGGATTCTCTAGGAACTTCCCGTTTTACATAGGTTATCCTGAACGTATTACGGATAATACTTTTTCAGGAACTTTCCATTTATTGGCATCATCAATTTGTTGCCATCCTGAGTAATCAGGCGATATACACCGTTTGAGTAGACTGTTTCTATCACGAACGGTCCTTCCCATTTAGGTTCAAATTTGCCTTTCTTCTTAGAAGTGAGAATCATAGGCCTTCGAACAGCGAGAACCAGATCTCCTTCTTTAAAGCTTAGTCGTCGGACCTTTTTATCGAAAGTTCGAGTAATTCTAGCTTGATAAAACTCGATTTGTTGTTGAGCTTCCAAGCGTTTCTCATCCAACATCTCTAATTCCTCGAGACGTCTTTGATGATTTTCTTCCGTCATCATTCCCGTTGCAAGAGCGATATGGAGAGAAGTAATTTGTATTTCCAAAGGAAGGACGGCTTCACATCCATATATCAAAGAATATGGGGTGGTTCCGGTTGGTGTACGGACGGTTGTAGGATAAGCCCACAGGGCTTCGCCGGGTTTGTCGTCCCAATCTCGTTTATTGGTTTTCACCAATTTTGCCAGAATTTTGATGATAGTCTTGTTAAAAGCTTCGGCCAATCCGTTAGCTGTAGGATTATAAGCAGTCGACGAAACGTCCTTAATCCCGAATTTACCGCAGAATTTGATAAATGCGTTGCTCACGAACTGAGGACCATTATCATGTACTATTCGCCTTGGAACACCATACCGATATATGATATGGTGTTTGACAAATTTGATAACATCAGTCGTTTTTACTTCTCTAAGTGGAACTGCTTCTGCCCATTTCGAGAAATAATCGGTGATTGCCAAAATAAAACGGTCCCCTTTAATCGAAGGCGGGAAAATAGGACCTACTATATCCATTCCCTAAGTTTCGAATGGCCATGATGTCGTCGATGGGTGTAAATACTCAGGAGGCTGGTGCATATAATTTGCATGTAACTGACACACTTCACATTGTCGTGCGTAGTCGACTGCGTCTTTTACCATAGTTGGCCAATAATACCCGATTCTCCTAAGTCGATCACAGAGTTTAGGACCAGGCTGATGTGCACCGCATATCCCATCATGCGCCTCTTTGAGTGCTTGTTCCGCTTCTTTGCCGAATAGACAACGGAGTAAAAGACCATCATACGATCGTCGATACAACATTTGCGCTGTGGCGTTGTAATAAAATCTCGGCGCTCTTCGCCGAATTGATTCTCTTTCTCTTACATCCTCAGGCAATATACCATGTAAGACGTAGTCGATAATGGGAAAGCACCAATCTCGAACTTCGGGTTCAACTCCGGTTGAGTATGCTTCTTTAGCATTTGAATCGTAGATTGGAACAATAAGCTGGTGAGTCCTCACTGTAATCAACTGCTCTGTTTCGGGAGGTTGAGCCAAGGATACTGACAACGCCGCCAATGCATCTGCGTATGCATTTTGGAGACGCGGAACGTACTCGATGAAAAATCCTTCAAACGAGCTTGCCATCTCGATGGCCACCTGGTGGTATGGAATCAGGTCTCGATTTCTGACTTCATACTCTCCTCGTATTTGATTAACTACCAATTGAGAATCTCCAAAAGCCTCAAGGTATTCGACCCCCAGCTCTTTGGCGAAATTAAGTCCGATTATTAATGCATTGTATTCGGCCACGTTATTAGAGCATGGTTCGGTCAGTGAATATGCTCTAGGCAAGACATGTTTTTCCGGGGAAACTAAAACGACCCCCACTCCTGAGGAGATTTTAGAACATCCGGGTGCACTTGCCACGTTGGTTGATCGGGAAGCCCCATCGAAGTACAATTGCCACACTTGTTGATGTGAGGTGGTATTAACTTCGTGAGTTTCATCTGGCAGATCGTCGTACAATTCGACTACATCCTTCGTAGGGTTTTCCGCCAGAAGATCGCAAATAGCCCGTCCTTTAACTGATTTCTGTTGCTTGAAGTACAAGTCAAATTGCGATAAGAGTAGAGCCCATCTGGCCAAACGCCAATTCATGGAGGCCGGTTGGGTTATGAATACTAGGATTGGGTTTATGTTGGAGATGACATAAATTGTCTGTCCAACTAAATAATGTCGCATTTTCTGGATTGCAAATACCAGGGCGAGGCATTCTTTCTCGATCATTGGATAACGAGATTCAGCTCCTACCAGTGTGCGACTCAGATAATATACCGCTTGTTCATGACCGTTATCGTCGTCTTGTGCAAGTAATGCACTTAACGAATGGCTCGTCGCTTTGACATAAATCAAAAACGGTCTGCCCGATTTCGGTGCAACGAGAATAGGTGGATTCGCTAGATATGTTTTAATATCTTCGAATGCTTGCTGACATGCTTCATCCCAAATGAACGACACACCTTTCTTTGTGAGTTTGGAGAACGGTTGATATTTTCCGGACAAGTTCGATATAAACCGACGGATATACGCCAATCGACCTTGCAATCCTTTGAGTTCTTTAAGATTTCTTGGAGGCTGCAGCTCATGTATCGCCTTCACCTTATCAGGATCAATATGAATACCTTTTGTGGTGACGACAAACCCGAGAAATTTACCGCTCGACATTCCAAGGAAAGATTTGGTCGGGTTCATTTTTAGTTGATGACTCCTCATAAGATCGAACATCGTCTTCAAATCATTGATATGGTCGTTTTTATCACGACTTTTAACGACCAGGTAATCAACGTAGCATTCAACAGTCTTCCGAAGGTGCTCTTGAAAGATCTTCGTCATTGCTCGTTGGTACGTAGCACCAGCGTTCTTCAATCCGAAAGGCATAACGGTATAACAAAAGACGCCAAGAGGTGTTCTGAAAGCTGTGTGCTTTTCATCGTCCGGATGCATCTTGATCTGATTATACCCAGAAAATCCGTCCATGAATGACATTCTCTCAAACCCGCATGTGTTATCGATGATGACATCCATGATTGGTAGGGGAAAATCGTCTTTAGGACAGGCGGTATTCAGATCTCTGAAGTCAATACAGATTCTGATCTTTCCGTTCTTTTTAAGAACTGGAACTATATTGGCTAGCCAATCAGGGTGTTGTTCTTCTCTGACGAAACCGGAATCGATCAATTTTTTTACTTCAGCTTCTATTGTCTCCATAATTTGTGGACGAAACCGTCTTTGTTGTTGCTTGACAGGTTTAGCATCCGATTTTATATTAAGGCTATGCATTGCTACATTTGGATCGAGTCCCGGCATATCTTCGTAGTTCCAAGCGAAAACGTCGATATACTCTCTAATGAGGGTGATCAGCTCCTCTTTCTCATCCGGTGGAAGATCACCGCTAATAAATATAGGTTTCGGATTGTTTTCGTCACCCATATTAACTTGGACTACTTTATCCTCTGTAGGAGGTTCTTAATGCATCCATGGATCTTCCCAAACAGGTAACTGATCGTCTTCTTCTGTTGTGGAAGGGTCAACCGTTGCCATGTTTGACATGAGAGTTTTGAACCTTTCCCCAATACTCACGTCAGAATCCCAAGTTGAAGCATCGGATGAATGCCCACTCTTATTTATTAGTTGGCTAATAATCTGTTAGCCGTATTCATCATCAGATGATGAAGCATAACCCAGACCCCTTTTATGACTGTAATAATTATCGGGTTTTCCTTTCGGTACGTAGGCGGGACGGGGTGGAACCCTGACGCCTTGACCAAAATAAAGACCTTCACCAAGCGAGAGGTCATAACCTTGCTTTGTTATATAACCATTCGCTTGTGAACTATACCGAGAGAAATGTCACCCGGGTTTTTCTTCGTCCGAATTAATATTCAAGAAAAGATCTGGAGTAGGGGACGGCTCCCCTTTTCCAAAGACTATCTCTTTTTCACCCCCTGCCTTCGCGGGTAGTATCATAGTTGTTCCGAATGAAGTTTGGAGGTGTTTCATCGTCGTACAAGACGAACGAAGTGGCATATGTAGACTAGGATCGTCATACAATTCCTGCATTACATCATCAAGACAACGCGAGTACTCTAAATCATCCTTCATTATTTCATCGGCAAGTTTCCAGTTACAACTTTCGTCCGACGATTCATCACCGTCAAGATCGATTACAAGAGGTTCAATGTCATTTAGTACAAGACCTTCACTATAATCGAGCCCGGCTTCGGTATCAGCTTCTTCTCCGCTGTCCGTGCCATGGGCCGATGGTTCAGTATCGGACTCAGCACCATAGAGAAGGGAGTCAGTAAAGTAATTTTCTAACCCCTTGAATGGTTGCTTATCCGCGACCACCGTCTTGACCTCCTCATTAGTGTCGACATACTTCAAACACTGATGGAGGGTGGAGGGAACTATAAGATTACCGTGGATCCATGGGCGACCCAACAGCAAGTTATAGGAAGTCTCCGCATCGATCACATAGCAGGTGACTTCAGACTTCAGATCTCCGAGTTGACACTTCACCCGGATTTTTCCCAACGGTCGTGACCCGCTTGTGTTGAAACCATAGATAACCGTTCCTGTAGAGGCTAACTTGTTAGCGGGAATTCCGAGGTGGTACATCAATCGAAGTGGCATGATGCTAACAGCGGAACCCGGATCGACTTGGATCCGGTTGACCATGCTCGAGCCAATATATCCGGTGAAATATAGAGGCCTATCATGCTTCGAATTCCTAACTTGCATATCTTCTTTTGTGAAAGCGATGCAAGGGAATTTTGTGGCTGCCAGATTGCAATGCTGTACTGATGACTCTGATCCTCCAGGAGTTGGCTTGATCTGAGTGAGGAATACTTCAGAATCAGCCAAAGCTTCTTGTAAAGCTTCCCTGGTTTCCTTCGAGAGGCGCAGCAACTCGTACAATGTGATTCTTGCTGGGATATTAGCCAGCTGAGCCATAACGTCGAAACGATATGGTGCGTTCGAGCTTTCCGGTTTATCTCGTCCAATCGGTCGACTAAAACGAGACTGCTTCGGAATTTGAACCTCTTTGTGTTGAGGTTCTTTCTCCTTTTGCTTAACAACTTTCTGAGGTTTTTTGACTGCTACTGGTGGAGTTGCAACTACCCCCAGCTCCTTAAGAGTTTTAGCATTTGGGTCAGAGGTTTCAGGATATTTATAATGGTATTCATTCCCGCTTCTTGTAGCGAAAACTTCCTGCTCTTCATCAGAAAGTGGTAAAGCTGCTATCTCCTCATCGTTCTTCTCAGGAATCGTCGAGGCTCCATAACAGGATTTCTCTTTTCCCTTGCCTTTTGACTTCTTCTTCGACGTAGATGTTGTCCACTGTTCATCTTCAAGCAAATCCGGATGAACCCAAAGGATTTCGTCGTTAGGGGTCGTGTGTGACACAAGTCCCTTTTGGCGCTGTCCATGAGGGTCATCGTTGATGGTTTGCATCTTGACCTTTGATACTGGCTCGGCTTGAAACCAGGACAAAGGAACCGATCCGAAGCTAATAGAGACCGCGTTTGCGTCTACTTTCTTCTCCTTTTGCTTCGGCGTCACAATACCAACATCGATTTTAACATGTCTTAGTGGGATGGTGGACCCTTCTGTGATATGCACAATACTTCGGGTCATTGGTCTTCGTTGCTTCTTCTTGGTTTGTGACCGGTGGAAGCTTGATCTTGTTATTCTCTAACAGGTATTTGAAGATGACCGGAACTTCATCATCTTTGAAAGAGTATTCCTTCGGGAATCTAGGCTCCGAAATCTTAGGTTGCCTCAGAGGTTGTTGATTCTGATTTGGCGCCAGTTGGAAAGACGATTGATGCGGTTGTTGTTGCGGTTGTTGTGATGTTTGATGAGCATCAACAGCTGCCACGGACCCTCTTCCTCTGCCTTGAGGATTGAAGTTCTGTTTTTGGTTATTAGCTAGTGGCAGACCTCTCTCCAAATTCTTTCTCTTGAGAAAGCGTTCAGCCTGTTCACCTCTCACTTTCAATTCCTTCCAAGTTTTAGAGGGTACAACCCCCATTACCTCTAATACATCCAAGGACAGGTTATTATGACATGTTTATAGAATAAATTCCTCTGTGAGTGGATCTCTGTAGTTCACCGCTTTGTCCCGGAACCGTTTGACAAAGACATCAACCGATTCCCCATCCTTCTGCTTCTCATCCAACAACGTGCCCAAATTAAATTTCTGGGGATAAGGAATCAGGTCCCACTCCCTCGGGTACGGGTATGGAATGCCCGTTTTCTTCACTTCTTGGGCAGTCATCAAAGCATTAACTTTGCTTTCAAGATCGTGCATCTTCTTGTCCTCTTCTTCACTCTTCTTCAAGTAAACCTGCAGAGGTTTAGTGGATGACTTGGTCGGACCACTTCCGGAATTGTCTTTATCTGGAGGAGGATCGTCAAAGATAGTCTCATCTTCTTCATTACGCCGGCTGGATTCTGCTCTTTGGCTTGATTCCGGTTGATGTTGCTGAACCTGCAAATCTCGCATCTGCTGCATAGTCAACTCCATCTCGGTTTTAAATTCAGCTCTAATTTCTTCGCGTTGTTTAGCCAACGCTTCCTGTAATATGTGTGCCAGTTGATCCGGCGTGATTGCGAATGATTCTCTGACTTGGCCGACACTGAATGCGGTATCATCTGAAGCGACAGCAGAACAAGCATCTGACGTTTCTTCATCCGAAGATAGCCCCTCGTGCATCTTTTTGTAATCTCGACGTCGGTTGGCTCTTCTCTGTAATCGCGATATCCTTTGAGAGAGACCCCGCTCAACTCTCCCTCCCAGAGAGAAATCAGGGTCGGGATTGACTGACTGTTGCTTTCCTTTGTTAGTCATGTTGATGGTGACCTCAGGGAATTAACCTTGTCGGATTACAGGTTTCTTCTTGTTGAAATGTCTCATCTTGGGTCTTGACGCTTCATTGAACAATCTTTGAAATACGGAGACTCTTGTTGAATTATTTTTAGAGCAACCGCATTCCGTCAATACTGCCTGTTGAATTATTTTTAGAGCAACCGCATTCCGTCAATACTGCCTTAATGAGCCTCTCGCATGCGCAATGGGACTCATCTTCTCGGACAATCCTCTTTCTTGAGTTATTTTTCTGATAGTACAGCTCATCGTTATTGTGACTTGAGCAACCTATCTTTTGTTTTTGAGCTTTGTTAATATGCACAGGACGACTAGTCGTCGCCTCTAGGCGATCCAAAATTGAATTTTTAAATCCACCCCTTTGCGGGAGTGGGGTTTTCATAGGTCCTAAACGAGAGTGAACTGGTATTCTCTCGTTTTGGGCTTGTGCCGTTCTGACAGGAGGGTGTCTACGACCCCCTGTATATGAAACCACTAAGGGTTTATTCACTGGACTCGGGTTTTCTTTAACTGGGGCTTTGCCTCGATCGTCAGCCGAAGGACCGAGGCGATCCGCCATGGTGATCTTGAATTTGGATAAATCTGGGCTAACCCAGGGTTTCACTGGTGATGCAGTAGATGGGCCCGGAACGGATGTTTGCGGCGCCTTTGGAATCCAAACTCTATGGTTCTTTGGTGGTTTTTCAGACACCAACTCCTTCTTGATTCCTTGTTTTTGTTGACGAAGAGCGCGGGCACGGGCGGCCTTCACCTGACGCCTTTGTATTCGTTCCTTAAGGGTTGAACGAACCCTTTTGACGAGGGTCCACTCCTCCGTCGTAAGCTGTGCAGAAATGTGATTATTTTGCCGTTGAGGCAACTGAACCACTTTTTGTTTCCTCGACTCTAGGTCCGCATAATAGTGGACCCCGTCGGTTTGTTGCATGGCCTTAGCCAATTGACGAGCACGGCGCTGGCGCTGTCTCTGACGAGCTCTCTTTGTCAGCACCGGTGCGCCATGATTCAATGACTCCTTAATTGGTACGGAGTCACTTGGAGCAGAAACGTTGCAGGTAGATTCCTTAGCAACGATCGGGCAAGAATCTTCGTCTGCGGCCTCCGTTGGAATTGCAGACTTGAAAGTTTTCTTAGAAGACAAAATCTTCCTATATTTGCGAGACGAAGAAGATTTCGCAGATGAGGATGACAAATACTCCTCAAACTTCGCCTGATCGAACTCGTATTCGATCTCTTCATTAACAACGATCTTGATCGGTTGCGACACCGCGGCCTCGGCAGCGAGGCCGCTGGCTCCCACTGTGGTCGCCAGTTTGTTTGCGTCAAAAGTTGCTTCCATTGATAATTCTATTGAACTTCAGTCGTTTACAACGAATTATAATGAAAAAATGAGAAAATTACAACTCTTGAGAAACTAACACAAAAATCGTCTATCGATTCTTGTTTTTGTGGGACTTTGCCTGTGCCGGGAACGCTTTGGTTCGTGGACCGCCGAATCACAGATCGTGAAGGGGGGCTTTATGATTCTTCCTTCGTTTATCGAAGTGAGAATTTAAAACGATATCTTATCAAAGTAAGATAGTTGTTCTTCTTGAAATCAAGTCAAAGCTCGAATCTCAAGGGAATCCAAGAACAATAGTGTATGCTCTCTCTCTGCTCTAAATTGCTCAATAATGTGCTCTATCGCCTTCAGAAATGACCCTAGGGGGGTATTTATAGCCTCTGGGGTCTGTAACTGAAAAAAATTAACAAAACAACAACATTAGGCCGCGAGACAGTGTTTACTGTCTCGGCGGGTGAGACAGTGTTTGCTGTCTCGGCCCGCGAGACAGTAAATGCTGTCTTGGAAAAAGAATATTCCTGGTAGTTTTTGTTTTAACTGCCTTCCCACGTTTTAAACTCCGTTATTTTGGCAGTTATTCACGTGATTTTCGCCCACGACATTTCCCACGTCCCTTGGCAGTTAATGGACACGTGTAGGATAGTTATCAAGGTGGTTTTTTGACCATTTCAACACTGTCTCGCTGGCGAGACAGTAAACACTGTCTCGCTCGCTGCGAGACAGTAAACACTGTCTCGCTGCGAGACAGCAAATACTGTCTCGCTGCGAGACAGCAAATACTGTCACGCTGGCGAGACAGTAAACACTGTCTCGCTGGCGAGACAGTTCATATCTATCTTGATTTTTCTCCTAAAACAGTATGAAGTGATTTTTTGATGACCTTCTCTATGTTTGGATATCTATTAGCATTTTTTAACGCCTACACTCCTCATTCACATTAAAGCACACAACAAAAGTAAACATGTACAAACTATGCCGGCGATCAACCGAAATAGGCAGAAACCCTTCACAGGTTTCTGTCTGCTTTGAACAAGTCTAGAAGTGACATTATTATTTTCCAAGCATAATATTACTAACATCAACATATATGAAACAACATGAAACGAAATATTAGCATGTAAATATATCATCGAAACCCTAAACATTTATATATACATGTTTAAACGTTTTAAAAGTAAAAACTTGTGATTTAATTCATGATTAATAAATTTTAGCTCTATATCTTTATTATCCAAAACGTTGTTGGACTTTTGATAAACTGAAATACAAGATTTTCGTATCATATGCTATAAAGAACATCTTTTTTATACTCAAATATACGTTTTAGGCTCAACAAAAACCCATTAAAATCATTAGAAAACTTTTAAGAATATGAGGTAGGGCTGGGCGAGATGTTACTCACCTGAGGGGTGTTGATGAACTCCCAAAAATATGTGAGAATGATCCCTTGATGCCTAACGCCACAAATCTCGCCTTCTCCTTGCTTTCGCCTCATGAAACTTCCCCGTGAATACAAGTTTAGGGATAGGGTTTGAGAGAAGAGGAGAAGGGCTGCTAGAGTTTGGAACACAAGAGAAAAGAGGTATATTTTATGTTTAAACATGTGTATATATGACAGCAAACCCAAAAAACTACAGCCCAAATTCTGAAACCCGAAACTGGAAAACCCAGTCTGACTAGAAACATACTCTTCGGTATTTTGGTTATAACTTTCGTATCTGACCTCAGAATGAGATGATTAAAGATTTGCTAGAAATCTGCTGAAGATATCTACAACTTTAGTCTTTTAATATTTTTCATATTCATAACGTATCAGTATATAAAATATAAAATCTCTCCACTGGTCATAAATTTCCAGATTTACACATCGAGCATGATTTGTGCATTTGCTCTTATATATATACATATATACATTGAATTAATCTCAAATAAATTCCTAGCATACTCAAATATCATAATATGTTATTTATAAATATATAATATATTTATTATTATTTATCACAAAATATTCAAATTTTTGTGGTTTTACACTAAAAGAGTTAACTCTTTTAGTGCTACGATATTGAATACGTAGACTTCATCTTACTACGGGAATAGACTACCAGGTAACGCGTGTTAGACGTTGACTTATCTCTTTTTAAGATTCGGGATAAAAGTCCCCAGACTTGGATTCTGGTGTCTTTTTTATTCGGCAAAAGACTAAACCGGCAACGCGTGTTAGACGTAAGCTTATCTCTATTTAGGAGTCGAGATAAAGTTCTCCGAGCGTGTAAGACGTGAATTTTGGCGTTATTAATAACGACCTGCCACAATGTCGAATATGTGAGCTTTTGACCTTTTTACGGTCAAGAACTAACCGGCAACACATGTTAGGCGCTGACTTATCCCTACTTAGGATTCGGAATAAAATTCCACGTACGTGTAAGGCACGGATTATGAGAGTTGAAAAGGAGATATCTTCTCTTGGAGATGAACCTGATATTGGAAAAGAAGAATTTTATATTTTATTTCTAGTTGCAAAGAAAACCCCAAGTGGGATCTCCACTTTGAGAATCCGGACAAGTGAAACTAAGAGTGGGATCTCCACTCTGAGAATCGAATAGATTCAAATAACCTAACTTTTATATGATTGGTTACCTGATCTAAAAATGAAATTCCGACTTCAGCCCTAACTTTTATAGGTTTGAGGGTTTGAGACAATCCTAACTTTTATAGGTTTGATCGCTCAATTTAAAAATAGACTTCTCATTCATGGAAGGAATTGAGAGGGGACTTTGATTATGGTCCTAACTATAGGAAGGTTTGATCGAGTGAGGAATTTTGAGACAATCCTAATTTTTATTGGTTTGATCGCTTAATTTGTAGACCTCACATTCATTGAAAGAAATCGAGAGGGGATTTTGGTTGTGGTCCTAACTATAGGAAGGTTTGACCAAGTGAACAATGAGAGTGGGAGTACAAATTACAGTGGGAGTGTTGATTCGTACAAATCACTCAAAGGGGGGTCTTAGTATTAAGTAACAAATACTTAACACAGAGGGGTTTGACAATTGTCAATAATCAAGAGATTAAAATTCTGAATACTATGTCCAGACTCTAACAATGAGAGTGTTGAGTGCACAGACGTAGCGGGAGTTTGAGTGGGAGATTCTTATTCATCACCTTCTTGTAGTGACTGGGTTATCCCTAAGAATACACTATATAAAATTCTTTCAGGAACTTTCCATTACATGAATCATCCACCCCTAGCTTTCTTCACGAAACTATGTCTAACATTGTACTCAGTTGCATGACCGGATTATCCTTAAGAATATTATGTATAAAAATTCTCCAGGAACTTTCCGTCAAAGATAGAAAACAGTTTAGACTCATATACCTATTGGAGTATCAGGGAGCAGTTTAACCTCATATACCGGTTGGAGGATTAAGAAGCAGTTTATACTTGTATACTCTTCGGAGTGTACTTTCGGATCAATTTAGCGTTATGACGCCAGCTTCAACCAAGGTTTAGATGCTATTTTTGAGAGCAAAGCAAGCCTTGGTAGGATGAAAGATCCTCCTGTTGTACGCATAGTACTTTGGATCCGCAGTATTGTCAGTTTCCTCCTGATTTACAATAGGTGGTAGCTTGATCTTGTTGTTCTCAAAGAGGGATTCGAAAATGGCTAGAACGTCTTCGTCCTTGAAGGAGTACTTTTTTTGGAGTCTCGGATCCGAAGTCTTTTGCTGTCATCGAGGTTATTGTTACGATGTCTGATTAACATTAACAACTACTGCAAGTGCTTATCCCTTACCACGGGAGACGAAGCTTGAGTTCGGAGGGTTAATCGTCGGTTGGCTTCTTCCGGCTTTCTTCCTTCTGATGAAGCATTCGGCCTACTCTCCACGCACCTTCAACTCTTTTCAGGTGTTGGACGGTGATACTCTCATAACTTCCAAAATATCAATGGATATGTTTCTATGACAGGTTTGGAGGATGAAGTCCTCTGTGACTGGATCTTAACATTTCATTACTTTATTTCGGAAGTGCTTGATGAAGTCGTCGACCATCTCTTCGTCTTCCTGTTTCTCCTTAAAGAGTGTCCTGATGGATACCTCGGCAGTCATCAAAGAAATTGTCGAGGAGTGAGCTTTCCTTGTCGTCCCAGTCATTGATGCTTCTAGGCTTGAGATGACAGTACCAATCGAAGGTAGGCCCGCGAAGGGTACCAACGAATGACCGGACCATCAAAGGCTTGTTGCCAGAGATCACTCCTAAGTGGGACTTGAAATAAATCAAGTGTTGAGTGGGAGAGTCATACTCGTCGAACGACGTGAAGTTGATCAGGTTGAACTTCATTGGATATGGGATCGACTCCCACTCTCTTGGATAGGGACATGGAATACTGGTCTTCTTCACCTCTCGAGCAGACATCGGACCGTTAATTTTGCTCTCGAGGTCTTTTATCTTCTCGTCCTTGTCTGTATCACATTTTGGACGATTTCTGAGAGAAATAACACGGTCACCCCTAGCATTGTCATCTTCGGTGGGACCACCCCTAGTGTCGTTGTTTTTAGTGGGGCCACCCTCAGTGTCGTTGTTTTCAGTGGGGCTACCCCCCAGTGTTCTGGTCAATAGGAGGGATATCAGCATTAATGTATTCATCCATATCTGAATCGCTAGCTACTTGGCTAATATTTTTACGACGACTGGATTCACCTATCTAATTCGACAAGGCTCGGATATGTTGGTCATGCTCCTCTCTCATATGCGTCATAACCATTTCCATTTCAAACTTGAAGCTCTTTTTTTGCTTAGCCATAACATCCTCGATGATTTTGGTCATTTGCTCGGTGTTGATCATAAGTGCGTCACGTGATTATCTTAGGCTGGATACCGTATTGTCAGAAGTGATTACAGAATTGGCATCTAATACTTCATCATCTAAGGATAATCCCCTCTGCATTCTTTGGTAATCCCTTTGTCTAATAGTTCCCGATCGTAACCGAGTTATACGTTGGGATACGTCCGAAATGACAGGACTGAAACTCTGTGTTGAATTTCCTTTATCGACCATATTGATAGTGACTTCTGGGAGTTCGTTATCTTGCGCAGCTGATCTTTTTATACGGAAACACTTTGGCTTGGACTTGGATGTTCTAGTGGAGATCTTTTCCAATACTGAGACTCTCTATGGAGTGGTCTTGGGATAGCTATACGCTGATAATACTGCCCTAATTAGTTTGACATACGGTCAGTGAGAGTCTACTTTCCGGGTACTTCTCTTTTGAGATATATTCGTATGCCCAGCCCGATAGTACAACTCATCAGCATAATTACCAGAGCAACCTATCGCGTGTTGGCACGACTTCTCAGGTATAACGTTATTGTCTGACGAACATGTTTCCTTCTGAGGACTTGCTGCTTTGTTGGTGTTTTCAAGAGTTAAGCATTTTGAGCCACACTTTCGTGAGTGTAGGGTCTCAACGAGTTCTTGGACTTCGATTCATAGTCCGACGTGGTCGGTTACTGGAATTTTCCCTTTATGAGAAGGCTTCATATTGTTATGAGGGCGTGTGCGACCCCCAGCTCGTTGAGTTGCTCGGGGTTCATTCATTGGGCCCAAGCATTTTTTGATCAAAACTTTGCCTCGATCCTCGTGTAAAGGACACAGGCTGTCTACTATCCTCTTCTTGAATCGGGACAAGTCCACACTGTTGTGGGGCTCCACCGGAGGTGCGGGATTCATCGGGATAGGAATAGGGGCTGTCGGAGGCTTAAACAGGACTGCAGGAGGTGAACCTGGTGCAAAACGAACCGAACCGGTTTGGTTCAGGCATGAACTACTATTTGGTGGCTCGGCCTGGGCCGAGCCATCATTTGGTGGCTCGGTTTGGGCCGAGCTAGCTAGGGGTGGTTTGTGAGTTTCGGGCATTGTTCGACTTTTTTTCGACGTCGTTTCAGACTTTAGCTTCCAGACTTGACGTAATTTTGGTGGCTTCTTGACCACCTCTTCTTGCTTCAGCTTCTGCGCTTCTTGTATGAGAGCCCACGCATGCGCAAGTAACGCATGACATTTCTGGATCCGCTCTTCAAGGGTTGAACGTGTTCTTTTGATGCGGACTCATTCATTCGTCGTTGACTTGGAGGAGGAGTTGCCTACTCGCTGTTGCGGTGCTTGGCGCATTCTAGACTTCAAATTCGCTTCATAGTGGATTCTATCAACTGGCTCCAAAGCTTAGGCCAGCTAGAGCGCGAGACATTGGCGTCGTCTCTGACGTGCTCTCTTTGATAGAGTGGGCATGTAATCAGCAGTCAACTCCTTGCTTAAAGGGTTCAAATCTATGGCTTCAGCCTCGTCGGATGGCGGCATAGTGTTGCGAGCTACAAGTGNTGCAACAGTGGCGAGGAGATCTTCTTGTTGGACGTCTGAAGCCGAAGTCCAGCGAACTTTCTTGGAGAAGGCCCTCCAGCACCTGCGAGGAGAGGCGGATCTGGAGGAGGAGGACAAGTACTCCTCGTACTTCTGCTTGTCAAATTCGTACTCGACCTCTTCTTCAATCGAGATGAAGATCTGAGATTGCGACACATCAGCTTTCGCAGAAAAGCTGTCGGCTCCCACTGTGGTTGCTAGCGTGTTTGGGTCAAAAGTTGATTTCATTGCTAACGAACTCATTAAAACCGTTTATCGATTACAAGTTCAAAAAAAGAAGAGAAAAGCAGATCTTTTTATAAGATCGACTTATACAATGAAAATAAAAGAATACAACTCTTATCAAACAGTACAAGAGCAGTTTATCTCCTGTTATTTACGTGGGAACTTCGCCTGTGCTGGGGACGTTGATATTAGACCGTCGTGGATCAAATCCGGTTGAAAGATTGATAATCAAATCTCCTACTTCATGAAAGAAGTATTCGCAGAAGTGGTAATCCTGACCAAGCGAGATTACGACTCTTCTCAGGATTAAGACCAAGCTTAAATCTGAAGGAATGGGGGGAATAGGTCTCAGATTTCTAAAACTCTCTCTTTTTTTATTGAGGAACCTCGCTAAGATCTGCTAACCCTTTGAAATTCTTGCTCCACTCTCCAATTTGGCAGCACTTCGCCCTCTTGATTTCCAGCCCGTAGAAATAAGCCCACAAGCTTGTATTTATAGGCTTCGGTTGGGAGGTTTTTGGTTAAGAACGATGGATTCAGCCTTATCTTCAGTTAACAACCATATAACCACATTTAGAGATGACATTTAGGCAGTTAGGAACCTCTGGAACAGAAGTGATCCCATAAAAACTTGTCAAAAACCGTCAAAACGTGTTTTTAGCTCAAAACTGGCCGAATCGGGTACAAAATAAACCAAACCGGTTTGGTTCAGGCGCGAACCACCAATTAGTGGCTCGGCCTGGTGCGAACCACCAATTGGTGGCTCGGCCTGGTGCGCTGAGGGCCACTAATTGTTGGCTCGTCGCCGAGCCAGCGATTTGGTGGCTCGATCCATGGCTGGCCGAGTCGTTTTGATGCGACTCGGCCGTCAGGGGCTTTCTTGGTTTGTTCGGTCTGGACTTGTTTCATCCTTCTACGTGCATTCCGTTATTTTATTGACTTGTACGCTTCACCGATTCGCTTCATATGTTTCATGAATGCGCGGGTCACTTGACGATGGCCGACGGGCTTGTAGGCCACTTGGTTTGCCGTTTCGATGGCTGGTGATCACGTGAGCCATTTGGAGCTGGCTACGATGGCTGGTGATCACGTGAGCCATTTGGAGCTGGCTAACGAGTGCGCGGGCCACTTAGAGGTGGCCGGTGAGCGTACGGGCCAGTTGTTTTGCCGTTTTGGTGGCCGATGAGCGTGCGGGTCACTTGGAACTGGCTGATGAGTGCGCGGACCATATGGAGGTGGCCGGTGAGCGCACGGGCCACTTGGTTTGCCATTCTGGTGGCCGATGAGCGTGCAGGCCACTTGGCATTGGCTGTTCCAGTGGTTCGTCACCGCGTCATCAACAGTTCACTGATTCGCTTCATTTGCTTATCGGCATCAGACGATCCTTTTTTACTCGGATAATCCTCTTCGATTTGGATAATGACGTTCATCGCCTTCTCTTTGTCTCGAGTTGTGTGCGGACACCTATAGGCATTTTTAGACATCTACACTTACAATGATACAAAATTTCTAACATACAATGGTTCAAAATTAATTCTTTTGTTATGTTAGATGCAAGGTAATTTTGAAAACTACGTGGGTCTAAATGTAAATGGAGGTAAAACTTTGGTTTAGATGCAAAAATTCTTTTTAAAAAAGTGAGTCAATTTAAATATAATGGTTAAAACATCTTGTTACATCGTACACCTAACCATTTAGAAAAAAATAACTATGAATATGAGTGGGCTCAAAGTAATATGGAGAGAAATTTAGGCTTAGAGGCAAAAAACCAAAAACAAATCTTTATGATATAAATATTGGTTCAGAAATACACTACAGCTGAGCGCTTAGAAACAAAAATATAATGAACAGTTGAAGTACTAGATAGATTCAAATTAAAATGAGGTTTAAGTGTTTTGTGTTTAAGAGTGAATTTGGAAATGAGCGATCTATAGATAAAAAATATGGCTTTGGATTTACAACAGAAATATAGAAGGTTATAACAAAATATAGAGACTCACATGTAATGAATAATGAAAATATAAAGTGAGTTTAAGATTTATTCGAATGAGTATTTTGGGTCTCAATGGTGAGCTTAGAGGTAAATAGGGTGTTCTATTAGAATCCTTACACTGTCTAAACCACTCTAGAACAAAAAAATTTGCATGTTAAGTGAAATATAACGACTTACTTGTATAAGAAATTGCTAAAATACTTTGGGTTTAAAGATCAAAAAATCCTTGCAAAGTGGGTAAATTTAAAAATAAATAAACATAAAACCTTGAGCTCATAGAAAAACCATCATCTTTTGTTTATGACATTTCAACAATGTGAAAAAAACCCTAAAAATAGCGCTTAAGCATTTGTCAAGTTATTACAAATTGAGTTTAAAAATGGTTCCAAGTACTTTTTTTAGTCTAAGAGTGATTTTGGAAGTGTGTGATTTAAAAATAAACAAGGATAAGATTTATACACAATATAATCTATCTACAGTTGCAACTTATGATATAATAAATTTATGAAATACAAAGTAAGTTCAAAAGTAATTTATTGGATTATTTTAGTTTAAAGACTGATTATGTAAGTTATTGAATGTAAAAAAAATAAATCAGGGAATTTTTGGGGTTATGAAAAAAACCCTCTTTATATGGTCCTCCATTATATTATTATGTTATATTATTAGAGTTGATGGAACATTTCGGGTTTATGATTTATTTTTTAAGTGAATGGACTTAAAGACAAATCGAGTTATCTTATTAGGTTTCCAAATAAAAATCTTATTTATTTATTATTACTTTTAATCTTACGGAGCTGCACAAATTTTCAAACCCATGGAGGCATTAGGTGGTGAGATGAATTTTTTAAGTGGTGGACTTCAAAGCAAGTTTGGTTGAAACGTTGGGTTGGTAAATGAAAAATATACTTTTTTTTCTTTTAACAAGAAGCTATTAAGGTGTACCGTAGAATAAACAATGTTAAGCTGTAGTGCTAACCCCAATATCTTTAGTATATAGAGATAAACAGTATAGATCTGAGCTGGCTTGTTTATCACGCACCGCTAATTATACATATTATAGTACATAAATGTAGATATCTTGATATCTAGAGCCATTACAATAGGCTAAATACCCATATTGGTATTTTATTTCCACCCTAATTTCTAACAAGGTATTTTAAATAGGCAAACCCGCTTTAAGACATTTTAATTGATCCAACTAACCAATAAGGCATGGTTTCTCGTCGGCGGGCAAATTTCCGGTGAGATCTCGTCACGCGCATGACACATGATGTCTCAAAACTCGTTTTTAGCAGCGACGACGGCAACAATCTCGTCATATTTAGCCGATTCGATGGGGTTAGCGATCTCAGGCGGCGTCATAACCGTTATTTTATCCTACTTTGGGCTGAATATGACGAGATTGTTGGCGTCGCCGCTGCTAAAAATGAGTTTTGAGACATCACGTGCCATGCACGTGACGAGATCTCGTCGGAAATTTGCCCGCCGATGAGAAAACATTCCTTATTGATTAGTTGGATCAATTAAAATGTCTTAAAGTGGGTTTGCCTATTTAAAATATCTTGTTAGAAATTAGGGTGGAATTAAAATACCAATATGGGCATTTAGCCCATTACAATATTTCTCCACAGCAAATATCACCTCTTCATGTTCTCTCACGGGCAGCGAGTCCCCATGACACTCGCACATAATCCAGTTCGAATCTGAGCAGACCAGGCTCGACCCAAAAGTGTTAGTAATAAAGTCCCACGATTTCGGTCCGAGACTGGGACCCAACAAATTAACCCAGATTCAGAGATGTGTTCAAAATATCAAGGGTTTTGTCAATATTAGTCCCTTATATCTTTAGTATTTTTGTTATTAGTCCCTCACATACCTTTATATTTTGATATTAGATAGATCGCCAAATTATCAAATGTGTTGATATTAGTCCGTGATGTTAGTAAGTGGTATAATTTTAGAGGAATATTTTATTTTCTTTAACCCCATCCATTGATAGGAATATGTGTCCCTCATAACAAATCCAAACCCACAAATACAATTGCTAATATTAGAAAAAGAATATTTGAGAGACCAAGATGAAAATACTAAAGGTGTATGTGACTCATGTTTAAAAAAACCCCAAATATCAAACTATTGGTCCCCACGACGACCAGTACTGTGACTCAACGCTTTGTGTGGCCAGTGGAAATGAATGCGCTGGTACTGTGCTTGAGCTCTCTATCTTGAAGATGCACTATCCGTGCTCACCAAACTCTTCAGCGTATATTTAAGAGGAGGGAGAGCTTTAAATTGCAAATTTTGACAATTGAATGTGAGTAATTTATGAATGATCAAGCGTTGCTGGAGATGAGGACATGGGCATGGCCAATATTTGGCCATCGTATAGATCTTGTCGAAGATGGATGGATGAGGATTGGATAAACCATTTGCACGTAGATAGCTCTATATGTATGGTGGAGAAAATATATGTTCCATATCTTAATATAGATTTTCAACGGAAGGATCTGAAATCCTTTTGCTGTGGTTGTATGGCTGATATCTTATTTTCTCAATCACAATCAATTATTATTTCAAAACAATGTTGTATGACATGAACTTTTAATTTTATTAGGATTTTTTCCTAATTTTTTTGCCCAGAACTTTAGTGAGTCTAGGATCGCTCAGATTTGAACGTGATCTCATCCGTTAGAATGTGGATTGTTGTCAGAACTCTCCCCAAGTACTACATAATTGGGGAGGATCAGAACCTGTGAGTTGTATATAATGTTAATCTCTAAGTTGAATAAAATCTAGGGAGATCTAGTTTTGCCCTGTCCTTTGTCAATGATCTTGAACTATGCCACTTGACCAAAATTCTTAAATGTTCTTATATTTAGTTTAGCCTTTCTTTCTCTTGCTAAGATTGCTCCTTACAAATTTAGCATCTAACTCTCTTCCTCTTTTACATAATAGTCTATAAGATTTCTTAAAATGAGTCATGAAATTAATTCATAAGTTTACCACATGCACCCTTTGTTGTTTCGTGTTTTTCATATTGCTCTAGAAACAACATAATCCTTATCCACATCCTATTTATTCTGTTCATGATTCATCCTTCAAGCATGAATTGAAATAATTTTAAGGCCAATTATAAATTAAACAAGAGTAAAAATCAATAACACAACGAGCTGTATACTGGTTCATGCAGACCAAATTGAGCATTCGAAAGGGAGCTGTCACTAAGAAAGATACCTCAGGAAACAACATTTTGTTGGGCTAATAGAGTTGGATATTTAGCTCTACAAGGCAAATGGTTCTACGCGATGCATATCTCAATTGTTCAAAATTTGTGAAAGGTCATGTAGTTAATTTTAATTCTTTCAATTAAACGTTGTTGCTGACCTAGATCGTAAATAATATTTTTCGTCAAGTGATCAGGAGTTTAAGGCCTAAAAAGAGTTTACTGATAGCAACTTCCGGCAAAATTGATTTATGGCAAACTATGCATTAGTTTTTCTTTTTCTTTTTTCCCTTGGGATGCAAGCGAACTCTGTGGAGTGGTAAATGATCTCCCGTTGTCGATGAATCCGAGTTGAATTGTTCTTCGTATTTCTATTTTATACATTTGCTTAAAAAAAAACCTTCTTGAAGAGCAATAAAAAGATAGTTTCCACCAAAAATAGTAATAATAATAATAAGTAAATAAATAAAAAAGAGATGGACAGGAGAGTTTTGTATAATATCTTCCGACTCTCCATGCAACCAACTAAACTACATGTAGGAGCCTTGAAGTTCAAGAGCATATTTCCTTGTAAATGATGACGATGGTACTGCATTGAGATGCTTCCTTCACTCTCAAGTAATCAAGAGAGCAAAGCCATTTAATTTCTTCAACACATTAATCACTCACAATAAAACCCCAGAACTCTGGTACACTCCCATTAGGACCAGTTCTTCACCAATCACCCGAGTTTAATTAAACTGAGATTAAGCCCCAAAGCTCCATGGGCTTTGCTTAATTAACCCGGACCCCACACAGATCAATTCGTCAAACAGAGAAGCGTCCCCCCCCTTCTAATTCTCTCAGCCGCACATATTTATTTATTGCACCATAAAGAGAGCCCATAAGGAAATTAGAAGCCTCCTGGCTCCTCCCCAGATATTTTCGAAGCCATAAAAATTTTGCATTAATTGCGTGCTGGCCCGTGTCCCTTTTCTCCTCTCCCGTCAATCCTCCATCTCTTAGCGACGAAGCTTTGAGCTTTTGCTCTCTTTCTCTCTCTCTCTCTCTCTTCTCGCATCCTATTTAATCCAATACCGCAGATAACTATTTTGTCAAATACCTATATTATTATTGTTGTTGCTGTTGTTGTTTTTGTTTTTGTTTTTGTTTTTGTTTTACCTTCAATTGGATCATGGATCTTCTCACTGCTCCTTCATCTTCTTCTTCCTCCTCCTCCTCTGTTGTTAGAGACAGGGCGACTTCCTTGGCTTCACAGCTAGCTGAAAAGATCATATGCGCTATTGTCACCTGCGTCTTTGCTACAGGTTTGTGATTTGTCTCAATTCTTGAGTTGGGTCCCGATTAGTTTGCGTCTTAATTTAGTTTTTCTGATCAAAATTTGATCTTTGTTGTTTTTGAACAGTGGGTTTAGTTGTAGGAGCGATTACCGGCGGGGTAATTGGATTGGCTACTGAGAGTGGGCTTTTTCGAGGGGCCGGAATCGGGGCGATCTCTGGTGCTGTTTTCTCTATTGAAGTCGTTGAATCTTCTCTTGCCCTTTGGCATTCGAATGATTCTGGTATATGGAGCATCCTCTATGTGGTAATTTCGAATATAAACCCAATTCATTTTCACAAGGGATACATTTTGCGATATTTGTATTCATCTTATGCAATTGATTGCTTGCAGATTGACATCCTCGCTAGCCTTTTGAGTGGGAGGCTTGTCAGAGAGAAGGTTGGCCCTGCGGTTCAGAGCGCAGTGCAGAGTCAGGTATATTTTAACATTTAGTGCATAATGAAACTTGCAGCATAGTATAAGACTTATGTCTTTTTTTTTTTTGTTTTTTGTTTTTGGGGGGATATCGTTCATTGTAGATGAGTGCTGTTGATGCTCCCTTCATTGAGGTTCTTGATATTTTTGAGACCGGGGGCACTGGAGGCATGTCGAAAGATTCCGTTAATAAGCTCGAAAAGATTAGGATTTCGAAGGAGAACAATGTTGATGACTCTGGAGAGAAAATTTGCTGTTCTGTTTGCCTTCAGGTTTGTTTATGGGCATATTTTGATAGCTTTATGTTCAAAAAACTTCGTGTTTTGGAGGAAATGTTAACTTGGTTTTATTCACATTTCAGGACTTCCAAACTGGGGAAACGGCAAGGTGCTTGCCTCACTGTCGGCATATGTTTCACTTGCAGTGCATTGACAGTTGGCTTATCAGGCATGGCTCTTGCCCGCTTTGTAGGCGAGATATCTAAATCTCCTCCTCCTTTTTTTTGCGAGAGGATTCAGTTGCGTATGCTGATGTTTCTTAGTTCTTCCCTTTCCTTTTTCAATTCTTTTATGTAGTTTTTCTTCAATGAGCCCCATTTTGTGTGGCTATATTTTTGTGTATTATGATGTAAAGATCTATTCTCCCTTGGACATATAATAGTACCTCATGGAGCACCTAACCTTCTTTTATTTTCATGAGGTTTTTGTTTGGTTGAGTGACTCCTAGTAAGCAATGTAGGATTTTGTACTTTTTACCGTTACTTGTTTGATAGAATGTTAAGAGGTGGGGGAAAAATGCTTAGCTAGATGTTTTGTGAGACTAGGATAGCAAGGTTTATGAGTTCGCTGTTATCTCTACTGGTTGCTGAAAATTTGATTTAACTCCTAAGATTCTACTGCTGAAGAATTCTGCAAGTTGTCAATGCATTAGAAAGTGGTAGACGTTTGTATGTGATTGAGGTCATGATCGTAAAGAACCAAAGGTATCTTGGTTGTTAAGGAATAACTGATAAGTTTCTAGGTTATAGTTGTTCGGTAGATATGAGTGAAAGATTATTAAGGTCTTTTTGTGGCAGGGAAACTTACATTGATTAGATTATGATGGTGGGTGGTGTACTGAACAAACCAACCTATAACGCATTAAAATTAATCGAGGACGCACATTTTAAGCTCTTAATATAAGCGTGTTGTATAAATTTTAGTGTGAATGTTGGAAGGAAGTGGTACTTTCTTAACCTCTTAAATTAGGGATGCACATTTTAAGAAAGTTTCTGAGTTTTTGCTTCAATTCATGCTGTTCCAGTTTGGTAAATAAATCTAATTCTCTAAAACCAAGTGAAAAACTACTGGATTTGAGCATCTGACAAACTGTGGTTCCTAATTTTCTTTTGTGCACATCTTTTGACAGTCTGATCAAGGAGCTTACCTTCTGGTTACCTTGCTAAGCACAGTCATTTTTAAGGGTGACAAAGCGCAACTACTGGATTTGAGCATCTGACAAACTGTGGTTCCTAATTTTCTTTTGTGCACATCTTTTGACAGTCTGATCAAGGAGCTTACCTTCTGGTTACCTTGCTAAGCACAGTCATTTTTAAGGGTGACAAAGCGC
>NC_033797.1:74784707-74805423 GCF_001876935.1 Asparagus officinalis
TTAAATTGCCAACATGATATTTATACCAATATTACAGAGAGGACAAGCAACAAATAATTTTATTTTAAAGTTAACTGTAAATTTTCTTTAAACTTCGTGATATTTGGACATCTAGAGCACAAACTAGTTTATTTGGATCACAGCACCCGTATTGATAATAATTAGCAAATATTTTAAAAAAGTTATTTGCTTTTATTACATTGAAAGATTAACACAATTAGTGGTATTAATATTGCCAATTTAATATATGAGAACTTATAAAATCTAGAAAATTTTTAGAAAAAAAATATTTCTCTTTCACTTAGATAATGCCCAAGTAATAACAATGTATGTTGAATCATATCAAACATCTCGGCTATTATCATGTCATGGTGATATTCCATATTAGAATGTGTGGTCATATTTTTAAATTTAATTGTTCAAATGCATTTAGTAAAATAAATCCAATGATAGAAAAGGTTAGACAGTTGCTATACTCATTAATGCTTCTAAATTAAGAATTAAAAGATAAAACAAATTATGTAAAGAAAAAAATTTTAACAAAGTCACACTTAATTCCAAAAATTATGACCATATAAATTCTACCTTATGCAATGTTAAATGTCAGCAATAGAGTATAAAAAAATTATAAATATAATTTTTTCTTTTCTATACTTCTAGTTCTAGCTCTGGTAGAGATGTAGAATAGTGCATGAGATGAATGAAGCTTACTATATAGTAATTACAAGGAGATGCTTATAAGTTTTTTATTATGCTAGCTATGTATTATTGGTTATTATTATTCCAACTATAATTCAAGATGGTTCTTACAAAATTTAAAATATTCAAAAAAAAATTTATGACCAGATGTGCATCGTTGCGAATAGATTTCCGTTAAATAATGGCTCGAAAGATTAGGATTGTACGAATTTAATTTTTTTTAGAAATTGAGATAAATTTCAAGTTGATGACTCTCTGGAAGTTCTGAACAAAAAATTTTGGCTGTTCTGGGATCTAATTGGCCTTCAGGATTTTTTTTATGACGGATACAATGATTTTTACTTGATTTAGGGTGACGCCTTTCTATAGTTTCCTTTCATAACTTATTAAATCTTCGTTTGTTTTCGGCAGTTAGGAAATGTTATAGCGTGCGTTTTATTCACATTTCAGACTTCCAAACTGGGAAACGCGCAAGTGCTTGCCTCACTCGGCATATGTTTCACTTGCTAGTGACATTAGACAGTTTGGTCCTTTCTTCCAGGCCACTATAGATGCCCTCTTGCCCGCTCTTTGTAGGCGGGCAGATATTTCTTAAATCTCCTCCTCCTTTTTTTGCGGAGAGGATTTCAGTGCGTATGCTGATGTTTTCTTATGTTCCTGGTGGCTCCCTTTCCTTTTTCAATTACTATGGTATGTTATTTCTCTTTCAGATCGAGGCCCATTTGGTGTGGCTATATTTTTCTGTGTATCTACGATGTAAAGTCTTTTCGCTATTCTCCTTTAATTGGAGACTCTCATGATAATGAGTACCTCATGGAGCACCTAACCTCTTTTATTTTCTGAGTAGTTTTGTTTGGTGGTACATTGAGTGACTCCTATACAGATAGCAAATGCGTACGAACAGATTTGTATGGACTTATGTTTACGGGTTACTGTTTGATAGAATGTTAATCAATACAGTAATTACTGCTTCCGGCTGGTTTACTCATCAGTCGAATACTATTTTAGAAATTATTTTTAGGAAATTATGGAACTGGAAAAATCTTAGCTAGATGTTTTGTCATGGATATGAGAGACTATGGATAGCAAGGTTTATGAGTCCGTTATCTCTAGCTGGTAAGGAAAATGTTTGGCTGGCAAAATTTGATTTAACTCCTAACGATTCTACTGCTTTGAAGAACTCTCTGCAATTGTCAATGCATTAGAAAGTGGTTAAGACGTTTGTATGTTGATTACGGTCATGATCGTAAAAAGAACCAAAGGTATCTTGTTTGTTAAGTGACATAAACTGATAAGTTTGCTACGGTTATAGTTGTTCCGGAGATGGTAAGTAACTAAATTCTAGGAGTTTCGAAATGACTTATTAAGCGTTCTTTTTTTATTTCTTTTGAGGCAGGGAACAGGCTAATTACTCATTAGAGTCTTAGTTGATTGGATGGTGGCGTGGTGTAGCCACATGAGGATAGATGAGGACAAACTCAACTTTTTATAACGCCATTAAATTAACTCGAGGACGCACATTTTAAGCCCTGCCTGTTAATATAAAGCTTGTTGTATTTTAAATATTTCGATGGATAGCCTGGAGCCTAGACTTGTGAATGCTTGGGAAGGAGTGTGGATCTTGCGACGTGTCTGTACTTTCTCTTAAAACTCTCCATTATGAAAGGTCACGTCTGAAAATTGTCGGACAACTTTATATTATATTAACAATACATTTTACTAGGTTTTGCTTCAAATTTTCATGCTGATTGCAGTTTTTGTAAAATAAAATTCATATATAGTTTTGATATTTTTACAATGGTTCTCTAAAACAAGCTGAAAAAACTACTGGATTGAGCCATCTGACAACTGTGGTCACTAATTTCTTTTGCTGCCACATCTGGTTTGATTTCTTAGTCCTAGAAATCAAAATTGAGGCTTATTCCTTTTACTTTGGGAACACAGTTCAGTTTAATTTCCCTTGCTAATGCAACATTGTCTCTTACCAATGCATTGTCCTTAAGCGTAACTTGTGACAAACTAAGCAGCTTGGGCCCCGCAGACTTGATCTGCATCTTGACCCTCCCCCGTTTCCACGACTTATCTTCAACATCCGCCCCTTCCAGCACTAGAAGGGACGTTCCCCCCCCACCCTCCCCCCCCCCTCCCCCTCCCCTGCCGCTAGCCCTGCCCGCAACTCTGCTGAAAATGTCACTTAACCCACCTTATGTTTTGTTGGATAACCCTGTCCCTATCCAACACCCAAATTAACACCATTACATCTGACTGCGCACATGAAAATCATGTATATCCAAATGACTAAATGCACCTCGCAAAAAAACCCTTTCATATCTTTGTTAAGAATTTTAGGTGTATATTTCAGCTACCACCAGAACTTTTGCCCTATTAAGGTTTAAATTATTTAGGATTTAAATAGAGTTTTTGATTTAATAGTTAAGAGTGTTAATTTGTTCCGGGGTATTTTCTGAAACGCCCCAAGTTTAGATGGGGTTGGGTGTTAAAGTTTAATGGGTTAACTCAAAATCGGCCAAACTTGGCTAGTTTCCTGAAACGCCCCATTTGTTGGCTTATTTTCAATTTTGCATGGCGATTTTATACCAATTCTAGTCTCTGAAGATATAGAAGGGTTGAGGTATGTTTTCCCTTAACATCAGTTTTGGTTGGCATTGGATATTTCTTTATACCTAACAGATGTTAACATTATGCATACTAACTGCTCATGTATTAACTTGGAGGAGGCCACTTCAAAGACGGATGCAACTTAGAAAATGTCAGTTTGTGGAACTCGGGTCAGAATTATTTAGTATGGTTAGCCTCTCTGTTTTTTCTTCTTCTTCCTTTTAGGTATGTTTTCTTTAAACATAAGCAAACATCAACCATTTGAATTTATTTATGAGAATTGTTTTGTTCTGCAAAGATAGAGACCTGGCCTTTTGTGGGTATGCAACAAAGGATAAGTTTCCTTTTGTAGACAAGAGAGAGAAATTGCTTATACGAGGGGGTAGGTGTAGTTGTTGAATAATGAATTGTTCACCAACAGGGTAGAAGTAGGTGAAATATCTAATACCACTGCAAGATGGCGCCAGATATCTTTTTATCTCTCTATTCTTTCTGATCACTGAAATTTTGAAACAAGTATAAAGTTACAATCTTTGAGGATAAAGTGGTGGTTCTTTTGTCTCTGTCTTTCATCTAATTTTAGATGGTTACCATTTTACATCTTGCAAGCTAAGTATTCATATCTTGCAGGTTTTAATTTTATTCAACCTTCTAGTTCTTGTTGGACATGTTAATTATGTGCTTAAAGAGGTAAAGAGGCTTCCTCCCTCCCTCCCTCCCTCTCCTCTCTCTCTCTCTCTCTCTCTCTCTCTCTCTCTCTCTATGTATTTGTTGTAACTAAAGGGACCTTTCATACTTGGATCCAGTCCTTCAGCAATTGAGTCAGACTATTTGTGCATTTAGTCAATTTGATAACGCGCGTTAATTCAAATTATGAGTAGTTAAATGTTGTTGGAGCTCCAAACCATAAAGCCACAGTTGAGAATTCCATCCAAATGCTTTGTCGTCGTCGTTGTTGTTGCTCTTATGAATTCAATCCGACTAATTCAAGAAAGTAGCAAAATCCCTCGCGAGGACTCAGGAAGAAAGCATTCAAGAGGAGCAAGTATAAGCAATATTCGGGCTAGTGCAATTGAACATGCATTGAGAATCAGTACGCTGACAAGAGTTGCTATTTGGCTCGCCGTTGATGCAATCGCCCTTCTTCGCGCAAAAGAGAAGTCGACGAAAAGACCACCCTGTACCTATTCGCCAGAGGTTTGGTTGCCATCATAAAAGGACTTGATGCAGCGTTCTCCAGAGTCAATTGAATGCTTAAGATCCGCAAGCAGACAGCCAATGGAAGTAGGAAGTAGGAGGGGAGATTGAGTTAATAGTGAAGCGGTGACGATGGCCGAGAGATTTCCCTGAGCCACACAAACTGATCGAGCCATCCGGGTCCGCACGTGACCTACATCTGGTATCGTTCCACATAACCCTGCCGTAATTACTGATTATTTAGTTCATGTTGATTAAGACTGGTTGATGAAACAAGATTAAATTATTTGGCCCCTTCTCTGCGACAATTCTCACCTGTTTACGCCTATATAATATAATAAGATATCGGTGCTTAATTAGTTAAGCTGCATAGAAAAATAATGAACTTTATTTGTTATACTACCCCACTAAACTATTTATATCAGATATGTAATTCTGGACTATCCCCGCTAAACATATTTAATATGCTTTTTAACTCCCAATCCCATCGTTAGTAGATGAATAGATGCGATCACAAGTCAAGATCATATTATGATGAGTAGATGCAGTTGGCAATGGATGAAGTTTTCATACTTAACCTGGGAAAATGAACATCCTAACGTTTACCTAACAAAAACTATCAATCTAACATGCTTGACGACCAATAGAAGGGGGATGGAAGTTGCGGTAGCAATCAAGAGAAACTGACTAAATGAGTATATTCCTCGGAGATTTTTAATCATCTAAGCGGTTAAAAAGTTGTGAAAAGTATGCGTTTCTGATCACATAATTCATTCTAAATCTAACATTAGCAATTAGTATAGTCGACAATCACCATGATCCGCTAGCCTCCACTTTTCTTTGCACTAGTCATAATCATTTATTGAATAATTGATGATTGTGATTAAGTAAAATTTTCAAATGTTTTTTAATGGCAAAGAGAATTCGGATACTTTTTTGGCTGCATAAAAAATCTTTTTTAGCCCCTGAAAATTAGAAGTAGGAGGCGATTAATGCAGCAAAGCTAATTGATTATCCTGGTTGACGTGTTTTTTTTCCAATGAAAAATATAAATATACAAGTGAGAGCCGGTTTGCTGAGAAAGAAAAATTAGGCAAGGAGAGGTTATCGATCCGAGACGGCGAGACCTGATTTTTTTCCCCCGCCTCCTTCCAATGTGAATTGAATGTTGAACTAATCCATGAACAATTTCAAAAGGTTCCCGTGAATCTTGATGCTTAAAGTCATGTAAAGTTTTTGACTTCAGGTTAGCATTAATATGCATAACATGTGATTCAAATCAACTGGTTTCACAAATTCTGGAGACTTCAAGGTTGCAAAATGCATATAAAATTTCAAGAAGTTTTATCGAGCTGATCTGCTGTCACAGTGTGCTAGAAAATCTTTTTTATTAGTTTAGGGATATAATTTTGGTTAGTATATATCTCAAAAAAGAAATAAGATACCATTTGACTGTATGACTTTTATCTTCTTTATAAGAACATAGAAAAAAAAGTGCATTATTGGTTGTCTAAATAGAAGAGATTTCTACATTTTTTATCGTGGAGTGTGCCTACAATTGTTTATGTGGATAAATAATACTAGTTTATCAAGTGAACCCCATAATAAAGATAATGTTTATATAATATATTTAATTAATATTATTCATGGGGTTCACGGAATGAAAGAAGACTATTGATTAGTCATAAGCATTCTCTACAAGTAAAAATATAGAGGATCCCATTAGGTCTAATAAGTATGAATATTTATCTTCGTTGGACCTCACTCTTTGACTCTTGCGCATTTTATTATATGGGGTTGCGTGGAATAACGTTCAGGAGGTGGGAGGGGTTGTAGTAGAAAACTCTGGGGAGGGGGGGAGAATCCTCATGAGTGACGGGTCTTAGTAGTGCTAGTGAGGGGGGGGGGTGAGGGGGTTCTTTATTCATATCCATGTATTCAATATTATATACGTTACTATATACTCAATGCGGCTAGGGGGTAGGTGATTATTTATATATATATATATAGAGGAGAGAGAGAGAGAGGAGAAACGAGAGAGAGATAAATATGGGTATGATTGGTACCGCAGAAATTTGGTGGGCTTGTAGTGATTGATTCACATCCCTCATTGCCACGTCATCACTACCCAATGTGAATACCGTGGTCCCATATTTTTGAATGAGTTGGGAGGGAGATGTGAGCACATCACTTACCAATCGCCACAACTTTCTTATGGCTTGGTTACCAAGCACTACCATATTTCTCATATATACTCATATTAATTGACTACTATACCTATATATACCATATAGTATAGTACATATTATACGTATACTATACTATATATATACTATATATACTATATATGATCTACATTTTAAGTATCACTATCCCCACGTTCCTATATATACGTAATTCTATAGTTCATACTATATATATTATGTATAAATATAGATAGAGGGGGGGGGAGTCAGGTTATCAAAGAACGCAATATTGTGTGATTGATTTGTCGAAATGATTCAGGAGTTCTCTAACTCTTATCTGAGATGAGTGGTTTCTGGGCTCATCCTGCTTTCTTCCCTACACATGAAGAATACAATATAGAGCGGCGGCAGTTGGGTCGCTGTGTATTTCTCCGACGATCAAGTCAATAATTGATCTCGAGTGAAAAAATAGAGTTAGTTCTCTGTTATGTTAAAAAGGTCAGAGAGAGTTACCTTATGCAGTGTCGCTCCTTTTATAGTGGATTTTGTTAGTCTTCTTGTTTTGATGATGATTTAACAAACAATTTACGACTAATATTGGTTTTAATATTTTGTTTTGTGTTGTTTAGTATACCCAGGAAAATGAGCCACATTGATATTAAAGCCTATGCAAATCAAGTCAATCAATCAAGTTCAAGCTTCAGAAAATTCATTCTTGGTATGCTTAGTATAGGTTTATATATGTGTGCTAATTCTATAAGCTCAAATATACACACACATTTCATTTATGAATTTTCTCAAATATAGGTGTTTTTATGCAAAATATATTCAAATATGTTTTGAATTATACAAACACTGTTAACATCTTTTATTAAGTCCATAAAAATATTACACAAGTTTTCAGAACTTCATTTGAGCTAAATGTCAAAATCAACATGTTTAAAACACATGTATTTTTAGTACTTTTGATTTTTTCTGAGATTTCACAAATGGTAAGAGCAAATTGAAAAGTTCTTTTTCCAACATGTTCATAATCATGTTTATAAACTTTTCCCAAAGTTTTATATTTTTTAAAATTTATTTGCTATTTTAAAAGGACTTTAAAATTCGTTTTCAAAAATCAATAGAGGCTGAAAACTTGTTATCAGTCGACTGATGACATTTATCAGTCGAATGAAGAAATGTCCTGCAATCTTAAAAAGTTTTTGTTTCTTATTCTGGTTGACTGACCAGTCGACTGATGACGTTATCAGCCAACTGACCATGCTCATCAGTAGACCGATGAGCTATCAGTTGCCTATAACGGTCAGCTCATCAGTCGACTGATCCAAGCCGTCAGTCGACTGATAAGCCCCAACGGCTATATTTCCAGCCTTTTGTAGTTTTTTTTGCTGGATTTTCTTGGGTTTTGAGCTTTAGTTTTTCATCCTATATATACCCCCCATTGTTTCACTTCTGAAATCATCCAAGAGTGTTTTAAAAAGAGTTTAAAGAGTTTTAAAGTTTGTTTAAGTTTCTTGAGTTTGTGTTTACAAAGAGGGAGCTTATAATTTCAATTGAGGAATTCACCCTCAATCTTATTCATCCTCTATTGTGTTTATAAAGAAGTTTTTCTAACTCTTTTCTCTAGCAATTCTATTACTGATTTTCATATTCTTATTATTGCTAGTTTGCTAATTGAGTTAGATTTCATTTGAACTCGTTTTATCACACACACCCCTATTTGAGCTTTTAGTATTTCATACATTATATATTGGATTGTAAGAGTGAGCCTAAATTGTGTTCTCATCTATTATAGAGAACAAATCTTATAATTGAACCATATTGTGAGAGTATCATTTTGTAATACACATTTACACCGAGAGGAGTATGTGGTAAGGACGTAGTCGATACCAAGAGGAGTGACGTTGGTAGTAAAGCCTAGTGAGAGGTAGTAAAGCTGAGCACTAGGCGATACATGAGGACCAACACTTGAGGTTGTAGTTTTTGTATGTACGTTGTGAGTGTCTTGTAGAGTTTTCGGTGAACTAGAAAACTAAGTGTGTAGAGAAGTTCTGGCTTCCAAACCGGATGTATCATTATAGTGGATTCTCTCCGGGAGTGAGGAGTGGTGACGTAGGTCGGAAGGACCGAACTCCGTGATCATATTATTGTGTTTGATTTGCTATTTGTGTCCACTATTTGTTTATATTGTTTCTTGTTTATTTTTCCCTTTGCATATATATCTTTTCTTTAATTCAATCGAATATCTATCTTTCTAGGATATATTTGTTAATAAGTTTTAATCGGCAATAATATATAATAAGATTAGCATAAACCCTATTCACCCCCTCCAGGGTGTTTTCAATTGGTATCAGAGCTTGGTGCTCTTGATTTAAGGTTTAATCACCTTGAGTTAACGGTCCTAGCTTTAATATTGTTGCTAATCTTGTTTTGATATTATATTTTTGCTTGTACATATATTATGGATATGTACAGTGCTCTTAGATTAGGCTATGATATAAATGTTGCTCCTAGATATAGTAACTTCCCTTATGAACAATGGTGTTTTAGATACAAAATTTTTATTGAGTCTAAAAATATAGATTTACGAGAAGTAATTGACAATGCTTATAATGTGCCCATCTTGGAGAAATCCAAGTGGAGCAATCATGACAAGAAAATATTTACAATGAATAAGTTGGTGTTAGAATTTATGCATAATGTTTTTGGGCCATGTATTTCTAACGAACTTGCTCATTTTGATAGTGCTTATACAATATGAAAACTTTTTAAAGCACATCAAGGGAACTTGGAGGAGATCCGGCGATCTTTGGTGGTTCCCTCTTCAAGTTCAGATGGAGCTTCTTCATGCACACAGCTACTATGCGATAGCCCTAGTGAGGTATGCGAGTCCGATAACGAAAATGATCTTACTATTGATAAACTCGCACATGGTTATGAATTATTGATGCATGATTATAAGAAATTGTAGCGTAGCTATATTAATATGAAAAGCAAGCATATCGAATTAAAATCCTCTCATGAAACACTAGCCACTAAGTTTGATCTCATTGCAAATGAAAATATAAATATTAAAAAATACAATAAAAAATTAAAATTAGAAAATGCTAGTTTGTTTCATGCTAAATGCGATGCTATATTAGAAGTTGAGAATATTAGAAAAGAACTTACTTCTTTCAAAATTGATCATGTATGTTATACTTCTAATAACAATGCTTGTGTGGATAATAATAAGTTGAATCATGTTAAAAATAGAATATCCTCTTTAGATTCAATATTAAAAACTTACATTGTTAATAACAAAAAGCTTATGGATATATGTACAAAGTCCCATACAAATTCTTCCAAGAAAACTACTCACTATGCACATATGTATAAAAAATTTACAAGTGTTTGATTTGCGGCTGTAAAGATCATATTGCTAAATTTTGTTATAATGCACAAAAGCCTAACAAGCCTAATCATGTTTGTGCATCCCATCAAGCTTCTCCATCTCATACACATGTACACATACATAATCGTCATCATAAAAATGCCCATGTGTATAAGTGTGATTTTTGTGATCGTTTTGGTCATTTGACCAAGTTTTGTTTCGATTTGAGAAGAACTTCTTGTTTGCAAAACAATTTTAAAGAAAAATCTATTTTTTTTCAAATGAGTCACATGCACAACATTTTGGTCAATACAAATCATTTTAACTCCTACATTACACAAATTGTAATCGTAAGGGTCATGTATCTAATTTTTGTTTTGACCATATCCATGCACAAAATATGCCTAAATGAGTTTATAACCCTAGGTCTTTGAACTTTAATGATAGGGGTCAGTCACTAGACTCTTAGGTACCAAGAGTAATTGAGTACCAAAACATGTTTAATTCTTTAAGAATAATTTTTTTTTGCTTTTTAGTTTTTCATATTCTTAAAAGGTGATTTTTATTTAAGTTTTATAAACAAAATTGAAAACAATTTTATGCTTGGAATTTGATTTGAAAAGTTATCATTCGTATTTTTTTTCATGATTCTCCTTCATAGATTTTCATGTTTTCATCCTTTATAAATTAATACAATTTTTATCAAGATGATTTTTTTATGTTAAAACATCATTTTTGTTATTATACTTTGTTTTCAATTTTTTAAGTTTGAACAATGTGTTTGTGTTTATGGGTTCATTATAAACCACTTATATGATGATATTTATGTGTTTGTGGATCATCTATTTGTGCTTTATAATGAATTCCGTATGTGGTTTGATCAAATTTCACAAAGAATGTTCTCTTTATTAATCAACCATATTTTTCTTTATACTTTGTTCTTGAGGTTTCATATGAGAGGTTTATGGTTTGAGCAACCCCCGGTTACCGGATGCTAAAAGCTTTATTTGGTTTGAAACTTGTTTCAAGAGCTTGTTATGCTCACCTCTCTTGCTTTTGTCGAAAATGATACAATATATACACTTTGAATTTCTTTTAGTATCATTTGAGGTTTTTATTTGAACCTTCATGAGGTTCATGATTTCACTTTATTTGATTTCATGATCTACTTTTGTTTATATTCATATAATGTTTTATGATTGAATATTGAGACGCCTTTTATATGTCTATTTGTGTTCTCAATCAATCATGTTCTATGGTGGATATTTTGTATTTTTTAAATCATTTGATGTTTGATCTTTTTTTATTTTTGAAATTGTTTTTAGGTTTTTATGTTTTAGACTCTTGTGGCGCCTTATCTTCATGATACATGCATATGTGTTCACTTAGTCTATCTTTGTATGTGAGTTGTGTTTAGTATATTTTACATTTATGCTTGCTCACATGTTTGCCATGATCTTTATTGTATATATTCCTTATGGTTTGTTGATAGGGGGAGCTATCCTTATATCTTTTTATGTTTTATATTCTCACCCATGCTTACATATAGGGGGAGCTCTTAGCTCTCATTATGTTTCCCCCCATTTTTGATGTTACCAAAGGGGGAGAAAAATGTGAGTTATATAGTATTTATTGGTTTGTTTTATTGAATTTATTATGCATATTGGTAAATTATTTATCATCATTAAAAAGGGGGAGATTGTTGACCTTCTTGTTTTGATGATGATTTAACAAACAATTTACGACAATTATTGGTTTTAGCATTTTGTTTTGTGTTGTTTAGTATACATAGGAAAATGAGCCACATTGATATTTAAGCCTATGCAAATCAAGTCAATCAATCAAGTTCAAGCGTCAAAAGATTCATTCTTGGTATACTTAGTATATGTTTATATAATGTGTGCTAATTCTATAAGCTCAAATATACACACACATTTCATTTGTGAATTTTCTCAAATATAGGTGTTTTTATGCAAAAATATATTTAAATATGTTTTGAACTATACAAACACTGTTAACATCTTTTATTAATTCCATAAAAACATTACACAAGTTTTTAGAACTTGATTTGAGCTAAATGTCAAAATTAACATGTTTAAAACATATGTATTTTTAGTGCTTTTGATTTTTTCTGAGATTTCACAAATGGTAAGAACAAATTGAAAAATTCTTTTTCCAACATGTTCATAATCATGTTTATAAACTTATCCCAAAGTTTTACATTTTTTAGAATTTATTTTCTATTTTTAAAAGGATTTTAAAATTGGTTTTCAAAAATCATACAGGTTGAAAACATGTTATCAGTTGACTGATGATATTTATCAGTCAACTGAAGAAATATCCTGCAATCTTAAAAAAAAGTTTGTTTTTTATTCTGGTCAACTGACCAGTCGACTGATGAGGTTATCAGTCGACTAATCATGCTCATCAGTCGACCGATGAGCTGCTAGTTGCCTATAACAATCAGCTCATAAGTCGACTGATCCAAGCCGTCAGTCGACTGATAAGCCCCAAAGGTTATATTTCTAGTCTTTTGTAGTTTTATCTTTTTACTAGATTTTCTTGGGTTTTGAGCTTTGGTTTTTCATCATATATATACCCCCTATTGTTTCACTTCTGAAATCATCCAAGAGGGTTTTAAAAAGAGTTTAAAGAGTTTTAAAGTTTATTAAAGCTTCTTGAGTTTGTGTTTACAAAGAGGGAGCTTACAATTTTAATTGAGGAATTCATCCTCAATCTTCTTCATCCTCTATTGTGTTTATAGAGAAGTTTTTCTAACTCTTTTCTCTAGCAATTCTATTACTGATTTTCATATTCTTATTATTGCTAGTTTGCTAATTGAGTTAGATTTCATTTGAACTCATTTTATCACACACATCCCTATTTGAGCTTTTAGTATTTCATACATTATATATTGGGTTGCGAGATTATGGTATTGTAAGAGTGAGCTTAAATTGTGTTCTCGTATATTATAGAGAACAAATCTTGTAATTGAGCCTTATTGTGAGAGTATCACTTTGTAATACACATTTACACCGAGAGGAGTGTGTGTTGAGGACGTAGTCGATACCAAGAGGAGTGACGTTGGTAATAAAGTCTAGTGAGAGATAGTAAATCCGAGCACTTGAGGGAGGCGATATGTGAGGACCTACACTTGAGGTTGTAGTTTGTGTATGTACATTATGAGTGTCTTGTAGAGTTTTCGGTGAACTAGAAAATCGAGTGTGTAGAGAAGTTCCGGCTTCCAAACCGGGTGTATCGTGATAGTGGATTCTCTCCGGGAGTGGGGAAAGGAGACGTAAGTCGGTGTTTGGGTTAGAAATTGCTGCTTTCATTGTCATCTAATCTATTACAATTTTAGTCATTACAATAAACTCAAATAAATAAAAAGTCAATCTTTTTATAAGATCTTCTTACATAATAAAAATATAAGATTACAATTCTTTCAAACAACACACAATAGATGTTTATCGTCTGTTGTTTGTATGAGATCTTTGCCTATACTGGGAACGTTGATATCCGTGGACCATCGCGGATCAAATCCGGTTGACAGATTAAAATCAAAGCTCCTACTTCACGAAGGAAGTATTCACTGAAGTGGTAATCCTGACCAAGCGAGATTACGACTCTTTTTGGGATTTAATACCAAGCTTAAGTCCGGAGGAATATGGGGGAAAGGGGTTTCAGATCTCTCGAACTCTCTTTTTGTTTATGGAGAAACTTTGCCAAGATCTACTAACCCTCTGAAATTCGTGGCTTCACTCTTAATTTTGACAGCACCTCGCCCTCTTGATATCCGCCCTGTGAAATGAGCCCCTAGGCTTGTATTTATAGGCTTCGATTAGAGGGTTTTCGAATAAGAATGATGGATTCAGCTTTATCTTTAGTTAATAATCGTGTAACCAAGTTTGTGGATGATATCCAATCAATTGGGACACTCAGGAACGAACAAATCCTGAGAAAACCCGTCAAAAATCATCAAAATGCGTTTTTGGACAAAATCTACCAAATCGGTTTCAAACGAACCGAACCGGTTTGGTTCACGCACGAACCACCATTTGGTGGCTCGACCTGGTCCGAGCCACCAATTGGTGGCTCGGCCTTGGCCGAGCTAGTTCGCGTCACCTCGGGTATTTGGGCTCTAACTCTCTCGTTTGATCTCAGAATAAGATGATTAAAGATGCATTGGAAAGCTGACGAAGAGACCTATAACTTTTATCTTTTGAGATTCTTTAGAATCAAATTGTATCATGGTCGAAATATTACCTCTTTGTGCAAACCACGAAATGGTGGCTCGTAGCCTTGCGAGCCAGTTCATACCATCTTGGATATTTTGGCTCTAACTCTCTCGTCCAATCTCGGAATGAGGTGATTCAAGATATGTTAGAAAGCCGGTGAAGAGATCTACAACTTCCGATGGACGAGCCACTCATGGTATGGGTGAGACACACATGGTGTTTCGCCCCTTTTGGGCGAAACACAACTCCTGGCTGAGTTGTTTTGTCGTTTCGTGTGTCAGGTTGACTCGTACGCTTCACTAATTCACTTCATACATTTTGTTAATTTGTAGGTGACTGATGAGTATGCGGGTCACTTGGAAGTGTCCGGTGACCGTGTTGACCACTTGGAGCTGGCCGGTGAGCACACGGGCCACTTGGCGGTAGCCGGTGAGCACGTAGGCCACTTGGCGCTGGCTGATGAGTACGCGGGCCACTTGGAGGTGGCTGGTGAGTGCACAGACTACTATGTTCGCTGATTCACTTCATGCGCTTGTCGGTGTCAGATGATCCTCTTTGACTCGGATAATCCTCTTCGACTTGGATAATGGCGTTCATTGCCTTCTCTTTATCTCGAGTTGTGTGCGGACACCTATAGGCATTTTTAGACGCCTACCGTCGGAAGGACCGAACTTCATGATCATATTATTGTGTTTGATTTGCTCTTTGTGTCCACTATTTGTTTATATTGTTTCTTGTTTATTTTGCCCTTTGCATATATATCCTTGCTTTAATTCAATTGAATATCTATTTTGCTAGGATATATTTGTTAATAAGCTTTAATCGACATTAATATCTAATAAGATTAGCATAAACCCTATTCACCCCCCCTCTAGGGTATTTTTAGATTTGAGGAGCAAGAAGGTAATTTGGGCCAAGTCCAGTTAGGTAGCTGAGTTGGCAGACATGTGCTATGTGTCGGTTGCTGAATGAGGGGAGTCACCAGGTCATTTATTATAAGAATGACAATGGGTGTTTGGTGCTGACTGAGTCCAATGAATCATAAAGACTATGTAGGCTAGGGTGATGATGATGTTGTGAGGATAGTTAATGCAAGAGTATTCAGCTTGCAAGGAGTTCGAGGTAATTGTCGTCTTTCGACTCCTCGGATCTAGGGCTGAGAAGTACCGGCTTTTGACTTGGATACACGAGATGTCGACTGAACAGTGGGCCAAGTCATATCGCTGATGGTCTATTGAGAGGTTGGTCGAGCAGTACTGCCTTTTGACTCGGTTATGCGAGATGTTAGCCAATCAAGTTGGTCGTGCCGAGTTGGATGTTATCCTGATTTTGAATTAGTTTGTTTAGGCAGAGTGTAAGGCACGTATCGACTTCTCTGTGGAGATTAATATTTAGTATTTTTAGGGGTTTAATAGTTAGCCCCTTTTAGTTGGAGTCAGCATAGGTCGGGTTTGAGTGAAATAAGACTGTGGATTTGCTGAGTCATAAGGTGCATTAATGAGGGGTGATTGAAAAGTCCCTTGGATGTGATGTTGCTTATGAAAGTACCCTAATGCCACTAGGAAAGAACCCTAGAGGGGGTGAATAGGGTTTATGCTAATCTAATCTAATTTAATGTCATTAAAAACTTATTAATAAATATTCTAGCAAATATGATATGTAACAATATATATATGCAAGGATAAGTAAACATTTTAGCACCCGGTAAACATGATTTGGGAATAAACGTCCAATAAACCCGGGGGGTCATATAAACACAAACCTCTCATCAAAACAAAGTATATAAAAAAGCGTTTGATCACGAAAGCAAATTTTCTTTAAAAAATTTGATCAAACCATATAAAGAATATATTATAAAGCAAAAATAGATGATTCATAAGCACAAACACATAAATATCATCATATAAGTGATTTATAATAAATTTAAAAGTGCATATCAAAACAAACTCTTCATAGTTCAAATTAAGATTTCAAAACATACAAGAATCATGAACTATGGATTTGAAAAAAAAACTAAAAAATTATCTTTAAGAACATGAAAACAAAAAAAATTAAAAAGAATTTGTTCTTAAAGATCAAACAAATTTTGGTACCCAATTACTATTTGGTTCCTAAGAGTCTAGGAACATGACCCCTATCGTTAAAGCTCAAAGCCCTTGGGTTATGACCTATTTGGGCACATTTAGTGTATGAACACAGTCAAAACAAAAATTATATAAGTGACCCTTCCGGTTGCAATAAGTGTAATGAAAGAGGCCCATTTGATTTTGTTGACCAAGTGGCGGTGCACGAGAATCATTTGCAAACATAGATGGTCTTTCAAAATTATTTTGCAAATGAGAAACATTGTTAAACAAACGTGGTTTATTTGAAAATTTTGGCAAGTTTGAATATTTTCTCAAATCAAAGCAAAACTTTGCTAAATGGCCAAATCTGCCATAAAAATCACATTTAAACACATTAGCATGCTTATGATGAACTTTATGAGTACGAGCATGCGAATGTGTATGTGTACCTGAAGATGAAACTACATGAGATACACAAGGAGCATTAGCATTCTTAGGTTTGTGTGCATCATAGCAAAATTTAGAAAGGTGACATTTTTGGCCGCAGATAGTGCATTTATAAACTTTGCTATATATGTGTGCATAATGAGTGGATGGTTTCGAATTATTTTCACTAGACTTGGCACACATATTCATAAGCTTCTTATGATTATTAATACATGTATTAAGAGTTGAATCTAAGGATAAAATATGATTTTTAACAACATTCAACTCATCATTAGGCACATTAGCATTAACATTAGAAGTAGAGCAAACATTCAACTCATCATTAGGCACATTAGCATTAACATTAGAAGTAGAGCAAACATGATTATTCTTAAAAGAATCAAATTCATTCCTAATAAACATGATTATTCTTAAAAGAATCAAATTCATTCCTAATAGCTACTACTTCTAGCATGGCATCATCTCTCTCATGAGTTAACCTAGCAAAGTTTGAAATTAAAGAATTATGTTCCAATTTTAATTTATCATTCTTTTCTTTGAGGATCACATTCTCATTTTAAATAGTATCAAACTTAGAAGCTAACAACTCATGATCGGATTTTAAACTAATATGCTTGCTTTTTAAATCAACAAAATTATGGTGTAATTTCTTATAGACATGCATTAATTTTTCATATGCACATGTGAGTTCATCAATAGATAAATCATCTTCGGAATCAGACTCGCTTACCACACTAGGGCTATCGCCTAGTGGTCGTGTGCATGATGCTCCATTTGAACTTGAAGAGGAAGCCTCCAAAGCTTGTCGGATCGCCTCCAAGTCCCCTTGATGTGCTTCAATAAATTTCCATAAGGTGTAAGCACTATCAAAATGAACAAACTTGTTAGATATAGATGAATCAAAAGCATTTAGCAAATATTCTAACAAAATCTTGTTCATTGTGTAGGCTGTCTAAAAATCACAATAGATAGCTTATTCAAACAAGCTCCGACAACGGAGGTCACAATCAGATGACTTCCCAATCACTGCATCCGCAACTCCACAATCGCTACAAACACGACCTCACTTCTGAGATGATTGATCTTGATGGATGCGACAACAGCACTAATATTATATTAACAACTATTAGAAATGCTGATGAGTAGTGGGATGATTTCAGAAATAAAAGGTTGGACTTAGTTGGTGAGTTGCTTGGTAGAGAGCTGTGGGCAAATATTCATCTTTAAAACACTATGGATGTTGATTCCCGTCTAGCTCCTACAACGAAAGCTACAATCAAATAGTTATCGGGTCGGTGAACGAATGTTGCGAATGGAGGGTTTTTTACATAGATCGAGAAGAGTTACAATTCAACGACACTTCCGACGACGGATGAAAACCCTATTCAGCAGTCTTCACAATCTGCAGTGAAAGTTACGATCTGACGACTTTCACACTCCCCAACAGCTAAAAGTCAGGATTACTGAACAACGGTCCTTGCAACGCTCTACAGAAGAAGTTACAAGTCAAATGGCTCCTTCTGAAACGCGGATGTCATCCCCGCGTCACCAATTTGGAAATGAAGGCGACCCTCACGTCGTCAATGCACAAGTCAAACGTGAGCGACCCTCGCGTTCAATGGTGTTCAACCAACAGCGACCCTCGCGTCGACAATGCACAAGCCAAACGCGAGCGACCCTCGCGTTCAATGGTGTTCAGCTAACACCCAACTTCGCGTCTCAATTCAAAGAACACGGAAGCTGAGTTCTAAACGCCAGAATGGGCGTTTGACTTATTCAAACATAAGTCGAACGGTTCCAAAACCGTTTATCCCACATTCTGAGGGGATTTTCACCCACGTAGGAGCGGATATAGGGGTTAGTTGCAACCTCTTATCCCCCTATAAAAGCTCAACGAACCCAACAGAGCAACGGGTTGGATTTTTGGCATCTGAACCACACAGGTTGGATTCAAAAGATCTAAACCATACAGGTTGGAGATTTTCAGTTCTCAAACAAACTCGACAGAGTTAAAGGATCGGATTTTTGATAATCAGATCAGAGGTTGGATTCTTTATCATCAAAATCACTCGGGTTTGGAGATTCGGCAACGACAGCAACGAAATCCTCGGAGATAGGATTTTTGAATCAACCTCAGAAGATCAAATCTGAGAGGATTCTTCGACAACAGAAAAAAAACAGCTTGATCATTAACCGAATTTTCGGTTCCAACAACTCTATTCACAGAGTTCAAACTCGTTCAGAGTTCTTAAACTCATTCAGAGTTATTCATAAAACTTTCCACGAAAGTTCATCGTTCCCACGAGATAAAGACGGTCGGATCGTCAACGGAGAGCAAGTTCGACGCAATCAATCGAAGGAAGCACTCCATCGCTGCCAAGAAGAACCCAGTTTTAAACAAAGGGGAAAACCAAATTCGTTTTCCTCTCTTTTGTAATCAAGTTGTAACCGAGATCAAAGGAATCAAAGTCACATTTTCTTTATTCTCTTCTTTACAATTTTCTCTACAAAAAAAAGATGGCGACTCTGCTGGGGACTAGCTTTTCCGACGATGAAGTGGTGGCTCAGTCCGACGTCCACCTCATGGGAACGACTGTAGAAACTCTCGTCGTAGAGTTTGATCAGGCGAAATACGAGGAAGCCCTATCCTCTGGATCGCTTAGCCCCAAGGCTAAGCATGGTGTCCGCAAGATCTCCAAGGAGATCAATTCTGTTGTTGAAGAGCCGAAGAAAGCCCTCTCCTTCGGCCAGGAACTCAAACTGGCTCTGATGGCGGAAGATCCCACCTCCGCGTCAGCAAGACGTGCTTCAGGCCACAAACGGCCTCTGGAGGAGACGAGTCCTGTAAACGTCAATGACGTTGCTGCAAAGGCTTTGAAACAAGCCAAGAAGAACGCCGCTCGCCGACGGAGAAGATCCATCCGACGAGCACACTTACGAGAAAGCCGATTGTTGGCCCAACGCGAAGATCGCGTTTCTAAGGATCCAACCGAACCTGGCGTCCCCAAAGAAGAGCGCTCACTGCGTGGCAATGAGCCCAACTATGAGCCTAGGCTGATACAGCTCAAACGCGACCCTGAGTGGCGCGTTGTTCATTCAAAACGCAGCCCTCAGAACGGAGCTGCCAAAACCAAACGCAACCCTCATAGGCGCGTTCCAATTGAACATGACTCTCAGGAGTCTGTTTCACAAATTAAACGCGACCCTCAGGTGCGCGTTCAAACGAAACATGACTCTCAGGAGTCTGTTTCACCAACAAACGCGACCCTCAGGGGCGTGTTCAACCAAAACTTGACCCTCAGAGGTCAGGTTCATCATTTAAACGCAGACCTCGGCCTGGTGTTTATAACTCTCAACGCGACCCTCGCGTTATTTCTCAAGAACGCGATCTTCAAGAGGTCCGTCAGGTTCAGAAAAGTCAGCGTGGCTTTAAAATTCACGTTCGACAAGAACCAATCTCACCTACCCAAGGGCAGGGGGTTCCAACTCCACCTCCAAGTCCGGGGAAAGTTTCCTCCCAAGTTCCTGATCTGCGGGAACTATTGTCGAGAGGAAAATCAGCAGCACAAGCAGCTCACTCATGTCAATGTGAGAGGCTTATCTCGGCAGTCTTGTCAGAATGCCCTTGTTGTGCAACAACACCTCGACAGTCTGTATTCGACAGGTTGACGAATGTCGTTAGACCTGCCAAACGACAACGCTGCAGCAGAAAGAAGACAGTTGAAGCGGAATACCCTCAGGTCACTATCAACATGATCGGCCGAGGGAAGGCCTCGCATACTGATTCTGATGAGTCACAAGAGAGTCATCCGTCAACTTTCCGAGAAATTTGTGACCAGTTCGAAGGAGTATATCAGAATACTCGGACCCGGACAGGAGCTATTCGCC
>NC_033797.1:74806423-74900355 GCF_001876935.1 Asparagus officinalis
AGGCCCCCTGGTTCCAATGCAGGAGACCTAGGAAGATCCATCACTGGTGCAGATTCTGCGTCTGCCTCCGATAATTCATCCTCTTGGTCCTCGGGAGGATGGTATGAAGAGGCTTCGCCCGATAAAGCTGGGCCGTGAGAACGAAGGCCAGCTCTATGCGGCAGGCCCGCCACAGACGATTCCTGTTGTTCTTCATTTATAGCAGCTTTGATGGCCTCAGCCATCAACTTGGATTTTGGCTGGTTTTTGGGAGGAGAATCCACCAGAAGTTTCCGACGAATCTGTTTATCATATTGGCCGGCTTCATCAGCAGAAAGTTTTCTTTTCCCAGCTGCTCTTGTCATAGGAGGATCAGCCGCTCGTTGTTCTTCCACTGGAACAGGCTCAGCTCCTTGTTCCTCTTCCTGTTCGGCAGGCTGACTCTCGATGGATAGAAACTCATCGATCCCCCTCAAGCGAGACGTCTTAGACCCCTTTCTTGAATTATACATATGCCTAATGTCCTTCAGGCAAGATGTATTCAAGTTGAAGTTGGGAGTCTGAGAAGCAGCGTAATACCAATTGCAGAAGCTGATGGAGGTATAGGAATTAGCAGTTTTGTGGGGAAGCTTGAAGATGGCTTTGGTACAACCTGCCACAGAATAATACCAAGCCCTGGCTCCTTCATATAAGTTGGCTATAACTGAGAGCTGAGGACGAGGGTTCCCGACATACAACTGATCATACCCAAATTGGCGAACAAACCTATAGGGTTGGTAAGGCTCGACGAAACAGTTGACGCCTTGCCGAAATATCAGATAACCTGGCCTGATGGATAGAAGCCAGTGGAAAACACCCCCACTCAGCTGAGTGAATCCATTAGGACCTGTCGTATCCTGATATTCTGCTCCATAGACACCACCCTCGAAATCAGGGAAACAGCGGTAGATATGGAAATTGGAATCCCGCGTTAAGATTTGGCGGATCCTAACCATGTCCCCCCCTTCCCATTTCGCAGACTCTAGTCGCTGCACAAATGGAATGAATGAGTCTCCCGGGGGAGAAGCTGCACTCATTATAGGAGGACAGTGGAGCACGTACCAAGCCATCAAATATGTATATGGCATCGGCACCCGGGGATTGGGAGTTTTGAAGGTCTTGTGGCCCTCGGACTCCACCTCTGTAACATCAACAAAGTCAGAGGCCAACTCCCGTAATCCATACTGCAGACAACCCACCATAGCACTGAGGAGGCTCACAGGTCTCCCATGCGCCAAGAGGACTGCTGGGTAGACCACCTCAACGGCAAGGGCATCGACCGGCCTAGTAGGGACGACGCAGCGTTTGAGCCACAACATTAAGAACCCGGCTAGCAACGCTGTATCGGAAATCGGAATCAGAGCTTGATAATGGAAGCTCTCAAACTCCGTATGAGCCGGGAAAACATCCTCTTTGGCCTCATTAGTGTAGTGAGAGGTCGCATCGTCGATCCGAGCCTGAACCTCCTCCAAAGTACTGGCAGGCAAGCGGGTCACTGAAGCTCCTTTAGTGGTCAAGTTATGGAATAAATATTCCGCCCAAGACACTTGCTTGATGCCGCCTCCACGGACCCCCGTCAGCTGCATGCAAATGTGGAAGTGACACATGACTTCCCAGAGAGTGGCATAAATTTCCGGACTGGTCTTCTTTAAAATCTGGAGTTCCGCCGAGCCCGGAACGAACTCTTCATACGGCAAATCCCCGAGAATAAGACCCGAGACTTCGTGCATCTCGTGAAGGGCGAAGCCTAGCTCCCCCACAGGGGTGAAGAAAGTGCAACTATCAGGATTATACTTCTCCAGTATGGAGAAGAAATGAAAGTGGCTCTGGATAATCCCGAACTCAGTAGCCCGCACAGGAACTAGCAATCCAGCTTGGGCAAGAGGAGTTTCCAATTCTTTCAGAACAAACTTGGTCATCTGGGCCCACCATCCCGCCGCCGGAGAATGAACCCAACCAGGAGTTCTAAATCCTTGCGCGGGAAACTCTCCTTTCTTTTCCAGGAATCTCTTAACGAAGGTCTTTGCCGGACTGGGTGCTTCGCCAAGGGGATACTCCTTAGCAAATAAACTCGGCCGTAAAGCTGTCACCTGCCGATTATAACCAACGGTGCGGACCCCATAGAAAGTCAGAGTTCCGAGAGCAACCCCATCTTGATCCTTAACCAGGGGCCAATCCATACGCCTCGGGACGGAAGCGCATTGGAAATAATCCTAACGGACGGGATTCGAGGCCATCAGCCCGCCCAAGCTCGACCCTCGCGTTCGAGTTGATTCAGCTTCCAAACGCGATGCTCACCTGCGCGTTCAAATTTCCCAACGCTGGGCTCACCCACGCGTTCCAATTCTCAAATGCAGAAGGCATCTCTGTGTTGAGACCACCATGAACAGCAATTTCTTGGTTACCAAAGCGATCAAAGCCAGGAAGAAACAAACGACTCCACTGGGGAGTCTGTTGGAGGAGTACAGATAGAGTACAGTCAACAACGGCGAAATCATCTGACTCGATCAGGCGGGAAGAGCAATCAATCCACCAAATTCTGGGATCCAAAGTATTCCGAAAATTCGTCCCAGTCAACCGCGAACTTTCGAAAACTTTGGAGGGGGTTCTGTAGGCTGTCTAAAAATCACAATAGATAGCTTATTCAAACAAGCTCCGACAACGGAGGTCACAATCAGACGACTTCCCAATCACTGCATCCGCAACTCCACAATTGCCACAAACGCGACCTCACTTCTGAGATGATTGATCTTGATGGCTGTGACAACAGCATGGCTAATATCATAGCAACTATTAGAGATGCTGATGAGCAGTGGGACAATTTCAGAAATAAAAGGTTGGACTCAGTTGGTGAGTTGCTTGGTAGAGAGCTATGGGCGAATATTCATCTTTAAGACACTATGGATGTTGATTCCCGTCTAGCTCCTACAACGAAAGCTACAATCAAATAGTTATCGGGTCGGTGAACGAATGTTGCGAATGGAGGGCTTTTCACATAGATCGAGAAGAGTTACAATTCAACGACACTTCCGACGACGGATGAAAACCCTATTCAGCAGTCTTCACAATCTGCAGTGAAAGTTACGATCTGACGACTTTCACACTCCCCAACAGCTAAAAGTCAGGATTACTGAACAACGGTCCTTGCAACGCTCTACAGAAGAAGTTACAAGTCAAATGGCTCCTTCTGAAACGCGGACGTCATCCCCGCGTCACCAATTTGGAAATGACGACGACCCTCGCGTCGACAATTCACAAGCCAACAGCGACCCTCGCGTCGACAATGCACAAGCCAAACGTGAGCGACCCTCGCGTTCAATGGTGTTCAACCAACAGCGACCCTCGCGTCACCAAGTCACAAGCCAAACGTGAGCGACCCTCGCGTTCAATGGTGTTCAACCAACAGCGACCCTCGCGTCGACAATGCACAAGCCAAACGTGAGCGACCCTCGCGTTCAATGGTGTTCAACCAACAGCGACCCTCGCGTCGACAATGCACAAGCCAAACGCGAGCGACCCTCGCGTTCAATGGTGTTCAACCAACGGTGACCCTCGCGTCGTCAATGCACAAGCCAAACGTGAGCGACCCTCGCGTTCAATGGTGTTCAACCAACAGCGATCCTCGCGTCGACAATGCACAAGCCAAACGCGAGCGACCCTCGCGTTCAATGGTGTTCAGCTAACACCCAACTTCGCGTCTCAATTCAAAGAACACGAAGTTGAGTTCTAAACGCCAGAATGGGCGTTTGACTTATTCAAACATAAGTCGAACGGTTCCAAAACCGTTTATCCCACGTTCTGAGGGGATTTTCACCCACGTAGGAGCGGATATAGGGGTTAGTTGCAACCTCTTATCCCCCTATAAAAGCTCAACGAACCCAATAGAGCAACGGGTTGGATTTTTGGCATCTGAACCACACAGGTTGGATTCAAAAGATCTAAACCATACAAGTTGGAGATTTTCAGTTCTCAAACAAACTCGACAGAGTTAAAGGATTGGATTTTTGATAATCAGATCAGAGGTTGGATTCTTTATCGTAAAAATCACTCGGGTTTGGAGATTCGGCAACGACAGCAACGAAATCCTCGGAGATAGGATTTTTGAATCAACCTCAGAAGATCAAATCTGAGAGGATTCTTCGACAACAGAAAAACAGCTTGATCTTTAACCGAATTTTCGGTTCCAACAACTCTATTCACAGAGTTCAAACTCGTTCAGAGTTCTTAAACTCATTCAGAGTTATTCATAAAACTTTCCACGAAAGTTCATCGTTCCCACGAGATAAAGACGGTCGGATCGTCAACGGAGAGCAAGTTCGACGCAATCAATCGAAGGAAGCACTCCATCGCTGCCAAGAAGAACCCAGTTTTAAACAAAGGGGAAAACCAAATTCGTTTTCCTCTCTTTTGTAATCAAGTTGTAACCGAGATCAAAGGAATCAAAAATCACATTTTCTTTATTCTCTTCTTTGCAATTTCCCAACAAACAAAAGATGGCGACTCTGCTGGGGACTAGCTTTTCCGACGATGAAGTGGTGGCTCAGTCCGACGTCCACCTCTTGGGAACGACTGTAGAAACTCTCGTCGTAGAGTTTGATCAGGCGAAATACGAGGAAGCCCTATCCTCTGGATTTGTAAATAAGCTTTTATCATTTTTACTCTCACTTGGATTTCTCCGAAGTGGGCACAATATAAGCATCTTCAATAACTTCCCATAAATCAAAATGTTTAGATCTAACAAATATATTAAATCTAGAACACCATTGGTCATAGGGGAAAGCATTGAATTTAGGAGCAATATTTATATCATAGTCTAATCTCATATCCATAATTATAATTATATGCAAGCAAGACAAATGCAATCAAAACTAGATTAGCACAAATAAGATAACTTGGATCTTTAACTCAATGTGATTAAATCTTAAATCAAAGAGCACCAATCTCTGATACTAATTGGAAGTACCCTAATGCCACTAGGAAAGAACCCTAAAGGGGGGGTGGGGGTGGGGGGGTGAATAGGGTTTATGCTAATCTAATCTGATTTAATACCAATTAAAAACTTATTAACAAATATCCTAGTAAATATGATATAACAATATATATATGCAAGGATAAGTAAACTAAGCAAGGGCAAACAATATAGTGGATGAAATAGACAAGATGCAATAGGTGATATAAGCAATGAGCACAAGTATAAATAAACACCAATGCAAGCTCAAACACAATCAAATGATCATGGAGTTCGAACCTTCTATTGGCCTTCTTGTTTTGATGATGTTTAACAAACAATTTACAACTAATATTGTTTGTCTAGTATTTGTGTTTCCTTATTTATTGTAGACAAACAACATGTTGGAGGATGGATGGAATAGAGCCTCAACGATCATATTCAATGGAGGTTGGTGGAATAGTAGAGTGAAGCTTATGCAATTCAAGTTAAAGATCAAGTTCAAGCTTCATCCGCGAGATTACCAAGTCAAGCATATTGAAGACCAATCAAGCTTGGGTAAATTAGTTTAGGGCTTATATTATGTGTGTTAATACTTCAAGCTCAATATCACACACACATGTTTGGTTTGGTTTATCGTCATTTTGGATTATAGACTTAACGATATTATTTTATATCTTTTATTAAGTTTATAAATCTATCGGAAAGTTTTCAAAACTTTGTTTAAACTCTTTTTGTCAAGACCAAGCTTTTACAAGTCCATACTTATGTGATTTTGTAAAATAATGAGATTCCACAATTGGGAAATGCAAATTAGAAAATTCTTTTTTGTAACATGTTCAAAATCACATTTTCAAACATTTTCCAAAGTTTCATCAAGTTTGAAATTGATTTGTTACGTTTAATTGAATTTACAAAATCATGGTTTTTGTTCGTGCATGTTCGTGTATGTTTTTACAAAACAGATGAGTTTTCACAAATGGAAAGTGATATTTAAGAAATTATTTCTTTAAAATGTTTATCTACATGTTTAGAAAATTCTCTCAAAATTTTACTATTTTTGGAGTTGATTTACTATGCCCAATTGATTTTACAAAATCGTGTATATCAGCAGATTTTCAGAAACTGTATATCTGTGTTCAAACATTTATTTAACTCAAATTAGAAATGATTTTTTATAAATTATTTCTCTAAAATGTTTTTGTACATGTCTAAAACCTTCTCTCAAAATTTTATAATTTTTAGAATTGATTTACTATTTTTAATTAATTTTACAAAGTCAGATACGCATATTTCCAGAATGCTGGAATTTGGGGTATTTTGGTCTTTTCAGCCTATAACGGCTAGTAACGGCTAGTTTTTGATATTTTCAATTTTTGAGGGTTTGTGGATGATTTAAGAGGCTATAAAAAGCCCTCAACTTTCATTGTTTCTTATGGATGTTTAAGAGAGTTTTAAAAAGAGTTTTACAAGTTTGTTGAAGGGTTTTTAAGTTTGTTTCAAGAGTTTGTTTGTGAAGAAAATTCCACAAGAGCTTGAGGAGATCATCTATTGGAGTTTGAGCAATCAACTATTCTTCCTCCATCTCTTGTCATCTATTGAGAAGTTTTCTAAACTCTTTTCTAACTTTACATTTGCTTAGGTATTTGATTATCATTCTTTAAAGCTAGTTTTTATATTGAGTTTAGATTTGATTATATTATCTCATTGTTACACACACCCACATTGAGCTTATTGTATTTTCATACATAGTATATTTGGGTTGGTGAGAGTTGTAATAATTGAGTGTGAGCTTTCATTGTGTTCTCATCCATATGAGAGAACAAATCATTTATATTTGTTACATTGTGAGTGTTGTAAGGTTTTCGGTGAGCTAGAGAACCGAGTGTGTTGTGAAGTTTTCGGTGAACTAGAAAATCGATTGTGAGGAGTGACGTTGATCAGTGAGCGTTGAAAACTGACACTGTGAGGTATAAACGTTATTTGGGTGAACGTAGAAAACCTGGTTGTGATAGTGGACTTCTCCCCGGGAGAGGGGAGCGGAGACGTAGGACGGAAGGTCCGAACTCCGTGATCATATTGTGTGTTTGAATGTGTTTTGGCATTTATTCTTATTTGTGCCCATTGCTCATTTTTCCATTGTCTCATTATTTATATGATCCGCTATCTAGTTCATATTGTTTACCCCTTGTGTTAGTTTTCATATCCTTGTATATATCATATTGTATATCTCTTTGGTAAGATATATCATCTTGTGTTAGTTTATATATCCTTGCATATATATTTAATAATATAGGATATATCTTATTGCTCATATTGCTTATCCTAGCTTATATTTTTGATGTATTTCATACTTTCTAGGATAACTTGTTAATTAATTTTAATTGACATACAATCGGATTAGATTAGCATAAGACCCTAATCACCCCCCCTCTAGGGTCTAACACCTTCCGTCCTACGTCTCCGCTCCCCACTCCCGGGGAGAAATCTACTACACAACCAAGTTTTCAACGCTCACCCGAATAACGTATTACACCTCACAATTTGATTTTCTATCTCACCGAAAACTTTACAATCAGTCACAATGTAAACACACTAACTACCATCTCAAGTGTTGGTCTCTAGCCCGTGTCTCCCTCAAGTGTTAGAAATTACAACCTCTCTCTAGGCAGTACCACCTACCCCACTCCTCTAGGGACGACCCCGTCTCTCACCACACACTCCTCTTGGTGTACTAGTATAATACAAAGTGAATCTCACAATTTAGACACTCAACAAATAAATTATTCTCTACAATGGATGAGAACACAATGTAAGCTCACACTCAATGTTACACAAACCCCACAACCTAAATTATACAATGTATGAAAATACAATAAGCTCAATGGTTGTGTGTGTAAACAATGAGTAAATAAAATCAACTAAACTCAATATAAACACTAGCTTAGTGAATTAATATCAAACAATATAAATGTAAAGATAGATTGAGTTTAGAAAACTTCTCCAATAAATATCAAGAGTGAGAAAGAGATAAGTTGAAGCTCAAACACCAAAGGATGATCTCCTCTTTGCTCTTGTGAAAATTTCTTCACAAACTAAACTAAACACCAAAGGATGATCTCCTCTTTGCTCTTGTGAAAATTTCTTCACAAACTAAACTCTTGAAAAACAAACACTAAACAAACTTAAACACTCTTTAAACTTGTTTAAAAACTTTCTTGATTGCCTCATAATATTAGAGGTCAAGGGGTATATATCGGCTCATGAAACAACCCCAAAAACAAAGAGAAAACATCACAAAAAGACAAAATAACGAAAACTGAAAATTCTAGAAAACTAGCCGTTATGATGCCATCAGTCGACTGACGACTTTCATCAGTCGACTGATGAGCTGACCGTTAGAGGCATTTTCCAGCTCATCAGTCGACTGACGACCTTATCAGTTGACTGACGACCTTATCAGTCGACTGATGATCTCATCAGTCGACTGGTCAGTCGACCAAAACAAAACAGAAACTTTTTGATATTCCAGATGATTTCTTCAGTCGACTCATCAGTCGACTGTTGTCATCAATCGACAGACCAGTCGACTGATAACAAGTTATCAGCCTATTTTGAAACAAAAATCTGATTTTTAAATTGTCTTTAAAAATAACAAATAAAATAAAAAAATATAAAACTTTGGAAAATGATTGTAGACATGATAATAAACATGCTACAAAAACTGGTTTTTAAAAATCACCTCCCATTTGTAAAATATCATCATTTTGCAAATATGTTCAAAACATATAAATGAAAAACACTTGTTTTTAACATTGGACATAAACCATGTTTTGAAACTTTATAAACTGATTTTATAGACTTAATAAAAGATGTATGTTATGATTGTTAATTCTATAAACTAATAACTCAATACTATGCAAAAATGAGGTTTTGCACAATATGCATTTAACAAATATGAAACATGTATATATATGTAAACAATAATATAGGTTTCATATTTATATAAACTTGTAAACTATAAAACCAAACTTGTGTATATATACATAACTATATATATACATAAAAACCAAATAAAATGTGTGTGTATATGATATTGAGCTTAGAGTACTTAACACGCATAATATAAAACTTAAACTAAATTACCCAAGCTTGATGAAGGTCTTCAATGAGCTCGACTTGGTAAAATTGCGGATGAAGCTTGAACTTGGATCTTTAACTTGAATTGCATAGGCTTCATTCCACTATTCCGCCAACCTCCATTGGATATGATCGTGAATATTTGATTCTATCCATCCTCCAGCTTATTATTTGCCTAGAATAAATACAAAATACAAACACTAGACAAACAACATTAGATGTAAATTGTTTGTAAATCATCATCAAAACAAAAGGATCTAATAGATTATGCCAGAGGACATCTCTTGGTTGTCATTGTCTCGTCTTTCGTACCTAACTGTGGGCTATTTAAAGTAGGTGTGCCTTGCCTTGATTCTGAAGAAGCCATTTCGAATTTCTAAGTTAATCTCAGCCATTTAGCTTGAAACTAATTCGGTCGTTGGGATGTTGACATCTTTCGATCTAGCTGTTTATAAGTACGGTGGCTGTGTGGAGAGAAATTTATTTATTTTTGAAAATCTACAAATCTTAACCGAAAAAGAGAATTTTGGTCATTCTTCTTCTTCCGGTGATCTTCTAAGAATATTTCGATGACATCTTCCACTCTTAACGCTCGTCAGGGTTAGTTGGAGATACTCCACTCGAAGGTGACGTTGCTACAATTAAGGTAGTTATACGAGAGGTTTGAGATCTCTCAGTCTTACAAGCTAACGGTGTTGACGAAGTTGCAGATAGATTTTGACCATGATGCGAGTCGAGCTCCGTTGTATGTAAAACATCTTGAGTGCGAATTATGCCTACCCGTATACCCCTTCCTTCACCGTATCTTTATAGTTTTAGGGGTTTCATTAATGCAAATAAAACCAAACTCAATCACGGCTATAGTTGGGTTTGTGGTCATCTATCATTGGTTAGGGTTCAAACTAACCTTGTATGTGCTTACTCATCTGGTCAACGTTAAGGTACTCCAGCATGAGGCCCACTTCCATTTTTCATGTGGTGGAAAAATTCAAGATTATCGTTGACCATCCTGAGTCGAACAAGGTCTAGAAGGAAAAAATTTTCTGGGTCTCGGGGCACAACTCTAACTTGGCTTGTTCGAATTGGCCCGAGATCATGAGGAAGGCTTTGACGACAAGGCCTCTGTCGAGTATTGAGAGCCAACCGCTAGAGAGGATCAGAGTGTATACCAACTACCACAAGATGAAACATGCACTCAATAATTCTATTTTGTGAGTAGTCGGCATCTCTTCCATGCCGCATACACCCAAAGACAATGACAGGGTGGCCAGGCTGACTCTGGGATCAGAGGGAACTATCGAGGTGTCTGCAGCTAAACCTGCCCAGGAAGAGATTCTAACAAAGCTTGCAAAACTTCCTTATCAAGATTTGGCCCCTGAGAAGGCTGCAGTGGTTCATGCTCAGGTGGCTGATGTGGCTGCTAAGTTGGCGAGGCTATCACCTATGGCCAGTCAGGTCGAGAAGAGGAAGAAGCTGAGGAAGGTTAGTGACTAGACGCCTAGAAGGGCAGTTGAGGTAGATACCAAAGTTGTCTGTGTTGATGACGGGTTTCCAGCTCGAGAAGAGGGGGTCAATCTTCAGAGGGTCGAGGCCAAGGTTGTAGGGGAGGCAATATTTTAGTGGAGACAGAGGTCCTAACAGGAGCTGGAAGGTCTCCAGATGCCCCTCGCTGAGTTGACCCACTGCCAGGGGAAGGAGTCGGCCACAGAGGGGGTGTCTCCCTCAGAAGAGTATAGATGGTCGTATCCTCATCGTGTCGATAAGGTTGACTCTAAGACATAGGACAAATTAAGGATGCCACTGATAGGATCTCCCAACGTTTGTCATCGATGTGAGAAGGAGCCAACTCTGGAGAATAGACACCAGCCTACTCATCATCTTAACATGAGGGCGTTAGTGCTTGAGACTTGGGTTTCTCAATCAAAGGCGGTGGAGCAGTTTTGGCTTTCCCACAATGAAGAGATTATGGGGAAAGTACTAAATGTATGTTTGCGTCTAAGTCTCAGGTGCTATCTGGTTCATGGGGATCTTGTGGAGCAAGAGATATTTGGTTGAATGGAGCAAATCTGATCTTTCTACCTTAAGCTTCAGAAGGAGTCAGCTACTCAGAAGATTGATCTGGAAAATGCCCTTTAGTCACTGTCTCATATAGCCAGAAATCTATCGATATTAATAAGTTCAAGCACGAACTCCATGAGTAAAACAAGAAGATAAAATTTTTAACCGAGGATGTATTGCGAGGGATGCAAGAGAGGGATCATTCTATGGAGCAGGCTAAGTCTAACCGCCACTCTGCCCGGTGCCTGAAGATCGGGCTGGAAGAGGATCAGTTGGATCATAATAAACTCCAAGAGAAGAGTGCTCAACGTAGGTCATTCTCAGTTGAGGCTCAAAGTCGCATCGCTCATCTAGATTTAGAGACTCGTTGATTAGAAATCATTAAGGGATATTGTCATAGAATTCTTAGAATGATAGAGGTGACGATGGCTTGCAAGACTGGGCATGATTATCTCTTAACACAGCTTCGAGCCAAGTTGAAGAGTGGACCCAACTGTTTCCACTATCCTCCAAGGGTTACCAACTATTTGGATACACCCTTGGAGATAGAGAAACATGGTAGGGGACTAGATCTCGGTAGTGGTGCTAGGGATGAGTCAGATGATGAGGTCGATGAGGGCTCTGCTGAGGAAACTAGGTAAGAAAATGAGGGCTAGGCTAAGGAACCTTGCGAGGATTTGGCCAAATATAACTAGGCGAGTTTGCTAGGGAAGAAGGTGAGTGAGGGGGACGAGTTGGAGGTCCAATCGACTTCTTCGCCACCTACAGCTAATGTTTCTTTTTCTCTTACTCCTGGTGAGGGTGCTAATATGCCTTAGTTTTCAGTTTAGCATCCTAGGACTCTTATACCTTCATATAGTACTTTTACTTGTAAATCAAGTTGTAAATATTTCAAAAGATATGAATAAAGATATTTTTGTCTCTCATATTTTTATGTTGGAACTATGATTTGACTTGTATGGATTAAGATAACTTGATTTTCAAACTGTTGAGTTAAATTTTCCTTGGTCTGGACTATGTATATGTCTTGGGCTAGTAGTATATGCATTAGGCTTATGAAAAGAATGTCGAGGTCTAGTGCTTATGTTTTTAATCTTAAGCATCCTGGATTGGAATCGACTCAATCGTCAAATTCCAAGCGTGCATAGGCTAGGAAGAGTTTGTTTGAATAGGCACATAAAACGGTGTTGGACACCAATGATGACTTGACTTGACAAAGGTAATCATTCCAGTAGTTCGAGTCGCCCTTATTGATGGCCAACTAATATCGTGTTTTCAGTCGATCACGCGAGTTGTTAGTCTACTAGGTTGGCCGCACATATCTGATGGGTTAGGCCCATTGAAGGTTTAAATATTCATCTGTTGGTGAGTTTCAAAGAGCATTTATGGGAAAAGTGAGGGGTTGCTATTAGAGAGGCCTTTTGACATCATCAAGGATTGTGCATCGCTATTGCTTCTATTCTTGTGTAGAGCAGCATGTTGAGTAAAGGGTGGCACTTCATTTTTCATAAGGCCCATTCAAATTTTGAGGTTGATCTCATCTGTCCGTTTTGGACTGATTCGACCATTCTAATCTCGATGTCTATCCTCTTTAGGGCTTATATATATATCTCTTCATTGCAAAAGAGACTTTCTCTACAACTTTTACCTTATCTTCTTGTTTCTGATTTATTTTTTTCTTAGGCAAGTTCGTGCCAAATTCTGAGATCTCCAATGGCCTCGGACTCTCATACTACTAGTCGCAATGAGATGAGGATTGATCTCCTCCTCCCCTTTCATTCCAAGCTCTACACGGAGGAGCTCAAAGTTTACTATGAGCGCTTTGATATCCCTAAGTTTTTTACCTTGTCAATGTCAGATAGGGCTAAATCAGTGTATCATCATAGGGGTGACAAGGTGCTCATCTACTTGAAGCACTTAGAGTATGGGCTTCGGCTACCCCTCCAACCCTTCATCCACCAGGTTTGTGAGGATCTGGGGGTAGCTCTTGTACAGATTGTGCCCAACTCTATTGCTACCCTAGTGGGGTTCACGATGATATGTCACCGAGTCGACGTCGAACGTAGCCTATGTATGTTCGACCATTTCCTCAGTGTCAAGACCATGAAGAAGGAGGGGCACTACTTCTTCTAGAACGTGAGCGGCTCCAAGCTTATGTCGAATATCCCTAATTCGAACAAGGATTAGAAAGAGAAGTTCATATGGGTCTTTGGAGCCAAACCTGCATTGTCTTGTCCAATGATTAGAGATCAGGGAGGACGTGCTGAAGCGAAGTCTACTCTCAGCTGAGAGGATAAAAAACTAGAGAAGATCCAAACATATGCTCGGTATTGAGATATTAGTAATCTCTTCGAGTTGGCTTCTCTTCGAGTGGTTGGCCTATCTAGGGTTCCTCTTACTGAAACCGATACTATTTGGGCAGTAGTCTTAGCTTTCTCTTCAAACCATTAAAGAATTTAGAGGGAGATGACCCAGCTACAGCAAAGTGGGGCTTGACTATGAGGCCTTAAAAAGCGATTAAGAAGGGAACTAGACCCCAAAGAGTTGAATATGGTAGCAGCGAAGATTGCCAAATTTGAGGCTCAATTGGTAGGGCTGAGTGCCATCGTTCAGGACGAGAAGTTTAAGAAGAGGAGAAGGAGATTGAGTAGAAGCCGAGAGCCCCAATGGGCAGTCGACAAGGCTCAAGTTGACTCGATCGAAGTGGCAAAGGAAGATGTTTCTGCTTCGAGTCCTAAGGATGGCCCTTCTCCAGACATCCCTTTCTCCAAGATAGCCGATGTAGTTATCTTGGATGAGGCTTCACCTGCTTGGCCAGAGCCTTCTCAAAGTTAGCAAGGAGTCTCTGCGCATAGTCGAGTCGAGAGAACAACTCTTGCTACATGCATTGACAATAATAAAAAACTTATGAACTTGTGTGCTAAGTCTTGTATCAACGCTTCCAAATCACTCATACACTATGCACACCAGGGAGGGGTGGGGGGGAGTGGTTAAACTTGCTGAGATCAAAAGCGGTACAGAGGAGTCTATAGCTCCTGCCTCTTTGTCTGAGCTTACCCATAGATGCGTTAAGGAGCCTGTCGAGGTGTCGAGTACAGCTACCGAGGAGGTGGCCCAGCCCCAGGCAGTTGATGAGCTACCAAGAGATAATGTACCTTTGGTCCCAGGAGGCAGCTCCTGATGGCCTTTCTGCCATCACATCAATAAGATCGACCCCCAAGTATGGGGGGAGCTTATGGATACACTGATGGGCATGTCAGGGGAAGGCTTCATGCATAGATAGGAGCATTCAGAGGATGATAAGTTCATCGCCAATAAGCCTCTTGATAAGGAGAGCTTGGTCCTGGAGTCTCGGATGGCTTAGTCTCGAACACTATGTAATTCTCCCTTTCTAGGGATGATGAGAACTTAGGGGTGATACCTAACGTTGGCCTCCACCAAGTCCCTAAAGGCTATTTGCTTCAAGGGGCTCTAATCGAGCAAGAGCTAATCTCTTGACTCGACTATGCACAAAGACTCCCTGCTAACTTTAAAATGGTGCTGGATGACAAGAGAATGACTAGGGAAGCAGCCGAGAGGAAAGTTGCCGCTTTAGAGTCTACGCGGGAGGTTTAGAGCCGTAGTGAAGGCAAATGGCATCAGAAGTTTGAGGCGAGAGAAAGCATGATCCAGAGGCTTCAGGGGCATCGTACTAAGCAATCAGCTACCCTTACCAAGCTAAAAAAAGATTGGCCATTACCATCATGAAGATCATCTAGCGGGATGGCCAAATCAAATATCTGGCTGAAGAGGTTAAGGGCGAGAAGCACACAAGACTAGATGCTCAGGAATGCGCTCTATCAAATTGCCTGACTATCGAGAATCTGAAGCTCAATCTCCAAGAGGAGCGATTAACCCATAATGCATCTCAGGACACCATCTGATCTCTAGAAGCTCGCATTGCATTTTTATAGTTGGAGGCTTGTAGGGCAGAGATTGTGGAGAAATACCACACTGGCCCTTTGGGTAAAGTGGAAGTGTCGTTAGCCTACAAAGCAGGCTTTAACTATCTTCTGGCTTTACTCCCTCCTGAGTCTTAGACCGCCCTAGACCGCATTTATTACCCCTCCTACATCTCTAACTGTCTTGACATTTTGAAGGACATAGAGAGAGAGAGGAGGGGGAGTAATGTTGGACGTGGTGATGAGGATGAAGAAGACGAGTCGAGAGATGACCAAGGTGGGATTGTCGCTACTGATATATAGCCAACCTCTGCTCCTAAGTCGAGTATTGCTTTTCTAATTCCGACTCCTAACCCGAGCAAGGCTTAATGAAGGTCTAGTGTATATTTCTTTCTTTTTTTCATTAATACAAATGTAAATGATGATGTAAATTCTATGATATATGAATGAAGATTTGAACTTTCCATCCTCTCCATTGGCGTATGCTTGTATGTTATCTTGTTCATATTTGTTTCTTTATAGTTTTGTCTTAGTGATGAAATTGGTTGCTTAAAATAAGTCATCTCTTTGAGTTGAGATGATTTTGATACGAGTGGGACGAATGTTGTGATTCGCTCTCGTACTTCACTTGTTAGTGATGGAGTGCCTTGGGTTATAAATGATACCAAGGTATTTTGTAGATGGATTGCCTTAATTTTACTTAAGTAATTAATACCAGGGTCTTTGGAGTCAAAGCCGATTGAAAGGTTGGCATGCCTTAGTTTTATCTCGATAGGGCACCAAGGTATTTTATCGATGGCATGCCTTGGTTTTACTCATGTGATACCAATGTCTTTGGAGGTGAAGCCGATTGAGAGATTGGTGTGCCTTGGTTTTATATTTATAAGGCACCAAGGTCTTTTGTTGATGGCATACCTTGGTTTTACTTGTGTGACACCAAGGTCTTTGGAGCCGAAGCCAATTGAGAGGTTGTCGTACCTTGGTTTTATCCTAATAGGGTACTAAGGTCTTTCATCGATAGCATGCCTTGACTTTACTCGTGTGATACCAAGGTCTTTAGAGGCAAAGCTGATTAGAGGTTGGTGTGTCTTGGTTTTATCTCGATAGGGCACCAAGGGATTTTGTCGATGGTGTGCCTTGGTTTTACTCGTGTGACACCAAGGTATTTAGAGGTGAAGTCCATTGAGAGGTTGGCATGTGTTAGTTTTATCTCGATGGGGCACCAAGGTCTTTTCTCAATGGCGTGCCTTGGTTTTACTCATGTGACACTAAGGTCTTTTCATTATGAGTCGACTCGATTGGGCCTCATGCCTTAGGTTTACTCATAATCACACCAAGGTCGTAGGGTACGTGTCTTGGACTTAGGTTAATGCCAGGGCTCTGTCCTCTGATGCTGAATATCATGCTTAGAGTAATAATCTCTAAACTTAATGGAAGTATACTCTCCTTCATTATCGGTGTGCAAACATTTTAACTTTTTTCCTGTTTGCCTCTCCACCATGGCATGAAACTGCTGGAAGATTAAAAACACCTGGTCCTTTATCCTCATAAGAAGACTCACATCCTCCATAATGCATCATCAATAAATATAACAAAATACTTATTGCCACCCAAGGACTCCACCTTAATAGGACCACAAACATTAGAATAAATTAAATTCAGGATATTATCTTTTTTTAGAAGGCTTACTAAAAGAAACTCTATGTTATTTGCTAAACAAATAATAATCACAATGGATGAGTAACAAACCTTTGGCAAAGGGAATGCGATACTTCTTTGCCAATATCTGTAACCCCTTCTCGCTCATGTGCCTTAGCCTCCTATGCCACAAACTGAGAGTGTCACCGTCTTGAGCCACGCTCAAAGAATTATATGAAGCCTTTGCTTGAGTCTTATATAAATTATAACATATACTTCCAATAGCCATCACAAGAGAGCCTTTGGTGATTTTACATTTTCCTTCATCAAATTAAATTTCATATCCCATTCGGTCCAAAGTATGACCCGAAATCAAGTTGAGCCACAAATTGAGAACATGCCGCACATTCTTTAAGATTAATGTGCATCCGATGTCTGTCTGCAAGTGTATATCACCAAGTCCCATAATCTTCGAGTAGCTGGTATTATCCATCTTCACATTGCCAAAGTCACCTACTTTATACAACATGAAAAGGTCTCAATTAGAGGTAGCATGACATGTAGCTCCTGTATCCCCTATCCACTCGGAATTTTAACTTGTAACATGCATACAGTCTTCTTCCCTGCAAATGAGAATAACATCCATATCAGACAAAGTAGCTATAGTGTCACTGTCAGCTTTCTTCTTCTCATCTTTCTTTTCATCTTTGTTCCCAGCTTGGTCTTTCTTCAATGCCTAACAATTCTTCTTGATATGACCTGGTTTCCCATAATAAAAACAACCTCTCCCTTTAGACTTTGATCTGCCCTTAGATGTGCCAAGACCTCTGGACTGGTCTCTATACCTACTCCTTCTCCTGTTCTTCGTGACAAGTACCTGTGAGTTATCTGTGCTGGTAGACTTCCTTTGCGTCTCCTCATTGAATAAACTACTAGTAACCATACTCATCGATAACACACCATCTAGAGCTGAGTTGCTAACTGTCACAACCAGTGTCTCCTAACTATCTGGCAAAGAACCCAATATCAATAAAGTCTGTAGCTTATCATTGATAGTCTTCTTCATAGTAGCTAATTGATTAATCAAACTCTTGAACTCATTCAAGTGTCCTGCTATGTTGCTTCCTTCTTTGAATTTCAAGTTCACCAACTGCCTCATAATAAACGTCTTGTTTCCCGCGGTCTTTTGCTCATAGAGATCCTCAAGCTTCTTCCAAAGAAACTTCACATTAGTCTCACCCGATACATGATGAAACATAATAATGTTAATCCGCATCCGAATATAATTGATCGCCTTCCTGTGTTGTTTCTCCAATTCTTTATTAGTCATCTTTTCTGCTTTGGCTTCATCTCCCTCAATAGGGTCATGTAAATCCTTACAATACAGAATATCTTCTATTTTGGACTTCCATACTTATCAATTGGAACCATCCAATTTCATCATTGTGCCAAATCTCTCCATCTTTTTTATCCCAAAGCACACCTCGAACTAGCTCTGATATTACCTATTAGGGATTTTATGGAGATTAATCTGTAGAATTAAATACTAAACGAATAATGACACTAATGAAAATACCACAAGCAAGTAAACACCAAGATTTAATGTGGTTCGACAAATCGTGCTTACGTCCATGAGGCAATCTAGAGAGAAATATTTTACTATGAATTAAGAGTACAATCCCTCCAAGTTACACCTGAACTTGAGGATTAAATCAGATGAGAAAGATAAAGTGTTACCTCTATGGCACCACAACCTTAAAACCCGTCTCACCAAAAATCTTCAACACCCGCGAAGAAACCAACACTATACTCTTGACGGTGTCATCTTTCTGAAGACAACCGCTTTTTAATCACTGCAATCGAACAACCGAGCTATTCGAAATCTCACTTTCTGTCCCCCCCCACTTTTTCTCTCTCGGGTTACTATTCACACTTTACTGTAGCACCCAAAAAAATTACAGGTTTCTCATGAATAGAATTCATTTATAAAGGAATTTTATTTTCATGTCCTCCAAATCTATTCCTATTACAATTAGATCATCCAAATTCTCTTCTAGATAGAATTTTAATTCATGTAGACTTCATGTGGGTCTTATCTTGAGCTGGACCCACAACAATATATTTCTACACATGCATTGGCAGCCAACTAAAAAAATCTCTTTCCTAGAAATAATTGGAAACCAATAAAAAGTGGTCATTTCTATAAATAAAAAAAATATTTCCTAATATTTACAGAAATGAACCAAATAGCCTCTTAGAATAGAGAATGGAAAAAAGCGGAAAACTACTTGACCAATATACCCTTTTGAAAAAATACATATTCAATTTTTTATTAGAAGTTGAAATGCTTTTCGTGATCACAAATAGTGCTATTTAAATGATTAAATATTCAATGTTCTCTCTAATTGTAGTTTGAGGTGTTAGGAGATGAAATTCAAAAAACAATATTTGCTTTAATTATTTAACATGGCTATTGTTATTTTTTTCACACGGGCTAGTAAACACTTGATTCAATCTGAAAATTTTCTTCATTATGTTACTATTATCATTTGTTCATCCATTTTTCACTGCTCTCTTCTCTTTTTTCCATATGGGAGTTTCAATTTACCTCTATATTTCACCTATATCTTAGGTATGTCAAGTGAATTGTTACAATATATGCACATGAGTAGCATATGTTTTTCGGTGTCCTTAGTATGTCTGATATCAGTGCTAGATCTAAGGATATAAAAAAGCATAACGTACTACTATCAAAATTATAAGATGAAACATACAAGTTATGCAGATATATTATTTCTAGTGCTAGTTCTAAGATTAAAAACATATAAGCAATATATAGAAACCTGATAATGAAATTGGCAAATCTTTCTCCACCCTTGTGGAATCATGTCTTTCTCTTTGATCTATGTCATGATAGAGAAAAAAACCTAGAAGCAGTAGTTTTTTTTCTGCATAGCATATTCTAAGATTTATCAAAGTGCTGTGAAGAGTAAGAGTAAGTTTGGGATATTGAATAAATTAAAATTAAAATTCAATCCCTCCCCCTTCTAATCTGTCCCCTTTAGAAGGATTAAGAAAATAACTAAAATTTGCTTATTTTTAGCCCTCCTCTCCCTTCCCCTTATCTATATCTATATCTTGTTGGATTTTTTTGTCAAAACCGCTTTCCAAAATGAGTTTTCAAACTGTATATATATTAACTACAAGTACTTTTCATAAATGCTTAGTAGCCTAGTGGAAAGTTTATGTTTTGGTATTTCAAAAGGTCCCTTGTTCGAGAAGTTTTTTATTTGAATTATTCCCTCATAAGTTCTAGTGGGTCGTGGGTTATGGGTCGTGGGCCAATGGGCCGGGGATCGGGGCTAATCGGGCTGAGGCGCTAAGTGGCGCTTTGTTAGGCGCACTTCACACGGAGGCACTGTTTGGCGCCACGTTGGCTGCCACGAAGGTTGCCTCGTAGGCTGCTTCGCAGCATGAGGACGAGCTACGTATTCGCACGAGGGTGACCCTAGCGTTCTCGTAGTTTGACAATGTTCGCTCGTTCGACGAGGTTCATCTGTCATACGAGGTTCGCCTGTTTGACGATGTTCATTCATTCGACGAGGTTCGTCTGTCATACGAGGTTCGCTTGTTTGACGAGGTTTGTCTGTCATACGAGGTTCGCTCGATCGACGAGATTTGCCTATTTGACTATGTTCGCTCGTTCGATGAGGTTCGTCTGTCATACGAGGTTTACCTGTTTGATGACGTTCGTTTGTCAAACGAGGTTCGTCTGATTTGCTGAGATGTGACCCTCACGTTTCGTAGCAACGTGTCCATTGATTACCTCGTATTCGGTAGTTACCATATGCAGCAGTTACAATAGTATTAAGAACAATTTAATACATTGATGTTACAACCTTAATTATCATTAAGAATTATAACGGTCACATTAATTGCTAATAACTCTTGAGCTGGCCTTAGAAACCTATAAATATCTCCCTTGGGCAGCTCTTGGTTGATGTTGAAAACTCTCTCGTGAGTGTGGAATACGAACGTCAGTATAGAATACGAACGTCGGTATACCCATGCGAGCTTGGAATACGAACGTCAGATTGATGTTGTTATTGTGTTGCTGCTGCAGAACTGTGCCCACAGGAATGTTTTGAACCGAAAGGTTCTGAAATCGAAGATATCTTTTGCCTTGACCAAGAGGTCTTACAGATCGAGGAGATCTTGACAGTACTGGGTTGGTACACACCAGAGTACTATACTACTGTTCCTGGAAGTAGTTTGGCCTTAGGATCTTTGCATCGGAGTAGGCCAAATATTACTTTAAGCACAACGTTTCACAAACACACAACAGTTAATTAAAAATTTTAAAATAACAGCACATCATCCTTCACTGTTCAAATCCAAATTTAACCTCAATTTCCAACATTCTTAAAGCAATATTTCTGATCTACTAATGGATCCTGTGAGGACTCTTGGAGTGGATTGTCTTAAGTTAGAGAACTTTGATAGATTTAATTTCAACGCATGGCGTCAAAAAGTAATTTTTGGGATGCAACTCCTAAAAATCTACTATGTGATTTCTGAGAAGAAACATGACTTTGAAGAAGACTCATAGTCTGAAGTCTCTTAGGATAAGGATGATCATTTCTACAAGAGTTATCTTCTTAATTGTCTGGCTGATCATCTGGCAGATGCTTACACCAATATGTTATCTGCAAAGGAAATCCGAAATGCTCTGGAGGAGCAATACAAGGATGAGGAGAAGCTTTCCAAGTCTCACCTCATTGACAAATTTCTGGACTTCAAGTTTGAAGATGACAATAAGGTTTTGCCTCAAGTTAAAGAGCTTGAAAAGCTTGTTATGAAGCTGAAAGATGAAAAGACCAGTCTTTGTCAAACCTTTATTTCTGGTGCAATTGTTAACAAGCTTCCTCCATCTTAGATGTCATTCTCCATGGACATTCAAAGAAGAAAAAGACAGGTGACTTTATCTGATTTGAAGAGGTTCATTCAGATCGATGATGAGATTCGGACTCGCACAAAGAATAAGCTCCTAGATAAGCAGAATACGTCTGCTAATATGGTGGCTACTAACTCTGAGAAGGGTACCAATTCTTCTAAGAAAAAGAAGTTTTTTAACAAAAAGAAGAATCATAATCAGAAGAACCCGAATGTTCAGAAGAAAGATTTCAAGAAGAGTGGCAAATGCTTCAATTGTGGGAAGCAATAACATTTTGCCAAAGACTGCAAAGCACCAAAGAAGGGAACAGTACACAATATTAATCAACTTGACAATTGTGTGGATATGCTCTTTCAGGTGACAACTCCCAACAAAGTCTCTGATTGGTGGTTAGATACAGATGCTACCTGTCATGTCCGCTCCAACAGAGATATGTTCTCTTCCTATGTTGCTACCAAAGAGAACGTATCAATGGCTAATCGTTCTGTTATTCCTGTTCTTAGAACTGGGACTGTGGTGCTGAATCTTTCTTCAGGGAAGACTCTCACATTAAAGGATGTGAAACATGTTCCCTCAATTGCCAAAAACTTAGCCTCTGGAAGCCTGTTGTGTGACACTGGAATGAGGCTGGATTTCCAAGGAGGAAAGACTGTGTTATCTTTTAAGAAAATGTATTTTGACAATGCATATCGTACTGATGGCATGTATAAGATCAGTACTATTGTACCCAACTCAGTTGTAAATGAAGTATCCTCTTCGTCTTACTCCTCTGTATTATGGCATAATATGCTAGGACATGTGAATTATAGAAAGCTATCTAGCATGGAGAAGTTAGCATTGCTTCCAAAATGTGGGGGTAACAAACCTGATAAGTGTGAAGTCTGTGCGCAAGCGAAGCTGACAAGGAAGCCATTTCCAAGTGTCATAAGGAGCACTAACCTATTGGATCTGATTTACTCAGATACTTGTGATTTCAAGAGCTTCGTCACTCAAGGCGGCATGAAGTACTTTATCACTTTCATTGATGACCACTCTTGCTTCTGCCACATCTACCTGCTAAAATCTAAAGATGAAGCTTTCAGCAAGTTTGTTGAGTTTCGGACTCGAGTGGAGAAGCAGCTTGGACTTCAGGTGAAAAGACTCAGGAGTGACAGAGGAGGAGAGTACCGATCTAAGGAGTCGGAGGTATATTTCAAGGAGCATGGAATCATTGCTGAAACCACTGCTCCGTATTTACCGCAATCTAATAGAATTGCAGAAAGGAAGAATCGCACATTGACCGAGATGGTGAATTCGATGCTAATCACATCCAACCTACCTACATGCTATTGGGGAGAGGCTTTGCTGATGGCAAACTGGTTTCTGAATAGAGTACCCTATTCCAAAACTGATAGTACTCCTCATCAGTTATGGTTGGGATATCCAGATCATTTGGATAGTCTCAAAGTGTGGGGGTGTCTCGCATATGTTCGAGTTCCGGATATCAAAAGGCCTAAGCTCGGACCAAAGGTAAACAGATGTGTGTTTCTTGGCTTTGCTAAAGATAGTGATGCTTGCAGGTTCCTTGATCTTGGAACCAACTACATCATTGAAGCTCAGCACGTAGAATTTTTTGAGGATAAGTTTATCAAAGATAAATGATTATTGCTCAAAGATATAGCAGGGAATGCTAGTACGTCAGACGCATCAGAGGAGCCAGGTTCGCTAGAAACTGAAAGTATCAGTGATGAAGGAGTTCCTAAACCATCTTCCAAGCGTGTCAGGAGATAGAAAGATTTTAGAGATGATTTAATCACCTATAATGTGGAAGGAGACCCACAGACTTTCCAAGAAGCAATGCAGTCAACGGACGTTCTTCCGTGGAAAGAAGCTATAGATGATGAGATGGATTCATTGATCTAAAATTACACGTGGGAGCTGGTGGATGTACCTGAAGGTGCTAGGCCTATCAGTTGCAAATGGATCTTCAAGAAGAAGCTTCGTCCTGATGGTACTATTGAGAAGTACAAAGCAAGATTGGTGGCGAAAGGATTCTCTCAAAGAGAAGGAATAGATTTCTTGGATATCTATGCACCAGTTTGCAGGATCACTACCATCAAAGTGCTTATCGCATGGGCGGTGATAAAAAGGTTCGTCATACATTAGATGGATGTGAAGACTACCTTTCTTAATGGAGATCTTACAGAAGAGATCTACATGAAGAAACCAGAAGGACTTGATGCTCTACCTGGTAAAGTTTGCAAACTTATTAAGTCTCTATATGGACTTAAGCAGGAACCGAAACTCTGGCATGAGAAGTTTGATAGGGTTGTTCGTAATAATGGGTATCAAGTCAGTGAATCTGACAAGTGGCTATACATCAAGGTCGCTGAAGGGAAGACGATGGTTATCTGCCTCTATGTGGATGATATGCTCATTGTCGGGAGTGATTTAGAGATAGTAACATCTACTAAGAAATTTCTATCAGCTCAATTCAGCATGAAGGACCTTGGAAATGCGGACGTGATTCTTGGAATCAAAATCATATACTCTGAAGAGGGTATTGGATTGTCCCAATCTCATTATATCGAGAGCATGCTAAGAAAGTATGGCTACTATGACCTGCTAGAACTGTCAGTGTCGTATGATTACAACAAGAAGCTTCGACCGAACACTGAAAGACCAGTAGAGCAGCTAAGGTACTCAAAGATAATTAGAAGTACCTAGAGCCCTAGCAGAAACCAGGACTAGCAGAGGGCCATAAATGTGCAAAGGCAAAGGCAAGTATGGTTCAAAGTGAAAACTACCACAGATGAGTTTGATCTTGTGTGATCGTTGGATTTTAGACATATGCTGGTTCAAGTCTCTGCGACACCATGAATCTATCTTCTATTCAGTTGGTCTAAAGGAGATTTAAGTCATTGTGACATCTACCTTATGCACAACGATTGAAAGGATGACACCATAACACGACACTAGTTTAAAAACTTGTGGGGGATTGTTAGATTTTTTGGTCAAAACTGCTTTCCAAAATGAGTTTTCAAACTATATATATATTAACTATAAGTACTTTTCATAAATGCTTAGTAACCTAATGGAAATTTTATGTTTTGGTGTTTCAAAAGGTCTCTTATTCGAGGTTTACCAACAGCAAGTCGAGAAGTGTTTTATTTGAATTAATCCCTCATAAGTTCTAGTGGGTCGTGGGTCGTGGGTCGTGGGCCGTGGGCTGTGGGCCAATGGACCGGGGATCGGGGCTAATCGGGCTAAGGCGCTAAGTGGCGCTTTGTTAGGCGTACTTTACACTTCGTATGGAGGCAACGGGGCAAGGTGGCGTTGTTTGGCGCCACGTTGGTTGCCACGAAGGTTGCCTCGCAGGCTGCTTCGTAGCATGAGGACGAGCTACATATTCGCACGAGGGTGACCCTAGCATTCTCGTAGTTTGATAAGGTTCACTCGTTTGTTGAGGTTCATCTATCATACGAGGTTCGCCTGTTTGACGATGTTCGTTCGTTCGACGAGGTTTGTCTATCATATGAGGTTTGCCTGTTTGACGAGGTTCGTCTGTCATACGAGGTTCGCCTGTTTGATAAGGTTCGCTCGATCGATGAGGTTCGCATATTTGACTATGTTCGCTCATTCGATGAGGTTCGTCTGTCATACGAGGTTTGCCTGTTTGATGACGTCCGTTTGTTAAACAAGGTTCGTCTGATTTGCTAAGACGTGACCCTCGCGTTTTATAGCAACGCGTCCATTGATTGCCTCGTATTCAGTAGTTACCACATGCAGCAGTTACAACAGTATTAAGAGCAATTTAATGCATTAATGTTACAATCTTAATTGTCATTAAGAATTATAATGGTCACATTAATTGCTAATAACACTTGAGCTGGTCTTAGAGGACTATAAATAGCGTCCTTGGGCAGCTCTTGGTTGACGTTGTTGTTGTGCTGCTGCTGCAGAACTGTGCCTGCAGGAACCCAGAAACCGAAAGGTTCTGAGATCGAGTAGATCTTTGCCTTGACCGAAAGGTCTTACAGATCGAGGAGATCTTGACAGTATTGGGTTAGTGCACACCAGAGTACTGTACTGCTATTCCTGGAAGCAGTTTGGCCTTGGGATCCTTGCACCGGAGTAGGCCGAATATTACTTTAAGCACATCGTTTCACAAACGCACAGTAGTTAATTGAAAATTTTAAAATAACAGCACATCATCCTTCACTGTTCAATTCCAGATTTAACCTCAATTTCCAACATATCTATACTACTTATAAAAGAGAATACTCATGCCAAAACTTTTAATTTCCTATTTTGCCTTTTTAAATTTTGATAATTCGCAATTATACCATTGGTTATAATTAATCCTTAAATAATTATTCATAATTATTTATTAAATGAACCTCCTACTCTCTCTAAGAATATTTGGTCAAGAATAAAATCATTATCAATAGTATATTATCTAATACTACATAAAAATGGTTATGTCTATATTTAAAATTTAGAATGTTGATGTTCACTATTTGGTCTACCTTAGTTGCATGTCAAGGGGCTTACGACTCTTCTATCTAAGAAGTTGAAACAACTGTATTGGACGGACATCAAAGTTTAAACCATGGGAAGACTAGAGTTTTGTAGAAACTACCTAATGTAAAATTAGAGAATGATTTGCTACATTATTTATTGCTTTGGATCTTTTGAGCACATGCTGCTAATGAGTCCAAAATTTCAGCTCAAGACTATGGATTTCTTCCCAATTAGTCACAAAATAGTACAAGACAAAGTTAATCAAATAATTATAATAACAAGATGTAGAGTCTAGTCTTTTAAAATTCAATTTGAATCAATGCATAAACTACGAACCAAATTAACTAAGAAACAACCCTTTTTTTATATAATATCTCTTTAATCTCTTGAGCGTAAATTAGATCATGCATTTTCTTTTGCTCACCATAATACCTACTAAGTCAAAACCATACAATTACAAAAGAAAAGCTCAACTAGAACTCCACTTGGATTAGAATAGAAAATTTAACAGAGCACAAGATGTCGACTTCTTTCGAGGATCAAATTTGTTCAAGCACGTGTTAGCATGGTATGTTCCTCTATAATTCAATTAGAATTTTGAAAATATATTTTAAATCTTGATTATTATAGAAATGAGTTAATTTGGTACAATTTAAATTGGTACAATCAATTTGGTGATTAGTTTTCTTTTTGAAGATATTGGGATCACTCAAATTTCAAAATATATTATAAAAATAATAAAATGAACAAATGTATCTTAAAATCTCATTAGATAAAATATTTTTAAAATTCAACCCCCTAAACGTATTTCACGGTATAATTTGAAAACACATTGTATTAAAAAAAATCTATAAATAAATCTCATTAGATAAAATATTTTTAAAATTCAACCCCCTAAACGTATTTCACGGTATAATTTGAAAACACATTGTATTATCCTTTTGATGTTACAGTGAAAAGTACAAAATAGACTTTCTTATCATGATTTCAGACAAAAAACATTAAGTAAATACTACAACCAGCATATTTACATGCATCCAAAATAAATGTTATATTTTTATTATAAAGTAGGGGCACGATTAGAAATGCATTAGGCTAATTGTATTATCCTTTTGATGTTACAGTGAAAAGTACAAAATAGACTTTCTTATCATGATTTCAGACAAAAAACATTAAGTAAATACTACAACCAGCATATTTACATGCATCCAAAATAAATGTTATATTTTTATTATAAAACATTAAGTAAATACTACAACCAGCATATTTACATGCATCCAAAATAAATGTTATATTTTTATTATAAATAAATCGTAATTACTAAAGTGATATCTTCTTAAGCTTTGGCTTTTTTACCTTCTAATTAATTACTCATTTTATATGTTACAATTTTTTTTATTTCTCTCTTCCTCTCCTTCAAACTATCTGACTTCTATTTCTGAGAAACGAATTGCTTGGGATGATATTAAAGATGGAATATATTTCTATGGAAATGCTATCACAATGATTTAGTGCCAACTTGTGAACTAGAGATTGATAAATTGCATATGAATGACATAATCAGTCTCTCTTGTAATTGTCACTAAACTTCAACAAGTGACAAGTCCCTTCGCATGATATATCTACATCATTCAAACATGTTAATTTTAGTTTTAAGTTTAAGAAATTTATTTGGGAAAGCTCTTATTAATTAGCATTTTCTTAAATAGCTTGAACCTTAGTAAAATTGAGCAAAGATGTGTCTCCAATCTCTAATATTAGATCATAATATTGCTATTTTGTTTACAGAATAAGTTTGTTTATGCATAGGGTTATAATTTTTTCACTCTATTAATCCACGTTGGCTATCTGCTATTTAGTAAATTTGATCCTTTATGTCTGTATGTTTTGTTTCAGCTTTAAATGTTGATGATTAATATAGATTTTGATAAGGTAATTAAATTTGAAACATGATATGAATTGATTCCTTTTTTGTCTCATTACCCTATAAGTTCAAGTCTTCCAGCTATTGGCCAATCTAATTATCTAAGAATCCTAGCATATAAATCTCTTATTACATCTTTTATATAGATTTCATGAATATTGGTAAAATCTAAACCAACTTAATTGCATGAATATTGGTAAAATCATCGATTGACTTCATCATTTTACGGTCTACATTTAAAATTTTTAATACTGAACAAGTATACCCACAACGCATCGTGCACTTTACTAGTTAATTAAAAATTATGAACAAACATAGATTTTTTATTGTCAGAATTCTAATCATCTCAACCACTCCCCTCATTTCTTAAAAAAATATATCCAAACCTATTGTAGAAGTTTGGAGTATTAGTTACTTGAATCCAAATGCCAACCGAATCTAGAGTCGACCAAAACTATATTTGGGTATAAGTATTCAGTAATCCCTCCTTTATATCATACATCATACATCCTTTAAAAGCACGAGTTCGGAAAAAAAAATTTAGATAAATATGCCCTTATAAAGTTTGAACTACCCTATCTATAATCAAATTCTAATTTTCAAAGTTTATATTAAAAAGAGTACTTTACATCTAAATACAATTTAGGTAAGTTGTTAATCCGAAAGAAAATTGTAACTGGAGCAAATTAGAGATGTCAAGTTATCCACGTACATATCAAAAATTTAATTAAAAAACTTACTGAATTAGGAGAGGAGATAGAGACTTGGATATCAAGAAGTATTTTAGGATAACGTTTAATCAATGGTAAATAAAAATCATGATAGAGCCTTGTGATGTTATTATAATATTGTTTGCCTTGGATATCAGTTGTTATCTTTGAAGTAAATTACAGTTTAAAACTTGATAAAATTCCCAATGAGAAGATAGGAATAATTATTGGATATTTTCTTTGAACTTCACAACATCCCTGATTAAACTTTATACTCACCAACCCCGTTTTTTTATAACAAAAAATCCCCAATTGATTAAATATTCTAATTATGATCAAATCCTAATAAAACTCTAATTATGATTATTATCCTATCACATGCAATATCTCATGCCTATATATAAACCAAAAAATTACACAATTTTCATAGTAACTTCATCTCCTTCAACATGTATGTTTCTTTTTTATATTTTCATGATTATTCTTTAAAAATATTATGTAATTAATTTAATGGTGATATTTGTTTTACACTACAATTACTTTTATTACAATTAATATTTTTTCCAACTTTATTCAATTTTCATGCAGAATTTAAAGGATTAAGGATTGGATTGTTGCAGATTCTCCATCTATCAAGGTAAATCTTCATGTTTGATATTATTTTAATTTAGATTTATTTGATTATATATTTATTTAGATTTATTTTATTGTTTTACACCTTTTCTTTTTAATTAGTTTCTGTTTTTGCATAGTGCATACGATCAATAGAGTATTAAGATATTAAGCATATGTTTTTTGTAAGAATATTACATGACTAAAAATTGAACTATCAAACAGTAAGCCTAAGTTGTTACCAAAACACACCCTGATAATGTATTTAAAATAAATAACTAATCCTTGGATTGCTTTCTCTATGTTTTTTCCCTTCTCGGCACCATTGGGAATGTTAATTGTCGTCATGCAAAAAAATTCATAGATAAACAAATAAATAAATAAATATTAAATTTAAAATATCAATATTTGATGATCTAGGACTGCAAGAACTTGGGATGCTTTAATTTAACAAGTCTAGGTGAATCCATGTAATTTTAGGTGGTCAATTGATCTCATACAAAAAAGAAAGTAATAAAATTCAGAGAAATTTCCCAAACTCAAGTGTTATCATATTTCATTATCCTCTTTCTTTATTACAAAATTTTAATTATTACGATTAGGCGTTAAGTATTCTGAATAATTGCACCCACTAAAGTAGACAAGAAGAAAAAAAGATTAATGCCCTAAGGACCCAAAATATGGGACCAATGGGTGTGACAGGTGATGTGTCCCTCTCCTATTGGATAATGCCTTTAGTGTCTAGACTTCATAAAGAATAGTTTCAGTAAAAATTAAAAAAACAACAAAGAGAAAGAAATTAATTTCTGGTGAAGATGATAAAAAAGCCAAGCGCATTTTGTTATAATATCTGTCCTAATATATTGTTTACATAGCTTGAGTGTTTTAGAAGTCATCACTAATACAAGAAGTTGAAAAGGAGCAATCAAGAATCTTAGTGAGGTTACATTAATAGAAAGTTATAAGTAAAGGCAGCAACAACTTAAAACTCTAGGAAATTACAACTGATACAAAGCAAAAAGTGATTATATTTACGGGGGCCTACTAAACAAAATCTAGGCAAATTTAACAGGAAACCTGTCAAGTAGGCTTCAATCTTTTAGTTTAATGAAGTAATTATTTAAGGATTGTTTTGATATTTTGGGAATTCTTGCCACTTTCCTCACTTAGCAACACAGAGCACACACAGTTTGCAAGTTAAAGATATACAGGAAATGAATAGATAACAGCCGTCAAATTTTATGCTGCTTTGGAAACCGTGATGAATCAAAATAGGCTGCTAAAAGCCACAATACATAAAAGATATTAAAAAACTTAATTTGAACTCACTTGCAAATGTCGTGGAAGAATATTAATAAATTTGAAAGATATTAATGGTGCTAATCCAATTGAAGGGGAAAGATATTTATAAATTTAAAAGATATTAAGAAACTTAATTTGAACTCACTTGCAAATGTCTAGAAGTTCTTCATCAATAAGAAGCCTATAGATTACATGGTGTGAGGAACATATTTGGGCAACACTAGCAATACTTGGGCATTACATAATTCTGAAAGGCATAGAATTTAACCTCAAAGGTTTTATTGCATGCAAATGGGCTTCCTAAGGCTACAATACATATTTGTGCAACCTCTTCCCTTGATATTTTCCCCTGTAATCAAATAGAATTTCAGTATGCTTCTCTGTCCTTTCTCAAATAAGTAATCAAAATATATGCTCACGGGTTAACACATTCTTACAATTTGGTTAAACAATTCATATAGTTGATGACCTTTACTGAATGACAATAACCAATGCACTTTCACTTATCAAATCACACACCTGTGTAAAAAATTGTAACAAACATTACCAATCTTCTGCGTATCTGTTATTTTAAAAATCATGCGGCTAAACTACTCTGAATGCAAAATCCGAACTGTGAGAAGTAGTTAAATAATTCAATAGTATACTCAATAGATACTTTGTAGCAGCTATCATCTCAATTACTTACAATTGCTAGGCTTGGCTTTTCACACATCCAAGCCTGTATCGCCAGGTAATATTGCCAATCAATCATACTAACTTAAAAGTAGATGTATTTCAGAAGAAGAGTTATGAAGTGAGTTGCGATCTTGCTTCATATAACTAACAATCACATAAAAAATAGATTCAATTAAATAACAACTGCTATCATTTTATGAGATCCAAAATCCACATTGTGAGAAGTAGCTTAATTATTTAAATAATTCAATAGAATTAATTAGAAAGCAGCACTACTAAGGAGGTTTGAAAACCCACTAAGTTTAAGAATACAAATACCAAATATGAACTATGAACTATGAATAGAACACTAAACATAATGATAGACTGAAACATGTATAAGTTCAAAATTAATTAGAAAGCAACATAATAGTTCATAGTTCATAGTTTCAGTCTATCATTATGTTGCTTTCTAATTAATTCTGATTTACACGAGTTAGTTCCCCAAATAAATCAGATAAATCAGTATAAATCAGATACAAATAAACGAAACCACTTTGATTTTACACTTAAACATTAAAAACCCATATAGATTTGATGAAATTAAACAAAAAAATCATTAAATCCCATAAAAAGAAGCTCACTTAATAGTAGCCGGAGCTTCCTTCCGGAGGCGGCAGCGGCGAGTAGTAGTAGCCGGAGTTTCCTTCCGGAGTCGGTGGAGGCAGGTAGCTGTAGGTTGGTTCCGAGGATGAATGTCGCGGTTGAGATGGATGCGATGGTGACGGACGACAGTTGATGATGGAGGTGGAAGCTGGGAGGTAGGGGTAGGGACACTCTCTTGACTCTGAGCCTTGAGAGTGAAAGGCAGAAGAATTATTAGTATCCCTAGATTTACAAATAAATCATTACTGTATCCTGGTCTACGAAATCCAGGTGCGTAAACAGACGGCACCCACTGTTTACAAAAAATTTCATAACACTTGCTAATTTTAATAACACTTAAGTTTTCGTAACACTTGCTATTACTAATAGTTAATTGTTTTATTAGTAAACTTCAATATAAGCTCTTCTTAATTTTATTTACTCTTTATTCTTGGATATAATCTAATTTATTACGATTGTTAAAAAAATGCATGTTGTTTGACTACTTACTAAGTACCATCAAAATTATTGTTTAGAAAGAATAGTTGACTAATTTATTCTAAACTCCCTTGATTAAGGTGAATTATAAGTTTTAAGTATATTTTTGTCCCCTATTGTTGTTGATATAATTTTCATATGGTTTTTCATTTTCTGACACATGTTTTTTTACCTATACGATAATATCATCTCAATTCCAATTTTGTACTCAAGATTTATTCCATAATTACGAGTATCAGGTTAGTGTAGAATATCAATAATTTTTTTTTTATTATTGTGATAATGATTATAGTTGATTGTTTACTTTTGAATTTTCATGAAAATTTTCACTAATTTGTCCAACTATCTACATTGCTCATATATATTCATAAATTAATGGTAATATGACATATGATTTTCCTTTGTAGAAATTTATTCTCTAGTTTTTGGATATCATAACTACTATACAACACTTTCTCTCCTAAAATGGCTTCAAGCCAAGGTTTGCATTAAACTCAATAATAAATTATTCATATATTATTATATTAGTATGTGTATGTATTTGTAATACTACATGAAAAAAAATTTTAACAGAAGAGAACACTCCAATACCCAGAATTAAAAAGACTAAATATTCTCGGTTGAGTGATGAGCAAAAGAAATCTTACATTCAGAGAATTCCGGATAATAAGAGAAAGCAACACAGTAATGACTCTTCTGGTAATACTATTAATAGCAAACGAAAACATAAAGTTGGCCTATTTTGTGGAGCCCTTCTACTAGCCTATGAGCATGAAGGTTGGTGTACATATACTTTATAGTTTATTAAAAGAGCCATATAACATTATATATTAGTTTATTAAATATTTATATTTGTTCTAGGGAAAATTCTTCATGAACTAGTATGTTCTTTACTATATAAGCTACGCACTCCAATGTATTGTGCATATTGTGGATTCAAAAGTTTGAACATAAGCCTCCAACATTTTGTTGTCACAACGGTGAGATGTGAATATTTCAAATGAATTATTTACCCTTTATACAATGCAAACACTAGAGGCAATTGAGTTCCAAAGCCACACCAGAATGTACAACAGTATTTTCTCATTCACATCGTTTGGGGCAAGATTTGATAAAGAGCTCGCATCAAATAGAAAAGGAGTTTTTACATTTAGAGCACAAGGACAAATATATCATAATCTTCCAGCTCTAATTCCAAAGGAAAATAAGTCTTTATACTTTCAGCTTTACTTCTATGATACAGATAATGAGTTGCAAAATCGTTTGGGAATTCTAGACAATGCAAATATGAGTGAAAGCATAACTAAGAGCTTGATGGATATATTACAAGGAAACCCCTATGCAAAGTTCCTTCGCAAATTGAATGATTATCAATCTTTTGAAGAGTTAAAGATACTAATAAATAATGACATTGCACTAGATTAACGTGTTTGCAACTCACCAACAGCAGATTAGGTGGCTGCAATCTGGGTTGAAGGAAATAATGACAACGCACCATTTGAGGGAGATATTATTGTCCATGCACACTCAAGAGGAAGACATCAAGTGAAACACTATTTTGGCTGTTATGATCCACTGCAGTATCCCTTACTCTTTCCAAATGGAGAGGTTGGATGGCATCAAAATATTAAAAGAAGGGATAAATGCGATATTAGAACTTACAATCAACAAAGAACTATAATACTAACTTCAATATCTCCACCTACCTTCACATCTGCAGAAGACATATTTAACCAAGAAAGTGAAGGTAAATTTTAATTCACATTTCTAAGTAATATTATTATATATGAACATAGATTAACGCCTAAATTTACAAGCGTCAAGGCACCAAAACCCGAAAAAGTCTCATGCCGAGATTATTATTATCATAAGCTCCAGATAAGAGACACTCGACAATCTTTTATACTTACATCAGCAGGTCGTTTATTCCATCAATATGTTGTTGATATGTACATAAAGCTTGAAACAACAAGGCTTGATTACTTTAGAAATAAACAATCAGAAATCAGAGCAGAGTTATTCTAAGGCATTGTCGACAGTGTAGCTGCCAACGAAGCAAATGCAAGCCAAGTGGGCAAAAGAATAGTTCTTCCATCATCATTCATAGCTGGTCCTAGAGACATGCGTCGTAGATACCTTGATGCAATGTCATTAGTACAACGATTTGGAAAGCTAGATCTTTTTATAACAATGACATGTAATCCAGAATGAGAAGAGATCATTGAGCAACTACATCCAGGCCAAAGCCATAATGACAGGTCAAACCTAACCTCAAGGATATTTCGAGCAAAGTTCCAAGACTTGAAAAATCAACTATTTAAGAAGGAGATCTTTGGGAAAGTTGTCGCACATGTTCATGTGATTGAGTTTTAAAAAAGAGGGCTACCACATGCACATATATTAATAATTCTTATTGCACATGTTCATGTGATTGAGTTTTAAAAAAGAGGGCTACCACATGCACATATATTAATAATTCTTATTAGAGATCACGAGATCACATCATCAGATCAGTATGATAAATATGTATCTGCAGAAATTCCAGATTAATCCAAACACCCGATCCTCTATGAATTGGTAAAAAAACATATGATGTACGGACCTTGTGGAGAGTTGAACATGAAGAACAGTTGCATGCAAAATGGAGAATGCAAATATCACTATCCTCACGACTTTAGCTCAAAATCAATTCAAGCAAAAGATGCTTACCCAATTTATAAGAGAAGGAATGATAACAAAACAATGTTGGTCTGCAATAAAATCTTTAATAATAAGTGGGTTGTACCTTACAATCCATATTTGCTGACACATTATAATTGTCACATTAATGTTAAAATATGCTCAGGCATTAAAGCAGTGAAGTATCTTTACAAATACATATACAAGGGTCATGATAAAGTGGCAGTAAACATTGAATATAATGAAGGAGGAAGACTTGTGAATGAAATCAAAAATTTTCAAGATGCAAGATATGTATTAGCTCAAGAAGCTTTGTGGAGAATATATGAATTCTATCTTAATGAGATCTACTTAGCTGTCATCAACTTACAACTACACTTGCCAAATCAATAGTTTATTTCCTATTGGAAAAATCAAGACCTATCGAAGCTCATCCGCTGGGACCATGTCCACAAGACGATGCTTACAGAATTTTTTACACTATGTTCAAAAATTAAAGAAGCCAACAAATCAAAACAAAAAAGGACCAAGAAAAAGAGTTATTATATTGTAAACTTCCCGAATATTATGTTTAGGATTCGACAACAAAATGTTGGAGTCTAAGAAAACAAAGACAGGTGATAGGCCGTATAAATGGTTCTAATCCAATTAAAAGGTTTATTAGAATTCAACAAAATGTAAACTTACACCTTTTACTTACTCACATCAGATGCCCCACCTCATTTGAGAATCTATTGACCGTGGATGGAATTCAATGCACATCATTCAAATATTTAGCTAAAAAATTAGGTTTATTAGAATCAAATAATATCATCAGAGAATGCTTAGATGAAGCCGTCATCTTTCAAATGCCAGCAACCCTTCGCCGCCTGTTTGCAACCATACTGGTTCACTGTGAGCCGACAGATGTTAATAAATTATAGGATCGATACATTGACTCATTATCTGAAGACTTCTTAAGGAAACCTGGTGCTACGAAAGTTTCGATTATAAACGACACCCTTTGCAACATTAAATTCTTCTTAGAGAGCATGGCAAAGGATATCAAGAAATTTGATTTACCACCTATTCAAACTAACCCTCATTCAAAAGGAAGTTCATACCCAAAAGAAATTCAAGATGAACTCAATGTACAATTTCCAGATGAAGACCTCAATGCTGAATCATCACTCAATTCAGAATAATATAATGCATACACTTCCGTACTATCACGAATTCAAGGAAATAAAAGCGAGATTTTCTTTATTGATGGGCCAGGAGGAACTGGGAAGACATTTTTATACCATGCTTTGCTAGCCAAACTAAGATCAGAAGGGTTGATAGCTCTTGCTACAGCAACATCAGGCGTGACAGCAGTAATAATGCCCGGAGGCCGAACAGCACATTCTAGATTTAAGATAAAAATCCCAACAACAGAATCATCTATGTGTAGCATATCCAAGCAAGATGGAACCTCAAAGTTGATTAAGATAGCTAGATTAATAATTTGGGGTGAAGCTCCAATGGATAAACGTGTGGCAATTGAAACATTAGATAGAACATTAAGGGATATAATGGATCAAAATGAACCATTTAATGGCAAAATAATAGTATTTGGTGGGGATTTTAGACAAGTTTTACCAGTAGTACCCCACGCAACAAGATTACAAACTGTTAGAGAAAGTTTAGTAAGCTCATATTTGTGAAGCAAAATGGAAAAGTTGAAGCTATCGAAAAATATGAGAGCAAGACCAGATTCAACATTTAGCGAATTCCTTTTAAGAGTAGGAAATGGAGATGAACCGACAGTGGCTGATAACCTAATAGCATTGCCCACTTTTTTTTTGATAAAGAATCAAAGTGATGATTTACCGGAAGATTGTCTAATAAATGCAATTTTCCCATCTTTAAATGAGAACTTCAAATCAATTGACTATATGAAAGATCGAGCTATCCTGGCAACAAAAAATGAATATGTCGACTTGCTAAATGATAGAATCATAAAACAATTTCCAGGTGAAGAAAAAGAATTCTACAGCTTTGATGAAAGAGTTGATGACACTAATCATCACTACCAGCCAGAATTCCTAAACACATTGCTACCAAATGGACTACCACCCAGTTGATGACACTAATCATCACTACCAGCCAGAATTCCTAAACACATTGCTACCAAATGGACTACCACCCCACAAGCTGGTATTAAAGAAACATTGTCCCAGAATTCCTAAACACATTGCTACCAAATGGACTACCACCCCACAAGCTGGTATTAAAGAAACATTGTCTTATTATTTTATTAAGGAATCTGGATCTGACTAATGGGCTATGCAACGGAACAAGAATGGTATTCCAAGATTTTAATTGTAATATAATCTATGCTAAGATCACAATGGGCCAACATGCAGGGAAAGAAGTTTTCTTGCCAAGAATATCATTATCTCCAGCAGAAGATGAAGGGTTCCCGTTCAAGTTCAAACAAAAGCAATTTCCAATACGGCTATGTTTTGCAATGACAATCAATAAATCACAAGGACAAACAATTCCTCATGTAGGCATCTATCTACTGTAGGCTGTCTAAAAATCACAATAGATAGCTGATCCTCATCAAGCCCCAAAGATGGAAGTTACGATCAGACGACTTTCTAATCGTTGTATCTGTAACTCTACAACCGCTACAAACACGACCTCATTTCTGAGATGATTGATCTAGATGGCTGCGACAACAGCATGACTAATATTAGCAACTATTAGAGATGCTGATGAGCAGTGTAATGATTTCAGAAATAAAAGGTTGGACGTAGTTGGTGAGTTGCTTGGTAGAGAGCTGTGGGCAAATATTCATCTAAAAACACTATGGATGTTGATTCCCGTCAAGTTCCAACGACGAAAGCTACAATCAAATAGCTTTCGCGCCGGCAATCGAAAGTTGCAAATGAAGGACTTTTCACATAGATAGAGAAGAGTTACAATTCAATGACACTTCCGACAACTGATGAAAACTCTATTCAGCAGTCTTCACATTCTGCAGTGAAAGTTACAATCTGACGACTTTCACACTCCACAACAGCTAAAGCCAGGATTACTAAACAACGGTCCTTGCAACGCTTTACAGAAGAAGTTACAAGTCAACTAGCTCCTTCTAAAACGCGGATGTCATCCCCGCGTTACAATTCTGAAAGTGCAGGCGACCCCCGCGTTTCCAAGCACAAGCTAAACGTGAGCGACCTTCGCGTTCGTAGGGGTTCAACCAACACCGACCCCCGCGTTCCCAAACTACAACAAACCAAAACGTGAGCAACCCTCGTGTTCAATGATGTTCAGGCAACACCCAACCTCGCGTCTCAATTCTAAGAGGCGATGTTAGGTTCTGAACGCCAGATTGGGCGTTTGACTCGTTCAAATACGAGCTGAACGGTTTCAAAACTGTTTTCCCACGATCTGAGGAAATCACGCCCACTTAGGAGTGGATTTAGAGGGCAATTACAACCTCTTATCCACCTATAAAAACTCAACAAACTCAACTGAGTTGGAGGCTGGATTTTTAGAACGGAAGAGTTGGCAGCAGGTTGGGTTTTCAGGATCTCAAACACTCAGGTTTGGCGATTCAACAGTAGCAGCAGTAAAATCCTTGGAGATAGGGTTTTTGAATCAAATTCAGAAGATCAAATCTGAGAGGATTCTTCAACAACAGAATATAAGCTTGGTAATTAACCGAATTTTTGGTTCTAACAACTCTATTAATAGAGTTTAACTCGTTCAGAGTTCTTAAACTCATTCAGAGTTATCTATTAAACTTTCCACAAAAGTTTATTGTTCCCACGAGATAGAAGACGGTCGGATCGTCAACGGAGAGCAAATTCGACGCGAGCAATCGAAGGAGGCATTCCATCGCTACCAAGAAGAACCCAGTTTTAAACAAAGGAGAGAATCAAATTTATTCTCTTCTCTTTTGTAATCAAATTGTAGTCGGAATCAAAGGAATACAAGTCAATTTTCTTTGTTCTTTTCTTAGCAATTTTCCCTACTAACAAAAGATGGCAACTCTGCTGGGGATTGGGTTTTTCGACGAAGAAGTGGTAGCGCAGTCTGACGTTCACCTCATGGGAAGCACTGTAGAAACTCTCGTCGTGGAGTTTGATCAAGCTAAATATGAGGAAGCCTTATCCTCTGGATCGCTTAGCCCCAAAGCTAAGCATGGTGTCCGTAAGATCTCCAAGGAGATCAATTCTGTTGTTGAAGTGCCGAAGAAAGCCCTCTCCTTCGGCCAGGAACTCAAACTACCTCTGCTAGTTGAAGATCCCACCTCCGCGTCAGCCAGACCTACTTCGGGCCACAAACGGCCTCTGGAGGAGACGAGTTCCACGAGCGTCAACGACGCTGCTGCTAAGGCTTTGAAACAAGCCAAGAAGAACGCCGCTCGCAGACGAAGAAGATCCATACATCGAGCACACTTGCGTGAAAGCTGAATGTTGGCCTAACGCGAGGACCGCGTTTCTAAAAATTCACCCGAACCTAGCGTTCCTAAGGAAGAACGCTCACTTCGCGGCAACGAGCCCGACTATGAGCCTCGGCTTATACAGCTAAAACGTGACCCTGAGTGGCGCGTTGTTCCTTCAAAACGTAGCCCTAAGAAGAGAGCTGTCAAAACTAAACGCGACCCTCAGGTGCGCGTTCAAACGAAACATGACTCTCAAGAGTCTGTTTCACCAACCAAACGTGACCCTCAGGGGCGTGTTCAAACAAAACATGACCCTCAGAGGTCTGTTTCATCATTTAAACATAGGCCTCGGCCTAATGTTTACAAATCTCAATGCGACCCTCGTGTTATTTCTCAGGAATGCGACCCTAGATCCGTTTCTCAAGAACGCGATCTTCAAGAGGTCCGTCAGGTTCAGAAAAGTCAGCGTGGCTTCAAAATCCACGTTCGACAAGAACCAATCTCACCCACCCAAGGGCAGGGGGTTCCATCTCCGCCTCCGTGCCTGGGGAAAGTCTCCTCCCAAGTTCCTGATCTGCGGGAATTATTGTCGAGAGGAAAACCAACAACACAAGCAGCTCACTCATGTCAATGTGAGAGGCTTATATCTACAGTCCTGTCAGAATGCCATTGTTGCGCATCCACACCCCGGCAGTCTGTATTCAACAGGTTGACGAACATTGTTAGACCCGCCAAACGACAACGCCAATACAAAAAGAAGACAGCCAAAGCGGAATACTCCGAAGTCACCATCAACATGATCGGCAGAGGAAAAGCCTCGCGTTCCGATTCTGACGAGTCGCAAAGAAGTCATTCTCCAACTGTTAGGGAAATTTGCAACCAGTTCGAAGGAGTATATCGGAATACTCAGACTCGGACAGGAGCTATCCATTCGGTTAATTATCAAAGATTGGCCAAGGGAGTCGTTTCCGATGATGAACATTCAGCAGTCGCTGAATCTCAATCTTCAAGTTCTGTTGTCGCACGCGAGGTCTCCGCTTACACGATAGGGAACCATGAAGATATAGCCAAAAGAGTGGACGAACATCACGTCATGCTCCAGGCGCAACAGGAGACACTTCTCCAATTAAAGGATATGCTGGCCCAGCTTCTCGCTGAAAAAGGCCAAAAACCCGAGTCTTCCCGGAGAACTATGTCAAAGGGAAAGCAAAAGGCGCACGAACATTCGGATCGTGAGACTCATAACCTAGAATCTTCTTCCGAAAATGAGAAGGAGATGGAAAAAGAGCTGTATCCTCAGTCCACCAAAATGGATGAACTAGAATCTCGCCTCAATGCAATCGCCAACAGAAGTGAGCTCCGTGAAGAAGGAGTAGTACGGCCTTACCCTGCTGAGTGGGATACAGCCCCCTACCCACCGAAATTTAAGGCCCATACCTTACAACCGTTCGATGACACAGGATCGCCGAATCAGCACATCTACTACTTCAAATCCCAAACTGGAGATGTGGTAGCGAATGACGCCATCCTGACCAGGCTATTCTTCGGTACCCTTAAGGGTGTCGCTTTTGAATGGTTCATGAAACTGCCTGCCGGATCCATCCAGAAATGGATAGACCTGGAAAGGCTATTCTTGGCCAGGTTCTTTGAGGACGATACAGAGGTCTCAGTCCCAACTCTTCTCGCCACTAAGCAAAGGAAAGGAGAGTCCATCAAGGCCTATGTGGAAAGATTCCGCAGCACGAATGGTTCATGAAACTGCCTGCCGGATCCATCCAGAAATGGGTAGACCTGGAAAGGCTATTCTTGGCCAGGTTCTTTGAGGACGATACAGAGGTCTCAGTCCCAACTCTTCTCGCCACTAAGCAAAGGAAAGGAGAGTCCATCAAGGCCTATGTGGAAAGATTCCGCAGCATGGCATTGCGATGCCCCTCAGGTATGACCCAATCAACTTTGGTTGAAACTTGCAGGCACAACCTGCAGATCCAGCTCCTTGCTCAGATGGGGGTAGCAGAGTGTCGCTCCTGGAGACAACTAGTTTCATAAGGAGAACAAGCCGAAGAGATAGTGGCGCGAGTTAAAGCTGAAGAAGAGCCGCAACCCAAGCCACAGCAGCAACGTAACCAGAACAACGCCCAGCGGTCTAAGGGAAAGGAGACTTTAGCAGCTGACTACACGCGAGTACCACCGCCTAATAAGCAAGGCAAGGCGCCCAATCAACAAAGAGCGCCCAAGCAATATTCGTTTAAAGAGGAGCATGTGGATACCTTATTCCAGTTGCTTCGAAAGAACAACAAGCTGCAATTGCCTGAGATCAGGAAGCCGGATGAAGCAGGGAAAGTGGATAACACTAATTATTATCGTTACCACATATTCCTTGGACATCCTACCAAAAAATGCTATGTCTTCAAAGACATCTTGCAGAATTTGGTAAATGCTAATGTGCTCACCTTAAAACCTGAGCAGAAGACCGTATCCACCAATATGATAGCGGTCCAATTTGGTGACTTCTCTCCGGTGGTAACTGCGAACGGCGTTATTCCCATTCGCAAGGGAGAAATGCACTTGAAGAATGTCGACTTGCATAGTTAAAAAGACAGGGGGTTGGTACCCCTCACTACCCTAAAAGGGGAAATCATGTGGGTCCACCCTGATCTGCTAAGAGATCAAGAATGGACGAACACCTCGTCCAAAAAGAAGGGAGGCAAGGCTAAGTCTTCCAACATGATTAGCCCCTCCATTACTAAAAATGATGACCACCTCAAACCTCTTACAGATTCAGAAGAGAGAGGATTGCCCTGGTAGCATACCCAGGAGACAACCCTGGCACTCGGTCAGGAAAAGCTTACCTGAAAGACTACGACCAGAATGCTCAAGAAATTGAGGAACAGCACCAAGACGCTGGGGGTTCTGTCCCGAAAAAGCCGGTTGATAAGGGGAAACAAAAGGACCTTCGGTTTAACAAAAATCTCCACCAAGAATCCGGGGAGTCGAGCGCTCCCTTCTAATTCAATGTCATGGCACAGTTGGCCAATATACCGGCCAAGATTACTCTATATGAGCTTCTGAGGTTGTCCAAAACTACCAAGGAAGCTCTGATCGAAGCCTTAAAGAATACGGAGAGCTTCATTACTCAAGTCACTCCGATCCCTGAAGCTTCTGAAGATCAACCTTGTCTGCAATGCCTACAAGCAGCGAGAAGTCTACCACACATATCATTCACTCAGGAAGATATGCAAGTCAAGCATGAGCATGACCGACCATTGTACTACATAGGGTATATTGGATCCTCCGAAATCAGTCGTGTTCAAGTTGACCCAGGCTCAACACTCAGCATCATGCCTTATAGGGTCATGCAGGTATTAGGGATTCCTATGCACCGACTGCACACCACCCAGACTACTATCTTTGGGTTCAATGCAAACAACACCCGACCTCTGGGAAAGATCAAGCTCAGGTGCCAGATCGGAGATCTTAAGTTTGAAGTAGCATGCTACATCATAGATGCGGACACGTCCTATAATCTTTTGCTAGGACGACCATGGATACATGCAAACTGTATTGTCCCATCTACTCTACATCAAGTCATGAAGTACGCTAATAACGAGGGCGAAGTTCGAACCTTAATCGCAGAAAAATACCCCTTCCGAGGGGTGGAAAACTTCCATACCGACTCCGTCTTCTATCTGGAATCCCAGAAGAAAGAAGATGTGGACAGCGGTAACGAAGCTGACATCGAGCCAGATCCTGATGAAGATTGTCCTTGGGAATTAAACTTTGACATAATGGGTCAGGGTGAGAGTAATAATAATGTACCGAGTGAGGGCGAGTGGTGCATTAATGAAGATTTCATTTTAGCGTACTTGTCTGATGTCTCTCCTAAAAATGAACAAATAGAGAATGATTCTAGTGCAGGTACCAACCCATGGCACGTACTGTGCGCAGAGGTGTCGCTCACTTTGCCAATCCAGTCATCCTTCACTTCAGATGAAGAAGTGGAGGACGCACAGAAGGCTTTCTTCAAAGTCTCATCCAAAAGGAAAGGGCAGAAGCCGATCTGTTTTGGTAAAGTCAAACCCGAACAACTCAAACGAGGAAGTTCAGAGGAAGATGATGGAGTTCCCCAATTCCATTACCACGAACCTAATTCTATATACTTAATGAAACGAATGGGGTATAACTTTAATGAGAAACAGTGGTTGAACTTCGGGAAAGGAAGACGAACCCCGATCCGAATGTCTCTCACTCCTGAAGGAAAACCTCCGGACTATTATCAAAAAACCGGAAGAGGCGTAGGTTACGTTACGCCTCCCCCTGCCTCAGAAAACAAAATCAGTAATTACCTGCGTCACGACTATTCATCTGAAACATCTTCATACGAGTCCGACGTCAGTGTTGGACCTTTCTTTAAAAGCTTGACTGTGAACATGGTTTCAACTAGTCATCCAGATGAAGACGCAGGGGGTGATGAAGGGTTAATCGAATCAACCAATGATCCTTGGATCAAACGTCTTAATATCTTGTGGGATATGCGATTCGAACAGCGCGAACCACCCACTGAAGATAAAATGGTCCAGGTTAACATGGGAGATGAACATGACCCTAAACCCATCTTCATAGCCGAAAACCTATCATCATCCGAGAGAGAGGACCTTATATCTCTCATTCTAGAATATATAGATGTATTCACTTGGAATTATGAAGATATGCCTGGCCTTGACCCGAAGGTTGCCATGCACCATCTCAACATCGATCCGGATGCAAAACCCGTTAAACAACAACAACGCAGGTTTCGTCCAGAGATCATGGAATCAATTGAGTCAGAAGTTAAAAAGCTTATAGACTCGGGTTTTGTTAGGGAAGAGCAACACCCTGACTGGGTGGCCAACATTGTTCCAGTTCCCAAAAAGAACGGTAAGGTCTGGATATGCATCGATTTTCGTGATCTTAATGCAGCTTGTCCAAAAGACGAGTTTCCTCTTCCTATCACTAACGTCATGATCGATAACACTTGCGGATATGAAAGAATGTCTTTTATGGATGGATTCTCTGGATACAATCAGATCAAGATGCACTAGGAAGATGAAAAACACACTGCTTTTAGAACACCACTGGGGGTATATTGCTACACAGTGATGCCCTTCGGCCTGAAAAACGCAGGTGCAACATATCAACGTGCAATGAACATGATCTTTCATGAACACCTTCGAAAAAAGATCGAGTGCTACGTTGATGATATAGCAATAAAGAGCCAATGTAAAGATGATCATCTTGCAGATCTGAAGACAATGTTCGAGATCATGCGAGCACATCAGCTGAAGATGAATCCAACAAAATCGTTTCTCGGAGTTTCAAGCGGAAAATTCCTAGGATTTATCATTACTTCCAAGGGAATCTCCCTTGATCCAGAGAAAGTGCATGCCATCTAAGACATGCCACCTCCAAAGAATCTCAAAGAGCTCAGAGGTTTGCAAGGCAGACTAGCCTATATTCGAAGATTCATATCAAATCTTTTAGGGTGTTGCCAACCTTTCTCTAAGCTCATGAAGAAAGGAATATCCTTTGTTTGGGATGCAGAGTGTCAAAAAATGTTCGAGGAGATCAAAAGATATCTCACTCAACCGCCAGTTCTCGTGGCCCTGATATCAGGAAAGTCATTCCTGTTGTATGTGAGAGCCATGGACCATTCTCTTGGAGCTTTGATGGCCCAGAACAACGATCAGGGTCAAGAGCAAGCCATCTACTACCTGAGCAGGACTATGATGGGAGCCGAACACTGGTACAATCCGGTCGAAAAAGAATGTCTCGTCTTGGTATTCGTAATTCAAAAGATGTGACATTACCTAGTTGGACAAACAATTCACGTCATCTCTAAGGTGAATCCCTTGAGAGTTCTGATGACAAAACCGTCATCTCTAAACTGTCGACTCGCCAAGTGGGCCATTCTCTTATCATAATATGACATGCAATTCATGCCGCAAAAGGTGGTCAAGGGTCAAGCACTGGCAGACTTCTTAGCCGATCATCGAGTGTCAGGAACGTCTAAGTTTTATGAAGAATTACCTGACGAAGTCGCCGAAACTTGTGTTACTCAAGAAGCTACGCAAGTGTGGAAGTTATTCTTCGACAGTGCATCCAGAGCAAACCCTCATGGAGCAATTACCGCGGGAGTAGGAGTAGTGCTAATCTCTCCGAACGGCCATGTAATCCCAAGGGGATTCTCCTTAATCGAACCTTGCACCAACAATGTAGTCGATTATAATGCTCTGCTATTAGGAATACAATTTGCCGAAGAACTAAATGTTCGGCATTTTGAGGCTTACGGTGACTCTCAGCTCATCGTTAATCAAGTCCGAGGAGAATACGAAGTACGTCATGAGGATTTGATCCCGTATTACTTCGCAGTGCTAGAGCAAGCTCAAAAGTTCAAAGGATTCTTTATCGAATATGTACCACGAGCTCAGAATGCGTATGCAGATGCTCTAGCCTCCTTGGCAACTTCATTAGCATTGCCACCGGGAGCTGAAACAATGATTCCAGTCGCGGGGCGGAAACTATGCTCTTCCAAGATCCCCATGGAGGAAAACCCAGACAAGACGACGTCAGGAGAAGTCTGTACGACATTTATGGAGTTCAAATCTAGGGATTGGCGATTCCCGTACATCGACTATGCCGTATATGGAATTCTGCCAGATGACCCTAAGGAAGCGGCCTCTGTCAAACGAAAGGCCCTCCGATTCTATTACGACACAGTCTCTCAAGTCCTGTATCGTAAGTCACATGATGGAGTTTTGCTTCGATGCCTTTCCCGGAAGGAAGCGAAAGAGGCCCTTAAGGAAGCTCACGACGGAATGTGCGGAGCTCATCAGCCCGGAGCTAAATTAGGAGATCGCCTTCAACGAATCGGCTATTATTGGCCAAAGATGTTTTCAGACGCGGTTGACTATGCTAAACATTGTCACGATGGGGACTTCATCCACCAAGCACCAGGGAACTTACACCCCACATCGACGACTTGGCCATTCAAAATGTGGGGTATGGATATCGTCGGACCGATTTCCCCTCCGACGTCCAAAGGACACCGGTTCATTCTAGCCATAACCGACTATTTCTCCAAATGGGCAGAGGCAATCCCGTTGAAAGAAGTCAAGACTTCAAATGTAATCAAGTTCATTAAGCATCACGCCGTCTACCGTTTTGGAGTCCCAAGACGAATAGTTCACGACAACGGGACACAATTCGTCAGCTTTGGGTTTCAAAGATTTTGTGACAAATTTAGAATCCAAAGTGTTGCATCTATGGCGTATTATCCACTAGCAAATGGTCTTGCAGAAGCTTTTAACAAAACCATAGTGAAGCTTCTCAAAAAGTTTGTTTCCAAAAGCCGACGCGATTGGGACGAAAGACTCGGCGAATGTTTGTGGGCCTACCGCACGACAGTAAGGACCTCTACAAGAGCCACACCTTTTTCTTTGGTATACGGCTGCGAGGCTGTATTACCATTAGAAATCCAGATCCCTTCTCTGAGAGTTGCTATTACAACCGGGCTAACAGAAGAAGAAAAACATCAACAACGTCTGCAAGAACTTGAAGCCTTAGACGACAAACGAATTCAAGCTCAGCAGCAGATTGAACTATATCAAGCCCATATTGCCAAAACCTATAACAAAAAGGTCAAGGAACGGATTTTTAAGAAAGGCGACTTAGTTTTGGCCAACAGACGACTCATGGTGATGACACACAAGACCAAAGGGAAGTTTAATCCTAAATGAGAAGGGCCCTTCGTAATAGAACCGGTCTATTCGAACGGAGCATATCGCCTCATCGATCAAAAAGGAGACAGGCTCATGATGCCAATTAATGGGAAATTCCTTAAGAGATATTTCCCATAAATCATGTGGCCCCCTAAACCCTGCTAAATCAGGCTGGGGGTTGCCTATTCATAGTATAATTCTATCTTGTATTTCGTCATGTTAACAATACACCTCTGACGATTGAAATTTTCTGGAATTATTCTAAATAATCAATAAAGAGAATTTCGATAGCATTCGCATTATTTTTCATTGTCCTGAATCAGATTTCAATAAAAGAGATGATGAAAGCCAAAATGATGTCATTTTCATTCAATATTGTCAATCTGGATACAAAACGAAGATAATTGAAATGAAAATGATACAAACTTATTCCCTCCGCTAAAAGCAATTCAAATCCTAAGCGTTGGGGCCCATCAGGCTAAAAGACTTGAGTTTAGACTTCAAAGCCAATATTTTCTTTTCACGAGCCTTTTTGATTTCCTCTGTTATCTTGTTTTTGAGCTCTTCTTCATTGGGTACTGCTTCTGCAATCTCTCACCTAATCTTATTGGCAGCCACAAGTTCATCGCCATACCCTTGGAAAAGCCCATCACAGTAAGTAATTAACCCTTTGAAAACTTCCATATCACCAGCTAGCTGAGCATTTATCTGAGGTATCCCAACACCAGCACGAATGAGTTCTGCTGCAGTATCCCGGATTGGCGATACAAGATTCCGTCTCAGACAGACTTTTCTGGAGGGCCTCTTGGTGTTGTGTTTTTAAAGCTTTGGCCTGAGAAAGAGCCTGATCCACTTCTGGCCCTATGTCGTCACGCTACAGCATTGAAAGGAATTCCAATTCATATTCCAGAATAATAATGCTCTCGCGACAATGTTCAGTCCACAACGCATTCCCCTGGTCCTTAATCTTAGCGAGACACCCTAGCAGATGGGGTTCAAAGACTTTGAAACTCACGTCCCCGAGACTAACGACATCGATAGTCATTTGCATCCAGTACTCTAATTATTCGATGAGCTTCCTTAAAGTTTCTGAGCTTGGGGGTGGAGCAGTCGGCGGATAGATAAAGCAATTCTCATAGTCAGTGCGAGTGGAGGTGTGCGCAGCTTCAGATGATAACTTTTCAGTCGTATTCGGCACCGAACCTGAGGTAGCCGGTTCCTGCTCATCTGTTGTCGTTCTAAGATCTGGAGGACCAGCTTGAGGTGTTACAGCCTCTTTGTTCTCGGGAAGTCTACCAGGTGCAGACTTCATCGCGTCCCCCATCAATTTAGCCCTCTTGGAGTTCTTGGCGGGGACAGCCTTTCTCTTGCGAGTTCTCCTGTCATATTCACCTTCCTCTGCCGCAGTAAGGGCCCTCTTCCCCGATCTCAAAGAACGAAGTTCAGGAGTAGGGGTCTCTACAGGAATCTCCTCAGCCACCTTATCTTCAGGAGCAGGAATTCCTTCAGCCACCTTATCTTCAGGAGCAGGAATTCCCTCAGCCACCTTATTGTCAGGAGAATTCGCAGTTGGCAACCCTTCTTCAGTCCCTGCATGAACCTCTTCCCTAGAAGGCTCAATGATAGGCAACTCCTGTGAGGCTTCAACTGTTCCGGAAGCCTCTTGTTCACAGGAGAGATACTCCTCTATCCCTGGCAAACGACTCTTAGCAGAACGACTTCTCGATTTATACAAGTCCCGAATCTCGCTTATGCATGAAGTATGAATATCGTATTCTGGGATTCGAGAAACCTTACCAAACCAGTCGCGAAAGTCCGCAACAGTAGAACAGCCAGGCGGTGAACTGGGCAAGGTAAAGTGCGCATGGGTCTCTCCGGCAGAGAAGAAGAACCACGCACGAGCCCCTTCGTACAGATTCCCGATTTGGGCCAATGCCGGATTGGGATTACCGACATAAAGTTGATCATATCCGAATTGTCTGGCAAATCTAGAAGGTATGTAAGGTTCAATGATACACTTCTCCCTCAAGCGGTACACCAGATAGCCTAAACGGATCATCTCCTCTAATGAAGACGAACCCTCAAAAAGAATGTCTGAAAAGTTGGCATTCTCTTTAGCTCCGTCAAAATTAGGGGCACAACAGAAAATTTTATAATTGTCTCCCCGAGATAAAAGCTGTCGAGCCCTGACTATATAAGAATTAGTCCACGTGGCCGATTCCAACCTCTGTACAAAGGGAACATAAGCATCATCGCCCTCAGATGCTCCTGTCATCAATGAAGGGCAATGCAATACGAACCAGGCCACCAAATACGTATATGACACTGGTACGCATGGTGGAGAAGCCTGCTTAACCTTCTTCCCGAAAACCTTAACGCCCGCGGCTCCGAGAAGTTCGGAGGTCAACATCCGTAAGCCGCTCTGCATGCAGCTTACCATAGCAGTGAGAAGACTTATGGGTCTCCCATGCGCTAGCAAAACAGCTGGGTATACAACCTCAGCTAATATTGCCTCTACTGGTTTAGACGGTACTACACACCGTTTCAACCAAATCATGAAAAAGCCTGCAAGAAGAGCCGTGTCAGAAATAGGAACTGTGGCTTGGTGGTGGAAACTCTCAAAGTCAACACCAGCCTCAAAGTCGTCCTCTACAAGCTCTGTCTTGTAAGTAGCGCCGGAAGCTTTAATTCGGGTTTTAGCATCCTTAAGAGAAATGGCTGCAACACGAGATACAGCTATGTCTTTCCGGTTCAAATTCTGAAAGAGGTATTCCACCCAAGCAGTGTGCATGATTCCCCCTCCGCGCATTCCGACGACCTGAGCACATCAACTCCCAGAAAGTAGAATAGACTTCTGGATGCGCCGCCCTCAATAGGGAAAGCTCCTCGGTGGTAGGGATGAATTCTTCGTATGGTATTTTACCCAGGGGCAACCCCGATACCGCTTGCATCTTGTGTAGAGCAAAACCCAATTCCCCTATGGGTGTGAAAAATGTGCAGCTGTCCGGGTTATATTTCTCCAATATTGCGAAAAAATTGTGATGGCTTTGCATAACCCCCCGTCGAGTAGCTAGCACGGGAATTGTGAGACCTGATTGAGCGAGTGACTCCTTAAGCTCCTCAAGAACGAAGTCAACCATATGGGTCCACCAGCCTTCTTCTCCGGAACAAACCCATCCTGGGGACCTGAACATTTGGGTAGAGAATTCACCCTGAGCTACAATGAACTGACGAATGAAGACATTCGCTGGACGCGACATCTTAGAAACGAGATCCTTCTTCTCGAATAAGCCGGGTCTTAACCCCTTGAGTTGTTCCCCGATTTGTGTACGAGCCCGCCGACCAAATCCAAGCGACACATTTTCTTTCTCTTTAACTATGTCGAAGGTCAAACCCCGACGACAGCTCACATTCAATAAGTAAGAGAGTGGGTACATCCTCTTCATGTTGGGGAGAAATAAGAAGCGATTGTTAACTCTCCGTAGCAATTTGGAGTCTTCCACATGTACAAGATGGTCGTCGATTGCTATACATTCTCCGAATATGAATGTTGGTTTGGGAAACTGAGCACGACCAATCGGGGTCTCCATGTCCAAGTCAGTGATTAAAATTCTGAGAGTAGAGCACCGGGGGAATTTAATTATCTCCGTTCTCTCCGAATCAGGGAAAGTGCACAGTGGAATTCTACCCTGAAGACTGAAAACTTCATTCGCGTTAGGACCGCCAATATATCCAAAATGATGCTCTTGTGAAAGTGGCATGTTTGGAAGAAACACTGCACAATCAAAAAGCAGAGTTTAGCAGTCAGAAAATGTAAACATGTGAATTTTGATATTTTGGCTAAACCAACTTTTGAAACTTTACAAAATGATTTTATAGACTTGAAGAAAGATGTAAACTATTATTATGAAGTCTATAAACAATGAATGTAATATTTTATCAAAATACAGATATAATGCACTAAAACATGATTTCATTTAACTAACTAAAATTGATATTGATGAAATCATATATATGCATATGAGTATGAAACAAAAATATGTTTTCTAATTATATTCAATTGTTTCATAGTAAAACTTGAAAACTATCAAACCAAAATATATATGTATATATATAACTATATATATACAAAATCAAAACCACAGTGTGTATGTGTGTATATGATTGAGCTTAAAGTACTAACACGCATAATATAAAACCTAAAACTAATTTACCCAAGCTTGATTGGTCTTCAATAAGCTTGACTTGGTAATCTCGCGGATGAAGCTTGAACTTGATCTTTAACTATAAATAGCAAGTCTTCACTCCACAATTCTGCCAACCTCCTCTTGATATGATCGTGTAGGCTCAATTCCATCCATCCTCCAACTACGTTGTTTGTCTACAATAAATAAGAATACACAAATACTAGACAAACAACATTAGTGGTAAATTGTTTGTTAAAACTTTCTTAAACTTAAAGGCCAACATCATTGGTTAGTTGGAGAGCTGAAGGCAATGGGGTATTTATACCCTCTCAAAACTCAGCCAAAACTCCCAAAACAAAATTCCAAAAACACCCCAGCAACGGTAACAAAAATAACCGTTGGAAGCAGTCAGAATGAGCGGCGGTCGACCGAAGAAATTCGCGGTCGACCGACAGAAACGATCGGTCGACCGATGGAAATTTTCCCGTCGGTCGACCGATGAGAGCAAAACCACGAAGAAAACTTTCTGGATCATCGTCGGTCGACCGGTGCGGTCGACCGATGGAGTTTTTCGGTCGACCGGACCGGTCGACCGACAGACTCTCTGTCGCCCAGTGAACACGAGAACTTAGGTTCGGTCGACCGGTTCGGTCGACCGAAAACTGACATATTCAAAAACTGTTTTGCTGATTTTAAAATGCTGTTTAAAAATATCAAATAAATTCCAAAAAATGTAAAACTTTGGGGAATGATTGTAGACATGTTAATAAACATGCTTCAACGACTGGTTTCGAAAAAGGACTTCCCAAATAAAAAATATCATCATTTTGCAAGATAGTCCAAAACACGAAAATGTAAACATGTGAATTTTGACATTTTGGCTAAACCAACTTTTGAAACTTTACAAAATGATTTTATAGACTTGAAGAAAGATGTAAACTATTGTTATGAAGTCTATAAACAATGAATGTAGTATTTTATCAAAATACACATATAATGCACTAAAACATGATTTCATTTAACTAACTAAAATTGATATTGATGAAATCATATATATGCATATGAGTATGAAACAAAAATATGTTTTCTAATTATATTCAATTGTTTCATAGTAAAACTTGAAAACTATCAAACCAAAACATATATGTATATATATAACTATATATATACAAAAACCAAAACGTGTATGTGTGTATATGATTGAGCTTAAAGTACTAACACACATAATATAAATTCCTAAACTAAATTACCCAAGCAATGATCTTGATCTTCAATAAGCTTGACTTGGTAATCTCGCGGATGAAGCTTGAACTTGGATCTTGAACTTTGAATAGCAAGGCTTCACCGACATTCCGCCAACCTCCTTTGGATATGATCGTTGAAGCTCTATTCCATCCATCCTCCAACAACGTTGTTTGTCTACAAAACATAGGAATGCACAAACACTAGACAAACAACATTAGTAGTAAATTGTTTGTAAATATTTCTCCCTCTTTGACAACATCAAAAAGGGGACAAAAGAATTAAGAGAGCGAAAGCTCCCCCTACAAATAAGCATGGGTGAGTATGAAGCAAGTATAGGGATTGCTCCCCCGATCAAAATGCCATATAAAATATAAGCAATTAAAGATCATGGCAAATATGTGAGCAAGCATAAATAAAAGATATGCTAAAAATCATTCACATTCAAGAGATAATGAGAACATATATAAATATATCAAGATGAACATATTGTCTCATATCAAAAACATAAAAACCATGTATAAAAGAGATTTATGAAATCACAAGAAGGAAGACATGAGAATCATGTAAAAAGTTTTCAAATGAAAACAAATCAACCAAAATAAATCATAAATCAAAGTTTAAATCCAAAAACGATGTTTGATCAATCAAGAAAATTTTCTTTGTGGGATTTGATCAAACCACATATGGAATACATTATAAGGCACGAATAGATGATCCATAAGCACAAACACATAAATATCATCATATAAGTGAAATATAATGAATTCAAAGTAATAATTAAAAACAAAATCTTTGATAAAGAATTTCAAGAGAGTCAACAATATATCAAGCTCTTAAGCTTGTTCCAACTCATATAATCATTCTAGCATCCGGTAAACATGATTTGGGAATAAACACCCAATAAACCCGGAGGGTTATGTAAACACAAACCTCTCATCAAAATCAAGGCTAGGAATTATGAAAACAAAAGAATTTGACCAATAAAAAGAATTGTTTTCATAAAAGATTAAAATACATTTTTCAAAACCAAGAAGAAAGTAAAATAAAAACTACTAAAATTCTTGGTTTAAAAAAAATTAAATTTGTTTTGGTACCCAAGAACTCTTGGTACCAAAAGATTTAGGGACATGACCCCTATCATTCAAGCTCAAAGACCTAGGGTTATGAACCCATTTTGGCACATTTAGTGCACGGGTCCGGTCATAGCAATAATTATGTAAATGACCCATTCGATTGCAATAAGTACAATGAAGAGGATGCATGTGGTTATGTTGACCATGTGGATGTGCACGAGGAACATTTGCAAGTAAAGATGTTCTTTTAATATTATTTTGCAAATGAGAAACATCATTAAACAAAGGTGGTCTTTTTGGAGCAAATTGCAAATTTGGAGTGTTTTGCAAATCAAAACAAAATTTAGCAAGATGTCCAAACCTACCACAAACCTCACATTTAAAAACATGTGGTCTACTAGATACATTTGGCAAACGTGATTTTCTTTTCAAATCAAAACAATATTCGGCCAAATGAACAAAACGACCACAAAACTCACATTTGTACATATGGGCATGTTTATGATGATCTATACGTGTGTGTACATGTGAGTGTGATGATGAAGCTTGATGGGATGCACAAACATGATTAATCTTGATGGGTTTTTGTGCATTATAACAAAATCTAGCAAGGTGGCCTTTACGACCGCAATTAGTGCATTTATAGACTTTGTTATACATGTGTGCATAGTGTGTAGGTTTCTTAGAAGAGTTTGCATTAGACTTTGCACACAAGTCCATAAGCTTGTTATGATTATCAATGCATGTGTTTAAGGTTGAATCTAAACAAGATATGCGGTTTTTCACATGATTCAACTCATCATTAGATACAACATCATTGATAATAGAAGTAGAGCATGTATGGTTATTCTTAAAAGAATCAAATTCATTTCTAATGCATTCTACTTCTAGCATGGCATTATTTGCATGAGTTAAGCTAGAAATGGATGAGATCAATTTTTCATTTTCCAAATTTAACATATCATTGTTTTCTTTAAGCATTATATTTTCATTTTCAATGATGTCAAATTTGGACACTAGCTTCTCATGATCGGATTTCAATTTTACATGCTTGCTTTTAAGATCAATAAAATTATTTTGTAATTTTTGGGCATGTTTATGATGATCTATACGTGTGTGTACATGTGAGTGTGATGATGAAGCTTGATGGGATGCACAAACATGATTAATCTTGATGGGTTTTTGTGCATTATAACAAAATCTAGCAAGGTGGCCTTTACGACCGCAATTAGTGCATTTATAGACTTTGTTATACATGTGTGCATAGTGTGTAGGTTTCTTAGAAGAGTTTGCATTAGACTTTGCACACAAGTCCATAAGCTTGTTATGATTATCAATGCATGTGTTTAAGGTTGAATCTAAACAAGATATGCGGTTTTTCACATGATTCAACTCATCATTAGATACAGCATCATTGATAATAGAAGTAGAGCATGTATGGTTATTCTTAAAAGAATCAAATTCATTTCTAATGCATTCTACTTCTAGCATGGCATTATTTGCATGAGTTAAGCTAGAAATGGATGAGATCAATTTTTCATTTTCCAAATTTAACATATCATTGTTTTCTTTAAGCATTATATTTTCATTTTCAATGATGTCAAATTTGGACACTAGCTTCTCATGATCGGATTTCAATTTTACATGCTTGCTTTTAAGATCAATAAAATTATTTTGTAATTTTGTATAGGCATGCAATAATTTCTCATATGCACAAGCGAGTTCATTGATGGATATATCACTTTCGGATTCCGAATCGCTTACCACACTAGGGCTATCGCCTAGTGGCCGTGTGCATGATGATGCTCCACACTCACTTGAAGAACAATCCTCCAAACTACGTCGGATTTCCTCCAAGTTTCCTTGATGTGCTTCTATGAATTTCCATAAATTGTAAGCACTATCAAAATGAACAAATTTGTTAGAAAATGATGAGTCAAAGGCATTAAGCAAATATTCTAACAAAAGCTTGTTCATATTAAACATTTTATTATCATGATTGCTCCACTTAGATTTCTCTAATGTGAGCACAATATAAGCACAATCAATAATTTTCTATAAGTCAATATTTCTAGATTCAACAAATAGTTTAAATCTAGAAGCTCATTGTGCATAGGAAAAATTAATAAATTTAGGAGCAACATTGGATTCATAGCCTAAACAAAATACATTCATATTCAAGATATATATATGAACATATGCAAGCAAGACAAATGCAATCATAACTAGATTAGCACAAATAAGATAACTTGGATCTTTAACTCAAGGTGATTATACCTTAAATCAAAGAGCACCAAGCTCTGATACCAATTGTTAGACCCTAGAGGGGGGGTGATTAGGGTCTTATGCTAATCTAATCCGATTAAATGCCAATTAAAAACTAATTAACAAGTTATCCTAGCAAGTATGAAATATCACAAGATATATGAGCTAGGATAAGCAATGTAAACAATGAGATATATCCTATATGATGAAATATATATATATGCAAGGATATATAAACTAACACAAGGGGTAAACAATGTGAACTAGATAGTGGATCATATAAATAATGAGCTAATGACAATGGCGATAAGAAATATAAACACAAGTATAAATAAACGCCAAAGCACACTCAAACACAAGATATGATCACGGAGTTCGGACCTTCCGTCCTACGTCTCCGCTCCCCACTCCCGGGGAGAAATCCACTAACACAATCCGGTTTGGAAGCCGGAACTTCTTCTACACACTCGGTTTTCTAGCTAACCGAAAACTCTACAACTCACACTCTTGCAATCACACTCTACACCCACTAAGTGTTGGACCTAGCCGTGTCTCCCTCAAGTGCTCGGTTACAACCTCTCTCTAGGCACGTCAACTGACGCCACTCCTCTTGGGACGATCCCCGACTCTCACCACACACTCCTCACTCGGTGTACAAGTGTATTACAAAGTGATTCTCACAATAAGCACAAATATAACAAATGATTGTTCTCAAAACAATGTGAGAACTCAATTAAGCACAACTCCTAGTCACAAACCCACAACCCAAAATTATACTATGAATGTAAATACAATAAGCTCAAAAGGTTGTGTGTGAACAAAGAGATATAAATCAAAACTAAACTCAATGTAGTTCTAGCTTAATAACAATGATAATCAAATATATAAAAGAGCTAGAAATAGAGTTTAGAAAACTTCTCAATAGATCAAGAGGTAGAGGGAGAATAGTTGGATGCCCAAACACCAATAGATGATCTCCTCAAGCTCTTATGAAATTGATTTCTCAAAAACAAACTCTCAAATGCTTAAAAGTTTTTTAAACAAACTTAAACGAAACATAAACCCTTGTTAAAACTTTCTTAAACTTGTTTAAAACTCTCATTGGTTAGTTGGAGAGCTGAAGGCAATGGGGTATTTATACCCTCTCAAAACTCAGCCAAAACTCCCAAAACAAAAGACCAAAAATACCCCAGCAACGGTAACAAAAATAGCCATTGGAAGCAGTCAGAACGAGCGGCGGGCGACCGAAGAAAATCGCGGGCGACCGACAGAAACGATCGGTCGACCGATGGAAATTTCGGTCGACCGCTATCCAGGTCAAACACGAGAAAAACGATCGGTCGACTGACGGAAATTTCGGTCGACCGCTATCCAGGTCAAACACGAGAAAAACACCAGCTGACTTATCCGGTCGACCGGTGCGGTCGACCGAAGGAAGCTCTCGGTCGCCCGGGGCGGCCCACCGACAAACTCTCTGTCGCTCAGTGAACACGAGAACTCAGTTTCGATCGACCGGTTCGGTCGACCGAAAACTGACATATTCAAAAACTGTTTTGCTGATTTTAAAATACTGTTTAAAAATATCAAATAAATTCTAAAAAATATAAAACTTTGGGGAATGATTATAGATATGATATAAACATGCTACAATGACTGGTTTCGAAAAAGGACTTCCCAAATAAAAAATATCATTATTTTGCAAGATAGTCCAAAACACGAAAATGTAAACATGTGAATTTTGATATTTTGGCTAAACCAACTTTTGAAACTTTACAAAATGATTTTATAGACTTGAAGAAAGATGTAAACTATTATTATAAAGTCTATAAATAATAAATGTAATATTTTATCAAAATACACATATAATGCACTAAAACATGATTTCATTTAACTAACTAAAATTGATATTGATGAAATCATATATATGCATATGAGTATGAAACAAAAATATGTTTTCTAATTATATTCAATTGTTTCATAGTAAAACTTGAAAACTATCAAACCAAAACATATATGTATATATATAACTATATATATACAAAATCAAAACCAAAGTGTGTATGTGTGTATATGATTGAGCTTAAAGTACTAACACGCATAATATAAAACCTAAAACTAATTTACCCAAGCTTGATTGGTCTTCAATAAGCTTGACTTGGTAATCTCGCGGATGAAGCTTGAACTTAATCTTTAACTTTGAATAGCAAGGCTTCACTCCACAATTCTGCCAACCTCCTCTTGATATGATCGTGTAGGCTCAATTCCATCCATCCTCCAACTACGTTGTTTGTCTACAATAAATAAGAATACACAAATACTAGACAAACAACATTAGTGGTAAATTATTTGTTAAAACTTTCTTAAACTTGTTTAAAACTCTCATTGGTTAGTTGGAGAGCTGAAGGCAATGGGCCAACACTTACCACGACAGGGAGGCCCTTATGACGGCGATGACGATGATGATGTTCCCGCACGAACAGGAGCACAGCCGGCGTCCTCAGCCGACGGCGTTTCAGAAGCCGCTCCAGCGACTTTCTTGGAATCAGAATCTGCTCTCCGAGGCGCCATTGATGCAGTCAATCAAGAGAAACTCCTTTGAACAAAGGAGATGAAGTTCGTAGGAGATTTCGTCAAAACCAAACGAGAGTTCTCGTTCTTGGAAATAGCCAAAAGTGGAAAGAGTCGAATGACTCTTGACGTGACCACTCAGGTCTATTTATAACAGCCGTCAAGATGTTAAGATGGTTAGGGATTCTAAGAGAATCCCAACCGTTTTATATTTTAAAACTTAAATCTCTTACGTTTTTAGATAAAGTCAGTTAAGACTTTAATCTCAACGCGAAGTTCACACCCGCGTTCAAACGCTAGGCTCAGACCAGCGTTATGGAGGTTCTTAGCCTCGCGTTTCGTACCTCAAACGCAAGAGTCACCTTAGCGTTGCAACTTTTCCAAATGAAGAATCTACCCTTGATACTTATCCTCTAAGCTCAGGGATTCTTTCAACAGGGTGCTTTTCAAACTCTGTATCTCCTTAACTCATCAGGTTAATATTACACCTCAGATAGTCATCACCCTAACAGAGATTGAATTTAGTTATTATCACTACCAATATGACTACAATTTCTCTGCGAAGGTCCATTTATCGATTCTCATCAATAGGACGATAAATCCCCAAAATCATCCGAATCCTGGTTAATTGATCAGCTCTCTTCAGCAGATTATCAAATAACCAATTGACCTAATTCTTTTCGGTGAGATGATAAAATTTTATGAACCTTGTTCAAATCACAAGTGAAACAATTCATCGCCCTGATGATAAGACACTTAGCAGTTCTCCCCCAAGTGAGACGCTACAATATTTTTTCCTCACAGATGTCACGTTAAAATTACACCTCTAACAAAATCAACTTATCGATTCTCATCAATAGACCGATAAGTCCTCATAATTGCTCCAATCGCAATATTTTTTATGTCACGTTAAAATCACACCTCTGACAAAATCAACTTATCGATTCTCATCAATAGACCGATAAGTCCTCAAAATTGCTCTGATCGCAATATTTCTCATGTCACGTTAAAATCACACCTCTGACAAAATCGACTTATCGATTCTCATCAACAGAACAATAAGTCCTCAAAATTGCTCCGATCGTAATATTTCTCATGTCACGTTAAAATCACACCTCTAACAAAATCAACTTATCGATTCTCATCAACAGAACGATAAGTCCTCAAAGTTGCCCTGATCGCAATATTTCTTCTGTCACGTTAATATCACACATCTGACAAAATCAACTTATTAATTCTCACCAACAGAACGATAAGTCCTCAAAATTGCCCTGATCGTAATATTCCCTCTGTCAAGTTAAAAAGCTATACCTCTACCACCTATAGACTTCTTTCAGTGTTCAAAATAGAAATGACACAAGGAGAATTCTATCAATCAATCCCATTACGGGAAAATATTAATCCTTAGCAGTTTAAAATTTTCTGGAGTTATCTTAAACGATAATAAAAGAGAGTTTTCTGCATCAGAATCATTGTGGAGATCTATTCTAAGTCGGGAATACGTCTCAGGCATTTTTCATGATTTGTTGCTTAAAATCAGAACTTGATAAATGCAAGAAACAATGAGAATTTAATATCACTTTTTATTCAATAACCAAAAGAAAGTGATACAAAACAAAATTGTTCTTATCAAAAGAACATTACAAGAATAAAGTTCATTCACGCATCAAATCAAAAGATGTGAGTTGGACCCTAACTTTGTTTAGCTCCTCTTCGTGAGTGGTGCGCACCATAGCTTCAGCCCTTGCCCGGAGCTCTTCCTCACTGGGAATGATAATAGATGTCGCTTCATTCCTGGCTTGTTCCAAAGCTCGAGCCTACGTGTGATATTCAAGAGTACCCGTAGCATTTTGGGTGCTAAGGATATTAACAACATTTTCTTCGCGGGCAAATTCAGCCTTTAACCGCAGAACTTTAGCCTCAGCTTCGACAAGTCTATCATGAAGCGAGTTCATGGAAGTAGTCGAGCGTTCTAACTCTTCTCGTTTCTGAATATTACGCTCGCGAAGCTCCGTGATTTGACGCTCTCTTTCAGCCAAGTCCCGTTCTATCGCCTCCCGGTGAGCCACTTCTGCAACCTGAAGACTGGCCAAAGTGGACACAATATCGGACTGAAGCTCTTTGCATCCCAGTGCCTCAAAATGCTGCAGTTGTTCTTCCAAATGAAGAATAATCTCAGAACAATGCTCGAACCATGGAGTGTTTCCCACACTTCGGACTCCGTTTAAGCCTGCTTCTAGAAGATGTCGAAAAGAATTAAAAGTGCCCTGACCGCCTATCACATATTCAATCACCTTCTTTGCGAGGCTATTCAAGTACACCAAAGAGATTTGAAGGAACTCAGGTGCGCCCGCGAGACTTGAAGATGCTCCCAGAGCCATTGAAATTGGTGCAGGGGAGCCAGGCGCTGAAGCTGCAGAGGCGGTAGAAACATTCAATTGTGATGGGCTCGAGGTCAAAGCCATCATTGCCCTTGCCTGAGACGTGCTGGGCCTCGCCTCTGTTGGTGTAAGTGAGATCTTCATCAACGCGGTAGGTGAGGCAGCTGCCGAAGACGAAGCAGGCAGGGGCTGCTCTTGCGCAGGGGCTGACACCGGCACGATCTGTTGTTCCAGAGAAGGGGTCGCATCAGTAGTTTCAGGCAATACTACAGGTGAAGCAGTTGTCGTAGGTGATCCAGGTAAATGTTGCTCTTGTGGAGGAGCCAATACTTGCGCTGGATCCTACTTGGAAGTAGTAGCAGCAGTAGTCTTGGAAGGAGGCGAACCTGCACGAAAAAAGGTTCAGAACGCAGAAGGAACATGCGGAAGAATTCGAAGAGAACTAGGCTTACCGGAGATGTAAAAAGGAGTATAGCCAGATGCTTTATCGGATGGGACTTTGGGAGCATCATCAAAAATGGTTATGTCATCCATAGAATTATGCTCTTCGTCCCCCGCATCATCACCTGGCATGTTGCCAACGTCAGCATCCTCATCATCTCTATCTTCGTCAGCTGCATCACCAGTTGAGGAGCCGTCATAATCAACTCGCTCCTCATCATCCTGAGAAGCTGAAGGTTCCGGAAGATCTGTACCAGCAGCTGGTTTATTCATAAGTCCCGTTGTAGGACTAGGAATTGAATCATGAGCTTGTGACATTAAGGCTGAAGGAGAAGGGGATGGATTCTCTTCAAGACCCCCTGGTTCTAATGCAGGAGACTTAGGAAGGTCCATCACCAGAGCAGATTCTGCATCGGCAGCCATTAACTCATCCTCTTCGTCCTCGGGGGGATGATAAGAAGAAGCATCGCTCGATAAGGCTGGGCCATGAGAACGAAGCCCAGTTTTATGTGGCAGGACCGCAACAGAAGATTCATGTTGCTCTTCATCTTCAGCAGCTTTGATGGCATCAGCCATCAACTTAGATTTTTGTTGGCCTTTGGGGGGAGGGGAATCGACCAGCAACTTCCGACGGATCTGTTTCTCATATTTACCGGCTTCATCCGCTGAGAGCTTTCTCTTCTCAGCTGCTCTTGTCGTGGGGGGATCAACCGCTTGTTGTTCTTCTACTGGAACAGGCTCAGCTCTTTGTTCCTCTTCCTGTCCATCCGGCTGATTCTCGATGGAGAGGAACTCGTCAATCCCTCTCAAGCGGGATGTCTTGGACCCCTTTCTTGAAGCATACATATGCCTGATGTCTTTTAGGCAAGACGTATTCAGGTTCTAATTGGGAGTCTGAGAAGCAGCGAAATACCAATTACAGAAGCTTATGGAAGTGTAGGAGTTGGGTGTTTTATGGGGAAGCCTGAAGATAGCTTTGGTACAACCTGCCACAGAATAGTACCAAGCCTTGGCTCCTTCATATAAATTGCCTATAACTGAGAGTTGAGGACGAGGGTTCCCGACGTACAACTGGTCATACCCAAATTGACGAGCAAACCTATAGGGTTGGTAGGGCTCTATGAAACAGTGGACGCCTTGCCGGAAAATCAAGTAGCCGGGCCTGATGGAGAGAAGCCAGTGGAAAACACCCCCACTCAGCTGAGTGAATCCGTTAGAACCCGCTACGTCCTGATATTCGGCTCCGTAGACGCCGCCCTCAAAATCAGGGAAACAGCGGAAGATATGGAAGTGGGTGTCTCGCGCCAAAATTTGGCGAATTCTAACCATATATCCCCCTTCCCATTTCGCAGATTCTAGTCGTTGCACGAATGGGATGAATGAATCTTCTGGGGGAGAGGCTGCACTTATTAAAGGAGGGCAGTAGAGCACATACCAAGCCATCAGATAGGTGTATGGCAGTGGCACCCTGGGGTTGGGAGTTATGAAAGTCTTGTGACCCCTAGACTCCACCTCTGTAACACCAACGAAGTCTGAGGCCAACTCCTGTAGTCCATGCTGTAAATAACTCACCATAGCATGGAGGAGACTCACAGGTTTCCCATGGGCCAAAAGGACAGCCAGGTAGATCACCTCAACAGCGAGGGCGTCGACCGGCCTAGTAGGAACGACGCAACGCTTGAGCCACAGCAGAGGGCGTCGACCGGCCTAGTAGGAACGACGCAACGCTTGAGCCACAGCATCAAGAATCCAGCCAGCAGCGCTGTGTCGGAAATGGGAATCAGAGCTTGATAATGGAAACTCTCAAACTCCGTGTGAGCCGGGAAAACATCTTCTTTGGCCTCATTGGTGTAGTGGGAGGTAGAATCGTTAATTCGAGCCTGAACCTCCTCCAAAGTACTTGCAGGCAATCAGATCACTGAGGCTCCTTTAGTGGTCAAGTTCTGGAATAAATATTCCGCCCAAGACACTTGTTTAACGCTGTTTTCTCGGGCCCCCGTCAGCTGCATGCAAATGTGGAAGTGACACATGACTTCCCAAAGAGTGGAGTATATTTCGGGGTTGGTCTTCTTCAAAAATTTAAGTTCCGCTGATCCCGGAACAAACTCTTCGTACGGCAAATCCCTAAGAATAAGACCCGAGACTTCATATATCTCGTGAAGAGCGAAACCTAACTCCCCTACGGGGGTGAAAAAAGTACAAGTCTCGGGGTTATACTTCTCCAATATGGAGAAGAAATGAAAGTGGCTCTGAACAATCCCGAACTTAGTAGCCCGCACGGGAATCTGCAATCCAGCTCGGGCAAGAGGGGTCTCCAATTCATCTAAAATGAACCTGGTCATCCGGGTCCACCACCCTGTCACTGCAGAATGAACCCAGCCAGGAGTTCTAAATCCTTGCACGGGAAATTCTCCTTTCTTCGCCACAAACCTCTTGACAAAGGTATTTGTCGGGCTGGCCACCTCGCCAAGGGGATACTCCTTAGCAAATAAACTTGGCCGCAAAGTTGTCACATGCCTGTTGTAACCAAGTGTGCGGACCCATGAAAAGTCAGAGTTCCGAGAATAACCCCATCCTGATCCTTAACCAGGGGCCAATCCATACGACGTGGAATGGAAGCATACTGGAAATAAGAAAGTGGGTACATCCTCTCCATATTAGGTAAGAAAAGGTTGTGGTTCCCAACTTTCCGTAACCACTTGTAGTCCCCATCGTAAGCATTATCCGCCTCGAAATCAACAAAGTCCCCAAAGAGGAATCCAGATTTGATTATTGGCTTACGGCTCGAGTTTTCAAGTCGAGCGTCTGTGACTAATATTCTAAGGGTCTCGGGAGAAGCTTGGGTGATCAGTTCCACGCGACTCTTTTCCTTGATTCGGAAAACGGGGAGTTCTTGGCGTAGGTTGAATGTCATGTTCATATCCACACCACCTTCATGTCCAAAATGGTGGCGAAAAGGAAGAGGTTGACTGGTATGACGCACTTCAAAATAAAGAAAAATTTAGAAAAATTTAGACAAGGCAAATATAAGCCCAGACGCGAAGGTCGACTCCCGCGTCAGATAAGCTAGGACGCGAATGTCAAACCTAGCGTCAAAAATCTCAGACGCGAAGGTCGAGCCTCGCGTCAGAGAGTTCAGACGCGTAGGTTGACCCTCGCGTTAAGAATCTGGGACGCGGAGGTCGAACCCCTCGTCAAAAAGATTAAACGACAGAGTCCAGCCCCGCATTATTGAAACGAGTCTCCTCGTTGATCTAAAGATCAGAACTTGCCGAAACAAGTTTAACGATCACGGCAGTCATACTCACCACCAATCAAAGGGAGTTGAGGCGGCACGTCCGCCTGAGCAGCAGCGCCGCCGGCCGGCGCAGACGGCGCCGACCCTTGAGCCGCGACGACGTCGGGCTTGGAAGGGCGAGAATCAATCTGTTTCTTAAGAGATGAACAGTTTTCACCGGAGAGAACGAAAATTTTTCGTTGGAATTTCAAGAAGAGTCGGGTGACTCTTGATCTGACCTCTAGCGGTCTATTTATAGACAGCTATGAGCTATCAAATCATAACGGACAGGATTCGAGGCCAGAATCCCACCTAAAACCCGACCCTCCCGTTTGGGGTTGGTTGAAATTTCAAAACGCTGAGCTCACCCACGCGTTCCAATCCTTAAGTGTAGAAGTTATGTGGACAGCTATAATAGCAACTTCTTGATTACCAAGGCTACCACAATCATCAAGACGACCAAAGCCGGGGAGAAACAGGAGACTCCGTTAGGGAGTCTATTGGAGAAGATCAGATAGATTACAGTCAGCAACATTAGAATCATCTGGCTCGATCAGACAGAGCGAACAATTAATCTACTAAATTTTGGGATCCAAAGTATTCCGAAAATTCGTCCTAGTCAACCGTGAACTTTCGAAAACTTTGGAGGGGGTTCTGTAGGCTGTCTAAAAATCACAATAGATAGCTGATCCTCATCAAGCCCCGAAGATGGAAGTTACGATCAGATGACTTTCTAATCGCTGTATCTGTAACTCTGCAACCGCTACAAACACGGCCTCATTTCTGAGATGATTGATCTTGATGGCTGCGACAACAGCATGACCAATATTAGCAACTATTAAAGATGCTGATGAGCAGTATAATGATTTCAGAAATAAAAGGTTGGACGTAGTTGGTGAGTTGCTTGGTAGAGAGCTGTGGGCAAATATTCATCTAAAAACACTATGGATGTTGATTTCCGTCAAGTTCCAACGACGAAAGCTACAATCAAATAGCTTTCGCGCCGACAATCGAAAGCTGCAAATGGAGGACTTTTCACATAGATAGAGAAGAGTTACAATTCAACGACACTTCGACAACTGATGAAAACTCTATTCAGCAGTCTTCATATTCTGCAGTGAAAGTTACAATCTGACGACTTTCACACTCCACAACAGCTAAAGCCAGGATTACTGAACAACGGTCCTTGCAACGCTTTACAGAAGAAGTTACAAGTCAACTAGCTCCTTCTAAAACGCGGATGTCATCCCCGAGTTACAATTCTGGAAGACCCCCGCGTTTCTAAGCACAAGCTAAACGTGAGCGACCCTCGCGTTCGTAGGGGTTCAACCAACACCGACCCCCGCGTTCCCAAACTACAACAAACCAAAACGTGAGCGACCCTCGCGTTCAATGATGTTCAGGCAACACCCAACCTCGCGTCTCAATTCTAAGAGGTGATGTTGGGTTCTGAACGCCAGATTGGGCGTTTGACTCGTTCAAATACGAGCTGAACGGTTTCAAAACTGTTTTCCCACGATCTGAGGAAATCATGCCCACTTAGGAGCAGATTTAGAGGGCAGTTACAACCTCTTATCCACCTATAAAAACTCAACAAACTCAACTGAGTTGGAGGATGGCTTTTTAGAACGGAAGAGTTAGCAGCAGGTTGGATTTTCAGGATCTCAACCACTCAGGTTTGGCGATTCAACAGCAGCAGCAGTAAAATCCTTGGAGATAGGTTTTTGAATCAAATTCAGAAGATCAAATCTGAGAGGATTCTTCAATAACAGAATATCAGCTTGGTCATTAACCGAATTTTCGGTTCTACAACTCTATTAACAGAGTTTAACTCGTTCAGAGTTCTTAAACTCATTCAAAGTTATCTATTAAACTTTCCACAGAAGTTCATTGTTCCCACGAGATAGAAGACGGTCGGATCGTCAACGGAGAGCAAATTCGACACGAGCAATCGAAGGAGGCATTCCATCGCTACCACGAAGAACCCAGTTGGTTCCCGTTCAAGTTCAAACGAAAGCAATTTCCAATACGGCTATGTTTTGCAATGACAATCAATAAATCATAAGGACAAACAATTCCTCATGTAGGCATCTATCTACCTCAACACGTTTTCTCTCATGGACAGCTGTATGTTGCTTTATCACGAAGGACTTCAATGACAACAACCAAAGTCCTAATAATATCAGACGGACAATTTAAAGAATATGAAATGTACACAAAAAAATATAGTATACAAGGAAGTCCTCCAGCCAACAAACATGAAATGAACTTCAAAGTCACAATAGCTATTCTAAAGGTAATTAATTTATAAGAATAATTGCGTATGTTCATTCATGTTCATTCCTATAATTTATAATTTTCAATATTGTATAACTTTTTCCCTTTAGCATTCACTTTTTAACCCCACTCAAACTATATTATCAGTTAAAAATATTTAAAACCTTATGAGGAACAAGAATTAATAAATTTATTTTCTAAGATATGGTATATTCTATAATATTGTTCAAAACTAACATGTATATTTTAATCTATTTAACATAAAATATGATTATTGGTATTGAAGACCAAACTCAGCACATCCAAATAAGCCAGCTCAAGAAGTTTCAGAAAGAATGGACCATTCATGTTATCATACTTCGAAGTGCAGAGGCAACTAACAAAAATGCAAAAGGATCACGGAAAAAACTAAAGCTAATTCTTGCTGACGCAAAGGTAAAATAAAATTATTTTTAATATTATATTTTTTGCCCAACATTACATCTGATCATATGAATATTGCTAAATCTTATTTTCTAATCGGTAAATTACATTAAAACACCGATAACTATCAGAATGGCTTTTTATGATGTTTTCCTGTTTACATATAATATATAGATTAGTATTAATTAATTACATTTTCCATAAATTGATTTTCGGTGTTAATAATATTTGTAGGGTAACAAAATACAAGCAGTAATATATGGAGAGACTATCGAAAAGTTTATAGATATGCTTTAAAAAATCTAATTATTTTCATTTCAAATGGAGAAGTGAAAGGAATAAACCTAGCTTTTCTAAGTATCCACGGGTCACTTGAATTAGTACTAACAAAAGACGTATCGATCGAAGAAGCACCAACAATATTCCACTTGGAGAACATATTTAACAATTTTGTCCTATTTGAAGAAGCATTTTCCATAAAAGATGGAATAAAAATTAGTAAGTACTTACAAACTTCTTACTTAAATCTTCAATACAAAATGAGACATTAATCTACAGAAAACTTCTTACTTAAATCTTCAATACAAAATGAGACATTAATCTACAGAATCATAATCTTTTTATCAAATCACTTGCAGATATTCTTGCAATAACGACATTAATCTACAGAATCATAATCTTTTTATCAAATCACTTGCAGATATTCTTGCAATAACAACTAATATTAAGCCGACGATCAACTATATTACAAGACACAGCAAACCAGACACTAGGAGGGAAACCACGCTTATGGATATAAGGTATATTCATGTTACTTATTTCCAATATCATAAGAGAAAAAAAGATTAACATTCTTTATTTTTTTATATGCAGTGGAATGCCAATGCGTGCAACTTTATTTGGAGATTTGGCTACAAATGAAGGATCAATTCTTGAAGCAGAAATCAAATATAAGCCTGTAATAGCATTATCAGATTTTAAAATCTCTATATATCAAGGTACATAAATTATTGCTTAAATTCTTATTAAAGATAACTAAACATAAAATTACTACTATAATTTTCTCATTTTTGCAGGAGATACAAGCATATCGTCGCAAATTATTTTAACATTATGTATCAACCCAAAAATAGAACTAGCTAGCGAATTAAGGGAATGGTAAGCAGAATAAGCATACTTTCATATAACCCAATAATAAAATATTATTATATTTTAATCTAATATGCATGTTTCAATTGGAAGAAGCTGCAAAAGCAAAAGGATCTCCATCGACGCTTTTTAAAAATGCCAAGGAAATTCATATTAGTGATATTATGCATAAGTTACAGAATTCGATACAAGTACAATATTATATACATATTCTTATCTATAAATTTAAATCTAACTAAACTTTGTTAATATACAGGCACGGTATTGCATATTTAAGGCAAAGATAACTACTATTTTAAATAGGCTCGAGCCATGGTTCTATGCTTGCAAAGGCTGTGACAAAAAGGTTGATAACGATGTTAGTAAAGAGTGTCTAAATGACAAATGATGCAGAATCATTGATGACCCAGTACCAATGTTAAGTAATATATCTTTTTTAATGCCATGAACATATTAAAATACAATACTAATTGTCTTTAGAAATTAACAATGAAAAATACAGGTACTTAGTTAAGATCCTCGTGGAAAATGGCACGGATAATACAAGAGTAACACTCTTTAACGTAGCAGAAACTCTTATTGGATGCAAAGCAAAAAAATTCATTACAAAAAAGAAAGAGGTAATTCCTAACTCTGTTCAAGTAATAAATTAGAAAATAAACAAATTCATAAGTATTAATATAACATTTGTTCTCATTGCAACAGAAAAATAATCAGAGTCCATATTTCCAAAAATTTGTTTTGAACATCAAAAAAACATTCAAATTCCTGGTGAAGTTAGATGAAAAGACAAAAGATGAACGAGACGAAGGCAATATAATGTGTTGTTTCCTTGTCTTAACAAATTGCATTAGAATTTTAGATTGGCAAAATCATTTAGTTTTGTTCGGGTTAAATACTAATATTGTGAATTTGAACGTTTCATCTTTCTATTATAAATATTTGTGTCATATTTTCTTTTCAAACATACCAATATTCACCATCTTTACAAAATCTTAGCTAAAATATCCATTCTTTCTTTCTAAAAATTGTTGTTCAAATAGTGAAAACTTCCATCCTTTCTATCTTCATAAATTGTTATTTGAAAAGGAAAATTAGATTGATTATAGTATTTGATAAAAAGTGATTTTTTTAGGAGATGAGTAAATTTTTGATGAGTGTGGTATACAGTACGTTGAGATCTCTGCGTCTCTCACTAAAAAGAGTATACCTGTTGATCTCGATGGAAGTAATATTGTGCTTATGATGTCATAATGGATGTTTCTTTACAGTTTAAAATTCTAATAGATTTATAAGTAAATTTTAGGAATCAATATTTTGAAAATCATATTTATTTTCTAGTAATTATTAATCAAAAATTTTGCCCCCACAAAAATGGTAAGTTCTTCATAAATAATCATTTTAGTTAGAGATAAGTATTTCTTAATTATTTAAAATTTGTGTTTTGAAGATCACATATTCCTTTCCAATTATTTATAAATAAGTATCCCTAAATATCAAACGTAGGAATTCTAATATGAATTTTTCTATTTGATTCTTAATAATAGTTTGGGAAAAAATAAAATATTAACCAAAGAACATGTGCTGTAGTTAAAGGATGTTTTAGAAAAGAAACTTGTATTTTGAAAACTAATATATTCTTTTCCAATTAATTAGAATAGTAATCCTTAAATATCAAAATAGAAATGTATAAGTCAAAGAGTGTGATCTAAAGAAGATAAAGCAACAGAATCCTCTCACTAGTAGAAAATTAATTATTCTAGACGGAATATCCTAAATGGAAAATTTTAATATCCTAAACGAAAAATTTTCCGTTTAGGATATTCCATCTAGGATATAATATTCTAGACGGAAATTTTGGTCTAGAATAGTATTCTAGACGGATTTTTTTATTTTTTTGTAATGAGCCAAGCATCCTAGATGGAAATTTCCATCTAGAATACATCCTAGATGGAATTTTCCGTCTAGGATGATCAGCTCATTTTTTTATAAAAAAAAGTCATAGTACCCCTTAATTTCTCCCGCCTGAAATTCCTACCTCAACCCCTAATTTTCCCGCCTAAATTTGTAAACAATTTATGTAAAAGCTTGTAAATAATTTATGTAAAAGTTTGTAAATAATTTATGTATCTTTAGTATTTTGGTGAATGTATTATTTGAATATAATTGGATTTGATATTAGAATATAATTAGATTGTGTTGGATATGAATTCAATTTAGTATTGTTCAATGCTGTGTACATGCACTAAAAGTTGATTCTGCAAAAAATACTATTGTAGCATAGCATCCTAGATGGAAATTCCATCTAGGATGCTTATTTTTTTTTTAAAATTTAAAAAAAAACATCCTAGACGGAAATTCCGTCTAGGCTATCTAAAACATGCTAGACGGAATCGTCTAGGATACCCATCCTAGACGAAATTTTTTTTCGTCTAGGATGGGTATCCTAGACGGAAATTCCGTCTAGGCTATCTAAAACATGCTAGACGGAATTTTTGTTTAGGATACTAATCCTAGACGGAAATTCTGTCTAGGATTATCCTAGACGGTTTTGAATTCCGTCTAGAATAATCCGTCTAGGATGTATTCTAGACGGAATTTTCGTCTAGAATACTACATCCTAGACGGAAACTTCCTAGACGCATATCCTAGACGGAATTCCGTCTATGATACTCATCCTAGACGGAATTCTAATTTTCCTAGACGGAATTTTTCGTCTAGGATGCCTCACTTTTTACTTGTGTCTCTATCTTTGTTTGTAAAGAATACCTACAACTCACCAATAATCTTCTTTTATTCCTTAAACCCTATGAATAATATTAATTAAACAAATTATATAAAAATTCTTTTGATAATGGAGTTCATTGGATAACGAATATTATTCATCAACATAAGCAACTACAAGCACACTCTATAATGAAAAATACAGAGATATCTTCTATTCAAACCAAAAATAATGCACTCATTATTGGATATCAACTCAAAATCTAACTTAGTATAGTGTTTTTAATTCTTTGTAGAACTTCATGAGAATTAGATAGGGTTAGAGATATATCATGATTAGGAGTTTGGGTTCCATCATGATTAGGAGTTTGAATCTTATTCTAATTAGGAAGTTAGGTTAGAGATAGGGTTTTGGTTTCCCTATATATGCCCTTCAATTGTTAGAGAAAAAAAGAGAAGAAGAGAGTGGAGAGAAGATATAGTAGAGAGAGAGCCAATATTCTTGTGATCTAGAGTTAGCAGAGGGCGTAGCCTGATTCAAGAATATTGTGCGAGAGGCGAGGGTTTCATGATCTTTATCCGTGCAAAAGATTACAAGGAGTGAGCTTTGGAGAGAATATGAGAGTTGATTATGTATGTGAGATTGAGAGATTGAGAGACGAGAGTTGAGTTGTTCCTCTTGTAGTTCTCCCTGATACATAGTGAATTTCTCGTATTGTTGCCCCCGTGGACGTAGGTCGAAGTTGGTCAACCAAACCACGTAAATCCCGGTGTTCTTTTTTCTTGATTGTGATCGTTTTATATCTTGTTGATTGTGTTGTTGGCTTCGGAGTTACGTATATTGTAGTAGACGGGGAGAGTAAAATTCCCCAACAAGTGGTATCAGAGCTATGGTGATAGATCCGGGAGCGAATTCACAAAATAGAAGACGACGCCGTGCAATATTGAAGATCGACGACATTACAAAGAATTAATATGAACAGAAAAAAGAAGAAGAAGGCAGCGAGCAAGGTCGTTGAAGATTACATGGTGGCGACGACAAGCTATAATCAGGAGGCGGTGTTTAGTGGGTTTGTTTGCGTGAAACAAGATAACACATGTTACTAGGGCACGTGTGCTTTGATTGGGAAGGAGTGATTCATCCAGGGAAATAATTCTAGGCTTTCACGTGAAGGAAAAGAGGACAAGGATTAGTCAATCACTAGGGAAGTGAAAAAAAGGGAAGTGAAAGATTTTACCTTAGCATGGATCGGCAAGATTTGTGAGGGAAAGGCAAATCACGAGGCAGTCAATTACCAGGGAAGCAAACTTTGAAGTTCGATGATGTGACAGTACTCCTACGTGAGAATGAAAGAATGATGGGAAAGGAGAGCGTATCTAATGATGGTGACAGTGCACTAGCTTTTGAAGGTTCTAATCGAGGGAGGAGTAAGGAGAGATGTGACAGTTATTGAGGAAGGTCAAAACCTCGGACCCGAGACGACAGCGAAAAGGAGTGCTATTATTTCCGAGAGAATGGTCACATTCAGTTCAGATGTTCCCAGATGCGTGATGATTTGAAAAGTATTAGACATATGAAGCTTCAAGAAAATAGGAAGAAAGCGGACGCCTAGGTGGTTGTGTGTGATGAAGATGTGGTTTTATTAATGTAGAGTACATGTACTGATGTGAGTAACACTTGGGTGTTAGATTCTGCAGCCTCTATGCACGTTTACAACAATAAAAATTATTTTTACACATTGAAGGCAGATGAAGAATTTGACGACGTGATTGTTGGAAACAATGAGAAGATGAAGGTTGAAGGTGTTGGAAGTGTTCGCCTCAAGCTTCACACTGGGAAGGTTGGAATTCTTTATCATGTGAGATATGTGCTTCATGTGGTGCTAATTTAATTTCGTTGGGTGAGATGGCATCACGTGGGTACAAGTATATGGTGAAGGAGAGTGGTGCAATGTGTATAGAGATGGTGATTTGATTTTACAAGGGAGGAAGAATAGCAACCATATTTACTATTTAGATATGGGTGATCCGTTAATAGTGTAGATTACTCTTCTCAGACTCTTGTCCACAAGGGAGATGAAGAACAAGATGAAGAGAGTGAGTTTTTCTGAAGCACTTGAGACACTTGAAGATTTTTCGTCGAGGGAGGATATGTTGGGTATCAACTCAAACTCCAAGTTAGTATAGTGTTTTTAATTCTTTGTAGAACTTCATGAGAATTAGATAGGGTTAGAGATATATCATGATTAGGAGTTTGGGTTCCATCATGATTAGGAGTTTGAATCTTATTCTAATTAGGATGTTAGGCTAGAGATAGGGTTTTGGTTTCCCTATATATGTACTTCTATTGTAAGAGAAAAAAGATAAGAAGAGAGTGGAGAGAAGATGTAGTAGTAGAGAGAGAGAGAGAACCAATATTCTTGTAATCTAGAGTTAATAGAGGGCGTAGCCTGATTCAAGAATATTATGCGAGAGGCGAGGGTTTCGTGATTTTTATCTGTGCAAAAGATTACAATGAGTGGGCTTTGGAGAGAATATGTGAGTTGATTATGTATGTGAGGTTGAGAGATTGAGAGACGAGAGTTGAGTTGTTCCTCTTGTAGTTCTTCCTGATACAAAGTGAATTTCTCGTATTGTTGCCCCGTGGACGTAGGTCGAAGTTAGTCGACCGAACCACGTAAATTCTGGTGTTCTTTTTTCTTGATTGTGATCGTTTTATATCTTGTTGATTGTGTGTTGGCTTTGGAGTTACGCATATTGTAGTAAACGGGGAGAGTGAAATTCCCCAACACTCATTTTCTATATTTTATAAAGAAGATAAAATTCATACAGTCAAATGGTTTTTTTCTTTATCAAGATAAATGTTTACCAAAATTATAGCCCTAAATTGATAAAGGTATTCCAGGCTTCCAGCATACTTTGACAACACATCAGTTTGATAAATGTTAAGTATTATATCCGTGCAAGCATGGACAAGCGTAATTTATTTGATCTATAACGGAAGAGTGTAATTTATTTGATCTATATCTCAAGATTTTATATTTGGGTTTCTCGTGTTTAGTCTATGCAATATTTAAATGGAAAATGAGCCAAGAATATATTATGTAAACATAAAAAGTTCTGAGTATTGTAATTTCACATAAAAATAATTCATATTTCATAAAACTCAAATTGTGCATGCATTAGAACATCAGAAAATTAATATTTTATAAATAAATATGAATATACGGTTCTTTAAAAACTAAAATGTAAAACCCCGAAATTTTATAATGAATCTGTGTGAATAAATAATAATAAACCTTTCTTTTGTGATGAATAACCATATATATATATAAGATATATATATATGTTTATCAATGTTTGGGAACCCAGCAGGTGTTTACAAGTGAGAGATATCGAGTGGTATATGGCCAGCAGGTGAAATGCCTACAGAAGGCATTTTTGTGCTGAGCGGTCGACCGACGCGGTCGACCGTGGCGGTCGACCGGTGCGGTCGACCGACCAGCGTACAGAGAGTTTCAGGCTTCGTTTTCTTTTACGATTCTGTTTCGGGTCTTTTGGGTTTCGGGTCGGGTTTGTAAGTGGGTATATATGCTACTGTTCACGAAAGAGCCTCTTTGAGTTCTGAAATCAAAACCCTAGCCCCCTTTCTCTTCCCTGAAACTCTAATCCTCTCTTTTGGTGATCTGGGAGCAGTTTAGAGGATTGTCAACAGGTCTGTGGGATTTCAGCGAAGAGGATCAACCTCCTGCAGATTTAGAGCTTTCGCCGGCATCCAAAGGCGAGTAATTTCTCACCCAACCCCCCACCCCTTTCGTTTTCATGGCAAGAACTGAGTTTTTATTGGTTTTTATGGAGCCAAATTTGTATTTTTGAATAGCTAATAGAGTATTATGGCATAGAATATGGATTTGGGATTTTATCTGTTTTAAAAACTCACCAACTTATTCTGTTAAAGAGATCTAGATCTAAAAATTTCCTAAACAAGAGTTATATCATTTTTACAGTCATTAAGAACGTTTTTGGTTTGTTTCTTGTGGATTTAAAACAATGAAAAGGTAGTTTTCAGACTTTGGATTCGTTGTTTATCTTCAGCATTTTTCTTTGAATCATTAAAACCGCGTCCTTCCGGTCGACCGAATTTCCCGGCGGTCGACCGCCAGGCTCGTAGCAGAGTTCGGTCGACCGAGTCGGTCGACCGACGCACTGTCTGTAAAATTTCTCCTGTTCTGGGTATTTTGAACATTTCACTCATGTTTGAGAGTTTGACTGGACTATCTGACATTGGTATTTAGTCTTACTATGTACCCAGGCACGATAGATGACCTTAGGGTACCAATTATGGATATATTCACTGATTTGACTGTGAATTGATATAGGTAGATCTCACTATGTATCCCAGTGATATTTTCACCAGTTCACAGTCCTCGTGTTGGACTATAATCCATAGAAGTCCTCGTGTTGGACTATAATCCATAGAAGACCTCGTGTTGGACTATAAATTCATTCCAGTCCTCATGTTGGACATTTGCCACTTAATCTATGAGTTTGGAAAACTACGACATAAATAGTTCCTGATTTGAACATAGTTCTTAACCCTGTATATGACTTCTTCACAGAAGTTCACAACATGATGTTGACATGACACTTATGTAAGTAATAACATGACATTCATGTTAGCTATAGTATGGCACTGTAATTTGTTCTGAGATTAGCTGTATTTCTTGATTTATTGTTTCTGTATTAGAACCTCGGGTTTGGTGTTTAGAGACTTACAATTTGAGATACAAGGTATATACATGAGGGTTTCCTTGTTTGGATTATTTCGCTCGACGTACCTACGCTCGTGTTGTAAATTTCTAAATACTAAAACCCTCTTTAGTAGGATTAATGATTTTAGATCTATTATCTATATATTATCTGTATTTTCTTGTACGACGAGCCATTTTCCCTTGGGGTTGGTTGTGATGTTACTCGCTAGCGCTTTGACGCTCGTTGTCCCTCCCCCTTTTAGGTCACGAGCCAGGAGCACGGAGAGCCGCAGGTTGATAGCGGACCACATTAGTGTTCAGCTTTACTTTCTAGCTATGTATTATTTTCTTTGGGCTCCACTATAGTGAGGTTAGACATTTGAGGGTATTATTCTAGAAGTTGTAAAGGTTGTGAACCTTATCTCCTTATCGTCAGATATTTGTATTTGAGACTTGTTGAGTATTTCAGTCTATCTACTCAGATCTTGACTATGTATTTCTGTATTGTTGGATGATGAGATATTTATGTGACTATTATCATTTCATCAGTATTCCTTGTATTATCTCTTACCTGTTTTGTACCTACACCAGTTGTTGATGCTACTAGATAGATGTTAATTGTGATGGTGAAACATGTTATTGCACGGTGTGGTGCATAGCAGGTTTGACATTCTTGGTTTCACCTTGGACTGCAGCCTTGTGTGAACCCAGGGGCGTCACAGTTGGTATCAGAGCTCTAGTTCCCGTATCCTTAGGATCATCCTGTGTCGAGTCGTGGAGCTAGGATAGAGTTTTCTAGGATTCATGTATAGAGTCTGTAAGGATTTCCTAGTATGAGTGAGGACGATAGATGCGTATATCTTAAAATTTGAGAAATTTTTTTTATGACAACTATTTTTGTATAAGTTTAAAGTATTTGTGCAAATACTATATGTTGTGAAAATTGTATTGTGATATGCTATTTATAGAAGTCTATTTTGACTCATAAACCCTTATTTCCTTATGAGCAGAGAGATGGCAGGACGTGGTAGACCTCGTACCAGGAGGGCTACCCAGGCAGAGTCACAGCAGACTCCATCAGAGCAGCAGCCAGCTCAATCCGAGCCTCAGCAGGCTCCACCCGAGCCGCAGCAGGCTCCTCAGTATTTGGTGGACATCATGGCTCCTCTCATTGCCCGGATGACAGCCATTGAGGAGTTGGTGACTACTCATATAACACCACGGACACCTCCGCCACCGGTAGCTCAGCAGCCGGGGATACCTGCTGTTCCTGTCAGAGAGAGACCTCCAGAGGTCATGCCTGCAGCCATTCCTCTAGCAGTCCCAGATAGGACCTCAGAGCAGGAGGCTTGGCTCCGTATAGTGGAGAGGTATCAGAAGATGAGGGCACCAGAGTTCCAGGGGTCACCAGACCCTCTTGCAGCCCATAAGTGGAAGGAGGATGTGAGCAACATTCTCGATATACTTGGTGTAGATTCAGTCCAAAAGCAGAGACTGGCATCCTACAGCCTGAAGGGAGATGCCGGGAGGTGGTACCGACTCCAGTTCACTCCAGAGCAGAGGCTGACCCTCACGTGGGAGGACTTCATATATTTCTTCGACGGACAGTAGATTTCTTCTGCAGCACGGACTGGGAAGGAGCTTGAGCTGTCCCGATTGACTCAAGGGGACATATCGGTGGCCGATTTTGAGAGCCGGTTCATGGAACTGTTACATTTCATAGGCATGTGGTAGACAGGAGACCGTCAGGCTCAGATGTTCTTGGCTGGGCTTCGCCCTAATCTCCGACGGTACCTCGTGTCGAGGAGATTTTATTCAGTCAGGGAGGTAGCTGAGGCTGCCACATCTCAGGAGATTGAGACTTCTATGTTCCAGAAAGATAAGGAAGGGAAGGACAAGACCGGACAGAGTGGGGACAAGGGCAAGAAAAAGAGAGGTTTTTCTGGACATCAGCAGCAGCATCAGGGCCCTTATAAAAGGGGACCCCAGCAGGAGCAGAGAGCGCATCAGCAGCGCAAGTTCCAGGGATCCTGTTTTAACTGTCACAAGGTCGGACATAAGGCATCAGAGTGTCGTAGCGCACCAGCAGGTGCCCAGCAGGGCAAAGGTCCGAACCAACAGCAGCAGCAGCGCCAGCAGGGCAGAGGTTAGGGCCAGCAGAACAGGCTTGAGGCACCGCCAGTAGCTCAGAGGACTGAGGGACAGATTCGGGCAGTTCAGGATGTTCCCCAGGGACAGATTATCCCATATTCTCCAGCACCATCAGCAGACCAGTCTTCAGCTATGGGCAGGGTATATGCAGTGGTTCCTCGTGATCATGGCGCCAGTGGAGCTGTAGTGGAGGGTACGTTCTTTGTGAACTCTCTTCCCGCCCATATTCTTTTCGATTCGGGAGCTTCGCATTCATTCATCTCGCATGCATTTATGACTAGACTCCAGCTCGTAGCTCAGCCCCTAGACACCCCTCTATCTGTTTCCACCCCTTTAGGTGAGGTATCGCTTCTGGAGAGCGTTTGTAGGAGGTGTACCGTCAGTTTAGACGAGTCAGAGTTCATAGCTGATTTGATAGTGTTGCATATGTCCGAGTTCGATGTCATCCTTGGTATGGATTGGTTGTCTTCCTACCATATTAGTATTGACTGCTTTGCGAAGACAGTCAAGTTGCGAGCGTCCGACGGGTCCGAGATGATTGTAGCCGCCTCTCAGGGCAACCGATTTGCGGAGTCATTTCTGGCATACATTGAGGAGGTGATGCGACGGGATCAGGGTGTCGATTTATTGGAGACTAGAGTTGTCTCAGAGTATCAGGATGTCTTTCAGGACATACCTGGATTACCTCCGGTGAGAGAGGTGGAGTTCTGTATCGAGTTGTAGCCAGGCACAGCCCCGATATCCCGCGCACCCTATCGCATGGCGCCAGCTGAGATGAGGGAGCTTCAGACCCAGTTGGACGAGTTGTTAGCTCAGGGCTTTATTCGCCGGAGTCATTCTCCGTGGGGCGCGCCGGTCCTCTTCGTGAAGAAGAAGGATGGTAGTATGAGATTATGCATAGATTATCAAGAGTTGAACAAGGTCACTATCCGGAATAGGTACCCACTACCTAGTATTGATGACTTGTTTGACCAGTTGCAGGGAGTGCAGTATTTCTCGAAGATTGATCTTCGTTCTGGCTATCATCAGTTGCGGGTTCGGGAGATGGATATTCCCAAGACCGCCTTTCTTACTCGATATGGTTCTTTCGAGTTCTTGGTCATGCCATTTGGGTTGACCAATGCACCCGTGGTATTCATGGATTTGATGAATCGGGTTTTTCGTCCCTTCTTAGATCAGTTCGTGATCGTTTTCATCGATGATATTCTCATTTACTCGAGGTCGGAGGCGGATCATGAGGAGCATCTACGGATAGCATTGAGGACACTTCAGGAGCATCAGCTGTATGCTATGTTCAGCAAGTGCGAGTTTTGGCTTTCAGAAGTCATATTTCTTGGCCATGTCATCAGTCGAGAGGGTATAGCAGTGGACCCGGCTAAGGTCACGGCAGTCCTTGATTAGGAGCCACCAAAGACGGTGACAGAGATTCGCAGCTTTTTGGGCTTAGCTGGATATTATAGGAAGTTCATTCAGGACTTCTTGAAGATTTCGACGCCTATTACACACCTTATGAAGAAGGGTGTACAGTTCATATGGAGCATGGAGTGTCAGAAGGCCTTTGATATTCTGAAGACTAAGTTGACTACAGCGCCGGTTTTGACTATTCCGAGCAGCGACAGGACATTTGTTGTGTATACAGATGCATCATTAGCAGGCTTAGGAGGCGTATTGATGCAGACTCAGAGGGTAGTGGCCTATATCTCACGGCAGTTGAGGGTGCATGAGCAGAACTACCCCACCCATGACTTGGAGTTAGCAGCAGTGGTGTTTGCACTGAAGTCATGGAGGCACTACTTGTATGAAGTGAAGTTTGAGTTATTCACAGACCATCAAAGTCTGAAGTACCTCTTTTCCCAGAAGGAACTCAACCAGAGATAGAGGAGATGGATTGAGTTCATTAAGGACTACGAGTTCGCGATCCAGTATCATCCGGGGAAGGCGAACGTCGTAGCAGATGCATTAAGCAGGAAGCGTCGACATCAGATTTCAGCTTTGAGGTGTTCATTGCATCGGGATCTTATCACTCTTAGCCAGTTTGATTTTAGACCCGAGATTGGAGGAGCCAGTGCATTTTTGGGAGCTGTGACAGTGCAACCATCTTGGAGTGACAGAGTTGTCAGAGCTCAGTTGGAAGAATCTTGTATTCAAATCCGTAAGGAGGAGATTTCCAAAGATCCTAAGACTGATTGGATCATCGGAGCTGATGGAGGTCTACGGATGAAAGGTAGATTGGTTATGCCAGCCAGCACTGAGCTGAAGAGGGAGTTATTTGATGAGGCACACCGTACTCGGTACACAGTGCATCCAGGAACCACCAAGATGTACAAGGATTTGAAGAGACATTTCTGGTGGAGCGGTATGCGTAGAGAGATTTCAGACTATGTGGCTAGATGTTTTACCTGTCAGCAGGTGAAGGCAGAGCATCAGAGACCGGCAGAGACACTTCAGCCTTTACCCATTCCAGAGTGGAAGTGGGCAGACATTTCTATGGATTTTATTATGGGGTTGCCAAAGTCGAAGAAGGGGAATGATTCTGTTTGGGTGATAGTAGACCGGTTGACGAAGTCAGCATATTTTATCCCAGTGAGGACTACTTATACAGCCGAGGCTTATGCGAGGATCTTCATTCGTGAGATAGTTCGACTTCACGGGGTTTCGGACACGATCGTATCGGATCGAGGATTGGTTTTCACTTCACATTTTTGGAGGAGCTTTCAGGACTCATTTGGCAGCAGGCTATCTTATAGCAGTGTATTCCACCCCCAGACGGATGGTCAGACGGAGAGGATGAATCAGGTGTTGGAGGACATGTTGCGGGCATGTGTCATTAACTTCCAAGGCAGCTGGGAGGATCATATTTCACTTGTAGAGTTTGCTTATAACAATAGTTATCAAGCGACGATCGGTATGGCCCCGTATGAGGCATTATACGGGAGGCCCTGTAGATCGCCGATATGTTGGGCCGAGCCAGAGGACAGCTTGATGCTTGGGCCAGAGCTAGTGAGGCAGACTACCGAGAAAACAGCCTTGATCAGAGAGAGGATTCTAGCTGCTCAGAGTCGGCAGAAGAGCTATGCCGATAAGAGACGAAGACTATTGGAGTTTCAGGTTGGAGACTCAGTCATGCTGAAGGTATTGCCTATGAAGGGCGTACAGCGTTTCGGACGACGGGGGAAGCTTGCGCCGAGATTCATTGGACCATTTCAGATTTTAGAGCACATTGGAGCTGTGTCATACAGACTAGATCTTCCAGCATCGATGTCTAGTATACACAATTTATTTCATGTTTCTATGCTCAAAAAACACTTGCATGATGAGGAGCAGCATCAAGTATTGGATGCACCAGAGATTGAGCTTCGGGAGGATTTGACTACTGTCTAGATTCCGGTTCGTATTCTTGCCAGAGAGGACAAGAGACTCAGGAATAAGGTGATTCCCTTAGTGAAAGTTCAGTGGAACCGAGGAGGCATTGAGGAAATTTCTTGGGAACGCGAAGAGGACGTGCGTCGCTACTACCCACACTTGGTTGAGCAGGTAAATTAATTCTTATTATGTTATATATGTTGCTTTATGTTATATTTTTGGCTATGTTTATATTTAACACTAAGATGGGAATATGCACGCTTAATTCTTAATCTTTTGGAACACATGGTATATATATGGGGGGTTCCTTGTTTGGATTTTTCGCCCGATGTACTAGTTCCAATAGATTAGGATTTAAACGAGAATATTGTCATTTTAGATCGTTAAGTGTAAATATCTCTATATGTTATCTAGTAGTTCATATTTTGAGATTCGTATAATTTCCGAATTTCGAGGACGAAAGATATATATGTTTATCAGTGTTTGGGAACCCACCAGGTGTTTGTAAGTGAGAGTAATCGAGTAGTAGCTGGCCAGCACAAAAAATACCTGAACCAGGCATTTTTATGCTGAGCGGTCGACCGGTGCGGTCGACCGACCAGCGTACAGAGAGTTTCAGGCTTCGTTTTCTTTTACGGTTCTGTTTCGGGTCTTTTGGGTTTCAGGTCGGGTTTGTAAGTGGGTATATATGCTACTGTTCACGAGAGAGCCTCTTTGAGTTCTGAAATCAAAACCCTAGCCCCCTTTCTCTTCCCTGAAAGCCTAATCCTCTCTTTTGGTGATCTGGGAGCAGTTTAGAGGATTGTCAGCATGTCTGTGGGATTTCAGCGAAGAGGATCAACCTCCTGCAGATTTAGGGCTTTTGTCAGCACCCAAAGACGAGTAATTTCTCGCCCAACCCCCCACCCCTTTCGTTTTCATGGTAAGAACTGAGTTTTTATTGGTTTTTATGGAGCCAAATTTGTATTTTTGAATAGCTAATAGAGTATTATGGCATAGAATATGGATTTGGGATTTTATCTGTTTTAAAAACTCACCAACTTATTCTATTAAAGAGATCTAGTTCTGAAAATTTCCTAAACAAGAGTTATATCATTTTTACAGTCATTAAGAACGTTTTTGGTTTGTTTCTTGTGGATTTAAAACAATGAAAAGGTAGTTTTCAGACTTTGGATTCGTTGTTTATCTTCAGTATTTTTCTTTGAATCATTAAAACCCTTGTTAGCGTAGAATAACAAATTTTTGTTTCAGGTTTCGAGCTGACAGAAACCCAAATTTGGGTTTCTGTCCGCTCGGCGGTCGACCGACGCGGTCGACCGCTGAGCTCGTTTTGAGGCTTCGGTCGACCGCAAATTATTTTGGTCGACCGCGACGTTATTTCAGTCGACCACGACGTTATTTCAGTCGACCGCGACGTTATTTCAGTCGACCGCGACGTTATTTCGGTCGACCGCCAATTATTTCGGTCGACCGCGACGTTCTTCCGGTCGACCGCCAGTTGCATATCAGAGTGCGGTCGACCAGTGCGGTCGACCGCCGTGTTATCTGTTTGTACATGTCCTGTTTTGTGTATTTTGAATATTTCACTCATGTTTGAGAGTTTGACTGGACTATCTGGCATTGGTATTTAGTCTTACTATGTACCCAGGCACGATAGATGACCTGAGGGTACCAATTATGGATATATTCACTGATTTGACTATGAATTGATATAGGTAGATCTCACTATGTATCCCAGTGATATTTTCACCATTTCACAGTCCTCGTGTTGGACTATAATCCATAGAAGTCCTCGTGTTGGACTATAATCCATAGAAGTCCTCGTGTTGGACTATAATCCATAGAAGTCCTCGTGTTGGACTATAATCCATAGAAGTCCTCGTGTTGGACTATAATCCATAGAAGTTCCCAGTGATATTTTCACCAGTTCACAGTCCTCGTGTTGGACTATAATCCATAGAAGTCCTCGTGTTGGACTATAATCCATAGAAGTCCTCGTGTTGGACTATAAATTCATTCCAGTCCTCGTGTTGGATATTTGCCACTTAATCTATGAGTTTGGAAAACTACGACATAAATAGTTCCTGATTTGAACATAGTTCTTAACCCTGCATATGACTTCTTCACAGAAGTTCACGACATGATGTTGACATGACACTTATGCAAGTAATAATATGACATTCATGTTAGTTATGGTATGGCACTGTAATTTGTTCTGAGATTAGCTGTATTTATTGATTTATTGTTTCTGTACTAGAACCTCGGGTTTGGTGTTTAGAGATTTACAATTTGAGATACAAGGTATATACATGAGGGTTTCCTTGTTTGGATTATTTCGCTCGACGTACCTATGCTCGTGTTGTAAATTTCTAAATACTAAAACCCTCTTTAGTAGGATCAATGATTTTAGATCTATTATATATATTATCTGTATTTTCTTATACAACGAGCCCTGTTCCCTTGGGGTTGGTTGTGATGTTACTCGCTAGCGCTTTGACGCTCGTTGTCCCTCCCCCTTTCAGGTCACGAGCCAGGAGCACGGAGAGCCGCAGGTTGATAGCGGACCACATTAGTGTTCAGCTTTACTTTCTAGTTTTCTTTGGGCTCCACTGTAGTGAGGTTAGACATTTGAGGGTATTATTCTAGAAGTTGTAAAGGCTGTGAGCCTTATCTCCTTATCGTCAGATATTTGTATTTGAGACTTGTTGAGTATTTCAGTCTATCTACTCAGATCTTGACTATGTATTTCTGTATTGTTGGATGATGAGATATTTATGTGACTATTATCATTTCATCAGTATTCCTTGTATTATCTCTTACCTGTTTTGTACCTACACCAGTTGTTGATGCTACTAGATAGATGTTAATTGTGATGGTGAAACATGTTATTGCACGGTGTGGTGCATGGCAGGTTTGACATTCTTGGTTTCACCTTGGACTACAGCCTTGTGTGAACCCAGAGACGTCACATAAATATAAAATACAACATCATTTGATATATTATCTAAGAAAGAGAGAGTATTATCTTCCTCTCCACACCCCTGCACCCTCCTAAAAAATGATATACAATGCTTCTTAGAGATAGCCGGAAATGGAAATAACATGCGCAAATGGCAGGCCACAGTGATGAGCGGCAATCGATGGCCGACAATCATGGATCAGAATAAAATTAGGGCTAGGGGAGAGTATGTGAATGAGGGGACTATTTAAAAATTGTATAACGTAAGGGTCTATGTTGTGAAAAAAATTATTAATTTTTTTTTCTGCCAGGAGCATTTTAGTCCCCTAGGGATATTATTGGGGCACGATTCTAACTTTTTAGGATAAAGTAAAGTTTGAGAGGTTTGTGGGATACACCTTAAAGTATTAAGGGTTTTATGAAAATTATCCTGATTAAAAGATGAATATGCAACTGATTTTTGCAGTTGCAAGGTAAGAAACCAATCACGCTTTATTCGAGAGTTTAAATTATAAATTTAATGTAATTTCATTATATCCTGTATAATATAGTTATCATTTTTATATTCTTAGAATACAAATATCTTATGCCATTATTCTTTTTAAGTTATTATAGAGGTTTCCATTTCTAATTCAAACAAAACATGAAAAAGTGTAAAAATACACCATAAATGAAACTATGCGTAAGTACGTTAAATTTAATTCTATATGTTCATTATAGGATCCGATTAGCCAAAAAACTATAAAATTTAAAAACAATGTAGGAAAAACATAATGAGAAAACAAAAGAAAAAAATAGAAGAAAAGAAAAGCAAAAAATGACAGAAGAAATAGAAGGAAAAGAGAATGAAAAATATGACTATTAGATTTATATATATATTTATAATTTGAAAAGGATTACAAACTATTTAATATTTAATTATTTTTTTTAATAATAGATATTTTTTAATTTGATGAGGGTCCTTAGGTAAAGAGAAGATTAGGTATGCATATGATAATTATAATTTGAATTAAAAACCACTAATTTCTTTTTATATATAAAGAAGAGATCAATAAGGACAAAATATTGGACCAGTAAATAGCAAAAAAACGACTAGTGCATTAGCTTTTTTAAGAGGAAGACTAATCCATCAACTTTAAATATAATTTGACACGATGTACTATTTTTCATATATGATTATATGTACAGCGACACATGCATTTTTTAAATTTTCTATAAATATATGGTTATGAATTTTTTTTTAAATTATGGATAGTTATAATTTTATTAAAATTACCAAAATTATTATTATTTTTTTTTTTTTAATTATGGAGAATTTTAATTTTATGAGGATTCTTAATTGAGTCATGATGATATACGACTATTCATACACTAATTCTATAGTATAAGAGAGAAAAATATGGAGTTCATTTTCTTCAAAAAAAAAATTCAAACTTGATAACTCATCAATGGAGCCCACACTTCTCTTTCTTGTAGTGTAGAATATTGAAGGAGATAATAGTATAGTTATCATTATTCTTATTAATTATGTGAAGATAGGATTGAGTGTGTCCACGCGTCATCTTCTAATAGCATAGAGGCATACATGGCTAGTTTTGGATATGACACGTGTTAGTTTCTTAGTACATTTAGATGATATATATATAAGTTTTTGTTTCTTTGTTGGTTTTGCAAATAAGTAAAACATGTACAAAAACAAAAATTTTCCAGATCAGTCGACACATCAGTCGACTGACTGTATCGGTCGACACATCAGTCGACTGATACGCTGATTTCTAGTTTTTTCGGTTTCGGGTCTGTTTTGATTTTAGTTCGGGTTTGGGTCGGGTTTAACTGTTCGTATATATCCCCTCTCACCCGAAATCACCCCTCTCACCTTCAGACCTGAGAAAACCCTAGCCCCCTCTCCCGTATCTCAAACCCTAGCCTTGCTCTTGGTGATTTGGGGAAGAACTTGGAGGATTTTCGGCGAAATCTTCACATTACAGCAAGGGGATCCACACTCTCTCAGATCTAGGAGTTGTTCATCACCTAGAGGCGAGTAACATCTCGCCCAACTCTGTCCCTTTTTGTTTTACACGAATTTATTGAGTTTAATAAGTTTTTATTGAGCCAAAAACGTATTTTTAGTACAAAGAATAAATCTTTATGGTATATGATGTGAAGAATTGAGTTTCTCAGTTTAGAAAAAGATCATCAATGTTTTATTAAAGAGATCTAGATCGGAAAAACGTTTGACAAGAGTTATTTCATGATTTATTGATTTCAAAACTTATTAAACATGTTTTTATGTGTTTAAGGTTTTTGATAAATGTTTCTATGTGATTTTTCATTCCAGTTTAGTGCAAATATGTTGGTATCAGTATTTTTCATGCTTGGGATTGATGGAGATGAGTTTGGATTAAAATTTTGGGTGAAAAATAGCTTGTGCAGAGTTTCTGCAGTCAATTGGTCGACTGATCAGTCGACCGACGGGCTAAAATTTTCAGTCATCAGTCGACTGATCAGTCGACTGATGGGCTAATTCTGTTTTCTCAGCTTCTCAGTCGACTGACTAGTCGACTGGTGAGCTGAGGCTGTGCTGCCTGAACCTTATCAGTCGACATATGAGTCGACCGACATCGTCAGTCGACACATCAGTCGACTGATGAGCTGTTTTACAGATTTTTGATCTGTTTGAGTTGCTTTTCGGGGTCACCTCGATAACCTGACCCTAGTTTACCATGTTAATGATTTATCTGTACATGTGGGATGACTGTTGACACAAGTTTAGGCATGTACACCGAGATGCAAGTGAGTTTAGATTATGTATATCTGTCCGCATATACTTTTCACAGTTACACAGTCCTCGTGTTGGACTATAATCCATATAAGTCCTCGTGTTGGACTATAATCTATTTCAGTCCTCGTGTTGGACATTTGCCACGTATTCCATGTGTTTGGAAACCACAGTATTTAGTTCCTGTATCGGACATATTTCTTAACCCTGTATATGACTTTCTCACAGGAGTTTATGACATCACACTTATGTAGATTATGACATGACATACATGTAAGTTGTAACATAATACTCATGTAAGCTATGACATGGCACTATATTTATGCTCTGAGATTAGTTGTATTTCTTTTATTATTGTTTCCTGTACTAGAACCTCGGGTTTAGTGTTTAGAGATTTACAATTTGAGATACAAGGTATATACATGAGGGTTTCCTTGTTTGGATTATTTCGCTCGACGTACCTATGCTCGTGTTGTAAATTTCTAAATACTGAAATCCTCTTTAGTAAGATCAATGATTTTAGATCTATTATGTATTAACTATATTTTCTTACACAACGAGCCATGTTCCCTTGGGGTTGGTTGTGATGTTGCTCACTAGCGTTTTGACGCTCGTTGTCCCTCCCCCTTTCAGGTAACGAGCCAGGAGCCCGGAGAGTCGCAGGTTGATGGCGACACACTTTAGTGTTCAGCTGTCTATTTTAGCTATGTTTTATTTTGGAGCTCCACTGTGGATTTATTTGACATTTGAGGACTATTCTCTAGATCTTGTAAATGTTGTATGCCTTATTTCCTTTACTCAGATATTTGTACTTGAGACTTGTTGAGTATTTCAGTTATCCATTCAGTCATTGGCTATGTATTCCTATATGTTGGATGACGAGATATTTATGTGATCACTATCACTTCATCAGTTATTTCTTGTACTATCTTTTACTTGCTTTTGTACCTACACCTATTGTTGACTCTGCTAGATAGATGTTAATTGTGATGGTGAAACATATTATTACACGGTGTGATGCATGGCAGGTTTGATATTTTTGGTTTTACCTTGGACTGCAGCCTTGTGTGAACTCAGGGGCGTCACAATATATATATGTATGTTTTTCAAGATCTTGCATTTGAGTTGTAACAAGGTTTGAAATACATTAGGTGATTAGCTAGATGTGTACTATTGAATGTATCTCGAGTTGTCTTGTTTGGGCTAAAAATTATCTTCAATCTACTTGGTTGCCAGAAATGTACTATTGAACATAGCTTCTCTTACTGTAGACCTATGTTGAAGGCTCAATGGTGCTCGTATTTGTCCAACTCTGTGCTTGGAACGAAGTTTCCCTGCTCTAATACTGGGGCAAAATTGAGACATCGGCGAAGCTCGGCTTATTCTAGGTGTCGGCGAGATTTGCCTTACTTTGAACTATACTAGTGAAGTTTGTCGATTAGCGATGTTCGCTAGCTGGTGGTGGTTATTAAGATCACATCTTTGGATTTGCAATGTGATCTACGTCTGAGATCTCTTGATTAAAGTTTTGCAAGATTCACTATAGATTTGACCGAGTTTTAGGCTCAGATTTTAGCCTTTTTGTTCGGTCTAATCAAATCTTAAAAGATGTGATTATTTTTGGAAGTCTGGATTTGAAGAAGGGTATAAATAGAATTGCTTTCCTTCCAAACTTTCTTGTCTTCATCTTCTTTTTTCCTTGTCTAAGTCTCCATCGCTTAGATCAGAGATGCTTGTCAACAGAGAAGCTGAGATAAAACAGCTCCAACAGGAGCTTATCTAAGCAGGGGCAACCAAGCGGATGAGCTCCACATGCTTTGCTGGCTAGTGGACTTATCGCCTGTCGAGAAGGTAAAGGTCGAACAGATTGTTGAGAATCAGTCGGTGGTTTAGGGCGAAGTGAATTGTGATAGAGACGCATTAAGCTTCGAATGCCATGCTCTTAGTAGAACCATTTGATGATTGAGATGGCAATTGAAGAAGGATCCTTGGAGCTCTACAAGTAAGGACTCGGACAATAACTAGATTTTACAAATGTGAACCTAGATCATAATTAGACGTCATGTGGCTATCTTAGACTTGATGTCAAATTTTGCTTGCAAGAAGCGCTTCTTCCTCTTGACACGTTCTAGTTTGGAGAAATGAGGGCACTTCTTGTTTAACAGCTCTTTCTCCTCCATGGCATAAAGTCTAGGGAGGAGTAAGTAAGAGCTATTTTCTGCATATGGAAAGACTTAGTTCCCCAAGTTTTGTGAGATCTGAGGAACAAGGGTTATAGCTTGGTGCAGCTTGTGTATGTTCCTCAACTTTTATATTACTCGTAGTTAGGAGTATATGATAGTAGCAAATAGCATTGAATATACATCATCCTTGTAACTGGATAATCTGAATGTCGCCTTTATGTAGTAGAATATTCGATCAATAAAAATAAATCTTTTTTTTTCTAAAATTGTCCATCTTTATAAGTTTTATCTGTATGAACTTTACTTCTGTGACAAATTTGAACTCTGGATGGAGTTTTTGTGTTGGAAGCTAAGTTCAAGCTTTCTTATGTCGGCGAGAATTGAGTTGAAGTTAGCCAAGAAAAGTCTCAAAAAATTGAGTTAGGATTTTCTCAATTTGGAGACTTGGTGAAATTTGCCATATCATGTTGGCGAAGTTCGCTTTAGCGCATTAATGAATGGGATGATGTTTACTTACTTGAGAAATAGTCAACAGGGTGAAGCTCAGTAAGTCGATTAAGCGAAGTTCAGCATGAGGATATAAAATTTGAATCATCGATTTATGCGCCTAAAATTGTGGCGAACCAAGATTCTCAGTGACGTCAAGGTGATAATGTTTGGCGAGGCTCAGGGTTAGAATTTCGGCACAACAAAGTTTTGGGTCAGTCTATAAATAGAACTATTTACCTCCTTTCTTCTTCACTTTTATTTTCAAAAACCCTAACTTTCTCAAAAGCCTAGCTTTCTTAGAATCCCAAAAGATCAAACCTCAATGGCTCCATGTCAATTTCAAAAGGAAGAGATGCTGCTAGGGGACCTCGTCAACCAAGAGCAGAGGATGTGCCGACGCAGTTGGAGATGGCCGTGGGTAAGATTTGAACTCATTCATGGTGATCTTTCAAACAAAATTTAGCCTCAATCGGGCTTTGAACAATGTTTTGGAGCACTTAAAGCTTTTTCGCTGCCAAAGGCGTGATGTTTATGACCACTTTTAGTCTCATCGGCAAGCTCTTATTGACGGTGATGAAGCTCTATCAGTAGCCATCAATGGTGCTTGATGTGGTAAGTTTCACTTTTCAAACGAAGCTCCTTGCTGCTAGCCTCTTCGGCTTATGTAGCGAACTTCGCTTGAGCAATGTTTGCCAACCTGATCTAGGCAACCTTCATTTGAGCGATGTTCACTAGTCTAATCTGGGTGACCTTTTCTTGAGTGATGTTCGCTAGTCTGATCTGAGTGACCTTCCTTTGAGTAATGTTCACCACTTTAGCTTGAGCGACCTTCGCCTGAGCGAGGTTCGCCACTTTGATTTGAGCAACCTCTACTAAGTAAAGTTCGCCAATCTAATCCAGATAATCTTTTGAATGGATTTGATTGTGGTGCTAAAATTCACTATCATCAGCATGAACTTCGCTTATCCTGTCATCACTTAGTTGATTATGATAACTTAGGTGAGATTCGCCCACAGGGAGTGTTGCTTCTAAGTGCAGAGACTTAGTTTCTTTTCAACTTTGTCTTTTAACTTGGTTTAGCTTCTTTTTTATGTAATTTGCTTATCGAAAGAGCCCGTCGACTATCATAACCACATTGGGCATGATGGGACCCTTTGAGGTCAGTCAAGCTTTTGATGGGCATGTCCCTCTAGATTTAGAGGGTATAATGGGCTCATATTGAAGCTTGTTCTAAGATAGATAATCAATTCCCACAAGACCGAGACTTTGCAATGAAGGGGCAATGGGACCCCTCATCCTTATGCCTGACTCCGCCCCTGTGTGCACTAGTCAAGTACCGATTGAACATAGTGAGTACCATTGAATTTGCTCACCAATAAATGTAGTTGCATATAAAAGACCAAACCAATCTTAGGGTGTGTTTGACAACTACCCAAAAACTGTATCAGGTTCAACTCTGGTCCAGTTCTACTCTAACCTAATTTAATTGTGGACAAACACCCTCCTAATCTACCACTAAACTGGTTTTATGACTTCTTTTTGGTCTAAGAAAAATTGGGTCAGAACTAACCTAGTTTTTGTAGGATCTGAAATAGATACACTAGAACACTAGAAGAGGGGTGAATAGTGTTCTTTTAAAATATATGCAAAGTAGATTATAAATTGCAAAGAAAAATGGCAATCTCAGAAATTCACAATCACAAACACAAAGTTTTATACTGGTTCCACCAACCCGGTGTACATCCAGTCCCCAAGCAAATCCCGCTTGAGATTTCCACTATGATTTTGAAACCTTACAAAATCAAAAGCAAACCTGACCAATTTGCAAGACCATGCAAATTGCAACACCAATTGACAAGACCATGCCAATTGCCACCCAATCTCTAAACCAAGAGATCAACCCTCTCAAACCCGAGAGAAATCCTTTTTGAAGCAAGAACACAATTGATCCTATAAGCCTTGAATGTGTAGTGAAGTGCTGCAGTGGCTTAGGATTCTTTTAACTCTCTGAATATTGTCTATACAATCTCTAAGAATGATTGAAACCAAGGCAATATCAGAAACTCTCTTTTTCTAAACACTTAGCATGAAAATCTGGAAAATTAGAGAGTGAATATGCACAAAATGTTTGATCTTGCAAGTGCAAAACTTGGTTGTTGTTTTCTGATGTTTAAACCTATTTATAGCCTCTGAAATGACATAATTTTAAACCCAATTAACGTCCACAAAACGGCTATAAACAGTCACTTATTTTAAACCTGAAATCTGGAAAAACTGCTTTTGTAGTCGACTACAAGTCATAGTAGTCGACTACACTGAGTCTAAACAGACTCTGTGAAGTCAGAAAATTGCTTAGTAGTCGACTACAAGGCATAATAGTCGACTACACTGTAAACTCAGATTCTGGAATTTTTCTGTTTAGTATTTTGACTATAACTTTCTCATCCGATATCGGAATGAGGTGATTTAAGATTTGTTGGAAAGCTCTTGAAGAGACCTACAACTTTGGTCTTTTGAGTTTTTCCAGATTCTAATTTCTAAGGGTTGTAAATGAAATGTTTTAAGACTCACTCAATATCTATAAACTCTAATGGCTAACATAGGGGATTTCTATTGTTAACCAACACACTAAGCATGTGTTAGTGTGTTCTAACACTATGTGTGTGCTCGTGTGTGAGTGATCAAGGCTTGTACAAATTTCTAAGCAAAGAAAATATAAAATTACATTTTGACAATAAAGTATATCTTCTTCTTTGCTTCATTTTGCCTTGAACTCATCTATGTCTTGAGTATCTCTTTGAATATAATTGTCGATATAACTCTGATACTACAAAATAAATGTTAGCACATAATACACACAACATATAATATTTGTTATCATCAAAACAAACTAATCTTGGGGTCAAGATTCCTAACATGTGTGTGTGTGTGTGTGTGTGTATATATATATATATATATATATGTATATATATGTGTATATATATATATATGTATATATATATATGTATGTATGTATATATATATGTATGTATGTGTGTATATATATATATATATATATTGCGTCGAAAATTGTTGTATTCATTGCGATCGAATCTATTACAACTTTGGTCATTACAATAAACTTGAATAAAATAAAAAAGTTGATCTTTTTACAAGATCTCCTTACACAATGAAAATAAAACAAGTTTACAACTTTATCAAACAAATGCAGGGAGATCGTTTATCGGTCTTCTGCTTGCGTGGGATCTTTGCCTGTGTCGGGGTTTATCCGTGGACCGCCTTTGATCTGGATCCGGTTGATAAAAAATTTGGCAGAGCTTTGTCTTTACCGAGGAAGTATTTGATTTGAAGCACTGAGATCGACCAAGCGAAATCAGGGCTCTTCTCGAGATTAAGACCAAGCCTAATCTCAAGGGACGGACGGGAACGGGCGTCGGATCTTTCGAACTCTCCTTCTTTATGCCGAAGAACTCGTCAAGATCTGTCAACCCTTGCTGAAATTCGTGCTCCTTTGACTCCACAATCCGGCAGCACCTCCTCGTCTTGATAATCAATCGTCCCGCCGAAAGGAGGCCCTAGGCTTGTATTTATAGGCCTCGGATGCGGTTATTTGGATGAGAACAAGTGATTTGGTCTTATCTTTAGTCAATAACAACCTAACCACATTTGTAGATGATATCAAGTCAGTTGGGAACCTCTGGAACTGAAAAGATCTCAAGAAAATCGTCAAAACCGTCGAAAAACACATCAGGGGGGGAAAACAGCACGACGGGTCGAGCTGACCCGCGGGGGGGGCGGGGGGGCGTGGCCGACCCGCCGCCTGGCGGGTCGGCCAAGGCCGACCCG
>NC_033797.1:74900375-74936233 GCF_001876935.1 Asparagus officinalis
GCCTCCGCGGGTCGGTTTGGTCTATACCGTGCGCCGTGCTTTTGGGCTTCGCTGACTTTCGTGTTTTCCGGTTCTTCCGAGACTTGTATTTTTCCCCGTTTTACGTATTTGATCGTCTTGTTGACTTGCACGATTCGTTGCGGGATTAACTGTAGAACGCGCGTTGGTTGATATACGCACGTGTTTGATTGATCCACGCATGTTGACCGACGCGCCCGAACTGATTGACGCGTGAACTAATTGACATGCACGAGCTGAATGATGCGTGCGTGTTAACTGACTATTAGGCGCGTTTGTACGCTTTGAGTTGATTAACGCGTGTGGTCCACTTGGCATTTGCCATTGTGGTGGTTCGTTGTCATGTCATCAACAGTTTGCCGATTCGCTTTATGCGCTTGTCGACGTCGGATAATCCTCTTTGCTTTGGATAATAATGTTCATCGCCTTCTCTTTGTCTTGAGCTATGTGCGGACACCCATAGGCATTTTTAGACGCCTACAGATACCCCCTCCAAAGTATTTCAGACTCTTTCTTTTATAGAGGAGTCTGGAATGCTTTGGATAAGATAGGTCATCTCCTCCATTTCGTATAGTGACCTTTAACTACCTCAATTCTTAACTTCTTCAGTCTTCAATCTATTCATTGTTTCGTCGAATAGGTGAAGTTCTTCCGGTGCTGCGTTTATCGTCTGACCGTTGTCGAAATCTTAAACTGAGATTGGTGTATAACTTTCTGAACTTAGCTCGTGCCATTGAGTTGACTTTGAACTGAACCTCTCCGTCGGGAATTCATATCTGATTGTAACTGAAATCCTTGGAGTCATCTTTTGCCTTATTTTGGCGAAATTGCTGATGTGTTGACTGACATCGATCTTTACTGTAACGCGTTGATCGGCGTTAACATAGTTTAAGCTCTTAAGGTATTGGAGCGTGGCGGTCCCAAATGTTGGGCTGCAAGACCAATTATTAAAGCTGATTCATCTGCACGTGTGGATCTTATCCTGAAGTTTGTTGGATGTTAAAGTCATGAGACCAACTAATAAATCTGATACGTCAATGACTCGCATTTATAGAATTTTTGGCAAATTCTCAGCCATCAACGGGTTTGATAAGACTTTACCGACTACCGTTTGAGTCGGGCTAGCATGCGGATTGTTTAAGTCCGTTCCGCATGTAACGTTATGCTAAAAGAGTTAACTCTTTTAGTGCTACGATATTGAATACGTAGACTTCGTCTTTCTCCTGTGAAAGGACTAAACAGCGACGTGTATCAGACGTAGACTTTAAGGTTTTTGGAAAACTCTCAGCCTTCAACGGATTTGGCGTGCCTTTACCGATTACCGTTTGAATCGGGCTCGCATGCGGATTGTTTAAGTCTATTCCGCATGTGACATTGTGCTAAAGGAATGAACTCTCTTAGACTTGATGCTACGATATTGAATACGTAGGCTTTGCCATTGTTATGGGAATAGGCTACCCGGCAACGTGTGTTAGACGCTGACCTATCCCTACTTAGGCTTCGGGATAAAAGTCCCCAGATTGGAATTCTGGTGTCTTCTTCAATCGGTGAAAGACTAAACCGACAACGCGAGTTAGGCGTTGACTTATCCCTACTTAGGGTTCGGAATAAAATTTCCCACACGTGTGAGGCGCGGATTTTGGCGTTATTAATAACAGCCTGCCACAATGTCGAATATGTGGGCTTTTTTCCTTTTCACGGCAAAAGACTAACCGGCAACGCGTGTTAGGCGTTGACTTATCCCTGCTCAGGATTCAGGATAAAATTCCTCGTACGTGTGAAGCACAGATTTTGGCGTTATGAATAACAACCTGCCACAATGTCAAATATGTGGGCTTTTATTCTTTTTATGGTTAAGAACTAACCAGCAACGCTTGTTAGGCATTGACTTATCCCTGCTCAGGATTCGGGATAAAATTCCTCGTACGTGTGAAGCACGGATTTTGGCGTTATGAATAACAACCTGCCACAATGTCGAATATGTGGGCTTTTGTTCTTTTTACGGTTAAGAACTAACCGGCAACACGTGTTAGGCGTTGACTTATCCCTGCTCAGGATTCGGGATAAAATTCCTCGTGCATAAAAGGCATGGATTTTTGTTGCTATGATGCTGAATACATAGACTCGGTCGTTTTTACGGGAACGAACCACCCAGCAACGCGGGTTAAGCGTTGACTTATCCCTACTTAGGCTTCGGGATAAAATGCCCCAGACTGGATTCTGGTGTCTTTTTCAATCGGTGAAAGACTAAACCGGCAACGCGTGTTAGACATTGACTTATCCCTACTCAGGATTCGAGATAAAATTCCCCGTGCCTATGAGGCACGGATTTTAGGAGTTGAAAAGGTGGTGTCTTCTCTTGGGGCAAAGACGACCTGAAACGGGAGAGGAAGAATTTTGTATTCTATCTCCCAAAGCTGAAGAGGAAGAATTTTATATTGTATCTCTAGTTGTAAAAGGAAACTCATAGTGGGATCTCCACTTCAAGAATCCGGGAATGTGAAACTAAGAGTGGGATCTCCATTCTGAGAATCAAAAAGATTCGGATAACCCTAACTGTCGGAAGGTTTGATTACCGAACTAAAGATGGATTTCTCTTTTTTCGAGAGGGAATCGTGGTTTTGGTCCTAACTGTAGGAAGGTTTGACCAGGTGGGAGGTTTGAGGCGACCCTAACTGTAGGAAAGTTTGATCGCTCGATTTATGGACCTCTCGTTCATTGAAGGAATCGAGAGGAGGATTTTGGTTGTGGTCTTAACTGTAGGAAGGTTTGACCAAGTGAGAGTGGGAGTGTGAGATGACCCTAACTTTTATAGGTTTGATCACTCGATTTGTGGACCTCTCGTTCATTGAAGGAATCGAGAGGGGATTTTGACTGTGGTCCTAACTGTAGGAAGGTTTGACCAAGTGGATAGTGGGAGTGGGAGTACAAATCACAGTGGGAGTATTGACTTGTACAAATCACTCAGTAAGGGTTCTTGGTGTTAAGTGATAATGACTTAGCACGAAGGGGTTTGACATTTCATCAAGGATTGACAGATCAAAATTCTAAGCATTATATTCGGACTCTAACCATGAAAGTGTTGAGTGCATGAACATAGCGGGAGTTTGAATGGATTAAACAGGAAAGAATTTTGGTGGTCCCACCGTCAATTAGTCTAATCGGTGGGGGATTTTGTGGTGGAAGACCGTGAGTCGTTAAGCACCAATGAGAGTTTTGTGAGGGAAGATTGATCTAATGAAGTGATCGAATCTCATCTCAGCAACAGAGTATTCGGAAGTCAGAACCTTCTTCAGATCCAGTGTCAGAGCCGGGAGAGAGATCCTGAATCTCAAGAGACTGACGCTGAAGACTAAGGAGAGTACTCATATCCTTCTGAATGCTCGAGACCTGAGTCTTAAGGTGATCCAAATGGTCAAAGACCTCAGAAGCAGAAATGGTAGATGCTCTAGAACGAGGTCGGGAGGATGATTGTTCTATAGGAGCAGAAGATAATGAATCTGAAAGCTGCATTCGATAGAGAGCAACCATATCAAAATACTCCTTGCTAGGGTCAACTTTGGTTTCATGAGTAAGGTCAACACCGAAGTGTTGAAGGATAAGAGTAATGAAGGAACCAAAGGGGAGGAACTTAAAATGCTTGCATGCCATATTTTTAAGAAAAACATTTGCCCAATTCACTTTTATCTTGGCAAAAATAGCATACACATCATTTACTTTGTCAGGAGCAAAGTGATCAAAGCTACCGGTTTTAGGAATGAAGTTCTGAGCAACAATTCATACGATAATTTTTTCTATGGGATTAAGAGACTTGTTGTTCATAGGATAAGAGCAATCAGGCTTAAACAGAAGATTGTTCACATTCTGATCAGTGTGTTCAATGGACATGAGCTCAACATCACTTGACAGGATCTTTAGGATTCCCGTAAGCTCGTCAGCAAAAAATGATATCTGAATATTTTTAACAGAAGTAATGATGGTTTGAAGACCATCAGCTGAAGAGGAAACAGATAAGTTTTCATAAAACAGATAGACAAGAAAGGGGTAATAAGGAACCTTACATTCCTCATCTAACAAATTATGCAACCCAACAAAAGATAGAATCTCATGAATGTTATAAATGGCTAGTTCCTCATATTTGATGTATCTACCTGATAGGATCTTCAACTTACAAAGATCCCTATATTTTTTAACTAGGGATTTGTAAAGCAGAAAATCCTCATAATTAGTGGCACTAGATGAAGAACCAACATCTTGTTTAGACTTCTTTCTAGGAGGCATGATATAAGATCAACAAATAGACTTGAAAGATCAAACCTAAATACAAACCCTAGAAATTGAGAATGAAACCCTAAGAGGTGAATGAAAACAAGAGTGATGAGAGGAGAGATTACCCAAACAATTCAGTGAAGGAACGATCCTCAGGGGAGACCGCGGTCGATTGAAGAGAACTTGGCGGCCGACCGTGAGGAAATGAGCAGGAATCGACAAATTTTGGGGAAAAATTTAGAATGTTGGGAAGAGAAATGGTCAGACCTATGTGAGGATGAAGCAACGGCCTGGATCGGTTCATAGGTGAGATCAAAGGTGGTAAAGGATTCGGGTTTAGAAAAGTTAACGAATAAAAACCAAGACCCGATAAAAAAACAGAAAAATTCCCTCACAGTCGACCGTGGCGGTCGACCGCGACAATCACAGAGATTGTTCTCTGAGGCAGAAACATTTACGATCGACCGTGGCGGTCGACCGTAAGAAAAATAACAGCAAAAGTTTGGTTAAACCTGGATTTTGAGAAAAAATTCATTTTGAACCAAAAAAAAATTTGTTATATATATATATATATATAAATATATATATATATAAGGCTTTTAGCTAGTAAACCATGAAAATATACCAATTGTTCAAAAACAAAACAAAGATGTGAAATATAGCTCATTTTTGTACCCAAATCTTTTTGGTACCACTAAAATTTGGGACATGACCCCTATCATGTAAATCCAAGGCCCTAGGGTTATGAATCCATTTAGGCGTATTTTGTGCACCGATACGGTCTAAACAAAAATCATAAACATAACTCATATGATTAAAATTTGTGCAATGTAAGGGTTTGAATAGTTTGCGTTGATTGAAATGATGTGCACGTGGTTCATTTGCAAAAATAGGGTTTTCTTATAATTATTTTGCAAACGAGAATTTCTTTTCAAATCAAAACAAAACATGGCCAAATAACCAAAACGATCATAATATTCACATTTGTACACATGAGTATGTTTATGATTTACACTATGTGTGTGTACATGAGTATGAGATGACGAAGCTTAATAAGATGCACAATCATGAATAAGCTTGTCAAGCTTTTATGTATTATGACAAAATTAGGCTACATGGCCTTTAAGACCGCAAATAGAACATTTGTGAATTTTGTCATACATGTGTGCATAGTGAATAGGTTTCTTAGAAGAATTATCATAGGACTTTGCACACAAGTCCATAAGCTTTTTATTATTTGCAATACAAGTGTTTAATCTAAGGTTGATATAGGTTAAATCTAAGGTTGATATGTGTTTTTCATTTGATTCAACTCATCATTATGCATTCAAGCATTGCTACTAGAAGTAGGATTAACATGATCATTTATCATAGAGTTAAATTTATTTTTACTAATCTCTACTTCTAACATGTCATCATATTTTTCATGAAGCAACCTAGCATTTTCTAATCTTAAATTTTTATTGCATTTTTTAAGAATTATATTTTCATTTGCAATGAAATCAAACTTAGTGACTAGTATTTCATGAGTGGATTTTATATTAACATGGTTACTTTTTAAATTAATATAGCTATTGTATAATTTTTCAAATTCAAGCGCAAGCTCATCAAAAGTAATATTATCATCGTTGTCAAGCTCGCATACCTCACTAGGGTTATCACCTAGTGGTCGTGTACATGGAGATGAGGCTTCTTTAGAACTCGAAGCTAAATTTTCAAACGCTTGTTGTATAGCCTCCAAGTCCCCTTGATGTGCTTTAATAAATTTTCATAAGGTGTAAGCACTATCAAAATGGACAAATTTGTTAGAAAAGAATGAGTTAAAAGTACTAAGCAAATATTCTAACAAAAGCTTGTTCATATTAAACATTCTTTTATCATCTTTATTCTACTTGGATTTTTCTGAAGTGGGAACAATATAAGCATCTTTAATAATTTCCCATAAATCGAATTGTTTAGATTGAACAAAGTTTGAATCTAACACACCATTGAGCATAGGAAAAAGTATTTAAACGAGGAGCAATATTAATAGCATAATCTAGACTAGATGCATCATGCATATCCATAGTGATTATAAACAAGCAAGACAAATGCAATCAAAGCTAGATTAGCACAAAAAGATAACTTGGATCTTTAACTCAAGGCGATTAGTCCTTAAATCAAATAGCACCAAGCTCTGATACCAATTGTTAGACCCTAGAGGGGGGTGATTAGGGTCTTATGCTAATATAATCCTGATTTTATGCCAGTTAAAATTATGTTGATTAATTTAGTCTTGCAAGAGATATATAAGATAGATATGAATAAGAATGAGGAGAATAAGCATAAATAAAAATACGCTAAGCAAACATAAACACACGATATGTTTACGAGGTTCGGTCCCCATGACCTACGTCCCCGCTCCTCACCTCGAAGAGATCTCCACTATCACAATCCGGTTTGGAAGTCGGAACTTTTACACACTAGGTTTATAAGTTTACCGAAAACTCTCACAAAACAAACACTATGCAATAACACTTTACACACTAAGTGTAGGACTCTAGCCTGTGTCCTCCTCCTTAAGTGCTCGGATACAACCTCTCTCTAGGTTTGTCAACCGACGCATCTGTTTGTGGAAAATTTGTAATAAGAAAAATGAATGAAAGAAATGTATTTGATTTTATTCTCTCTAACTGCTTAGAAAAAGAATGTTTACAAATCTCTCAACTCTCGATTACAATTGGATTTCCGATTACAAAAGAGAAGAGAATGATCTGGATTCTCTCCTTTGTTTAATTCTGGGTTCTTCACGGTGGCGATGGAATGCTTCCCTCGAATGTTCGCGTCGAGTTTGCTCTCCGTTGACGATCTAAAAAATATAATGTCTTGTTTCAACTGAAGTGGCTTCCTCCACGATTTGACGTTGTGGAGCACTCTGAACGATTTAAACTCCTAGAAGATTGATTAACCGAAGTCAGTTATAAGCAAGGATGAAAAGATCTGTTGCCGATGCTCCAAGCTCAAATGACTAAGGATCCTGTGACTACCAAGAAGTCCAACCACCGCTCTGAACTGAATTGATTTTGTTATTATAGGGGATTCAGGGTGTAACCACCTCCCTTAATTCTCCTCCTAGTGGGCTAATGGATGTAACGCCCCTTTATCACCGCTCCATGAGTGAGTTATGATCCCCTCAGATCGGGAAACGTTTGAAACTGATTCACTCGTGGTGAAAGTCAAAGCAAAATCCGCGTTCGGTGTAATTTCTGCGTCAAACGCAGTCGTTTGGAAACTTGAACGTCATTGTCCTGAAAGATCAGACTCACGGCTGGAACTGCGTCGGAGGTCGTAGAGTGCTTGAGCGATGAAGCGCGTTTGTTACGGTATAACTGAGTTGCGTCTGCAGCGCTTGAGCGCGTGGCGAGGCGGTATAGAGTTGCGTCTGCAGCGCTTGGAGCTGCGTTGGGTAGCGTATAGATTGCGTCTGCAGGCTAGAGCTACATTGGCACGATTGAGCTCGTTGATCAACGGTATAACTGCGTGTGCAGCGTAAATAGAGCTGCGTTGGCAGGCGCTTGGAGCTGTCCGTTGGCACGTTGGAGCTGCGTTTGAGCTGCGTTCGTGGCTATGAACGCGGTGCGTCTTGATGCTGGTGTGCGGGGAGGACTTCCACAGTTTGATTTGAAGAGACCGTCGATTTGTAGTCTCTTTCTGTCGAAGCGTTGTAAAGATCGTCATTTTGTAATCTTTGCTTTAGCTCTCTGATATATGAGAGTCGTCAGATTGTAACTCCCGATGTTGATTATGAAGGCTGTTTGATTAGAGCTTCCATCAGTTGTCGTGAAGGTCGTCAGATTGTAACCTTTAGCGATCTACGTGAAAGTCTTCAAATTGTAACCTTCTGGAAGTCGTCAGAGTGTAACTTTCATCATCGGTGTTTTGATGGGGATCAGCTATCTATTGTGATTTTTAGACAGCCTACAGCAACACCTATTGGATTCGACCCCGTCTCACACCTCACACTTCTCTCGGTGTACAAGTGTATTACAAGTGATACTTACAATATAAGTTCAAATACAATTGATTTGTTCTCTATAATGAATGAGAACACAATGAAGCTTACTCCCACTAAATCACACACCACTACCCAACAATATATTATATGAAAATATTATAAGCTTAACAAGGTGTGTGTGATAAAATCGAGTAGAAAATATGCAACTCAATTAATATAGCTAAGATATGAAAATGAATTAATAAGCTATATAACAATGAGTTTAGAAAACTTCTCAATGAACAAGAAGGGTTGTAGAATGATGATGAGGATGAGATCCTCAATTGAAATGAATGCCTCTTTTGTTGCAGCAACTCCTCTTTTGAAACAGAACACAAACAAGCTTAAAACACTTGTTAAACTCTTTTATGAAACTCAATTTAAACAAAAACCTTGGTGATTTGAAAGAGGGAAGCAATGGGGTATTTATACCCACTCAAGACATCAGCCAAAACCATATTGAAAAGACCAAAATACTCCCATAACAACAAATCAGAATATAGCCGTTATAACACAACGGTCAATTCGGCGGTCGACCACGAAGAACAAAAATGGGTCAAACAGTTCTGGAAAGCAGGTGGCCGACTGAGGCAATCGACCGTGAAAGAGTCTGGACATGCTACGGTCGACCGTCATGGTTGACCGCGAGCCATAAAANAAATAACCAAAACTGGGTTTTGGACTGCAGGCGATCGACCGTGGCGGTCAATCGCAAACTAACACAGAGATTTTTACAGGTTTTTAGCTGACTTTAAAAATACATTAAAAATATTAAATCATTTCCAAAAATAGTAAAACTTTAGGAAACGTTTCTAAATGAGAAAATAAACTTGTTTAAAAAAAATTTGGAAATACAATTTTCGTTTGTGAAAACTCACTGTTTTTGAAAAGTGTACATAAAACTTGTTTTTTGTGAACACAAAAATTAAACTATGACTTGTAAACTTGTGTGTATATATCATACATACATTATATATATATTATGAAGTATGAGAGAGATGTAAACATGAAATAAAAACTATTGTAACAAAGTTTGAAAAAAAATCATTTGTATGATAGAAAAAGTCAAACTTGTGTTGTGTTTACATATTGAGCTTAAATATAGTTATATGATATATGTAAGTAAACTTCTCTTATACGAGGAGAAAGCGCACACATGAACTTGAATCTTTAACTCTTGATCGCCATGTGTTGAATTCCTGTAAAGAGAAAAATAAACCACAAAAACTAAAAAATATATTAGCTATAAATTGTTTGACAAATCATCATCAAAACCATAGGGCCAACATATTCGACCTATGACTCTTCTGTTGGGGTATCTCTCTATTTGGTTGAAGAAGTATGTCACCTCATATCAGTTTTTTGATGCTTTACTGATAGAGGTTTTCTCTTCTTGGTTGTCCAGTTAGCACATGGGAAGGATCTATCGTTACTTCCGGTGATGGTTACAGATATTCACTGTAGACTTAGATACATGGTTGATGGGTTTACACAAATAGGGCCCAAACCGTCGATCGAGATCCCTTCCATCAAGGTCGAGCTCCCGTATGCATATTTAATGACATGGTTAGTCCTTCATCACCCCGATTTGATGTCAGCACCGAGCACCGCCGATACCTCTATGCCTCTCCTAAAATTATTAGAAGAGATCAAATGGTTTTTGAAGACTTTCATTGAGGCAAAGCAAAAGCTTCAGATCCATAAGTATTGGGAATTCTTCAAGTGTTTTTCTCATTTCGCTGGCCGTTACGATGAGGTATTGATTGAAGAAGAGAAGTCAGGAACAGGCCGTACTTCCCTTGATATAGGATATTTTCGATGGTTGGTGAATATCTACCCTGGGTATCTCGTTTTCGGGTGAAAAGGACGTTGTGACATAGAGCCTTATTTACCTTGTCAATTTGCTCGTTAGTTTAGTTATGACCAAATGTAAGTTGGTAATCCTAACCGAGGCTTGAGGACTGAGGGTGGTCTCATAAACGGTGTTCGAGTATGGCTCTGGCATTTGACAGGTTGCACAGGCGCCACTTTTACTCTCCCTACATCCAGGTGTAAGCCACAACTTACCTTCCTTAGCTACAAGTGGCTCATTGCTGCAAATGAGCTTGTGAAATTGAAGGGAATCATAGAGTTGGATGTCAAAGATTTAGTTCAAGCTGCTACTAAGGCTGCCCGTCATGCTGAGCTTTTGAAGAAGCAGGAGAAGAAGCCTGTTAAGCCTTCCCGTAAAGGCAGACATAGAGTAGAGGATGAGGAGGAGCTCCTTTCTACTGATGACGAAGAGGAGACTTGTGAAGAAGGTCTTGGAGATACGGATATCAAATTTGGAGGCAAAGAGGAAGAGCTTAAGATAGGTCTGTCAGACTCTTTCTTCTCTTAATTACTGAGTCTGACGTTTACTTGTCGGGCTCAGCGATCTATCTTGCCAAAACCTCCACAGGCTCCACAAAAGCCGAAGCGAGAGGTTTTATTTACTTATCCTAACAAGATGACTCTTGTTACCTTAGGTGGCATGGTTAAGGAAGAATATCCTCTTATTTTCCATCGCGCGAGATCCTGGTCCACCGCTGAGGCTTCTGTACGGGTTGAGGTGCATGTCAAATCCACACACAAGAGACCTGTTACCCACATGGAGGCTCAATCCCTGAAGCTGAAGAAGATAGTGCGTAAGTCATATGCTAATCCGCACGCTCGCGATGCAGAGTTACGTGGCAATGTAGCTACCAGTGGAGAAGAAGGTAATCCTTCACTACTATATAGCCTTTAATTAGTTCTCTTATAGATTCTTCAAACTTAATCATTGTTATGGGAAACAAATGTTTCCAAATGTATGATCTAATGAGTCGACATCTCGACCAGCTAGACAAGCCGACATGATCTGCCGACTCGGAAGGCAGTGTTAGTCGGTATGAAAATCAGCATTTCAGAGATTCAACACTCCTCGGAGTTGACCTAAAGGACACCCAAGCCATCACTCCCTCAGTCGAGTCGGCTTCATTCCTCAAAGACAACTCGAAAGGCGGACTCAGTCGAACCTCTTTATAACAAAAGATTGCTTCTTAGCAATTAGCCGACACTCCTCCCAAGGGCAGCTCACAACATTTCTTCTCAATATTATTTAATATGTTATGATCATCATTATGTCTCCATCCTTAGCGGTCTGAAACCTTGTCGGTTGCAGGTTTCCCACGTCACTGAAGTGACTTCTCACCGCTCACTAACATACCTTGATGGTTGTTGGTTTCTCATATCACTAAAGTGATCTTCCATCACTCACAAGTCAACACGTATAGAGCAGAGGGTGACTCAGCCACCAGCTCACGCCTCACCACCATCTTAAACCGCACACTCATGAAGTGTCTATTTTGCCCTTGACATCCTCTATAAATACAGATGCTATTCGCCATAAAAAGAGGTTCGGATTTCTTACAACAAAAAGAAACTCTCTAAAAAACAACACATTTTTGGGGAGAATACACTATTCTTCCTTCACCCTACTCAAGTTTACTAGCTGACTTGACCGTCGGAGGTACCATGGGAGAAATAAGCCCCGTACTCTCATGATTCTTGTATGTACAGGTGGTCCGTCCACCCCGAGCTATAAGAACCAGGCATAAAGTCAAAGTAGGAAGTGCCCCCCCCTTGACGATTCCACAACTCTTCACCCTCATCGATGCTATTCGCCATAAGAGGAGGAGGGGGTTCGTAAGTTGGCAGATCGCAAACTCTAACTCAGTGGCTAGACATAAAGTCGGGAAAGGAATGTTTGGGGAGAAAGTTGATTTGTTCATTGTTGTGTTCATTACAACTTCAAATGTTATAATGAAAATAAAAGTTAGTCTTTTTATAAGACCTTTACACAATGAAAACAAAAAAAATACAACTCTCATTAAACAGCGCAACGGGTGTTTATCGCCTGCTGCTTGCGTGAGATCTTGGCCTGTGACGGGGACGTTAGTATCCGTGGACCACCAAATAATCAGATCAGATCCGAAGCTTTATTGATTTGTGAGGTAATCAGGAAGCCAAAGCAATTATCTCAGTAATAGCGAGATAATCACTCTTCTTGAGATCACCGCAATGGGGCAATCTCAAGGCAAAGGACTGGGAAATGTAGATCTGACGAGCTCCTCTTCTTTATACCGATGAACTCGATCCGATCTCCTTCTCCCTTCTAAAATTCATGCTCCTTCAGTCTTCAGTTCAGCAAGGCTTCGCCAATGCTCGAGACTTCCAGATCTAAAAAAATGAAGGCCTTGGGGCTTTATTTATAGGCTTCGGGAGCTCTATTTTCGGATAAGAACGGTTGATTCACCCGTATCCTCAGTTATAACCACTTAATCATGTTCTTGGATGATATCTTATCAGTTGGAACAAATCCAGACGGTTAACGATCGAAAAATGGCTCAAAATAGCTGAAAATAGATCTCGAGGATTGCGGACACCCGTGGGTGTCTCGACCATACTTCGGCCGAGACACCATTTGGTGTCTCGACCAAGCATTGGTCGAGACACCACTTGGTGTCTTGGCCAAACTTTGGCCTAGACTTGGTTTACACGTTTCTTCCATTTCTGCCGTATCTTCATCGTCCGAACTCGGAATTACTTAGTTCAAGATGCGTTGGAAAGCTAATAACGAGATCTATAATATCCCATGGTTGAATCACATATGAAGTAGACAGGACACGAGGGGTTATTCATCTTTTGTAAGTGATGTTCAGCTCCCGGTCCATTCGTGTTTCCGTTGTTCTGAAATTCCGTTTCGCATGGTTCGTCGACTCACTTCATGTGTTCAAATGAGCTTCTATGACTAGAATAGTAACATTCATCATCTTCTCTCTATCTCAAGCTATGTACAGGGGCCTATAGGTAATTTTTGACGCCTACAGATACCCCCTCCAAAGTATTTCAATCTCGTTTCTTTTATAGATGAGCCTGAAATGCTTTGGATATAATCGGTCCAACCTCCAGTCGGTGTAAAAGGACCTGTAGTTAGATTTGATTCTTAACTCCTTTGATTTTTAGTCTATTCGATATTTTGATGAATAGCTGAAGTTCTCCCGGCATTGTGTTTATCGTCTGACCGTCGTCGAAGTCTTAAATCAAAACTGGTGAGTTGATTTTGCCTTGTGTCATTGAGTTGACTAATAACTTCCTATCACCGTCACAACGTGTTGACCAACATTGACTCAGAGCTACGTGTTGATCGGCATTGACTTTAGGGTTTCGGATTGCTCGACGTTGACTTTTCGTCGCAACACGTTGACTGGCGTTGACCTAGGGTTACGCGTTGACCGACGTTGACCTTAGGGTTTCGGATCGCCCGGTGTTGACCTTTCATCGTAACGCATTAAGTAGCATTGACCTAGGGTTACGTGTTGACCGGTGTTGACCTTAGGGTTTTGAATCGCCCGGCATTGACTTTTCATCGAACGTGTTGAGAGGTGTTGACCTAGGGTTACACGTTGACCGAAGTTGACCTTAGGGTTTCGGATCACCCGATGTTGATTTTTTATCGCAACGCATTGAGTGGCATTGACCTAGGGTTACGCGTTGACCAGTGTTGACCTTAGGGTTTCGGATCATCCGGTGTTGACTTTTTATTATAACGTGTTAACTGGCATTGACCTAGGGTTATACGTTGACTGGTGTTAACCTTTTATTACAACACATTGACTAGCGTTGACCTAGGGTTACGTGTTGACCGGCGTTGACCTTAGGGTTTCGGATCATCCAACGTTGATTTTTCATTGCAACGCGTTGACTGGCGTTGACCTAGGGTTATGCATTGACCGGCGTTGATCTTAGGATTTCGGATCGCCAGGCGTTGACTTAGGGTTACGCGTTGACTGGCGTTGACTTTCATTACAATGCGTTGAATAGCGTTAGCCTAGGGTTTTGGATCACCCGGCATTGTTTTGTGTTGATTTCCATCAGAATAACCAATCACCGGTGAAATTAGATGAAATAGGATCATTGAAAAAACCTGGGGGCTCGACCTGGGCCAAGACACCCGTAGGTGTCTCGGCCCATTGGCCGAGACACCCCTTTGTTTCCTTATGTTTGTACTTTCATTTCCCTCTTAAACTCCCAAATTTCAAATAGAACTCTTTTCCACCTAAACTTCTTCTTCCTCCTCAAGTTCCCTCCCAAGCCCAACTCCTCATAACCCAAACTTCTCCTCTCCAAGAACTCTAAAACCCCTCAAACTTTTACACTTTAAAAACCCCACAAAATTTTAGAAATCCTCTCCTCTATTCTTGGTTGAAATTTGTCTCTTCTCAAAGCTAGGGTCTTTTGCATCTTCAAGCTCAAGACTTAGACTTTTGGAGTTGGGTTTTCAAACTCTTAATTTGGGTAAGCTTCTCTTCAAGAACTCTTTCTTTTCTTGTATTCTTAGTTAAGTATCCATAGGTTTTACAAGAAAGATTGGGACTTTATTCTTGTAATGATGATATGCCATGAATTTGTATGCTAAGGTCATAGATTTTTGCCCTCATGAGGTGGGTTTTGTAAAAAAGATTGAATCTTGAATGTGGGTTTTGAAGATAGCCGAAATTTGGGGTGTTTTTGTGTAAAACTAGGGCTAAAATTTTGAGGGGCTTTTGTGCAAAAGTGGACTAAAATTTTAAGGGGTTTTATGCAAAAGTGGACTGGAGTTTTGAGGGGCTTTTGTGCAAAAGTGGACTAAAATTTTATGCCCATTTAGCCAAAATTTTGATGGGTGCTTTATGCAAAAAAAGACCAACGTTGTAGAGGGGCTTATTTACAAAAGGGCTAAAATTTTAGGGCTGAGATTTGTAGAATTTGGACTACATACCCATGATCAAAAGTTTGAGAGATGTATGTGCAAATTGGGCCGAAATTTGTAGAAGGGTTTATTTGCAAAATTAGTTAAAACTTGTAGAGGGGTTTATTTGAAAAATTGGCTAAAATTGAGAGATATTGAGGACAATGGTTTTCTTTCATTGATCATGGACAAATTCGAATGTGTTCATGGCTAAAATTAACCTTGAATATGAGGGGTATTTTGGGTATTTCACCAAAAAGTTGATCATGAAGGTTTTAAATGTAATTTGATCCCATTGTTTGCATGCATAAAACCCATAGGTTTAATTAGACTTCAACTGTAAAATCCTATTTTGTTTATATTGTTTGCATGCATAAAACCCATAGGTTTAATTAGACTTCAACTGTAAAATCCTATTTTGTTTATAAGATTTTAGTCAAAGTTTAGGTTTAATTAGACTTCAACTGTAAAATCCTATTTTGTTTATAAGATTTTAGTCAAAGTTCATAATTTTTCTTTTAAATTTTGGGTTTTTGGATTTATGATTGTACCTGATCCGTTGACTTTCATTGCAAGTTAACCATGTCTCCGCGCCGACCACGATTTCATAGGAGTCGTTCATCTTCTCAGCATAGTGAGAGAGAGGCTCCCATAGCGTCTTCTTACAGGGGTGAGCTTTTATGCTTTCTGTATCCTCGTTTGACTCCTTCGCGGGTCACTCGGGAAGAACCGACATCTTCTTTCGTGAGGATCGAGGTTTCAAGATGATTTGTAGTTCTGTCATGCCCTCATTTGGCCCCTTTGTAGGTCATTCAGAAAGAACCGACGTCCTCCTTCGTGGGGATCGAGGTTTCAAAAGACGTGTTTTGCTTGGCCAATTCACGTCTTTCGGTATATTGGGGCAATTTCGTGTTGTATTACACTGTGTGGGTCGGGGTACATTACCATGTTGCTTACGTGATGATTCGGGGTATATCACCACGTTATTTACGTGATGATGTATACCAATCCTCTTGTGTAGGACACTCGAAATCGTCTCGCCAATCACTCAATGAATGACTCTATCTCACTAGCTTGTGAGATGAATTCAATCATTGTATAATTAATGACTCTATCTCACTAGCTTGTGAGATGAATTCAATCATTGTATAATTCATGAATAATTTTTTGATTCTATGTTTGTGTTGTTACAGTTGAGTTCCCCGCAGAAGGTTTTCCTCCTCATGCTACGACTGGTTGTAACCGGGAGACATTCTCTATTAATGTTGACAGGCAAGCTATTGGCTCAACCTCTCAGTTCAATGAGAGTCGTTCCGAGGGGGTGCGTTGATTGATACGAGACGGGGGTCGCCATTCATTACGCCAGCTGATTGCCGATGCTGCCTTTGTTGAAGATTTCATTTCTACCCAGGCTTTAGAGAAGCCAGACTATTTATTCGGGGACCATGCTAAGGATTCGGCTAAGTTGATTATTAGTGACGAACATTGGTTGAATGACGATGGTGGGAATCTTTTATATATTCCTTCTATTCCCCGTTAGCATTCTTTCGCTCATTTGGAGACGTAGGCTGTACGGCGACAAATGTCCTGGAATCTTACCGATGACCATAACCAAGTTCATTGTGGCTTTATTTCCCATCATAAAACTCTAGGTTCTGATGGTTATAATTATATTCGTGGCCTTCGACCGGGGATTCTGGAACTTGATACAATGCCACCGGACGAGGTGTCAGCAGTCGCCCATACTGTGAGAAATCGTCTAGCTAGGCTTAGGAGGAAGTTACCCCCGAAGGAATTCAGATGTTTCGGCTGGTCGTCGTTGCCGTCTAAGAAGTGGTGGACTCGTATGACTGGTTATGTCTTGGGACGTTAGGAGATGCATAAGGTTTCTGGTCTTCCAATGGAAGATTGTCCATATCAAGAGTATTTTCCCTCTAACTTGCAGTTGAGACAACTACAGAGGGATTCCTCTGACATGTATGACACGCTCTGGGACCTTACGTGTTATTATCATACATCCCTGGTCAGCATGAGTCCTCTGTCGAAGAAGAAGAAGTGGGTCAGCTTGAAGCAGTTTGCTGATTACTTATTTCAGCATTTGGAGAGTAGTTCGGGTAAGACTATTTGTGAGTTGGCCCCTTTGACACCTTCTGCCATTAATAACTTAATTGAGAAAGCCGGCGCTTGTTCATTTACCACTGCTAGTGTTGAGGGTTCCTTTCCAGCGAGGACTAAATTTCGGACGTTCCTTTGCCATGCACGGAAGTCTCTTCGGTCTAAGACCCTCCTGGCGGGCTATCTCTCTCTCTGGTTGAAGTAATGCGTCGTTCCATATTAGTTCTCTGATGCCTTGCCTATTGAGGTCCTTCTCCCCGCCATTTAGTTAGCTCACGAGAAGGATCTTTCTCTGCTTCTGGCGATGGTTGCCAGCATTCATTGTGGGCTTAGGTATTTGGTCGATGGTTTTACACATGTGGGTTCTGAACCGTCGACCGAGATTCTCTCCATAAAGGTTGACCTTCCGTATACGTACTTGATGGCATGGCTCGTCCTTCACTGTCCTAACTTGATGTTGGTGCCTAGTACTATCGATGCCTCTGTCCCTTTTCTGCAGTTGTTAGAGGGAAGCAAATGGTATGCGAAGAACTTCACTGATATACAGCGAGAGCTTCAGGTTCATAGGAGCTCGGAGTTCTTTAGTTGTTTTCTTCACTTATCGGGCCGCTATGACGATGTATTGATTGACGAGGAGAAACCTGGGGCCGGGCGGACCTCTCTTGATATTGGTTGCTCCGTTGGTTGGTGAACATTCGCACTGGATAGCTCGTTCTTCGGGTGAAGGGTCATTGCCACATAGAGCCCAATCTCCCTTGCCGTTTTGCTCGTCAGTTCGGTTATGACCAACTATATGTTGGGAATCCGAACCAAGGCTTGAGGACTGAAGGAGGTCTTATTGACGGCGCCCAAGCATGGCTCTGGACTATGACGGGTTGTACTGGCGCCATTTCGCTCTCCCTTCATCCAAACGCAAGCCATCGCTTACTTTTCTCAGCTGCAAATGTCTCCTTTCTACCAACGAGCTTCTAGATGTGAAGAGCCTCTCAGAGTTGGAGGCTGAACACTTGGTCTAGACTACTATTAAAGCTGCTCGTAAGGCTGGGCTTTCGAAAAAGCAGGGGAAGAAACCTGTCAAACCCTCCCGTTCGAGCAAAAGCCAGATGGAGGATGATGAGGAGCTCCTTCCTATTGATGATGAGGATGAGACTTTTGAAGAAGAATTTAGGGATATGGACACTAACGTTGGAGTTGACGAGGAAGAATCTGAGATAGGTCTGTCAGACTATTTCTTTTCGGAATTAATAAGTCTGGCATTTCTTCGTTGGTCTCAACGCTCTAGATCTCGACCGGATCCTCCAGAGCCGAAACGAAAGATTTTATTTACTTATCCTAATAAGATGACTCTTGTCACTCCAGGAGTTAGGCGGTTCAGAATTCGTTCCGCCTTTAATCACTTAAAGGAGTTAGGCGGTTCAGAATTCGTTCCGCCTTTAATCACTTCCGCACTTCATTCTCTTTTAGACAAATTGAAGAATGCAGGCATGAATAACGGGGTGGATGAGCCTCCTGTCACTGCTACAAGTGAGTCTATACCTCTCTATCATGAACTTTTTGCTTTTTTTATATATCCAACACTTAAATTCTCGTGCAGATACTGCGCTGGAGAGGTCCATCGAGGATGAGACTTTTCACGATATGGATTTCGGGGGATTTAGTGAGCACATGTATGTTTCAGCACCGAGTTTCTCGGGATCCGACACTAGGTTGTTCATTGAGATGTTGGCAGAGCAGGCTACCAGAGAGGCGGCAGGACCATCCATTGAAGGTGGTTCTTCTGCAGGTACGTATCTAATCTTCGACATTGTAATTTTCTTAATATGTTGAAATTTATATTTGACTAACAAAGAGTTGTAATCACAGGACCAACCGCTAAGACTGATACTACTACGATTCCTGGTATCTCCAGTCTGCCTGAGGGTGGTTTATCTATAGGTACGCATGTAATCCTCTGCATCATCGTTCTCTTCATTTGTCAAAATCTCTATTTAACTGACAAAGAGTTGTAATCGCAAGACCAGCCGCTAAGACTGATACTACTACGATTCTTGATATCTCTAGTCCTCTTGTGGTTGGTTTATCTGTAGGTACGCGTGTAATCCTTTGTATCATCATTCTCTTCATTTGTCAAAATCTCTATTTGACTGACAAAGAGTTTTAATCACAGGACCAGCCGCAAAGACTGATACTACTACGATTCCTGATATCTCCAATCCGCCTGAGGGTGGTTTATCCGCAGGTACGTGTGTAATCCTTTGTATCATCATTCTCTTCATTTGTTGAAATCTCTATTTGACTGACAAAGAGTTGTAATTGCAGGACCAGTCGCAAAGACTAATACTACTATGATTCCTGGTGTTTCCAGTCTTCCTGAGGGTTCTGTCTCTCCTCTACTGGAGGGAAATATGGCCATGATTTAGCCATTTGATTCCTATCTTCAGGCTGCTGTTCCCCCAAACCCTCTGGGCATTGAAGAATCTTCTAGAGAAGTCGATATACCATCAACAGTCATGCCTGGTATCATTCCCGAGCCTGCCGATACTAGATTGGTGGAGCCTGGTATAGGACACCAAACTGGAGGAGCCTCTATCGGCACTGGTAAGCTCATAATTCGTTCTGAATTTCCCCACAATATTCTAGGGTTTCTTACCTCTTCATATGATCATTTGTAGGGTTTTCACTGTATCCATACAAGCGCATTATGGCTTTATTATCTGATACCGATCCGGGCACAGACATGTTTCGGATCGATCTTGAGAGTTTCCTTACTTTCTTGGGTAAGATGGTCAAGAGGATCGTTCATCATGGATTCTGTTTTGATCAGTACAGACGATCACTTGGGTAAGATGGTCAAGAGGATCGTTCATCATGGATTCTGTTTTGATCAGTACAGACGATCACTTGACCGCCATATGATGATGATTAGAGAGGAGGGGTACCCCGAGCTAGCTAATTCCCTTGTTACGGATCTTGCCATACTGGAGCATGAATCCCAAGAGTTAGGGGAACAAAAGACTAGAGGTGTTTCCTCTTTTATTGCTACTCAGTTGGAATCGGAATTGAAGCAGTGGCATGACTCTAGAGTATCCATTGGACATGATCTCCAGTCATAGGAGAGCTCTGTTATGCAGATGAGGGCTAATCTCTTGAGGCAGGACAAGGCTAAGGCTGGTTTATTTAGCTCTCTAACTTCGGCCGACGAGGAGATAGCTGAACTTAAGAAGGCCTTGAAGTATGCCGAAGAATCTCGCGCTATTCTTGAGGACGACTTAGCCAATGCTGAAGACTCTCGAAGACAGACATTAGAGAAGTTGGAGCCTGCAGAAGAGAAGTTGGCTAAGTTGAGGAGCGTAGCCGTGAAGATACTGGATACATCTGAGGATTTCATTCGAGTTGAGTTGCAAGCTAAACTCGAGCGGAGTTTTACTGAAGATCTTTCTATGCTGAAACACCGGATTCTTAGCCGTGGATTGTACTCGGAGTGATAGTTCCTTCATTTTGACTTTATTAATGAAATAAAATCTTTTACTTAGCTCGCTCTTCTCTTTATTATGATTATTATCCAATCTATGATGAATAACCATAATATTTATAGGATTTTTGGCAAACCCTCAGCCATTAACGGATTTGGCTTGCCTTTACCGATTACCATTTGAATCGGGCTAGCATATGAACTATTAAAACTCGTTTCACATGTGACGTTGTGCTAAAAGAATTAACTCTTTTAGTGCTATGATATTGAATACGTAGACTTTATCCTTCTTACGGGAATAGGGTACCAGGTAACGTTGTTAGGCGTTGACTTATCCCTACTTAGGCTTCAGGATAAAAGTCTCGAGACTTGGATTCTGGTGTCTTTTTCAATCGGTGAAAGACTAAACCGATCATGTGTGTTAGACGTAAGCTTATCTCTAATTAGGGATCGAGATAAAATCCCCTGTGTATGAAGTGCATGGATTTGAAGTCAGGAATTGTGTTTTTTCTTAGGGTAAAAGACAAACCTGATGCTGGAGAGGAAAATTTTTATATTCTATCCCCGGGTCTTGTTTATAGTAAAGACGAACACAAAATGGGAGATGAAGAATTTTATATTCTATCTCCCAAAACTAAAGAGAAAGAATTTTATATTCTATCTCCAATTGCAAAGGAAACTCGAGGTAAGATCTCCACCCCCAGAATCCGGAAAGGTGAAACTAGGAGTGGGGTCTCCACTCCGAGAATCAGAAAGATTCAAGCAACCTTAACTTTTATAGGATTGGTTGCTTAACTCAAGAAAAGAATCCCTCATTTATTGAGGTGAAGTTCCGATTTCAACCCTAACCTTTATAGGTTTGACTGAAATCAAAAAAAGGTGGAAGTCTCTCGTTTATCGAAAGTGGGAATCCGATTTCGGTCCTAACTATCTACAGGTTTGACCAAGTGGGATTGGAGATAATCCTAACTTTTATAGGTTTGATTGCTCAAATTGAAAGTTAACCTCTCGTTCATAGAAGGGGACGAGAGGGGATTTTGGCTTTGGTCCTAACTTTTATAGGTTTGATCAAGAAAGAAGTGGGAGTGTAATACCGATAGCAGTGAAAACCGTCGATTTGTACTAGCTACTCGATGGAAGATTTTGATGTTAAGTGATCACGATTTAACATGTCAAGTTTAAAAAACATTGAAGATCGATGGATAGAAGTTTTGGTGGACCCACCATCAATTGATTTGATCAGTGGGGGGTTTTGTGGAGAAGATTGATCCGTCAAAATGGTCGAATCTCGTCTCAGCAAAAGAATTCACGAGAGTCGGTGAATTCGATGTCAATAACAAGATATGTTCTAACTTTGAAAACATTCAGAGTCCAAGTATGGATCTCTTATTTATCATTTTTTGTAGTAACTGGGTTATCACTTTGAAAACATTCAGAGTCCAAGTATGGATCTCTTATTTATCATTTTTTGTAGTAACTGGGTTATCCCTAAAAATACTACACTTTTGTAGTAACTGGGTTATCCCTAAAAATACTACACGTAGTATTCTTCCGGGAACTTCCCAATACATGGATTATTTTGAATGTACTAAGGGTAGTATTTTTTTAAGAACTTTTCATTTATCGGCATCATGAGTCGGGCGCCTTCCTTGGTGATAAGGCGATATGCACCATTCGAATAGAATATCTCTACCACAAATGGTCCTTCCTATTTGGGTTCAAACTTATCTTTCTTCTTGGAATTGAGGATCATTGGTCGTCGGACAGCTAAGACCAAGTCCCCTTCTCTAAAACTCCATTGTCGAACCTTCTTATCAAAAGCTTGGGAGATTCTGGATAGATAGAACTCAATGTGCTGTTGGTATTCCAAGCGCTTTTCATCAAGCATCTCGAGTTCTTCGAGACATTTCTGATGTTGTTCTTCAGTCATCATCTTCGTTGCAAGAGCGATCCAAGAGATGGAATTTGGATCTCCAATGGAAGAACTGCTTCACACATGTATGATAGAGAATACAAGGTTTCTCCAGTAGGCGTGCGAACTATGGTACGATAAGCCCATAGAGCTTCGCCGAGCTTATCATCCCAATCTCATTTGTTAGTATTCACGAGTTTTGACAAAAGTTTTATGATAGTCTTGTTGAAGGCTTCAGCCAGTCCGTTTGTTGTGGGGTTGTAAGCTGTCGACGAGACATCTTGAATTTTAAACTTTTCGCAAAATATGATGAAAACATTACTAACAAACTGAGGACCGTTGTCATGTATGATTCGCCTTGGGACACCATATCGATAGATAATATGGTGTTTGATGAAGGCCACGACATTGTTCATCTTAACTTCTCTGAGCGGAATCGCTTCAGTCCATTTGGAGAAGTAATCGGTAATTGCCTGGATGAATTAGTCGCCTTTGACCGACGGGGGAAAATAAGACTGATAATACCCATTCCCTAAGTCTCGAAAGGCCATGATGTAGCCGAAGGGTGTAGATGCTCCAAGGGTTGATGCATATGATTCGCGTGTACCTGACACGCATGACACTTTCGGGCGTACATGACTGCGTCTTTGATCATGGTTAGCCAAAAGTATCTCATCCTTCTGATACGGTCATAAAGTTTGGGACCAGGTTGATGTGCACCACAAACTCCTTTGTGCATCTCCCTAATGACCTCTTCCGCTTCTTTAGTCGATAGGCAGCATAATAGTAAATCATCGTACCCTCGATGATATAGCATTCGACTCTCTGTGTTATAGTAAAATCTCAGTGCTCTCCATCGGATTGAGTCTCTTTCCTTTACATCTTCTAGTAAAATCTCGTGTAGGACGTAGTCTATGATAGGGAAATGCCAGTCTCAGGATTCGAACTCAACTTGGGTCGAATGCACTTCTTTAATATCCTCTTCTCTGTTGTCTACATTGTAGATTGGTACGAAGAGCTGGTGAGTTCTTACCATAACGAGCTGTTCTGTTTCGGGAGGCTGTGCCAGAGATACTGTTAATGCTGCTAACGCATCCGCTTAGGCATTCTGTAAGCATGGAATGTATTCGATGAAGAATCATTCAAACGATTCTGCCATCTCAACGGCCATCTTATGGTATGGTATCAAATCCTGTTTTCTGACCTCATACCCCCCTTGAACTTGTTTAACTACCAGTTGAGAGTCACTAAAAGCTTCGAGATATTCGATCGCCAGCTCTTTAACAAAACTGAGCCTAATAAGCAACGCGTTATACTCAGCTACATTGTTTGAGCACAGTTCGGTCAATGAGTAGGCTCGAGGCATCACATGTTTTCCCGGGGAAACTAAGATAACTCTAACTCCGGAGGAGATCTTAGAACATCCAGGAGCACTTGCTACATTAGTTGCTCGAGAAGCACCGTCAAAGTACAAACACTACACCTATTGATGAGAAGTCACGTTGGCTTCATGGGTTTCATCTGGCAGATCATCGTATACTTCGGTGGTATCCGTAGTTAGGTTAGCTGCCAGAAGATCACAAATAGCTTGTCCTTTGATTGATTTCTATTTTTCAAAGTGCAGATCATACTGGGATAGAAGCAGGGCCTATTTTGCTAAGTGCCAATTCATGAAGGCTGGCTGCGTCATGAATACTCGGACTGGGTTAATGTTGGAGATGACGTAAATAGTCTGTCTAACTAAGTAATGCCGCATCTTTTGAATTACGAACACCAAGGTGAGACACTCCCTCTCAATCATTGGATACCAGGATTCGGCACCCACAAAGGTCCGACTCAAGTAATATATTGTTTATTCGTGACTGTTGTCGTCCGTCTTGTGTAAGTAATGCACTTAACAAGTGGCTCGTCACCTTGACATAAATCAAGAATGGTTTTCCTGATTTCGGTGCAATGAGTACAGGAGGTTTTGAGAGATATTCTTTAATATTCTCGAATGCTTTTTGACAGACGTCGTCCCATATGAACGATACTCCCTTCTTCGTGAGCCTAGAGAAGGGTTGACATTTCCCCGAAAGGTTCAAGATGAATCGACGGATATAAGCCAATCGTCCTTGTAACCCTCTGAGTTCTTTAAGGTTTCTCAGGGGTTGTAACTCATTAATTACCTTCACTTTATCAAGGTCGATGTGAATACCTTTGGTGGTGACGACGAATCCAAGGAACTTGCCGCTGAACATTTCGAGGAAAGATTTGGTGGGATTCATCTTCAAATTGGTGAATCTGCATTAGGTTGAACATCATCTTCAAGTCTTTGATGTGATCATTCTTGTCACAGCTCTTCACAACTAGATCGTCCACAAAGCATTCAACGGTCTTCCAGATATGCTCCTGGAAAATCTTTGACATGGCTCTTTGGTACGTGGCACCTGCTTTCTTCAAACCGAAGGGCATAACCATGTAGCAGAAAATCCCGAGGGGTGTTCTGAATGCGGTATGTTTTTCATCATCTGGATGCATTTTTATCTGATTATAACTAGAAAATCCATCCATGAAGGACATTCTTTCAAACCCACATGTATTATCGATGATAACATCCGTGATAGGAAGAGGGAAATCGTCTTTCGGGCAGGCAGTGTTAAGATCTCTGAAGTTGATGTAGATCCTTATCTTTCCATTCTTCTTAAGGACTGAAACAATATTGGCAAGCCACTCAGGGTGTTGCTCCTCTCTGACGAAACCCGAGTCAATAAGCTTTTTAACTTCGGACTCGATCGCCTCTATAATTTGCGGACGAAACTATCTTTGCTATTGTTTGACTAGTTTGACATCTGGCTTAATATTGAGGTGATGCATTACCACATTAGGATCGAGTCTTGGCATATCCTCATAGTTCCAAGCAAAAACATCAATGTACTCTCTAATGAGGGCAATTAGCTCTTCTTTCTCATTTGGCAGGAGACTGTCGCTGATGAATATTGGTTTCTGGTTATCCTCTCATCCATATTCACTTGGATTACTTGGTCCTCAGTAGGGGGTTCTCTTTGTTCGAATCTACCACTGTACTGCATATTTAGGTGATGAACCCAAGGGTCTTCCCAAGTTAGCATTTAATCGTCTTCCTCAATGGTGACTGGGTCAATTGTGGTCATATTCGACATTAATTTTTGGAACATTTCCCCAAGACTAGCGTCGGAGTCCCAAGCTGAAGAATCAGAAGAATATTCATCTTTACCCTTATTAGCTATCTGATCGATAACTTGCCAATAACACTCGTCATCGGATGAAGAGACGTAGCCTAAACCTCTTCTGTAGCTATAATAATCATCAGGTTTTTCTTGTGGTACATAAGCCATACGAGGTGGAACTCGCAGACCTCGACCAAAACAAAGACCCTCTCCGAGTGCGAAGTCATGTCTGTATCTCTCCATAAATGACTTCTTTTTTACCCCCTACCTTTGCAGGACAACAAGTGTCATTCTAAACAAATCTTGAACATGCTTATTCATCATGCAATATGATTGAAGTGACATATACAAGTTAGGGTCATCGTATAATCCCTTCATGATGTTATCAAGACACAACGTGTACTCTAAATCATCATTTATTGCTATTTCTTCGGCAAGTTACCAATTACAACTATTATCCAATGATTCTCCATTGTCAGATCGATTACAATGAGTACAATGTCATTAAGTACAAAACCACTATTGTAATCAAGCCCAGCCTCGGTATCAGTTTCTTCTTCGCTGTCTGTACCTTGGGCTGATGGTTCAGTATCGGATTCAACACCGTAGAGAAGGGAGTCAGTAAAATAATTTTTTAACCCCTTAAACGGTTGCTTATCCGCAACCACCGTCTTGACCTCATTATTAGTGTCTACATATTTAAGACACTGATGGAAGGTGGAAGGGACTATAACGTTACCATGGATCCATGGTCGACCTAACAGTAAGTTATAGGAAGTCTCTATGTCGATCACATAACATGTGACTTCCGATTTTAAATCTCCGATCTGGCACTTTACTCAGATTTTACCTAGTGGTCTGGATTTACTAGTGTTGAATCCGTAGATCGTAGCCCGTGGAGGCCGATAAAGTGGTTCGTCACGAGGTTACAGTGTTGGACTAACAGCTCTGGTTCCTCAGGAGATGGCTTGATCTGCGTCAGGAAAATGTTAGAATTTACTAAGGCTTCTTACAATGCTTCCCTCGTGTCTTTCAAAAGACGTAGCAGCTCATATAGAGTTATTCTCTCCGATATATTGGCTAACTGTGTCATAATATCGAAGCGGTGCGGAGTGCTCAAGCTTCCCGGTTTGTCTCTCCCAATCGGTTGATTGAATCGAGACTGCTTCGGGTTTTGACCCTCTTGGTATAAAGGCTCTTTCTCCTTTAGCTTTTGCTGAGTCTTTTCAATAGGTGCCGGGGGAGTTGTGACCACCCCCATTTCCGCTAATGTCTTGGAGGGAATGGTTTTTGTTACCCCTTTCTTAGCTAATTGCTCGGAGGTGGTCAGATACTTGAAATGGTATTTGTTTCCACTCCGATTAGTAAAGACCGGTTCTCCGTTGGTCGCAAAGGCTTCTTACTCATCTTCAGAGAGTGGGAAGGTCAGGATTTCCTCATCCTCTTTTTCTGGGATAGCCGAGGCTCCACAACAAGATTCCCTTTCCCTTTTGACTTATTCTTGGATGACGATCCGGCCCACTGTTCATCTTTAATTAGATTGGGATGGACCCAGAGAATCTCGTCGTTTGGGGCTGTGTGTGGTACAAGTTCTTTTTGATGTTTTTTATAAGGATCGTCATTGACAGTCTTCACCGTCACATTCACTATGGTTTTGGGCTAAAACAAATTCAGGGGAACAGATCCGAAGCTGATTGATGCTTCATTCGCACCCACCTTCTTCTCCTTAGACTGTTTCATAGTAATGACCCCAACGTCGATCAAACCTTGGATCTTGTCTTTAATGGCATAGCATGACTTAGTTGGGTGGTGAACCACTCTGTGGAACGCGTATTATTTTAGGTCATTAACTCTTTTGGCGTCTTCCTGATCCTGGATCGGAGGCAACTTGATCTTGTTGTTCTCTACGAGGTATTTAAAAATACCGGGGACCTCATCTTCTTTAAAATAATAAACCTTTGGGAACCTTGGTTCCGTGGTCTTTTGCTTTTGAGGCTGTTGTTGCCAACGCGGCTATTGAGGTGCCTTTTACTGCTGTTGTTGTGGTTATGGTTGTGCTTACAGTTCAAACGTTTGGTTTACGTCGACTGTGTTCGCTTACGCTTTCCCTTTACCCCTGGGTACAAAATTCTACTGCGGGGCATTAGTCACTGTCTGACCCCTTTCAGCCTTCTTCCTTTTGAGGAAGCGTCCGGCTCATTCTCCTTGGACCTTTAAATCCTTCCAAGTCTTGGATGGCACCATTCCAATAGCTTCAAGGATATCCAAAGAAAGATTGTTATGGCAGGTTTCCAGGATGAAGTCCTCGCTAACCGGATCTCTACAATTCATAGCTTTGTTCCAGAATCGTTTGACGAAACTTTCGACCAACTCTCCATCCTTCTGCTTCTCATCGAATAATATTCCGATTGAAACCTCGGTGTCATCATCGAAGAAATTCGTGAGGAACATGTCTTCTATATCGTCCTAACTGCTGATACTTCACAGGTTAAGACGGTGATACCAATCGAATGCTACTCCGGGAAGAGTGTCGACGAATGATCGTACCATCAAGGGCTCATTTCCATAGATTATTCCCAAATGAGATTTGAAATATATTAAGTGTGAGTAGGGGAACCCTTTCCGTCAAACGGCATGAAGTTGATCAAATTAAACTTTGCCGGGTACGGGATTGATTCCCACTCTCTTGGGTACAGGGTATTCCGGACTTCTTTACTTCTTGAGCGCTCATCAACGCATTGATTTTGCTCTCCAAGTCCCTCATCTTCTTATCCTCGCTCGTATCTTTTTTCGAGCAATTCTGGAGAGAAGTGACATGGTCCTCCTTTGTATTGTTATCATCTGAGGGGCCACCCCCGGTATTGTTGTTACCAGGAGGAGGATCCATGCTGGTATTCTCATCCGCCTCCCTATCACTATCAACTTGGTTAGGATTATTACAACGGCTGGACTCTCCTTACTGATTTACCAGCATTGTAATCTGTTGACTATGCATATCCCTCATCCCCTGGATGGTTATTTCCATTTTGAATTTAAAATTCTCTTTCTATTTGGCTAAAGTGTCCTCGATAATTTTAGCCATTTGCTCGGCATTAATCATGAATGATTCATAAGATTGCCCTGCACTGGATACCGTATAGTCAGAAGCCAACGCAGAGTAAGCATCTGACGTTTCATCGTCTGAGGACCATGACCTCCTGGGTCTAGGTCTGACAGTTCCAGACCGTAGCCAAGTCATGCGCTGAGATACTTCTGCAAAAGGCTCAGGATTGAAGCATCTTGAGAACTTGCCTTTGTCAGCCATGTTGGTAGTTACTCGAGGGAACTCGCCACCTAAGCCGGTTGGCCTTCTTCTGTGAAAATGCCTGGTGTTTAGTTCGGATGTTTCAGTAGAGATTCATTCAAATACTAAGACCCTCCAAGGAGTAGTCCTGTGGCAGCTACATTCTGACAACACTGCCTTAATGATTTACACGCACGGACAATGAGAGTTTGTCTCTCGGATATTTCTCTTCCAAGACTTGTTCGTATTTGTTGTCTGATAGTACAACTCATCAGTCTGATGACTGGAGTAACCTATCGTGTGTTGGCATAGCTTCCAAGGTATAACGTCGTCATCAGACGAACATGTTTCCTTCTGGGGATATGACGCTTCATTGGTATATCCAAGAGTCACTCGTTCAGATTTACGCCTTCGTGAGCGTGAAACTCTAACGGGCTCTTGTACTTCGACTCGCAATCTAATATGATCGATCATAAGAGCTTTTCCTTTATTGTTATTATGGGGATTAGTACGACCCCCAGCCTGAATGATTATTTGGGAACCTTTCAATGGTCCCAATTGCTCCTTAGCAGGTGCTTTACCTCGATCTTTGGGGAGAGGACCAAGGCGGTCTTTCAGAGAAATTATGGATTTGGTGAGGTCCACACTACCAAGGAGAGTGGGATCCGGAGTTAACAAAGGTCGAAGGATAACTTCATCTACTTTTGCCTTATGCGCTGATTTGACCTTTGGCATCCAAACCCGTTTCTGCTTGGGCGATTTTTTAACCACTTCTTCCTGCTGCATTTTTTGTGCTTCTTGCACAAGGATTCGGGCTTACGCCAGCAATGTGTGGCGCTTCTGGATTCGCTCCTCAAGGGTAGAGCGGGTTCTATTGATGCGGACCCATTCATTCTTCTCTGCTTTAGAGGAGGGGTCTCTTGATCGTCGTTGTTGTTCTTGGCGCTGTCTAGATTTCAGATCCACATTATAGCGGATTCCATCCATTGGCTCCAAAGCCTTAGCAAGTTGACGCGCAAGACATTGACGCCGTCTTTGGCGCACCCTTTTTGACAACGTTGGTGCAGCTTCAGCAACTGACTCTTTGGTCAAGGAAGAGTTCGGATCTACTGATCTAACTTCGCTGGATATCGGTGACACGTCGTGATTTACAACTGCTACGGCGGTGATGTGGAGATCATCTTCTCGGGTCTTCGTGTCGGAAGACCAGCGGACTTTTCTGGATCTGCGAGGGGAGGCGGATCTGGAGGAGGACAAGTATTCCTCAAACTTTTGTTGATCAAATTCAAATTCAACCTCTGTTTGTGGAAAATTTGCAGTAAAAAGACAATAAAGGAAAATTTGATTTGTATTCCTTTAATCTCAGTTACAATTGGATTTCCTGATTACAAAAGAGAAGAGAATGATCTGCATTCTCCCCTTTGTTTAAATCTGGGTTCTTCACGGTAGCGATGGAGTGCCTCCTTCGAATGCTTGCGTCGAATTTGCTCTCCGTTGACGATCCGATATCTTGTTTCACTGGAACGTGGTCTTCTCCTCACGATTTGACGTTGTGGAGAACTCTGAATGAGTTTGAAACTCTATGAAAGAGTTGATTTAACCGAAAGTCGGTTATAAGCCAAGGATGAAGAAGATCTTATTGTCGATCTCCAAAGCTCCAACCGAAGGATGAAGGATCCTCTTTTCGCTGCAAAGATCCAGCCCTGATCTGATTATCAAAAATCCGATCTTTAACTCTGTTGAGTTTGTCGTTATTTATAGGGGATTAAGGGGTGTAACCACCTCCTTAATTCGCTCCTAAGTGGGGCTAATGGGATGTAACCGCCCCTTAAATCACTCCTGAGTGGAGTTGTGGTCCCCTCAGATCGTGGGAAACGGTTTTGGAACCGTTCAGCTCGTGTTTGAACGAGTCAAATGCGGGCCCGCGTTCTGACGTGAATTCTGCATTCAAACGCAGTGTCTGGAAGCTTGAACGCATCGTTTGGAAGCTCGAACGCAGCAATTAGAAGCTGTGGCTTCTTTTCCACTTTTTCCTTCTGCAATTTTTTGGCTTCTTGCACAAGAAATTGGGCTTGCACAAGAAATTAGGCTTGCGCAAGCAATACGCGGTGCTTCTGGATTCGCTCCTCAAGGGTAGAGCAGGTCCTCTTAATGCATACCCATTCGTTTTCTCTACTTTAGAGGAGGGTTTGCTCGATCACCATTGTTGTTCTTGGGACTGCCTAGATTTCAGATCCACATCATAGTGGATCCCATCCATTAGCTCCAAAGCCTTAGCAAGTTGACGCGTAAGGCGTTGACGCCGTCTTTAGCGCGCCCTCTTTGACAACGTTAGCGTACCTTCAGTGACTGACTCTTTGGTCAAGGAGGAGTTCAAATCCGCTGATCTAACTTCACCAGATATCGATGACACGTCTTGATTTACAACTTTAGTGGCGACGACACGAAGATCATCTTCTCGGGTCTTCGTGTCGGAAGACCAGCGGACTTTTCTGGATCTGCGAGGGGAGGCGGATCTGGAGGAGGACAAGTATTCCTCAAACTTTTGTTGATCAAATTCAAATTCAACCTCTGTTTGTGGAAAATTTGCAGTAAAAAGACAATAAAGGAAAATTTGATTTGTATTCCTTTAATCTCAGTTACAATTGGATTTCCTGATTACAAAAGAGAAGAGAATGATCTGCATTCTCCCCTTTGTTTAAATCTGGGTTCTTCACGTTCTTCACGGTGGCGATGAGATGCCTCTCTCGAATGCTCGCGTCGAGTTTGCTTCTCGTTGACGATCCGACGTCTTGTTTTACTGGAACATAGTCTTCTCCTCACGATTTGACGTTGTGGAGAACTCTGAACGAGTTTAAAACTCTATGAAAGAGTTGATTTAACCGAAAGTCGGTTATAAGCCAAGGATGAAGGAGATCTTGTTGCCGATCTCCAAAGCTCCAACTGAAGGAGGAAGGATCCTCTTTTCGCTGCCAAGAAGTTCTAACAAACCGCAAAAATCCGATCTTTAACTCTGTTGAGTTTGTCGTTATTTATAGGGGATTAAGGGGTGTAACCACCTCCTTAATTCGCTCCTAAGTGGGGCTAATGGGATGTAACCGCCCCTTAAATCACTCCTGAGTGGAGTTGTGGTCCCCTCAGATCGTGGGAAACGGTTTTGGAACCGTTCAGCTCGTGTTTGAACGAGTCAAATGCGGGCCCGCGTTCTGACGTGAATTCTGCATTCAAACGCAGTGTCTGGAAGCTTGAACGCATCGTTTGGAAGCTCGAACGCAGCAATTAGAAGCTGCGTTTGCAGCGTTAGAGTCTACGTCTGAGTTGCATTTGCAGCGATTTGGAAGCTGCGTCTGGCGGTGATTTGAGCTGCGTTTGGCAGCGATTAGAGCTGCGTCTGACAGTGATTTGAGCTGCGTCTAGCAGCAATTTGAGTTGCGTTTGGCAGCAATTTGAGCTGCGTTTGGCAGCGATTAGAGCTGCGTCTGACAGTGATTTGAGCTGCGTCTAGCAGCAATTTGAGTTGCGTTTGGCAGCGATTTGAGCTGCGTTGGGCAGCGGTTGGAGCTGCGTTGAGCAGCGGTATAGAGCTGCATTGGGCAGCGGTATAGAGCTGCGTTGGGCAGCGCTTGGAGCTGCGTTGAGCCGGAATACTTTGGATCTCAACTCTGATCTTGGAGCTGTTGATTCCTTGTCACAAAGGAGTTGTTCTCTGCACTCGCTTCGAAGGCAGCTTGGTTGAAGGGATTTGCCACGTAGGACCTGTGTGAAGGTATGTGCCATAATCCTGCTTCTGGAATGTGGGGGTGGACCCTGCATTTTGAACTTGAGATGCGGGTTTCACCCTTGCATGTTGAATTTGGAATACGGGTGTGACCTCGGCGTTTGGTTTTTGCATCGCGGGTCTGACCTCAACGTTTTGACTTAAGACATGGAAGTGGCTTCCGTGCATTTTTGACTAAGTCTTTGAGACTTGTCTTTGGCGCATCTGCTTTAAGTCTCGATTCACATCTATTAAGCTGATGGGCCTGCAAATGTGCGTAGGATTTTTGGCAAACCCTCAGCCATCAACGGATTTGATAAGCCTTTACCGATTACCGTTTGAGTCGGGCTAGCATGTGAATTATCTAGGTCCGTTTCACATGTAACGTTGTGCTAAGAGAATGAACTCTCTTAGTCTTGATGCTATGATTTTGAATACATAGACTTTGTCATTTTGACGGGAAAAGACTAACCGGCAACGCGTGTTAGGCGTAGACTTATCTCTGATTAGGGATCGAGATAAAGTCCCCCATGCGTGTGAGGCATGGATTTTGATGTCCTTTTCACGGTAAAAGACTAACCGGCAACGCGTGTTAGGCGTAGACTTATCTCTGATTAGGGATCGAGATAAAGTCCCCCATGCGTGTGAGGCATGGATTTTGATGTCCTTTTCACGGTAAAAGACTAACCGGCAACGCGTGTTAGGCGTAGGCTTATCTCTAATTAGGGATCGAGATAAAGTCCCCCATGTGTGTAAAACATGGATTTTGGCGTTATTAATAACAACATGCTACGATATTGAATACGTAGGCTTTGCCATTATTACGAGAATGGGCTACCCGGCAGCATGTGTTAGATGCAGACTTATCTCTAATTAGGGGTCAAGATAGATTTCCCCCAGGCATGAATCCTGGTGTCTTTTTCTCAGCGAGAGATTAACCGGCAACGCGTGTTAGGCGTAGACTTATCTCTAATTAGGGATCGAGATAAAGTCCCCCATGCGTAAAAGAAAGTTGGAAGCGCCAGAGGTGTAATATTAACTTGGCATGAATTTTCTTTATTATCACTAGGATAATTCCAGAAAATAATTAATCCGTTGGGGATTTTATACTGACAACTTGCTATTCTTGTTGAAAAGGATTAAGTTCATTGGGGGGTTTGACTGTTAGAGGTGTTATGTTAACCTAACAGTATTTTATGGACCTATCGCTCTATTGAAGAGAGTCGATAAGTTGATTTGGTCATTAGAGGTGTGATGTTAACGTGACAGGAATGTGTTGCGATCGGAGCAACTTTGTGGGCTTATCATCCTATTGATAAGGATTGATAAGTGGATTTTGTCAGAGGTATGATGTTAACGTGACAAGATTGTGTTGCGATGGGAGCAACTTTGTGGACTTATCATCCTATTGATGAGGATTGATAAGTGGGTTTTGTCAGAGGTTTAGTGTTAACATGACAGGAATGTGTTGCGATGGGAGCAACTTTGTGGGCTTATCATCCTATTGATAAGGATTGATAAGTTGATTATCAGAGGTGTATTGTTAACGTGACAAATTGGGAGTGATGCAAGCTGCATTCATACTCTGTGGGGTGATGATCGTCAAAAGTGTAATGTTAACTTGACGATGCGAAAGATTTATTACTCTTAATCCAATGGATTCCAAGTAACCAACCCCCAGTCTTGATTAAGACTTAGCAGGGGAATAAAAAGAGGTATACAAGGCACATCACCTAGTGGGGCACTATCCATGAAGTCGGAATAGAGGCACATCACCTGGTAGGCTATTATCTGATGGGTTTGACTATCAGAGGTAACTATTAACGTGATAGTTTTGGTGGACTCGCCATCCTACTTTAAGAGGATTGGTGGGAGAATTTGGAGGAAAAGGACTATCAGAGGTGACGGTTAACGTGATAGTTTTTGGTGGACCCGCCATCCTATTGAGGAGGATTGGTGGGGGAATTTGGAGGAAAATGACTATCAGAGGTGACGGTTAACGTGATAGTTTTTGGTGGCCCCGCCATCCTATTGAGGAGGATTGGTGGGGGAATTTGGAGGAAAATGACTATCAGAGGTGACGGTTAACGTGATAGTTTTTGGTGGACCCGCCATCCTATTGAGGAGGATTGGTGGGGGAATTTGGAGGAAAAGGACTATCAGAGGTGACGGTTAACGTGATAGTTTTTGGTGGACCCGCCATCCTATTGAGGAGGATTGGTGGGGGAATTTGGAGAAAGGTAGACTATCAGAGGTGATCATTAACGTGATAGTTTTAGTAGAACCGCCATCCTATTGAAGAGGATTAGCAAGTTGATGGACTATCAGAGGTAAATGTTAACGTGATAGGTTTGGTAGATTTTGTGGTTGACAGAGGTATTCTATTAAACATAACAACTCAGAAAATTTATTACTTATAATCTAATGGACTACAAATAAACCAACCCCCAGTCTTGAACAAGTGCAGAGGGGAAATGGTGGACATGACACATCGCCTAGTGAGCCACTGTCTAACGATTTTGACTATCAGAGGTAACTGTTAACGTGATTTCTGACTGAGGAGATTGGGCTTGGTCCGATTGCTCAGGAGAAGGTTGGGCTTGGTCCGATTGCTCAGGTTGATCCTGCCTACTTTGTTCTTCAGCTTTGATCCTGGCAATGATTTTTTGAGCCTGTTCGCCTTGAGAGATTAGTTGTCTCCAAGAATGACATTCTGCAACTCCGATTCGGGCTAGGAGGTCTGTCTGCAAGTTGTGCCGACAAGTCTCTACTAAAGTAGACTGTGTCATACCTGACGAACACCGGAGAGCCATGGTTCGGAACCTTTTGACGAAGGCTTTGACAGACTCCCTCTTCTTTTGCTTAGTGGCTAGAAGGGTATAGATGGAGACTTCCGTATCCTCTTCGAAGAATCTTGACAGGAAGAGTCTCTCTAGATCTGCCCACTTTTGGATACATCCGGCAGGCAATTTTCTGAACCATTCAAAGGCAACTCCCTTGAGGGTGCCAATGAATAATCGA
>NC_033797.1:74937454-74954162 GCF_001876935.1 Asparagus officinalis
GAACGCACCCCTGAGGGTTGCGTTCATTTTGTGGAACGCGCCCCTGAGGGTTGCGCTCAGTCTTCTTCACACAGAGCCTATGTTTGGGCTCATGGACGCGAGGCTTGCGTTCTGAAGCAGAAACGCAGAGCACATGGTTGCGTTTAGGCTCACGAACGCGAAGCTCGCGTTGGTTGGAGGATCAATTTTCTCGAAGTTGTGATTGTCGTCGAGATCTTCTTCTTCGTCGAGCGGCGTTCTTGTTGGCCTGTTTTAAGGCCTTTGCAGCGATGTCGTCGACAGAGTTGGTCGCTGTTATGGGCCTTTCGTAACCCGAGAAACGTTGCTTTGGCACGAACGCAGAGCCTTCAACTCGGTGGACGAGTTTGGCCGAAGCTGAGCCCACTCCTTCGGAGGAGGGGCTGTTCGAGCATTCTTGGTTGAAGGAGAAGGCTTCCTTCGGCATAGGAGCAACAATTGGAGCTTTAGTCTCCTTGGAGACTTTGTGGATCTTGCGCATAGCCTTGGGGCTAAGGGATCCGGATGAGAGAGCCTCCTCAAACTTGGCTTGATCAAACTAGGGGCTGTCCGAGCAGTCTTCCTTAGGCGGTTCGGCTGCAAGAGCAACAATTGGAGCTTTAGTCTCCTTGGAGACTTTGTGGATCTTGCGCATAGCCTTGGGGCTAAGGGATCCGGATGAGAGAGCCTCCTCAAACTTGGCTTGATCAAACTCAACCATGAGAGTTTCGACGGTTGTTCCAGTGAGATGAACGTCAGATTGCACCACCACTTCTTCGTCAGAGAAGCTCTTCCCCAGCGGAGTCGCCATCTTTTGTTTGTGGAAAATTTGCAGTAAAAAGACAATAAAGGAAAATTTGATTTCCTGATTACAAAAGAGAAGAGAATGAATTTGATTCTCCCCTTTGTTTAATTCTGGGTTCTTCACGGTGGCGATGAGATGCCTCCCTCGAATGCTCGCGTCGAGTTTGCTTCTCGTTGACGATCCGATGTCTTGTTTCACTGGAACGTGGTCTTCTCCTCACGATTTGACGTTGTGGAGAACTCTGAATGAGTTTGAAACTCTATGAAAGAGTTGATTTAACCGAAAGTCGGTTATAAGCCAAGGATGAAGGAGATCTTGTTGCCGATCTCCAAAGCTCCAACTGAAGGAGGAAGGATCCTCTTTTCGCTGCCAAGAAGTTCTAACAAACCGAACCGAAAGATCCAGCCCCGAACTAAGTTGATTTCTTAGTTATTTATAGGGGATTAAGGGGTGTAACCACCTCCTTAATTCGCTCCTAAGTGGGGCTAATGGGATGTAACCGCCCCTTAAATCACTCCTGAGTGGAGTTGTGATCCCCTCAGATCGTGAGAAATGGTTTTGGAACTGTTCAGCTCGTGTTTGAACGAGTCAAACGCAGGCCCGCGTTCTGACGTGAATTCTGCATTCAAACGCAGTGTCTGGAAGCTTGAACGCATCGTCTGGAAGCTCGAACGCAGCAATTAGAAGCTGCGTTTGCAGCGTTAGAGTCTACGTCTGAGTTGCGTTTGCAGCGATTTGGAAGCTGCGTCTGGCGGTGATTTGAGCTGCGTTTGGCAGCGATTAGAGCTGCGTCTGACAGTGATTTGAGCTGCGTCTAGCAGCAATTTGAGTTGCGTTTGGCAGCAATTTGAGCTGCGTTTGGCAGCGATTAGAGCTGCGTCTGACAGTGATTTGAGCTGCGTCTAGCAGCAATTTGAGTTGCGTTTGGCAGCGATTTGAGCTGCGTTGGGCAGCGGTTGGAGCTGCGTTGGGCAGCGGTTGGAGCTGCGTTGAGCAGCGGTATAGAGCTGCGTTGAGCAGCGGTATAGAGCTGCGTTGAGCTGCGTTCGTGGCTATGAACGCGATGCGTCTTGATGCTGGTGTGCGGGGAGGACTTCCACAGTTTGATTTGAAGAGACCGTCGATTTGTAGTCTCTTTCTATTGAAGCGTTGCAAAGATCGTCATTTTGTAATCTTTACTTTAGCTCTCTGATATATGAGAGTCGTCGGATTGTAACTCCCGATGTTGATTATGAAGGCTGTTTGATTAGAGCTTCCATTAGTTGTCGTGAAGGTCGTCAGATTGTAACCTTTAGCGATCTACATGAAAGTCTTCAAATTGTAACCTTCTGGAAGTCGTCAGAGTGTAACTTCCATCATCGGTGTTTTGATGGGGATCAGCTATCTATTGTGATTTTTAGACAGCCTACAACCTCTTCATTCACCAGGATCTTGATCGCTGGTTGAATCATGATAGCTTCGGCAGCGAAGCTGTTGGCTCCTACTGTGGTCGCCAGCTTGTTTGGAGAAAAAGTTGATTTGTTCATTGCTGTGTCCATTACAACTTCAAACGTTATAATAAAAACAAAAGTTAGTCTTTTTATAAGACATTTACACAATAAAAACAAAAAAGTACAACTCTCGTCAAATAACACAACGAGTGTTTATCACCTGCTGCTTGCGTGGGATCTTGGCCTATGACGGGGATGTTAGTATTCGTGAACCACCAAACGATCAGATCAGATCTGGAGCTTCATTGATTCATGAGGGAATCAAGGAGCTGAAGCAATTATCTCGGCAACAGCGAGATAATCACTCTTCTCGAGATCACCGTAACGAGGCAATCTCCATGCAAAGGACTGGGAAATGTAGACCTGATGAGCTCCTCTTTTTTATGCCGATGAACTTGATCCGATCTCCTTCTTCCTTCTAAAATTCATGCTCCTTCAGTTTTTAGTTTAGCAGGGCTTCGCTAACACTCGAGAATTTCAGATCTGAAAAAATTAAGGCCCTGGGGCTGTATTTATAGCCTTCGGGAGCTCTGTTTTCAGATAAGAATGGTTGATTTACTCTTATCCTTAGTTATAACCACTTAACTATGTTTTTGGATGATATCTTATTAGTTAGAACAAATCCTGATGGTTAACGGTCGAAAAACGGCTCAAAACAGCCAAAAGCAGATCTCGGGGACTGAGGACACCCATGGGTGTCTCGGCCATGCTTAGGCCGAGACACCATTTGGTGTCTCGGCCAAGTATTGGACAAGACACCACTTGGTGTCTTGGCCAAACTTTGGCCTGAACTTGGTTTACACGTTATGTCCGTTTTCGTCGTATCTTCATCGTCCGAACTCAGAATTACTTGGTTCAAGATGCATTGGAAAAATAATGAGGAGATCTATAAGCTCCCATGGTTGGATAACATGTGAAGTAGACAAGACATGAGGGGTTCTTCATCTTTTGTAAGCGATGTGCAGCTCCTGGTCCATTCGTGTTTCCGTTGTTCTGAAATTTCATTGCTTCGCATGGTCTGTCGACTCACTTCATACATTTATCATCGTTAAATGAGCTTCTGTGATTTGAATAGTGATGTTTATTATCTTCTCTCTGTCTCAAGCCACGTGAGGGGACCTATAGGCAATTTTTGACGCCTACAAGGAAGAGATCCCCTTCATCATCCTTCATCACTCCGCAAGCATCCTCTTCTGGAATAAAAGCACATATCTCATGAGGGGTTCGCAAGTTAGCAGATAACAAACTCTAACTCAGTAGCCAAACATAAAGTAGAGAAAGGAAGATATCCCCTTGTAGGCTGTCAAAAAATCACAATAGATAGCTGATCCCCATCAAAACACCGATGATAGAAGTTACAATCTGACGACTTTCAGAAGGTTACAATTTGAAGACTTTCACGTAGATTGATGAAGGTTACAATCTGACGACCTTCACAACAACTGATGAAAGCTCTAATTCAATAGCCTTCACAATCAACATCGGGAGTTAAAAATTGACGACTCTCATATTATCAAGAGCTAAATGTAAGGATTACAATCTGACGATCCTCACAAAAGTTAAAAAAAAAGATTATAATTGACAATCTCTTCAACGCGAAGGTCGCGTTTGACCATTTCAAATCCTTGAAACGGTCCTCCACTTAATAGGGCAACTAACCTCCATTATGAAGCTAATTAAGGGGGGTAGTTATACCCCTTAAACTCCTACAAATGTGTGGTTTTCACAGCAAAATCGGGCTGGTGGTAGAGGGCTAGACGAAATTAAAAGAAAGAGAGAACAAGAGAGGAGAAGAAAAGTCAGATTTGCGCAGTTGTGATCGGAGTGACGATCGGACCCTCATCCGTGGTCCGATCGATGTGAAATTTGGAGGGTAGCTTCTACACTCGTCTTTTCTAATTCTGAACGGTGGAAATTGCTTTCTATTAGTTAGATTTGGAGATATGAAGGTTTTACCGAAGCTGGTCGTTCCAGGAGTGCAGAGAAAAGTCAGATTTGCGCAGTTGTGATCGGCGTGACGATCGGACCCTCAGCCATGGTCCGATCGATGTGAAATTTGGAGAGTGGCTACTAAACTTATTGTTCCTAATTATGAATGGTGGAAATTACTTTCTATCGGTTAGATTTGGAGATATATAGGTTTTACCGAACCTATAAAGGACTGGCGGAGCTTTTTTGAGATCGGCCGAAGAGAGAAAGAGATCAGCTACTCTTTTGAAATGATTGAACTTGCTTTGTTATCATCAACTCTTTTTAGAGTTTTCCTAACTCGATCAGAGTTTTAAAACTTGTTTAGAAAGTTCTTCAGATCAACAATTGATCAATCATTCTTGGCTAAAAGGATTATTAATCCTTTCTGAAATTAACTCTTTCAAAAGAGTTTCTTAACTCGGCTAGAGTTTCAAACTTATTCAAACAAGTTCTCTAAACTTATTCAAACAAGTTCTCTTCAATATCCTACGAGACTAGAATTTTTGGGAGAGATCAAACCCTAGCCGAGTTAAGAAACTATTTTGAAACTCTAGCCGAGTTAAGAAACTCTTTTGAAAGAGTTAATTTCAGAAAGGATTAATAATCCTTTTAGCCAAGAATGATTGATCAATTGTTGATCTGAAGAACTTGCTAAACAAGTTTTAAAACACTCTAAAAAGAGTTGATGATAATAAAGAAAGTTTAATCATTTCAAAAGAGTAGCTGATCTCTTTCTCTCTTCGGCCGATCTCAAAAAAGCTCCGCCAGTCCTTTATAGGTTCGGTAAAACCTCTATATCTCCAAATCTAACCGATAGAAAGCAATTTCCACCATTCAGAATTAGGAACAATAAGTGTAGTAGCCACTCTCCAAATTTCACATCGATCGGACCATGTCTGAGGGTCCGATCGTCACGCCGATCACAACTGCGCAAATCTGACTTTTCTCTGCACTCCTGGAACGACCAGCTTTGGTAAAACCTTCATATCTCCAAATCTAACCGATAGAAAGCAATCTCCACCGTTCAGAATTAGGAAAGACCCAAATCTAACCGATAGAAAGCAATCTCCACCGTTCAGAATTAGGAAAGACGAGTGTAGAAGCTACCCTCAAAATTTCACATCGATCGGACCACGGATGAGGGTCCGATCGTCACTCCGATCACAACTGCACAAATCTGACTTTTCTTCTCCTCTCTTGTTCTCTCTTTCTTTTAATTTCGTCTAGCCCTCTACCACCAGCCCTATTTTGCTGTGAAAACCACCTATTTGTAGGAGTTTAAGGGGTATAACTACCCCCTTAATTAGCTCCATAATGGAGGTTAGTTGCCCTATTAAGTGGAGGACCGTTTCAAGGATTTGAAATGGTCAAACGCGACCTTCGCGTTGAAGAGATTGTCAATTATAATCTTTTATTTTTATTTTTGAACTTTTGTGAGGATCGTCAGATTGTAATCCTTACATTTAGCTCTTGATAATATGAGAGTCGTCAATTTGTAACTCCCGATGTTGATTGTGAAGGCTGTTGAATTAGAACTTTCATCAGTTGTTGTGAAGGTCGTCAGATTGTAACTTTCATCAGTCTACGTGAAAGTCTTCAAATTATAACCTTCTGAAAGTCGTCAGATTGTAACTTCTATCATCGGTGTTTTGATGGGGATCAGCTATCTATTATGATTTTTTGACAGCCTACAGAACCCCCTCCAAAGTTTTCGAAAGTTCGCGGTTGACTGGGACGAATTTTCTGAATACTTTGGATCTCAACTCTGATCTTGAAGCTGTTGATTCCTTGTGGTAAAGGATTTATTCTCTGCACTTGCTTCGAAGGCATCTTGGTTGAAGGGAAAGGATTTATTCTCTGCACTTGCTTCGAAGGCATCTTGGTTGAAGGGATTTGCTACGTAGGACCTGTGTGAAGGTATGCACCATAATCCTGCTTCTGGAATATGGGGGTGGACCCTGTATTTTGAACTTGAGATGCGGGTCTCACCCTTGCATGTTGAATTTGGAACACGGGTGTGACCTCAACGTTTTCACTTAAGATATGGAAGTGGCTTCCGTGCATTTTTGACTAAGCCTTTGAGACTTGTCTTTGGCTCATCTGTTTTAAGTCTCGGCTCACATCCATTAAGCTGATGGGCCTGCAAACGTGCATAGGATTTTTGGCAAACCCTCAGCCATCAACGGATTTGATAAGCCTTTACCGACTACCGTTTGAGTCGGGCTAGCATGTGGATTGTCTAAGTCCGTTCCACATGTAACGTTGTGCTAAGAGAATGAACCCTCTTAGACTTGATGCTATGATTTTGAATACATAGACTTTGTCATTTTTACGGGAAAAGACTAACCGGTAACGCGTGTTAGGCATAGGTTTATCTCTAATTAGGGATCGAGATAAAGTCCCCCATGCGTGTGAGGCATGGATTTTGATGTCCTTTTTACGGTAAAAGACTAACCGGCAACGCGTGTTAGACGTAGACTTATCTCTAATTAGGGATCGAGATAAAGTCCCCCATATGTGTAAGGCATGGATTTCGGTGTTATTAATAATAACCTGCCACGATATTGAATACGTGGACTTTGTCGTTATTTCTTCCTGTGTTACTTGAAACACTGAAAGATTGAATACGTGGACTTTGTCGTTATTTCTTCCTGTGTTACTTGAAACACTGAAAGAAAGTTAGAAATGCCAGAGGTGTAATATTAACTTGTCTTCCTGTGTTACTTGAAACACTGAAAGAAAGTTAGAAATGCCAGAGGTGTAATATTAACTTGGCATGATTTTTCACTTAGAGTGAAATTCAGAAATTTTCTTTATTATCATCTAAGATAATTCTAGAAAAACTTTAACTTGTTGGGGGGTATATGAACATTCGTTATTCCTTTGTAGAAGAATTAACTGGTTCAAACAGGTTAGAACTGTTAGAGGTGATTTGTTAACATAATAGAGATTTGGAGATCTATCGATCTATTGGGAAGAATCAATAGATTAATATTTGTAAGTGGTATGATTTTACTCTGACATGCGATCAATCGCGATCAGCGTAATTTGAGGGCTTATCACTCTATTAGGGAGGGTTGATAAGTGGATTTTTGTCAGAGGTGTAGTGTTAACGTGACAAGAAGAATATTGCTATGGAAGCAATTTTGAGGACTTATCGCTCTATTGGAGAGAGTCGATAAGTGAATTTTTGTCAGAGGTGTAGTGTTAACGTGACAAAAGGAATATTGCTATGGAAGCAAATTTGAGGACTTATCGCTCTATTGAAGAGAGTCGATAAGTGGATTTTTGTCAGAGGTGTAGTGTTAACGTGACAAAAGGAATATTGCTATGGAAGCAATTTTGAGGACTTATCGCTCTATTGAAGAGAGTCGCTAAGTGGATTTTTGTCAGAGGTGTAGTGTTAACGTGACAAAAAGGAATATTGCTATGGAAGCAATTTTGATGACTTATCGCTCTATTGGAGAGAGTCGATAAGTGGATTTTTGTCAGAAGTGTAGTGTTAACGTGACAAAAGGAATATTGCTATGGAAGCAATTTTGAGGACTTATCGCTCTATTGAAGAGAGTCACTAAGTGGATTTTTGTCAGAGGTGTAGTGTTAACGTGACAAAAAGGAATATTGCTATGGAAGCAATTTTGAGGACTTATCGCTCTATTGGAGAGAGTCGATAAGTGGATTTTTGTCAGAGGTGTAGTGTTAACGTGATAAAACAAATATTGCTATGGAAGCAATTTTGAGGACTTATCGCTCTATTAAAGAGAGTCGCTAAGTGGATTTTTGTCAGAGGTGTAGTGTTAACGTGACAAAAGGAATATTGCTATGGAAGTAATTTTGAGGACTTATCGCTCTATTGAAGAGAGTCGATAAGTGGATTTTTGTCAGAGGTGTAGTGTTAACGTGACAAGAAGAATATTGCTATGGAAGCAATTTTGAGGACTTATCGCTCTATTGAAGAGAGTCGATAAGTGGATTTTTGTCAGAGGTGGGGGAAAGAATATTGTAGCGTCTCGCTGGGGAGGACTGCTAAGTATTTTATCATCGGAGCGATGAACAAGATTTTAAGACTTTTATCACTCTGTTAGGGAGAGCCGATAAATTGAAAATTTACTACTCTGTTAAGTAGAGTTAGTAAATTGCACTCGATTTGAATGATTTTGGAGATTTACTGTTCTTTTGATGAGAATCAATAAGTGGATTTTAACAGAGGAATGAGATTTACTGTTCTTTTGATGAGAATCAATAAGTGGATTTTAACAGAGGAATCATTGTTACAACGATGTCAATAAAACTCAAGCTCTGTAGGATATGACATCCGTCTGAGGTGTAATATTAACCTGACGATGATTTAAACCCTGCTGAAGAAATACCAAGGTGGATCCTTCGTTTAGGATAATTGCAATGCGAAGGGGCGACCATTGCGTTTGAGGTTCGAAACGCAGAGTTAAGAACCATTGCAACGCAGGTCTAGGCCTGGCGTTTGAAGCAAGAGTCATTCGACTCTTTTTGCCTTGCTTAGTTCCAAGAACGAGAATTCTCGTTTCTGTTGCTTTTCGGTTAATTCTCTCCGACGAACTCCGTCTTCTCCGATTGAAATCACCCACATGGCGCCCAAGAGAATGAGTTCGGGTTCCAAGAAGGTTGGCAAGGCGGCTTTAGAGGTGCCGCCGGCCGAGAACACCGGCGATGTCGCTGTTCTGACAAGCGCTTCGGCATTGATGTCGCTGTCACATGGACCTCGGTGCTGCGGTAAGCGGTGGCCATGGCAACTTGTTTCGACAAGTTTTCTGAAAACCCTAGATGGGTTCTCCTCAACGAGGAAGATGACTCGTTCTCCATCAGAAACGCAGAGTTGCTCCGTGTTACAAATTGGAAACGCAGACTTAAGGCTCTGCGTTTAAGGAACATAGGGCCAAATCTCTATGTTAAAATTGGGAACGCAGAGTTAAGACTCTGTGTTAAAAAGATTGGAAATGCAGACTTAAGACTGCGTTCATGAAACATAGAGTTAAGTTTCTATGTTAGAATTGGGAACGCAGAGTTAGAACTCTGTGTTAAAAATTGGAAACGCAGGCTTATGACTCTGCGTTTAAGGAAACATAGAGTTAAGACTCCTATGTTTGATCACGGGCCTTGGCCTCTGTGTCTGAATATCACAACGCAGGGTTCAACCTTTGCGTTCAAGTGTCGTAACGCAGGGTTTGACCTCTGCGTTCTAGTGTCGTAACACAAGGTTTGACCTCTGCGTTCTAGTGTCGTAACGCAAGGTTGGCCCTCTGCGTTCAAGTGTCGTAACGCAAGGTTGGCCCTCTGCATTCAAGTGTCGTAACGCAAGGTTGGCCCTCTGCGTTCAAGTGTTGATATAAGGGTTGGTCCTTGTATTTAATGCTTGACACGTGGAATTTGTCTTTCGTGTTATGCTCCAATTTTCGTGTTAGCAATCTATTTCTATTACTAACTATTGCTTCTGATTTTACAGTGCCTTTTCCCAATGTGCCACTTCTTCCGGAGCAGCACTTCAACTACACTGATGATCCCGAAGTGGGGAGAGCTTTTGGTCTTCGTAGAGGAATTCCTTTATGCACTTTCCCAAGTTTGGAGCGAACACATTTAATTAGGTTTGCTGAGTGTTCCACCCTTAGGGTTTTGATCACCGATCTAGATCTGGAAACTCCTGCGGGTCTGGATCAGTTTGTCAAACCCTCATTTTTATTTGGTGACCATATATCTGCTGATGGACAAGTCGGGTATGTAGAAGACTCCCGGATGCTGCGAAGAGTCGACGATCGTTTACTTTTCCTTCCAAGCATGAAGAGAATGTACCCGCTTTCCTACTTCCTAAGTGTGGGTGGTCGCAGGGGCTTGGCTTTTGATCTCGTCAAGGAGAAGGAAAACATCTCGTTTGGATCTGGCTGATCATCTCGTGTTCAGATTGGCGGACAACTCAAAGGTCTGAGACCTGGTTGTTTTGAGAAAAAGGACCTCGCTCAGGAGACACCTCTTCCAGCGAACATTTTCATACACCGATTTATTGCTGCTCAAGGCGAATTTCCTACACAAGCCTTCTGTTCTCCTGGCTGGTTGTTTTCTGGAGAAGATGGTTGGTGGACTCGGATGGTGGATTTTGTCCTTGAGGAACTCAAGGATCCTCTTGCTCAGTCTGGCCTTATGATACCAGTACAGGCCACGAGACGTGGGATCACTCAGAGCTATCCCTGCTTCTTCGCTATGTTGGAGCGATATAATCCAGATAGCTGCACCTTTTTTTACACCTGTTGGGGAGTTGGGATTTGCTCTCCATGAGATGCATGCAATATCGGGACTATCCTTCGGGCAAACGCCCTATGAAGAATTTATTCCCACTACTGAAGAACTCTCCCTCCTGAGGGCTGCTCATCCAGAGATATACAACACTTTTTGGGAATTGCTAAGTCATTTCCACATCTGCGCTCAAGTCGCTGGAATGCGCGAGGGTGGTCTCATGCATACTACCTGGGCAGATTATTTGTTTCAAAATTTGGGTCAAAAAGATCTGAAGGTGACCCGTCTTGGTGTAAGCTCTGCTAAAAGCATCAAAGCTCGCGTCAAGACTCCTAACGCTGTTTATAAGAATACGTGTTTGGTTTGTGCTGCATTGTCCCTCTTTGATGACAGGGATCATACATGGTAGTGAAACCTCCATTCCTTTCGTGCAAAGGCTTGAGTCAGCCACATGGACGACTGCGTACATAGTCCGGGCTAGACAACTTTTATCTTCGGAAGCCAGTTATGACCTCTTTTGCTGCCGCCCTTGCTTTGATGGGGTCGAAGAAGAAGTTCCAAAGTTTGGTGACGTAGTCTTTGAAGGGTCCTCGCTTTTAAATACAGGGACTTTCCAGTGGCTTCTCACTATCAGAGTGGGTTACCTGGTTTTCAGGATAGGTGAAAGATGCATATTTGAGCCTTACATTCCTTCACGTTTTGCTCGACAGTTCGGATATGACCAGCTTTACGTTGGTAACCCTAATCCCCAATTAGCTCACATCGGGAATCTATATGAAGGATCTCGTGCTTGGCATTTCTTTATTGCTCGGGGAACTCATGCGCAGTTTACTCTGCCTAATTTGCCACCTAATTGTTCTACCGTAGCAGATTTCCGTGATTGGTTCGACAAAGCTTCTCGAATCCAAGAATATGATATATATGCCTCATGCATAAATGAGATCCGAGAATTTTATAAATCGAGAAGTGGTTCTGCCAGGACTCGATTACCAGGGATAGAGGATTATCTGTCCTGCGAACGAGAAGCATCCGGAATCGAGGAGATCCCTAAGGAATTACCTGCTGCTGAGCCTTCTGAGGAAAAGGACGTAAAAGGAGCACCTCCTTCTGGACCTCGCCCCTTGAGATCTTCAGGGAAGAAAGCTCTTACTGCTGAGGAGGTAGGCGAATACGATAGAAGAACTCGCAAACGACAACCCGTTGCAGCTAAGAATTCCAAGAAAGCTAAGTTGATGGGGGATGCAGTGAAGTCGGCACTTGCTTCGCCTCCTGAAAACAGCGGGGATACTATGCCTCCAGCTGCTCCTCCTAATCCTGAAATACCAACCATTGTGGACTGAACATTGTCGCGAGAGCATTATCATTCTGGAATATGAATTGGAATTCCTCTCAATGCTACAACGCGATGCCATCGAACCAGAAGTGGATCGAGCACTTTCTCAGGCTAGAGCTTTGAAGGTACAGCAGCAAGAGGCTCTTCAGAAGAGTCTATCTGAAACATATTCTCGTATTACTCGCCTGCGCGGGGAACATCTTCAAGTGCAAGTGGACTTGGGTAGTTTTGCTACAGGTATTCGGGATACTGCGATTGAGCTTACCCGTGCTGGTATTGAGCAATCTCAGATAACTGCTCGATTAGCAGGCGACATGGAAGTCATAAAAGGGTTAGCTACTTACTGTGAAGAGCTTTTCAAGGGCTATTGTGATGAATTTGTTGCTGCTGATAAGATTAGGCGAGAGATTGCAGAAGCAGCACCAAATGAAGAGGAGCTCAAGAGCAAGATAACAGAGGAAGTCAAAAAGGCTCGTGAGGAGAAGATATTAGCACTGAAGTCTAAACTCAAGTCTTTTAGACTGATGAGCCCCGATGCTTAGGACTTGAATCGCTTTTTAGCTAGGGAATAATTTTGTATCATTTTCATTTCGATTGTCTTCATTTTGTATTCAAATTAACAATATTGAATGAAAATGATATCATTTTGCCTTTCGTCATCTCTTTTATTGAAATCTGGTTCAGGACAATGAAAAGTAAAGCGAATGCCATAAGTATAGTGTTAACCTGGCATGAAATCGAAATTCTCTTTATTACAATGATTCTAGAAAATTTCAATCGTCAGAGGTGTAATGTTAACATGACGAAATACAAGACAGAGTTACATTATAAATAGGCAACCCCCAGCCTAATTTAGCTGGGATTCAGGTGGCTACATGATTTATGGGAAGTATCTCTTAAGGAACTTCCCATTGATTGGCATCATGAGCCTATCTCCTTTTTGATTGATGAGACGATAAGCTCCATTCGAATAGACTGATTCTATTACGAAGGGCCCCTCCCATTTGGGATTGAACTTCCCCTTGGTTTTGTGAGTCATTACCATGGGTCGTCTGTTTGCCAAAACTAAGTCGCCTTTCTTGAAAATCTGTTCCTTAACCTTTTTGTTGTAGGCTTTGGAAATACGGGCTTGATATAACTCAATCTATTGCTGAGCTTGAAGTCGTTTGTCGTCTAAGGCTTCAAGTTCTTGCAGACGTCGTTGATATTTTTCTTCTTCTGTTAGTCCAGTTGTAATAGCAACTTTCAGAGAAGGGATCTGGATTTTCAATGGTAATACAGCCTCGCAACCGTATACCAAAGAGAATGGTGTAGCTCTTGTAGGAGTCCTCACTGTTGTGCGGTAAGCCCACAGACATTCCCCAAGTCTTTCATCCCAATCGCGCCGGCTCTTGGAGACAAACTTTTTGAGAAGCTTCACTATGGTTTTGTTGAATGCTTCTACAAGACCATTCGCTGGCGGATAATATGCTGTAGATGCGACACTTTGGATTCTGAATCTGTCACAAAATCTCTGAAACCCAAAGCTGACGAATTGTGTCCCGTTGTCGTGAACTATTCGTCTCGGGACTCCAAAACGGTAGACAACGTGATGCTTGATGAACTTGATTACATTTGAAGTCTTGACTTCTTTCAACGGGATTGCCTCCGCCCATTTAGAGAAATAGTCAGTCACGGCTAAAATGAACCGGTGTCCTTTGGATGTCGGAGGGGAAATCGGTCCTACGATATCCATACCCCAAACTTCGAAGGGCCAGGATGCCGATGTGGGGTGTAAGTTCCCAGGTGCTTGGTGGATAAAATCTCCATGAATTTGACATGCGTGACAACGTTTAGCATAGTCAACTGTGTCTGAAAACATCTTCGGCCAATAATAGCCGATTCGTCAGAGACGATCTCTTAATTTAGCTCCCGGTTGATGAGCTCCGCACAATCCGTCATGAGCCTCTTTGAGGGCTTCCTTCGCTTCCTTTCGGGAAAGGCATCGAAGTAAGACCCCATCATGTGATTTACGATACAGGACTTGAGAAACTGCATCGTAATAGAATCGGAGGGCTTTTCGTTTAATTGCAGCCGCTTCCTTAGGATCATCAGGCAGAATTCCATATAGGGCATAGTCGATGTACGGAAATCGCCAATCCCTAGATTTGAACTCCATAAATGCCGTACAGACTTCTCCCGACGTCGTCTCGTCTAAGTTTTCCTCCATGGAGATCTTGGAAAAGCATAGTTTTCATCCCGCGACTGGAATCGTTACTTCAACTCCTGGTGGCAAGGCTAGGGAAGTTGCCAAAGAGGCTAAAGCATCGGCATATGCATTCTGAGCTCTTGGCACGTATTCGATAAAGAAGCCTTCGAGCTTGTGAGCTTGCTCTAGCACTGCGAAGTAATACGGGATCAAATCCTCATGACGTACTTCGTATTCTCCTCGGACTTGATTAACGATGAGCTGAGAGTCTCCGTAAGCTTCGAGGTACCGAACATTAAGTTCTTCAGCAAATTGCATTCCTAATAGCAGAGCATTATACTCGGCTACATTGTTGGTACAAGGTTCGATCAAGGAGAATCCCCTTGGGATTACGTGGCCGTTTGGAGAGATTAATACTACTCCCACTCCCGCGGTAATTGCACCATGAGGGTTTGCTCTAGAAGCACCGTCGAAGAATAATTTCCACACTTGCATAGCTTCTTGGGTGGCGCAAGCTTCAGCGACCTTGTCAGGTAATTCTTTATACAACTTAGATGTTCCCAATACTGGATGATCGGCTAAGAAGTCGGCCAATGCTTGACCCTTGACCGCCTTTTGAGGCATGAACTGCATGTCGTATTGTGACAAGAAAATGGCCCACTTTGCAAGCCGGCAATTTAGAGATGATGGTTTTGTCATCAGAACTCTCAAAGGATTTACCTTAGAGATGACCTGAATGGTCTGTCCAACTAGGTAGTGTCGCATCTTTTGGATTGCGAATACCAAGGCGAGACATTCTTTTTCGACCGGATTATACCGGTGTTCGGCTCCCATCATAGTCCTGTTCAGGTAATAGATGGCTTGATCTTGACCCTGATCATTATTCTGGGCTAACAAAGCACCAAGAGAATGATCCATGGCCCTCACATACAACAGGAATGGTTTTCCTGATATTGGGGCCACGAGAACTGGCGGTTGAGTTAGATATCTCTTAATCTCCTCGAATGCTCTTTGACACTCTACATCCTAAACAAAGGATATTCCTTTCTTCATGAGTTTAGAGAAAGGTTGGTAGCGTCCTGATAGATTTGATATAAATCTTCGAATGTAGGCCAGTCTGCCTTGCAAACCTCTGAGCTCTTTGAGATTCTTTGGAGGTGGCATGTCTTGGATGGCACGCACTTTTTCTGGGTCAAGAGAGATTCCTTTGGATGTGACGATAAATCCCAGGAATTTTCCACTTGAAACTCCGAGGAACGATTTTGTCGGGTTCATCTTCAGCTGATGTGCTCGCATGATTTCGAACATTGTCTTCAGATCTGCAAGATGATCGTCTTTACATTGGCTCTTTACTGCTATGTCATCAACGTAGCACTCGATCTTCTTTCGTAGGTGTTCGTGAAAGATTGTGTTCATTGCACGTTGATAAGTTGCACCTGCATTTTTCAGGCCGAAGGGCATCACTGTGTAGCAATACACCCCCAGTGGTGTTCTAAAAGCAGTGTGTTTTTCGTCGTCCGGGTGCATCTTTATCTGATTGTACCCAGAGAATCCATCCATGAAAGACATTTTTTCATACCCGCAGGTGTTGTCAATCATAACATCCGTGATGGGGAGTGGGAATTCGTCTTTCGGACAGGCGGCATTGAGGTCGCGGAAATCAATGCATATCTGGACCTTACCGTTTTTCTTGGGAACTGGAACAATGTTGGCTACCCAGTCTGGGTGTTGTTCTTCCCTGACAAAACCTGAGTCTATAAGCTTTTTAACTTCTGACTCAATTGATTCCATGATCTCTGGACGAAACCTGCGTTGTTGTTGTTTAACGGGTTTTACATCCGGATCGATGTTGAGACGGTGCGTGGCCACCTTCGGGTCAAGGCCAGGCATATCTTCATAATTCCAAGCGAAGACATCTATGTATTCTCGGATGAGAGATATAAGGTCCTCTTTTTCGGATGATGATAGGTCTTCGGCTATAAAGATAGGCTTGGGGTCCGACTCATCTCCCATGTTAACCTGGATCACTTTATCTTCAGTGGGTGGTTCGCGTTGTTCGAAGCGCATATCCCACAAAATGTTAAGACATTTGATCCAAGGATCGTTGGTTGACTCGATTAACTCTTCGTCACCCCCTGCGTCTTCATCCGGGTGACTAGTTGAAACTATATTCACAGTCAAACTTTTAAAGAAAGGTCTGACACTAACGTCGGATTCCCAGGAAGAGGTTCCGGATGAATGATCTTGACGCAGATAATTACTGATCTCATTTTCTGAGGCAGGGGGAGTTGTGACATAACCTAAGCCCCTTCCGGTTTTTTGATAATAATCCGGAGGTTTTCCTTCAGGGGTTAGAGACATCCGGACCCTGTTTCTCATTAAAGTTATACCCCATTTGTTTCATTAAGTATATAGAATTGGGTTCCTGGTAATGGAATTGGGGAACTCCGTCATCTTCCTCTGAACTTCCTCGTTTGAGTTGTTCGGGTTTGACTTTAGCAAAACAGATCGGCTTCTGCCTTTTCCTTTTGGATGGGACTTTGAAGAAAGCCTTCTGTGCGTCTTCTGCTTCTTCATCTGAAGCAAAGAATGACTCGATTGGCAATGTGAGGGATGCCTCTGTGCACAGTACGTGCCATGGGTTGGTACCTGCATTAGGATCA
>NC_033797.1:74954992-74988797 GCF_001876935.1 Asparagus officinalis
TGGTCGTGACGCAGGTAATTACTGATTTCGTTTTCCGAAGCAGGGGGAGGTGTAACGTAACCCACGCCTCTTCCGGTTTTTTGATAATAATCCGGAGGTTTTCCTTCAGGGGTTAGCGACATCCGGATTGGGGTTCGCCTACCTTTCCCGAAGTTCAAACCCTGTTTCTCATTAAAGTTATACCCCATTTGTTTCATTAAGTATATAGAATTGGGTTCGTGGTAATGGAATTGGGGAACTCCGTCGTCTTCCTCTGAACTTCCTCGTTTGAGTTGTTCGGGTTTGACTTTACCAAAACAGATCGGCTTCTGCCCTTTCCTTTTGGATGGGACTTTGAAGAAAGCCTTCTGTACGTCTTCTGCTTCTTCATCTGAAGCAAAGAATAATTTGACAGGCAACGTAAGTGATGCCTCTGTGCACAGTGTGTGCCATGGGTTAGTACCTGCATTAGAATCATTCTCTATTGATTTGTTTTTAGAGGACACATCAGGCAAGTACTCTAAAAGAAAATCTTCATTAATGCACCATTCACCCTCGCTCGGTACATTATTATTACTCTCATCCTGACCCATTACATCTAAGTTCAGTTCCCAGGGAAAATCTTCCTCAGGATCTGGTTCGACATCAGCTTCATTGTCACTGTCAACATCTTCTTTCTCCTGAGATTCCAAGTAGAAAACAGAGTCGGTGTGAAAGTTTTCCACCCCTCGGAAAGGATACTTTTCCGCAATTAGGGTTCGAACTTCTCCTTCATCATTGGCATATTTCATGACCTGATGTAGGGTAGACGGGACAATGCGATTTGCATGTATCCATGGTCGTCCTAACAACAGATTGTAAGACGTGTCCGCATCTATGATGTAGCATGCCACCTCGGATTTGAGGTCTCCAATTTGACATCTAAGTTTGATCTTCCCTAGAGGTCGAGTGCTATTTGCATTGAACCCGAAGATGGTGGTCTGGGTAGTGTGCAACCTGTGCATAGGGATTCCTAAGACCTGCATGACCCTATAAGGCATGATACTGAGTGCTGAGCCCGGGTCAACCTAGACACGACTGATTTCGGAAGATCCGATATACCCCGTGTAGTACAAAGGTCTGTCGTGTTTGTGTTTAACCTGCATATCTTCTTGCGTAAACGATATACAGGGTAAACTTCTTGCAGCTTGCAGACATTATCGACAAGTTTGATCTTCAGAAGCTTCGGGAATTGGAATGACTTGGGTGATAAAGCTCTTTGTATTCTTCAATGCTTCGATAAGAGCTTCTTTGGTAGTTTTGGACAACCTCAGGAGCTCGTATAGAGTAATCCTGGCCGGTATGTTGGCCAATTGCGCCATGACATTAAATTGGAAGGGAGTGCTCGACTCCCCGTGTTCTTGGTGGAGATTCCTGTTGAACCGGAGTTCTTTTTGTTTCCCCTTATCAGCCGGCTTCTTCGGGACAGAACCCCCAGCGTCTTGGGGCTGTTCCTCAACTTCTTGAGCATTCTGGCCATAGTCTTTCAAGTAAGCCTTTCCAGACCGAGTGCCAGGGTTGTCTCCTGGGTATGTAGCCAGGGCAATCCTCTCTTCCTCTGAATCTGTGAGGGTCTTGAGGTGATCATCGTTCTTAGTAATGGAGGGGCTAATCATGTTGGAAGATTTATCCTTGCCTCCTTTCTTCTTGGACGAGGCATTCGTCCACTGTTGGTCTCCCACTAGATCGGGATGAACCCACATGATTTCTCCTTTCGAGGTGGTGAGGGGTATCAACCCCTTTTCTTTCTGACTATGCAAGTCAGTATTCTTCAGACGCATTTCTCCCTTGTGGATAGGGACAACGCCATCTGCGGTCGCCACCAGAGGGAAGCCACCGAACTGGACTGCTATCATGTTGGTAGAGACAGTCTTTTGCTCAGGTTTCAGAGTAAGCACTTTGGCGTCCACCAAATTCTAGAGGATGTCCTTAAAGATGTAACATCTTCTGGTAGGATGCCCCAAAAACCTGTGATAGCGGCAGTAATTAGGGTCATCTACTTTCCCTGCCTCCTCTGGCTTCCTAATTTCAGGCAGCTGTAACTTGTTGCTCTTCCGTAGTAGCTGGAACAAGGTGTCTACATGTTCCTCCTTGAAGGAATACTGTTTGGGCACTTTTTGCTTATTGGGTTCTTTGCCTTTCTTCGTGGGCAGCGGTACTTGCGTATAGTCAGCTGCTAAGGTCTCTTTTCCCTTGGACCGCTGAGCGTTGTTCTGATTGCGTTGCTGTTGCGGTTTGGGCTATGCAGCTTCTTCGGCTTTCACCCGAGCGACAATCTCTTCGGCTTGTTCTCCTTGTGAAACCAATTGTCTCCAGGAGCGACACTCCGCTACCCCCATCTGGGCAAGGAGCTGAGTCTGTAAGTTGTGCCTGCAATTTTCAACCAGGGTTGACTGAGTCATACCTGAGGGGCATCGCAATGCCATGCTGCGGAATCTCTCCACGTAGGTCTTGATGGATTCTCCCTTTCTCTGCTTAGTGGCGAGAAGAGTCGGGACAGAAACTTCTGTATCGTCCTCGAAGAACCTAGCCAAGAAAAGCCTTTCCAAATCTACCCATTTCTGAATAGATCCAGCAGGTAGTTTCATAAACCATTCAAAGGCTACTCCTTTAAGAGTGCCTATGAATAAGCATGTCAAGATGGCATCGTTCGCTACAACATCTCCAGTTTGAGATTTGAAGTAGTAGATGTGCTGATTTGGCGATCCTGTGCCATCGAACGGTTGCAAGGTTGGAGCTTTAAACTTCGGCGGGTATGGAGCTATATCCCATTCAGCAGGAGCAGGGTAAGGCCTCACCACTCCTTCTTCGCGGAGCTCACTTCTGTTGGCAATTGCATTGAGGCGAGCTTCTAGTTCATCCATTTTAGTGGACTGAGGATGCAACTCTTTTTCCACCTCTTTCTCACCTTCAGAAGAGGATCTTAGGTTGTGAGTCTCACGATCCGAATGCTCGGTCGCTTTTTGCTTTCCCTTTGACGTTGTCCTCCGGGAAGACTCAGGTTTTTGGCCTTTTTCTGCCAGGAGCTGGGCCAACATGTCCTTCATTTGAAGAAGGGTTTCTTGCTGCGCCTGGAGGATGACGTGATGTTCGTCAACTCTTTTGGCTATCTCTTCAGGGTTTCCCGCCATGTAAGCAGATACCTCTTGTGGTCCGACCGCGCTCGAAGATTGAGATTCGGCTATTGCCGAATGCTCATCACTTGTGGTAATCCCTTTTGCTAACTTTTGATAGTTAACCGGGCGAATAGCCCCTGTGCGAGTCCGGGTATGCTGATATACTCTTTCGAACTGGTCACAAATTTCCCTAACAGTTGGGGAATGACTTCTTTGTGACTCGTCAGAATTGGAATGTGAGGCTCTTCCTCTGCCAATCATGTTGATAGTAACCTCAGGATAGTCAATTTCAGAGGTTTTCTTCTGGCGGCGTTGTCGTTTGGGAGGTCTAGTGATGTTCGTCAACCTATCAAACACCGATTGCCTAGGCGCCGGTGAGCAACAGCTGCATTCGGAGAGGACAGCGGATATGAGCCGCTCACATTGGCAAGAATGAGCCACTTGCTGTGTTGGCCTTCCTCTTGACAGTAATTCACGCAAGTCGGAGACCTGGGAAAGATTTCGTGAAGGTGGGGGTGGAACCCCCTGCCCTTGGATGGGTTGGACATGGACCTTAAATCTGTGCTGTCCCTCTTGAACCTTACGGACCATGTCGTGTTCTTGAGACGAAACACGAGGGTCGCGTTTAGGTTTATAAACACGAGGTCGAGGCCTGTGTTTGACTGATGGAACAGATCCTTGTGGATCTTGTCCTGATTGAACGCACACTTGTGGTGTGCGTTTTGATAATGAAACAGACCCCTGAGGGTCGTTCTTTGTTTGAACGCACACTTGTGATGTGCGTTTGGTTGATGACCCAGACCTTTCAGGGTCGGGTTTTGATTGAACGCACGCCTGTGGTGTGCGTTTAGATGATTGAACAGACCCCTGGGGGTCTTGTTTTGGGTGAACGCACCCTTGTGGTGTGCGTTTGGCTGTTTGAACAGACCCTTGAGGATCTTGTTCTGACTGAACGCACGGCTGTGGCGTGCGTTTGAATGGTTGATCGTGCCTTTGGAGGTCACGTTTTGGGACGCACTTTTGAGGTGTGCGTCTATGTTGAACAACGCGCCACTGAGGGTCACGTTTGAGTTAGATAACCCGAGGCTCATAGTCGGGTTCATTGCCACGAAGTGTGCGTTCTGGAGCAGAAACGCACAGTTCGGGCACAGGCTCAGAAACGCAGTCTTTGCGTTGGGCAGTAGCTTGGCTGTTCCGCAAGTATGCTCGCCGTAAGGATCTTCTCCTTCGTCGAGCAGCATTTTTCTTGGCCTGTTTCAAGGCCTTGGCCGCAGCATTGTCGGCGTTGGTCGGATTCTCCTCCGACATAGGTCTCTTTTGACCTATTATTTGCCGTAGTGATACGGGGGAGGAGTCTTCAACTCGCAGAGCGAGTTTAAGGTCTTGGCCAAAGGAGAGGGCTTTCTTTGGCATCTCAGCAGTAGTGATGACCTCCTTAGAGGTCTTGTGGGTATCACGCCTAGCTTTTGGGCTAAGCGACCCAGAGGAGAGGGCCTCCTCATACTTGGCTTGGTCGAACTCTACGACGAGAGTTTCGACAGTGGTTCCAGTAAGGTGAACGTCGGATTGCTCCACCACTTCCTCGTCAGAGAAGCTTGTCCCCAGCGGAGTCGCCATCTTTTGTTTGTTGAAAATTTGCAGTAAAAAGACAATGAAAGAAAATTTGACTTGTATTCCTCTCAAAATCAATTACAATTTAGATTCCGATTACAAAAGAGAGGAGAATGAATTTGATTCTCCCCTTTGTTTAAAACTGGGTTCTTCCTGGTAGCGATGGAGTGCCTCCTTCGATTGATTGTATCGAACTTGCTCTCCGTTGACGATCTGACCGTTCTATCTCACGAGACCGATTGAATTGCTTGATGACTTCGGTTTAGAACTCTTGACGAGTGTAAAGAACTCAGAACGAGTTGAAAACTCTGATAAGAGTTGTTGAAAACCGAATATCTGGTTTGAGGTGATTAATTTGGGTTGCAAACTTAATCACGAACTCTTAAATGAGTTTCAAAACTCAGAGCGAGTTGAAACTCTGTAAAAGAGTTGTTGGAACAGAAGATTCGGTTAATTGCCAAGTGGATGATGCCCTTGATGAAAGGATACTTTGGGATTTGATTAACTGATCGTTGATCAATTCCTTGATCTTCAAAAGATCTCCTCCTTCGTGCTGTTGAACTGCTGAGATTAATTGACCTTGGGCGATTTTGATGCCAGCTCACCTCAACCCTCTATGGTTTTTACTGCCAGAAACCGATCAACCCCTTACTCAGTTGAGTAAGTCGGTTATTTATAGGGGGATTAGGGGTGTAACCGACCCCTAAATCCGCTCCTAAGTGGGCGAAGATCCCTCAGAACGTGGGATAACGGTTTTGAGGCCGTTCGGCTTGTGTTTGAACAAGTCAAAAAGCCTCAGATGGCGTTCTGGGCTTTAACTCTGCGTCCAAGGCTTAGGACGCAGAGTTAAATCTCTGTTGGAGATTTGAGACGCACATGTAGGCATATAAAACTGCTTATAGGTCCCTTAGCACAGCTCGGCACAAACCGACGAACCAACGAGGCGACGAGATCGACAAATCGCACGCGAACAACGGCCGAGCCACCCCATGGGGTGGCCGAGCCACCCCATGGGGTGGCCGAGCCACCCCATGGTGGCTCGGTTGCCGAGCCACCTATGGGTGGCCGGCCACCCATGGGTGGCCACCCTCTGACACGTGCACACGGGCACAGTAAAGGTGGCCGACGGTGGCTGAAGGTGGCCGACGGTGGCTGACAGTGGCCGACAGTGGCCGACAGTGGCCGACAGTGGCCGACATGTCTCTGTGCGCGGGCACAGTTCAGAAAGCCTATAAATAGGCCAGGCAATGTTCATTTTCGGAGGTTGGAATTTCAAGAGCCAAAACTCTGCCGGATTGAAGAGCGAACTCGGAGCTTTGAAGACTTGAAGACTTGCACATTCGGATCTGATCCTCGGCGAGCATCCACGTCAGAAAAGGCAGGATTTCGAGAGGAAGAAAGAACAGATCTGAGATCTACACGAGATCACACTCCAGATCTAAGCTTGGTCTTAGATCTCGAGATCCGAGCGATTATTCCCTTAGTGGACTAATCCCTCCCGGCTATTATTCCCTTCGTGGAATAATACCCGTATAATCGTGTAGATCCGACCGGATCTAGATCGCGCGGTGGTCCACGGATTAACCCCGGCGTTGGCAAAGAACCCACGCAAGCGAGCAACCGCAAAACAGGAGCTCGCGATTTGTTCACAAAAGGAAAGTTGTAATTTTTCTTATTTTTCCTTGATTTAATTGTAACCGGATCTAAAAAAGACCGGATCTTTTGTAACCCAAGATGACGATTATTTCAATGAAAAAGAAAGCAACGAATTTCCCCGCGAACAGCACAGGCCGCATGCACTCTGAAATTGGAAACGCACATGTCGCTGGTGCGTTGAAGTTTAACTCTGCGTCCAGAGTTTGGGGCACATAGTTGAGTCTGTCGAAGAACGCACGTTACGTGTGCGTTTTGTGCTTCAACTCTGCGTTACAAAGTTAGATGGTTGTTGGAGAACGCACAGGTTGTGTGCGTTTCGAATTTGAGAAACGCAGAAGTGAATTTCTGCGTTTGAGAGAGGTTGTTGACTTGTAACCTCATCTATTATGACATTGCAAAGGCCATTGCTTATTGATCTTTACCTGTTATAAGATATGAGAGTCGTCAGATTGTAACTCTCATCATCGATTGTGAAGGCCACTGAATAGAGTTTTCATCAGCTGTCGGAAGTGTCGTCGAATTGTAACTCTTCTCGATCTGTATGAAAAGTCTACCATTTGCCGCTTTCGATTGTCGGCGCGAAAGCTATTTGATTGTAGCTTCCGTTGTTGGAGCTTGACGGGAATTAACATCCATAGTGTCTTCTGGACGAATATTTGCCCACAGCTCTCTACCAAGCAACTCACCAACTAAGTCCAACCTTTTATTTCTGAAATCATTACACTGCTCATCAGCATCTCTAATAGTTGCTAATATAATATTAGTCACGCTGTTGTCGTAGCCATCAAGATCAATCATCTCAGAGATGAGGCCGTGTTTATAGCGGTTGCAGAGTTACGGATGCAGTGATTAGAAAATCGTCTGATTGTAGCTTCCATTATCAGGGCTTGATAGGGATCGGCTATCTATTATGATTTTTAGACAGCCTACACCCCTTCATCATCCTTCATCACCCTGTAAGCATCCTCTTCTGGATTAAAAGCACATATTGCATGAGGAAGAATATATCGTTCTTCTTTCACCCCACTCAAGTTCACCAACTGACTTGACTGTCAGAGGTACCATGAGGGAAACAAACCCCACCCTCTCACGATTCTTACATGCACAGGTTTCTTCTTGTTTGTGTAGAAGGATCAGGAATTCTAGTCTAATGATCGGGCATAAAGTCAGAGGAGGAGTCAGCCCCACCTCTCATCCTCTCCCTCTTCCCTGTCAGTGCGAAGATCAGAACTGTATCCCTCGATGGAAAGACCCCATCGGCTGTGTGATATCGGGCATCAACAATCATGTTTCGTGTTTTAAGGGAGTCACGGAGAAGGTGAATTCTTGTATGACTCTATCTTCTCCAACTTTACCCATTTTGAAGGCCCAAGCTTCGTGTAGCAGATGTGTAAGGCTATTAATGAAGAGCCCGTGCATGTCGGGGTTGGTGAAGGTGTTAGCCAGGGTACCAGTATTGAGTCAAGGATTCTCAGTCCAGGTATATCTAAAACTAGTAGTACAGCATTCAAGTGACAATTAAGAGAGTTAAGCAATTCAAAACTTGTTTCACCTTTAATTGTTTCCGCGCTTCATTCTCTTTTAGACAAATTGAAGGATGTGTGCATGAGTGTCGGGGTAACATAACCTACTACTACTACTGGAGGTGAATCTGATTCTCATTATTGTGAATTCTAGCTTCTTTCTCTCTGCTTAACATTTAGGCTCTTGTGTAGATGTCACAATCGAGGGACCGGTTGAGGAAGAAGTTTTCCATGGTGTGGACACTAGAGGATCAAGCGAACATACATTTGTCTCAGCACTAAGCTTCTTTGGATCTAATCACTTGCTCGTTGAAATATTGGCAGAGCAAGTCACTCGTGAGATTGGAGGATCATCCATTAAGGTTGGTTCATCTATGGTATAATCTAGATATCGCCATTATTCATTTGTTAATTTCTTTTTACTTTTACTTAACCCTAGGGAGTTTTAATTGTAGGACCAGCTACTGGGACCAATACAACTACAATCACCAGTGTTTCTGACCAGACTGAGGGTTTTGTCCCTTCATCATTGGAGGGAGCTGTGGCTATAGCTCAGTCGCCTAGTTCTCAGTTTTAGGCTACTATCCCTTCAGATCCGATGGTTATAGACATCGTGAGATCATCCGGAGGAGTTGATATACTAATGACTGTTATGTCTACCTTAATTCTATTAGTTCCCGAGGTGGGATTGGTGAAGCCAAGCACAAAGTGTCGAACTGAAGGGACTTCTGCTGGCGCTGGTAAGTTCATAACTTGCTCTGAGTTTCCAGACGATATTTTAGAATTTCTTATCCCTTTGCAAAAGTATTTGTAGGGCTTCCATCATCCCCATGCGAGCGCATCATGACTTTGTTGTCTGATACTGATCCATGCAAAGACATATTCCGCATGGATCTCATCTCGACAGTTTTGTTACCTTTGTGGGTAGAATGATTAAGAAGTCCTTCATCATGGATATTATTTTGATCAATCCAGGCGATCTCTCACCTGTCATATGATGATGATTAGAGAGGAGTGATACTCAGAGTTAGCTAATTCCCTCGCTGTAGATTCCGTCATATTAGAATGTGAATTCCAAGAGTTGGGGGAGTTGAAGGCTAAAGGCGCTTCTTCTTTTGTGGCTACTCAATTGGAGTCTGAGCTGAAGCAATGGCATGACACCAGAGTATCTATTAGGAGTGAACTTCAGTCACAAGAGGGCTATGTTATGCAGATGATGGCCAATCTCTCGAGAAAGGACAAGGCTAGGGCTGAATTACTTAGCTCTATAGCCTCGACCGATGAGGAGATAGTCGATCTTGAAAAGGCCCTGAAGTACGCCAAAGAATCTTATGTCGTTCTTGAAGACGAACTAGCAGACACCGAAAGCTCCCGAAGACAGGCACTTGAGAAGCTGGAGCCTGCACAAAAGAACCTGACCAAGTTAATAAGCAAAACTATGAGGATATTAGACACTTCTAAAGATTCCTTCCGAGTTGATCTACAGGCTAAGCTTGAGTAGACTTATGCAGATAAGCTCTCTAGGTTGAAAGTTCGGATTCTCAGTCGTAGATTGTATTTGGATTGATAGCCTTCGCTCTTGTATCTTCATTTTGATTGGACTTTATTAATAAAAACAAAGTCTTTTACTTAGCGCATTTCTCTTTTTATTATGATTTTCATCCCATCTGGGATAAATAATCACAATACTTGTAGGATTTTGGCAAACCCTCAATCTTCAATGGATTTGGTGTGCCTTTACCGATTACCATTTGAATCGGACTAGCATGCAGATTGTTTTAGTCCGTTTCGCATGTAACATTATGCTAAAAGAATAAATTCTTTTAAACTTAGTACTATGATTTCGAATATATAGACTTAATCATCCTGTTTGGTCATAGGATTTTTGGTAAACCCCCAACCCTTAACGGATTTGACGCACCTTTACCGATTACCGTTTGAATCGGACTAGCATGTAAATTATTAAAATCTGTTTCACATGTAACGTTGTGCTAAGAGAATAAACTCTCTTAGACTTGATGCTATAATTTTGAATATATAGACTTTATCATTTTCTTAGGAACGGATCACCCGATAACGCCTGTTAGGCATAGACTTATCTCTATTTAGGGATCGAGATAAATTCTCCCAGACATGAATTCTAATGTCTTTTTCACTAAAAAGATAAATCGGCCACGCGTGTTAGGCTTAGACTTATCTCTATTAGGGATCGAGATAAATTCTCCCAGATATGAATTCTGGCATCCTTTTTACAGCGAAGGACTAACCGACAACATGTGTTAGATGTAGACTTATCTCTATTTAGGGGTCGAGATAAATTCCACCATGCATAAAAAATATGGATTGTGGTTATGGAAAGGTTGTGTCTTCTCTAGGGGCAAAGACGAACCGAATACTGGAGAGGAAGAATTTTATATTCTATCTCCTACAAAAGAAACTCAAAGTGATATTCCCACTCTGAGAACTGACAAGATTTGGATGACCCTAACTTTTATAGGATTGGTTACCCGATCCGAAGACAATTTTTTTGTTTATCGAGATGATGCTGGAGAGGAAGAATTTTATTTTCTATCTCCCGCAAAGGAAACTCAAATTGAGATTTCCACTTTGAGAATCGACAAGATCAGGATGACCCTAACTTTTATAGGATTGGTTACCCAATCTGAAGATAAATTTCTTGTTTATCGAGGTGATGCTAGAGAGTAAGAATTTTATATTCTATCTCCTGCTATAAAAGAAACTCAAAGTAGGATCTCTACTTTAAGAATCCGGAAAGGTGAAACTAAGAGTAAGATCTTCACTCCGAGAATCGGAGAGATCTAGATAACCCTAGCTTTTATAAGATTGGTTACTCGATCTGAAGACAAATTTCTCGTTTATCGAGATGAGTTTCTAACTTTGGTGTAAACCATGGGAATGTTTAACCAAGTGAGGGTTTGAGACGATTCTAACTTTTATAGGTTTGATCGTTCAATTTGGGTGGATGTCTTTCGTTCATCGAAAGGGAATTCTGATTTTGAAAGTGGACCTCTCGTTTAATTAAGGAATCAAGAGGGGATTTCGGATTTGGTCCTATCTATAGGAAGGTTTGACCAAGAAATAGTGTGAGTGAAGATATAAATAACAGTGAAAATGTTGATTTGTACAAATCACTCAGTGGGGATCTTCAGTGTCAAGTGACAGGGACTTAACATGAAGAGGTTCGACTATCACCACAAATCATCAGATTAAGATTTCAAGTGTTGTTTCAGTACTTTAATAGTGGGAGTGTTAAGTATAGAGACACAATAGGCATTGGGGTAGACCTAATCATGAAGAATTTTGTGGATTCATTGTCATTGATGTGACCAGTGAGGGATTTTGTGGTGAAAGACCGTGAATCATTAAGCAATCCACAACTACACTATAAGAGTTTCGTGAGGAAAGATTGACCGAAAGAAGTCATCAAATATCATCTTGACGCAATGAGGCTCCAAAACATAGTGGGAGTGCATGGAACTAATCTTGGTGATTGAAATCAACCAAGGATTATAGACGAAGGAAGGAAGATTTTTGTTATCTCTCACTTCGCAAGAGAATCCTAGTTATCCGGAAGATGCCGATGACCGAAAGGGGTTTTGGCAAAAGGCAGATGAATTGTGTTTCATCCTTGAAGGACCTCAGAGTCACAATATGAGCTTCGTGAGGGAAGATTGACTCGATGAAGTCATTGAATCTCATCTCAACGAAAGGCGCTCCAAAATTCACAGTGACAGGGTTTTAATCATCTTGGAAATAATTAAATAGCCATAATAATGACGTACTTATCACGCCTACTTCCCAAAATACCAGAGAATCAGAACGTGAACAAGCCTGTGACGTATTAGATTAGGGAGAATAAATAAAAATAAATATTTCTCCTCAACCTAATACTTTAAGCGTTAAGAAATAAATGTAAAGACACAGGTCCCTGATCACAGATAGCAAGAATATAATAAACAACCCAGAACAGAATATCCATATCACAAGTGAATATCATCCCATACATAATATTCGGATCAACATGCCCTTATACAAAATTAAACAACTGAAAACTGAAGAAATATAAGATACATCGTTCAATGAAAAAGAAAGGAAATACTATAAAAGTAACTAGGACCATCAACTAAGAAAAGATAACTGAACTTCGGCCTATTCTTTAACTCTGTCTGTAAGGCACTCCTGCTGAGAATCCTCTAGCTCCTATACGATTCCGAGCTGAGGCTGTCCGTCTCCTAAATCTAATGTACACCATAGAAAACAGGTGTACGTCAGCGTGCATGACACACGGCAAGACCCTATAAAATAAATAGAACGGACGAAAACCCAATGCGAAAAACGATACAATAACAGAAATAACAAAAGGAACGTGCAACTCGAAATCCAACAAAATCAAAATGCAATCCTTCATTAAAATGTGATACTCATAAGGCTAAAAACGTACAGTAACCGGGTCGAATACTAGCCATCCTAAAAACTCACTAGTCCACATCTCACACAGAGTCAACGCTCATATCATCGGATAACTGACTGTTCATAAATCTCCTACGTGCATCCAATACAGCTACACGAATCGGTCAGAGGACTACACGCAATCCGATTCTGGTCTGGTCCGAACTCAAGAAGGACTCGGGTGACTACACGGTTTTCACTGACTAAAGTGACTACACGAATTCACTTTAGCCCAACAAACCAACCCCAGTGACTACACGAATTCACTAGTGTGAGTCTGGAAGATACATCAACAGCCATATCCGATCACATGAACCAAGACGTTCCTATCCCAACTCTTCTCATTTTTCTAAGTCAACAATCATAACCTAAACTAGATCTCTGGTCCACCTCCTAAATTCAGTCAATGCACACACACATATCATTAAGTCTTGTTCATGACGCATAAGGCCACTAAGTCATAAACTACTAAGGGTTCTTAAACACAATAAGAAATAATAAATAAAACAACCAATCATGTACAACGGTGTCATAGCATACCATGTAATTAAAATAAGAATCATGGAATCGATGATTGTTTTGCACATAAAATGTCGCGGTCAACAACAATCCATCACACGTTCATAAACTAAATTAATTCAAAATAAATAATTCTTTTGCAAAATAAACATAAACTAAATTAATTCAAAATAAATAATTCTTTTGCAAAATAAATTCCTTTCAAATTATCTCTCACCATAATTATTCTAAAAAGCAAAATAAATTCCTTTCAAATTATCTCTCACCATAATTATTCTAAAAATAATCTCTTAAAATAATAAATACATAAATTCAAAATAATCTTTTTAAAAGATAAATTCTCATTAATTCAAAATAGTCTATTTTCCCTAAATAAATTCTTTTAAAAAATATTTAACATTCTAAAATGATTTCCTTCCACAAAATAAATTCAAAAAAATTATAATTATTCTAAAATAACCCTGTTGTTAACATAAATTCTTTAATCTATTATAATTATTCTGAAAATACTATTTATCACCTAATTATAATTTATTTAATCACAAATTAACATAAGCAGATAATTCATAATTTCATCAACAAGCTCACACAGATAATTATTAATAGATCTAAAATTATAGATAATTCATAATAAATATAAAAATTCAAATCTGAGCAAGTGGGATCTTGCCCACGAGGCTAAGGGGCCTATGGACGAGCGGCAATGCTGTTGCGGATGTGGCGCGATGGGTCTGAAGTGGGTAGAGTAGTTGACAGCGGATCTAAACGTGGAGGAAAGGGGATACAACGGCTGTCGTCGGGGTTGGATCTGGACTGAGGCAGAGGGGGCTATCGGAGCTGTGAGGTGCGTGATGGGGGTTGAGGAGGAGGAGGCTGGCGGCCTGGTGGGGGACGGTTGAGGGAGGTGGTAGCGTTGTGCCGAGGTGAAGGGGGGGAGGTGGTAGCCTGGTGCGGGACTGGTTTGAGGAGGTGGTAGCCTGGTGCGGCTGGTGCGCGACGGTATGTTGTCGGCGGGCTGATGGCTACGTGGAGGTAGGGAGAGGCGGCTTGGAGGGGGCTGCAGGTGGATCTGGTTGGCCGAGGAGAGGGGGTGGAGTGATTCGAGGGTTTGGTTGAGAGAGGGAGAGGGATCGTCCGGTCTGAGGTGTTGACGGCAGAGGAGAGAGAGCAGGGAGCAGCGTGAGTTGAGAACGAGAAAGAGAGGAGAGAGAAGAAGAAGGAGGAGGGTGATGCGGTATAAACATATACCAAAAATATTGCAAGTGCACAACCGTGTCAAGTTATAGTATAAAAAGTTATCGATCCCAAGAGGAAGGTGTTTTGTAGGAGAAAATATAAATTGGTTCTTATGTTGTGTGTGTGACAAATAGGAGTGAAGAATAAGTATGATTGTGGAGAGATGGAGAGAATAAAAATGATTGTGTAAATGAGTATATTTGAGAGTGGAAGTGATAAAAAATAAATGTGATCAACAAGGTGAGAAGGAAAAATCAAGAAACAAATAAAAATCAAGAATGAAAAACAAAATTCAAGAAAGTAAAGATGATGGATTCAATTAAAGATATGGGTGATCTAAAATTAAACTCACTTCTTAGAAAAGGGTAATTCTCTAAAGGGTTCTAGCCTAAAGGCGAATCAAAGAAAATAAAAATAAACAAAAAGAAAAACTAAACCCAATAGGGATCTAGCATCAAGGTGAATAGTACAAGAAATTAAAATCTAACTATAAAATAAATTATAAAATCTAAACTACAAAATAAATTATAAGAATTAAATGCAAAAAAATAAATCTAACCTATAAGAATGAAATAAATCTAAGGTAAGAGGGTTCTAGCCTCTTGGCTATTTAACAAGAAAATAAAATCTAACTACAAGCATAGAAATAAATCTAAACTAATAAGCAATAAAAAAGAAATAAAAGAGAAAAATAAAAAAATGCAAACCTCCAAATAATTCTTCATCTCCATCTTCATCATCCAACAAAGAGAAAAAATATTTAAAGTGGTGAAAAAAATTATTTTATCAATTGTAACAAAAGTTATAAATTTAGAAGGCTTTCTCAATTAAAAGTGACTCTCCTCTCCAAATAGAGTTATAAAAATTTTCACACCCCTAACCCCTTACTCTCTACCCCTATTTATAGTAAACATAAATGAATGAGAGCCCTTGGATTGAATCATTATCCAAAACCATCAAAAATCAGCCATTGATTTGTAACTGATTCATAGCCATCGATACCAGCATCGATGCTGGCATCGATGCCGGTATCGATGCCAGCATCGATACTAACATTGATGTCCAATCAAAAATATACCTTCACAGATGGCTTCGTCTCGTCAAGATAGGTGATTTTCATATATTATATGTTAAATTCCATCTTCTGGATTGAGAGATATCGTCGTTTCTTTACGGCCAACCATCTTGAATATATTTTGTTTTCATATTTGATTTTTTTTTTATTTTATCTGGCTTCTACAAGCTACTCGGCTTAATTCTGGGCTTAGGATTTTTGGCTCTTGCTTGTGTTCTTCATTTAATTCATGAACTTTTGTTGAAAGATGAGATTTTTGGGCTTTATTCTTCATTAACATATAATTAAAGATAAAAACAATTATTAGTGGTATATTTATTCATTAAAAATAGATAATGAGGATAAAAAATTATAATAAAATATAATTATCAAATATCCCTACACCTAAACTTTTACTAGTCCTCTAGCAAAGAAAGAAAAAGAAAATCCTAACTCACTTTCATAGGAATTACGGTTGTATTTAGTGCATACAACAGGCCTTTAAACCTCTAGGTTACCCTAGTAGACGAGTTGTAGTCTCGTGAGGGTTTGCAGTGAATATACCCACAAAATTCGGTCAACTTGCCAATTTAAAGAGGTCAGTAAATAACTAAAATTACTTGATAAAATTAGATAATCTAATTGAAGTTAGTTATTACTTCAAGAAAATATTTTTATATATAACTCCAAAGTGAATTTTCTATAAAATCTTCTCATTATTACAATACAAAACCAAGCCAAACTTAGAAATTTAATTTAAAAGTTTTAAAAAGAACATGTTAACTCTTTATTTAAAATAATATTCAAGTTGCTTGATCAGAAATATTTTTCAAGGCCATATATGGCTTTCTAAGTGACCATTTAACGAGTTTTGGGCCAATGAATCCCAACCAAATTAGGCTTAGGTCTTTAAGTATGAAAATACTCATTGGACTTAATTACTCGGTCAGCTTAGGTTTTATAAGATAGAATCATCTTAAATTCAAGAGTTTTTTTTAGTGCCTATTTTCCACACTCTTCTTTTGTAATGCTATTTATTATTATTATTATTATTATTATTATTATTATTATGTATATATATTCTGAAAAATATGTAAATCAAGACACTTTGAAAAATTATTTTCAACTCTAAGCTAAACATGCAAAAATTCCATTATTTTAAATAAAAGTCCAAATTAAGGCTTAAGTAAAATATACTACTTTGAAAATTATTTCTTAAGAAATTTATTTAGAGTTATCATAAAAGGTGAACTTAAGTAAATAACCAACTAGGGATTAAAAATTTTCACATTTATCAAATAAACCAATTATTACTTAACTCTATCAATTTGGCAAGTGACAATATTTTTATAATTTTTTAAGAAAGAAAAAGAAATCAAAAATACAACTAAAAAGGTAAAATAAAGAGGAAAAAATAACTAATTCCCACCCCCACACCTAAATTTTGCATTGTCCTCAATGCAAACTTTATAATATACAAAGTAAAGCAGATAAGAAGTGAAGTACTTATAATTGGTCGGCTGATAAAAATCTACAATTACCTTTGATCTTATGGAGGATGAAATCATCAATTTATTCTTTTTTTGAAATTTTTTCTTTTCTTTTCTCTTTTTTCTTTTTTTACAACTGAACAAGAAACTCTCAAACAAGAGAAGAATAAATTCTTTTTATTATTCTAAAATAAACAAAACAAACAATGTATAATGAAGTGTTCAACATGAAGAGCTCGTATTCTACATTGAAACCTACCTTATTGTTAAAAATTCTTCCCCTGATTTTAAATAAATTCAGAATGATATTATCATCAATGTGCTAAAATTCCAAGCATTCCGGGGTGTTCAATAATTCTTGCAACAATGTAAAATAGATATTATTGGTGTCATGCATTTTGAATTTCTTAATGAACTTAAACTCTTGATTTGTGAAGTTTTGTATTCTAGCAACCAATTCTTCTGTAGCATCTTCTTCAACCCCAAGATTCGTGGTTGAGTTATGAAAATTTAGTTGTTGATTATTTTTTAAGAATCTAAGTTCATCAAGAAAGAGTTATTCAAAATTCAGTTCAAAGCAGTAATTATTTAACACAGTTTTTTTATTTTGACAAACCTGATCTGCCTCTCCTAATATTTTCAGCTCCTCACCAAAAATTTTCTCAAAACATGGATCTGACTCATCTTCTTCTTCCTCTGGTCTTTCCTAAATTGAGTTATCAGAAGGAGAAGAAATTGGTTCTGGAACAATAGTTTGACTTAAATGTGTTCTTATCTGATTATCGACCTGTTTTCCTGATCGTAGTGAATGAATTGCATTCATTTGAGTTTCATAGTATGAACTAGATCATGTGTCCTTAGGGTTGACCACGGGTTGACTCGGAATTTCTCCTTCCTCCCTTTCACTCGTAGCACTAGCTAGTTGATCAAGATGGGTTTCTAATCTAGCTATGGCTTGAGTGTTGGAGTTAAGAATGTGTCCGGTTGACTGCATAAAGGAGTTCATCGTGTTGGATGTTTAAGTCAACAAATTCGTGGTTAGAGTGGAGGCCTTAATTATGATTTCTAAACCCTTTTCTAATATATTAAGACGTTCGTCATGATCTGCATCAAGAGGAGTGTGAGTTACAATTTGATGATGAGTAGACTGATTTTGATGTGAAAAATTAGGTTATTAAAATTGTGGATGAGAATTGAAAGGAACTGTGTTTTCCTTAGGAAAATGTTATATCGAAGAGGGAGTGAAGTTTTAAGTTCTGGAGTGATTTCCCTGATTCCATGCAATGTTGGGGTAATTTGCCCAACCTGGGTTATAGGTTAGAAAAAATAGATCATTCACAGAATACTGAGATGCAACGTTAACATGTGCTAATGGTTGAGTGTTTCCTAGGGGCGGACATTCTTCTGAAATATAGAATGGAGAAAGATAGTTGTGACAACTTGAGGTAGAAAATTGGTTGATTTGTTCGTTAATTTCTTGAGTTTCTACCCAACACGTGATTGTAGCCATTCTTGCTTCAGAGGTAGTGTTCGACTTTAGGGAAAACTGCTAGAATTAGATTGGGGAACTACTAAAACCCTGTCATCACAGTGCTCCCATTGCATGGTTCTCTCAGATGGGCTCTCTACAAACTCCCGAGCTTCATTGGCGATTTCAATCCTATTGGAATAACATAAATCTTGGAGAATATGTGGATTAGCCATTTCTTCAATTTGATCAAAACGAATTTGTCGATGTGTATTGTCCCTAATCCATGTTTTGCATGCACCCAAAACAATTTCTTTTAACGAATTTGTCGATGTGTATTGTCCCTAATCCATGTTTTGCATGCACCCAAAACAATTTCTTTTTATATTTTTTTTTAAAAATAAAAGTTAGTTTTTTTTTTGAAGAAAAAGGAAAAACAAATAAAAAACAATCATTTTTCAATCACACTAACTCTAGGGTTAAGTCTAACTCAGCTAGACTAGCTCCTAACCAAAATTTTCTTAAGTGAAAAGATAAAAGTTTTGCTCGGTTAGTTAGCCATGTAAGGATAGGAACAGAGGTTGATCAGAGATCGATTAAGTATATCGTTCCTTACAGAGCGTTTTACGTAACCCTTAAGCCTTGCCTTAGACACCAACTAATCCAAGAAAACTTAAACCGGTTCACCTAAAGATTCTTTGTTCCTTATTGAGCTCGATTCCTTATGGCCAATGTCTAATGAGTTTTATTAGGCTTGGGTTGTGTAGTGAGAAATTAATAATTTTGGGCTAAGGAAAGGATGATGAAATCCCTCACCTTATCTTGATTATGTGGTTTTGCCCTTAAAAATAGTTTCAAGTATGTGCCAAACCAAGATGCTCAAATCACTTTGGTGAATTCCTACTAACTATATAAAATGCAACCCTAGGAATTAAAAGCGACTAAAAAGGATGGTAAAAAGAAAATCCTTTTTTTTTAAATTAGGATTAACAATCAAACAAATGAGAAGGGAGAAAATTGTTTGGATCTTGTTAGTAAATATCAAAGTGGATGGTGAATTTTATTATGGTTGACAAAATACTTTTTTTAAGTCCTAATTGTCTTTAATTGTGAAAAACTAACTAAAGGTGTATGTGACGCCCCTGGGTTCACACATGGCTGCAGTCCGAGGTGAAACCAGGAATGTCAAACCTACCATGCACCACACCGTGCAATAACATGTTTCACCATCACAATTACTATCTCTCTAGAGGAATCAACAATAGGTGTAGGTACAAAGCAAGTAAAAGGTTCTACAACAATTACTTAATGAAATGATAGAACATCAAATTAACACATCTCCTCAACCAAATAAACTGGAATACATAGTCAAAGTCTGAAATGATTAATAACAATCTGGAGATCTCAACATGTCTCAAAGTACATAATATCTGATACAGGAAATAAGGCACACAGCCTTTACAACTCTAGAACATAAACCTCTTAAGTCTAAAAATGTCTCAAGTGGAGTACAAAATAAAATACATCTAATAAGAGGATAAATAGGCACTAGTAAGGGTCGCCCTCATCCTGCGATTCTCCGGGCTCCTGGCTCGTTACCTGAAAGGGGGAGGGACAACGAGCGTCAAAGCGCTAGCGAGCAACATCACAACCAACCCCAAGGGATAGGGCTTGTTGTATATGAAAATACAGTTAATACATAATAATATAAAATTATTTGTCCTAACAACAATGGGTTTTGGTATTTAGGAAATTACAACACGAGCGTAGGTACGTCGAGCGAAATAATCCAAACAAGGAAACCCTCATGTATATACCTTGTATCTCAAATTTGTAAATCCCTAAATACTAAACCTGAGGTCTAATACAAGAAACAATAAATAAAACAAATACAAACCCGTCTCTACTGATAAATGAAATCATGACAAGGCCACCACAAGTGTCATGCAAACTCACATGAGTGTCATGTCCGAAAATGATTAAGTGTCCAAAACATAGACTATATAAATTAAACGTCCAACCTATGGACTGAAAGTAACGAGTGTCCAACGCATGGACTGAATATAACCAATGTCCAACGCATGGACTAAATCTCACCAATGTCCAACGTATGGACTGAATATAACCAATGTCCAACGCATGGACTAAATCTCACCAATGTCCAACGTATGGACTGAATATAACCAATGTCCAACGCATGGGCTAAATCTAACCAATGTCCAACGCATGGACTGAATATAACCAATGTCCAACGCATGGACTGAATCTCACCAATGTCCAACGTATGGACTAAATATAACCAATGTCCAACGCATGGACTAAATCTAACCAATGTCCAACGCATGGACTAAATATAACCAATGCATGTCCAACGCGAGGACTGAGTGGAATGAGTGTCCAACAAGAGGACTGAATGGAATGAGTGTCCAACACGAGGACTAACTGGAATGAGTGTCCAACACGAGGACTAACTGGAATGAGTGTCCAACACGAGGACTAACTGTAAAATTATACAAAGTGTAAGTGTCGAATATATATATACACAAAAGATACACATAATCTCATGTCACACGTGCCTCGTCGCGGTCGACCGCACATAAGGCAGACAACCTCTGCCCTGCTGCACGCCAAGCGGTCGACCGCCGCGTCCACCGCGGTCGACCGCGAAATAGGCAGAGAGTTATTTACAGGTTCTCTGTCTATTTCACGTACTGATGCAATGACTCAAATAATTAAATCCTAAACATGTACAAGTGCTGTATAAACATAATTTACACAATGTTAAATAATGCATAAACCATAGAAGACAAAAAAAAAACTATTCTATAAGATCTACCATTTAATCCCTAGACATGTTTATGCATATCAAAGCGTTGTGAAAACAGTAAACTTGCATCAAAACTCAGATTTCAAAAAAAAAATATAAATTTCAGATTAGATCTCTTTAACCAAAATCGTTGGTGAGCATTTGAAAACTAAAATACTTGATTCTTACATCTCATATCATAAAGATCCATCTATCTACACAAAATAATGATTTAGGCTCAAGAAACTTATTAAAAATCATTAGAAAACCCATAAAAACGTGGGTGAAAGGCTGGGGGCGATGTCACTCGCCTGAGGGGGGTTGATGAACACCCAAAAACAATCCTCCTTCAATCTGAATCGCGAAACCCCACCGAAATCCTTCGAAACGCCCTAAAAACGCCAAAATCCGAGCTAGGGTTTGAGAGGAGAGAGAGAATGGGGGCTGAGGCTATTAGGGTTTGAAAGAGGGTTCTGAGAGCTTCAAAACGAGTATATATAAGTAGGGTAACAACCGGGTTTGGTATAAACAAAACCTGACCCGAAACTGAACTGGCAGAACCAGGTTCGCTGCGCGGTCGACCGCAGCGACCACGGCGGTCGACTGCGCAGGGTTCTGGGCCATACTCAGACTGGGATTCAGTAAAAAGGTTGTAACTTTCTCATACGATCTCGGAATGAGGTGATCTAAGATTCGTTAGAAAGCTATTGAAGAGACCTACAACTTTGGTGTTATACACTTTTCATATTCTAACTGAATCAGTGTACAAAATATAGAAACTCTCAACTGGTCAAAATTCTCAGATTTTCACTATTTGCCTTTGTGCATGTTTTGTGTATTTACACTCATATATTCACAAATATACATTGAATTAATCTCAAATAAATTCCTATCATACTCAAACATCAAAATACATTATTTTCACCATATAACATATTTATAATTATTTATCACACTATATTCAATTTTTTAGGGTTTTACAGTGTAGAATTGAAAATATTAGGAAGAAGACTTACCACAAGCGAATCTCTAATTCCTTAATCTCCAATCCTTGATCTTTAATCTTCAAGTAGTTCTTTCACAAAAACACACAAGTTAAAGAACCAAATTAAATAAAATCCTACTTAAGCACCCTCCCCGGTAACGGCACCAAAAACTTGATGTGGCATAAATATGTACCAAAAATATTGCAAGTGCACAACTATGTCAAGTTATAGTATAAAAAGTTATCGATCCCACGAGGAAGGTGTTTTGTAGGAGAAAATATAGATCGGTTCTTATGTTGTGTGCGTGACAAATAGGAGTGAAGAATAAGTGTGATTGTGGAGAGATGGAGAGAATGAACATGATTGTGTAAATGAATATATTTGAGAGTGGAAGTGATAAAAAAATTGTGATCAACGAGGCAAGAAGGAAAAATCAAGAAACAAATAAAAATCAAGAATAAAAAATAAAATTCAAGAAAGTAAAGATGGTGGATTCAATTAAAGATATGGGTAATCTAAAATTAACCCACTTCTTAGAAAAGGGTAATTTCCTAAAGGGTTCTAGCCTAAAGGCGAATCAAAGAAAATAAAAATAAACAAAAAAAAACTAAACCCAAAAGGGTTCTAGCCTCAAGGTGAATAGTATACAAAATAAATTATAAAATCTAAACTACAAAATAAATTGTAAGAATTAAATACAAAAAAATAAATCTAACCTATAAGCATGAAATAAATCTAAGGCAAGAGGGTTCTAGCCTCTTGGCTATTTAACAAGAAAATAAAATCTAACTACAAGCATAGAAATAAATCTAAACTAATAAGCAATAAAAAAGAAATAAAAAAGAAAAATAAAAGAAATGTAAACCTCCAAATAATTCTTTATCTCCATCTTCATCATCCAACAAAGAGAAAAAATATTTAAAATGGTGAAAAAATTATTTTATTAATTATAACAAAAGTTATAAATTTGGAAGGCCTTCTCAATTGAGAGTGACCCTCTTCTCCAAATAGAGTTATAAAAATTTTCATACCCCTAACCCCTCACTCTCTACCCCTATTTATAGTAAACATAAATGAATGAGAGCCCTTGGATTGAATCCTTATTCAAAACCATCAAAAATCAGCCATTGATTTGTAACTGATTCGTAGCCATCGATACCAGCATCGATGCTGGCATCGATGCTGGCATCGATGCCGGTATCGATACCGGCATCGATACTGATATCGATGTCCAATTGGCTTCGTCTCGTCGAGATAGGTGATTTTCATATATTATATGTTAAATTCCGCCTTCCGGATTGAGAGATATAGTCGTTTCTTTGCGACCAACCATCTTGAATATATTTTGTTTTCATGTTTGATTTTTTTATTTTCTCTGGCTTCTACAAGCTACTCGGCTTGATTCTGAGCTTGTGATTTTTAGCTCTTACTTGTGTTCTTCATTTAATTCATGAGTTTTTATTGAGAGATAGGATTTTTGGGCTTTATTCTTTATTAACCTGCAATTAAAGATAAAAACAATTATTAGTGGTATATTTATTCATTAAAAATAGATAATGAGGGTATAAAATTATAATAAAACATGATTATCAGAGGGCGACTGGGGAGCAGGGTTCGTGGGGGTGAAGGTGGCATGGTGGCTGAGGCTGGGGAGAGGGCGGTTGGGTAGCTGCGTCACTGCAGGGGGAAGGGGCGGCGACGAGGAAAAGAACACGAGAGAGAGAGAGAGAGAGAGAGAGAGAGAGAGAGAGAGAGAGAGAGAGAGAGAGAGAGAGAGAGAGAAACATGTATATATATAGGAAAGGATTAGAGTTAGGGCTTTAACGAAAATAATTAAATAAAAATATAACTACTTACATTTTAAATCAAATAATTATGGGAAAATTATCTACAAAATAAAACATACCAGTTATACTAATACAACATATAATATGCAATAGTAGAAATAATACAACTACTTAAATAATTAAACGAGAATAATTAATAAAAATATAATTATTTATATTTAAAATCAAATAATTATGGGGAAATTATCTACATAATAAAACGTACCAATTATACTAATACAACAGATAATACGCAATAGTACTAATAATAATATAAATTATACAAAATAATACATAATAATAACATAATGTATATACGAAATAATACGTAATAGTAATAATAATACAATATATTATTTAAAATGATACATAATAGTATCGATAACACAATGGATTAATTCTAAAAAAATTTACTACACTAAATTAATTTATAAATATCAAAAATATTTAAATAAATATAAAATTTGGACTTTTAAATCGTAGAAAATACTAGAAAATACTAGAAAATCTATAAAAATACAAATACACTTTTAAAAATAATAATTAAAATTTTTAAAATATTAAAAATTATTTTAACTAGTATCAAAAGTTCACAGTCATTACATTCTACCCCCCTTAAAACAAATTCTGTCCTCAGAATTAAACTGAGAAAGAACCCAATGACAGATATATAGAAAGAGAGACTCAACTCGACGCATATAGAGAAGAATTCAAAATAAATTTCATATCCATAAGTAGAGCGTGAGAAAAACACAAGTCAAAATATAGACACACAAACAGTAAGTTATCATAATATAAATATACAATTCGTTATAATAAAAATACTAGAGATATATGAATATAAATATACAATTCACTATAATAAAATACTAAGTTATCACCATAAACACAAAATGATATTTAATCATATAAAGTAAATATAAAACATTTATAGCACACATACAGAAAAGTAATAAAAATATTCTATACAAAGCATCATTTAGATATAATATTCTATAAATAAAGAAGATGGGAAAAATGTGAATGTAAATTCACATATAGTACATATAAGGCATGAAACGTGTTATGAGAATGCATTAGGCATCAATATCAAATATAAGTTATATGGGCAAATCAAATACAAAGTCAAACAAATAGAATATGATGATAACAGTTAATAGTAAAAGGTATATAGTATAAATCAATAATGTATAGTCAGAGGATATAAAATAAGCAGGAATAATAATAAATCAGAAGTATAAAAAGCATGCAAATCATCAAGGGAATATATATAACATAAGGTCATAAGAAATTCTGGTATATAATATAAATAATAATAATGATGTAAGTATAGTATAAAAAGAGTGAACATATATTTAAAAAAGATTACATAGGTATAAAGAAGCATGTATATAGTAAAAAATAGTTAATATGTATCAAATTATAAAATAATACAATATCTAGGCACAGACAAAAATATAAGCATAAGTCAAACATAGCATAATAGCAAAGAAGTCAACAACAAATATACAATCATAGAAAAACATATTATCAACATGATATTATTTATATAGTATCATAAGATAACACATCACGGTGTTAAAACATAATCAATAACACAGAATAGGTAAAATATAGCAAACATATAACATACAAAATATGATATATGATATAATTACATGATTCAAAAGTTATCAATCACTAAAATATATGATAAAGCATATTAACTCAATAATATAAATAATAAAAGAAAAGCATAAAGGAAATAAAAGATAAAATATAAGTCACTCATACGTAAGTAGATGATAAATATGATAAAATAAAAAACATAAAAACATAATATAATTAACAGGTGAATTATATACAAGCAAAAGCAAAATAAATATTGGAAGAGTATGTAAGCAAAACAAAATGGTAATGAATCAAATGTATATATAGTTTAGATAAATATATGGGACAACATAAGTGACATGTAAATAGTCAAAAAATATTATATGATAAAAATAGACGTAAGAGTATACAAGCGATTCAAAATAGGCATATTATATAAGACATAATAGGAAGGATATAATTATACATATTCGATAAACAATATGATAAATTAGAAATATTAGTAATATTCATAAGGTAAAATAATAAATATAAACAAGATACAACAATAATAATTATTACTATATAAAATCAATTCAGGTATATTAATATATTGTATAGTAGTCAAAATATACATAAATAAAGATGTATAATACATAAAACACGAACTATGGAAGATAAAATAAATTTATAAACAAATAAAAACATACAAAGAGCATAATTTCGTATAATAAAAACATCAATATATGGTTACACAGTTGATACTAGAAATAATGAATGACTATAAATCAATAAAAAGTATACATCGTAAATATAATAATCTCTATGAATACACTATAATAAAAAGAGAATAGTAATTATAAAAAATGAAAAAGTAAAACATAACACAAGTAACGAAAATAATGAATAGAGAATGAACAACAAACAATGACATAATAAAAGATATAAATATCTAAAAATATCATAAAATAAATACAAAAAAATAACATGCGTATACATTGTATATTGTTACAATGACAAAACAATACATATCGAAACAAAGCAAACAAATAACAAATGTGTAAATACGCTATAAGCAACCCATGAGTAAATGCTATACATACCCACAAACGCATATTAGGATTATCTCTTATATTAATTATAAAAAGATAATAATTAATGTAACAAAATAACTATATAATTAGTAACTCAACTCTAAACTTAACAATATAAATAATGCCTGAATATCAAAATAGAAATACATCGCTCTTAGAAATAACGAAACCAATGTGAATATTACTAAAATAACCTAAACAAGATAAAACTGACTGATAAGAAAATCATGTACTGAAAATATTGTGAGTTGAATAAATAAAGAGTAAGAATTTAATGTATATGTAGAATACTAAAATCATGAACTTATTAAAGTATATCACAAAACACGAACACTATAAAATAATCTAGAACATAAATAAATGATAGATAGTATGACAGAAAACGCACACATACATAATGTAGATATGCAAGTATAATTGAAGTTAAAGAAACATGATCCAATTTTAATTTTTCATTGTTTTCTTTAAGGATCACATTTTCATTAGAAATAGTTTCAAACTTAGATGCTAACAACTCATGATCGGATTTCAAAATTTCATGCTTGCTTTGTAAATTAATGAAATCATTTTGCAATTTGTTAAAGGCATGTAATAATTTTTCACTAGCACAAGCAAGTTCATCATTAGGTAAATCATTAATAGATTTGAACTCGCAAACCTCACTAGGGCTATCGCCTAGTGCACGTGTGCATAATGCTCCATATGAACTTGAAGCGGGATCCTCCAAAGCTTGTCGGATCGCCTCCAAGTCTCCTTGATGTGCTTCTATAAATATCCATAAGGTGTAAGCACTATCAAAATGAACAAACTTGTTAGACATAGATGAATTAAAAGCATTTAGCAAATATTCTAACAAAATATTGTTCATTGTAAACATACGATGATCATTCTTATTCCATTTGGATTTCTCCAAAGTGGGCATAATATAAGCATCATCTATAATTTCCCATAAATCAAAATGTTTAGATCTAACAAATAGTTTAAATCTAACACACCATTGGGCATAGGGGAAATTATCTAATCTAGGAGTAATATTAATGGCATAACCTAAACCATGCATATCCATAATATAAAAGGCAAGCAAGATACAAATAAAGCTCAAAATTAGATTAGCACAATAAGCTAACTTGGATCTTTAACTCAAGGCGATTAGACCTTAAATCAAAGAGCACCAAGCTCTGATACCAATTGGTTAGACCCTAGAGGGGGGTGATTAGGGTCTTATGCTAATCTAATCCGATTAAACGCCAATTAAAATTAATTAATAAGTTATCCTAGCAAGTATGAAATACAACAATATATATTAGCTAGGATAAGCAATATAAACAACAAGATATATATCCTATATAAAAATATATATGCAAGGATATATAAACTAACACAAGGGGTAAACAATCTAAACAAGATAATGGATGATATAGATAATGAGCTAATGACAATGGCGATATAAGGTATGAACATAAATATGAATGAACGCCATAATGAGCTAATGACAATGGCGATATAAGGTATGAACATAAATATGAATGAACGCCAAAGCACACTCAAGCAAGCAATATGATCACGGAGTTCGGACCTTCCGTCCTACGTCTCCGCTCCCCACTCCTGGGGAGGAATCCACTCACAACCGGGTTTTCTACGTTCACCCGAACAACGTTTACACCTCACAATACAATCACTATGTAATCACACCTCACACACTAAGTGTTGGTCCTAGCCCGTGTCCTCCTCCTCAAGTGCTCGGTTACAACCTCTCCCTAGGCACGTCAACCGACGCCACTCCTCTTGGATTCGACCCCGTCTCTCACCACACACTTCTCTCGGTGTACAAGTGTATTACAAGTGAATCCTCACAAAATAAGCACAAATATGACAAATGGTTGTTCTCAAAACAAGGTGAGAACTCAATTAAGCTCACTCTCAATGTCACAAACCCACAACCCTAAATTATACTATGAATGTAAATACAATAAGCTCAATAGGTTGTGTGTGAACAAAGAGTATCAATAAAATAATTAAACTAAACTCAAATATAAATCTAGCTTATGGAAATTATAATCAAAATAATAAATTGCTAGATGAGTTTAGAAACACTTCTCTAGATCAAGATGGATAGATGGAGATTTGAGGCCCAAACAAGAAGATAATCTCCTCCACTTGTGAAAGCTAAACTTTCTTTAAACTAAACCCTTAAACAAGCTTAAACAAGCTAAACTCTTTTTAAAACCCTTGTTTAAAAACTTTTTTAAAACATTCTTAGATACATGAAAAGAGATCAGCAATTGGGTATTTATACCCACTTGAAATCTCAGCCAAAGCCCCAAAACAGAAAGACCAAAAAGCCCCAGAAAAGTCAGCTCAGAAATAGCCGTTAGAACCAACGGCTCTATTGTCGGTCGACCGACAGATCGTTCGGTCGACCGAAACGGCTCTTTTGTCGGTCGACCGGAAATCTCGTCGGTCGACCGAAAAAAAGAATTCGGTCGACCGACGAAAAATCCGGTCGACCGCGAGCAGGTCTGAAAAACAAAAAATAAGCAGAGACTTCGCCGGTCGACCGGTGCGGTCGACCGATGGAGCTTTCGGTCGACCGGACCGGTCGACCAACAGACTCTCTGTCGCACAGTGAGCACGAGAACTCAGGTTCGGTCGACCGGTTCGGTCGACCGAAAACTGACATACTCAAAACCTGATTTGCTGATTTTAAAACGCTGTTTAAAAATATCAAATAAATTCTAAAAAATGTAAAACTTTGGGGAATGATTGTAGACATGATAATAAACATGCTACAGCGAATGGTTTTCAGAAAGGACCTCCCAAATGAAAAATATTATCATTTTACAAAATAGTCCAAAACATGAAAATATGAGATACTTGAATTTTGATGTTTTGACATAAACCAACTTTTGAAACTTTGTAAAATGTTTTTATAGACTTAGTAAAACATGTATAAACTGATATTGAAGTCTATAAACTAATAAGATAATATTTTCAAAAAATTACATATTCCATGTAATAAGTACTAAAAAACACAATAGAGTATGTAATATCATAAAAACCAAAACACATGTATGTATATATATAAACTATATATATACTATGAAACCAATAGATGTGTGTGTATAGATAATTGAGCTTAGCGTACTTAACACACATAATATAAATCCTAAACTAAATTACCCAAGCTTGATCTTGATCTTCATTGAGCTCAACTTGGTACACGTGCGGATGAAGCTTGAACTTGATCTTGAACTTGAATTGTACGATGCTTCACTCCACAATTCCGCCAACCTCCATTTGATATGATCGTATAGGCTCAATCCATCCAACCTCCAACAACGTTGTTTGTCTACGATACATAGGAATGCACAAACACTAGACAAACAACATTAGTGGTAAATTATTTGTTAAACATCATTAAAACAAGAAGGCCAACAGGATGGTTAGAGGATCTCCATCAACTTAATCAATCCTTCCATTTGACTGTTTGATATCAGACATCAATAATATTATATTAATATAATATAATAAGTATAGTTTAGATACTATTATAATATATATATAATTAATAGTAAATAATACTAAACAAAGATACTTAAGTTAACATCTTCTGCAACTAATTTGTACCAGGAATTACATGAATTTTTTTTATATACAAATGGTGACCTTGATCTGATGCTCTTCAACCCTTGTAGCCTAACTTTAAAGAGTATTACAGGAATTACATGGACCTTAATAAATGTATTTTTTTCTAAATATAAAATTTTCATATTGATGTTGTAGAATCCTGAATATAAATGTATTTTTATTTCTATAGGCTTATTTACATCAATCCAATAGAAATTGAAGATGGTTGCTCTCATGTTGTTGATGAACAAATCTCTCAGTTAGATAACTTAGTTGTGCCAATTATTGATGATCACTTAAAACCAAAAATAGGAATGACTTTCGGTAATTTAGAAGATGCTAAAAAATTCTACAGAAATTATAAAAAGGCCGGAGGTTTTGATATCTGTAATAGCACAATAAATTATGGGAAGGATAGAGAGTTAATTTGCAAAAGTTATGTTTGTTCGAAAGAATGAGTGTTAAAGAGCAAATCATTGGAAGTTTGACGATGTGGTATAATTAGAACAAATTGTAATGCCTTGATTCACTTGAAATTAGACAAAAACATTGGCATATAGAGTGTCTATAAGTTCATGGAAGAACATAATCATATAATTACTTTACCGAGTAGAACATATTTTCTAAGGGGAAACCGTGAGGTAACAAGTGCGAAGAAGACATTGATAAAGCAGTTTGGAGAGGTGAACATTCCAACAAACAAGCAAATGACCTTCTTTGAAAACTCTAGCATTGATAAAGCAGTTTGGAGAGGTGAACATTCCAACAAACAAGCAAATGACCTTCTTTGAAAACTCTAGAGGAGGTTTTCATAGAATTGGATGCATTGAGACCGATGTGAGAAATTATGAAAGATATTTGTGAGAGGAGAGGCGCGGTCATGATGCACAAATGATATTGGATCATTTCAAGTCGGAACAAGAGAATAATCCTTCATTTTATTATGTTTATGAAGTTGATGAAGAGAAGCAATTAAATCATTGTTTTTGGGTGGATGGCATTGCTAGAATGAATTATCAACACTTTGGCGATGTTGTCTCCTTTGATGCCACGCATAACACAAATCAATATGGCTTGGTATTTGTATCAACACTTTGGCGATGTTGTCTCCTTTGATGCCACGCATAACACAAATCAATATGGCTTGGTATTTGTAATGTTTGTAGGCATAAATCACCATTGGCAAAATATTTTTTTAGGATGTGGTTTGATCCCAAACGAAGAGGTGAAGTCTTTCGTATGGTTGTTTAACAAATGAATTGAAGCAATGGGTCATCCTCCTTCAGGCATGATTACGGATCAATGTCTTGGCATATGCAAGGCAATTGAAACAATATTTCTGAAAATTTGGCACAAGTTTTGCATTTGGCATATCTTGGATAAAGTTCCGAAGAAGTTGGGTAAATGGGCTTATAGAACGAAATTTATAAAATCTTTCAAAGAAAATATTTGGGACTCCGAAACTGCTAGCTCTTTTGAAGAGAATTGGGTTTAAATTCTTAAAAAAATGGATTGGAAACGCATGATTGGCTAAAGAATATCTATAAAATTCGTGAAAAATGGGCTCCGGTTTATCATAAACAACACTTTGGACCGGAATGTCTAGCAGTCAAAGATGTGAAGGGATGAATGCATTGCTAAAAATGCATGTATCAAGGAAAAATTCACTTTATGATTTCGTGACCATCTTTCAGAGGGTCTTGGCGAGACAAAGAGAGGGAGAGCTTAAAGAAGATCATTACACAGTGGAGAAAAAACCAACATTGAAGACTTTATAGTCAATGGAAAAACAAATGGCCCAAATCTACACGAAAAAAATCTTTTATATTTTTTAAGACGAGCTTCAACCTAGCTTAATGTATAACATTGAGCTGGTAAAAGAAAATGAAAGAGAAAGTACTTTCATTTTGAATTTTTGCGGTCATGATGAAAGATTGAGACATATTATATATTACAAAATAACTAGGTTTGTTGTTCGTGTCTCATTTTTAAATTCAAGGGCATTCCATGCCGACATATCTTGGCATATCTTAAAATTACCAATCATAGTGAGTTACCGGAGTAATATATTCTAAGAAGATGGTATTGAAATGTCAGAAAAAGGGTTGTTCTTAGAGATGGTAATATTATTGGAGATAATGCCATAATTAATTTTGCTTCTCGTTTTAGTGAACTAAATTGCTTAGCTAATAAAATCGTCGAAGAGGGGCTATCTTCTAATGATGCATATGAATTATGCGTGAAATAATGATGGATGCTATTAATAAGGTGCAACGTTTGAAACTCATCAATGATGAAGAAATTGGACAAGATGTGTAAGGACATTATATGAATGCAGAATGTTCTCAAGATATAGTTCATGAACCAAGTCAAGCAAGAACAAAAGGAAGGCCTAAAGGGAAGAAGTTAAAGCCATCAAGAGAGATCCACAAATACCGGCCTAGGAAATACAAATTGTGTGGAAAGCGAAGACAAAATCATGATAGCAGAAATTGCCCTATAAAGTTGTCAATGTAGTGTATCATTTACGAGAGTAATACTAATGCTATTATTTTTAAACTTTTTTTAAGTTGGTGCAATGATCTTTAATATGTTTTGCTATCATTAATTTTTTTAGTGATCCAATGGAACAAGATAATATTGATGAAGCCACTGATGATTTAGAAGATTCATTTGAGGAAGGTAATGGTTAATACATACGGAATAACTTGTACATTGTCATTTTTTTAATATAATGTGATTTTTTAATGTGATGAAGCACTTTATTTTTTAGTTTTTTAATACAGATGTAGCTCTCACTATTGCTTGAAGTTTGATCAAGGCTGTTTTAGGTCCATTTCTTTTCTCTTGCATTTAAAATGTCAGCAGAATTCAAGGACAAGACATCATTGGTAGGGAACTATGAAACAACTAATCAGTAGCCATTATTGTTGAAGTGTATAATTCTAGTACTTTAGCTTTTTTACTTTAGTCTTTTAGTTTTTAGAAACCTTGTATAGTCTATTTGATTCAAACTAGGATAGATTGTCAACGGCGGTGGAAGCGACGTAATTTTGTTGCCTTATTTTCAAAAAGATTTCACATGCATTTGAGTTTTGGATGCCTTATTTTCTCCATTTCTAAGGCTCTTTGTTTGTCTGGCTAGACTTTTGAGATTTATGACTTTGATATGTTGGTTTTATTGTCTACATGCTTGGGATCATCTTACCTATATTACTTTTAATCGAAAGCTTAATCAGTAGCCAAATGGATGCATTCAGAGGTACATGCTTGAGGAGAAGAAACTTCAAGATTGCGAATCCAGCTTATTACAATCTACAAATCCAAGAGGAAAGATTCTAAAGTTTGATAATATGCAAAAAATTAAGGAACATATATGTTTTAGTGAAGGCAGAGCAAATAATCATAGTGATATGAACAAAGGGCAACAAGTATGACTAGCAAAGTAATCACATTGATCATATAAAAATACAAATCTTACTCATCCAATAATACATACTTACACCCTACTTAGCACAAATCTATACTACTTTTAAAAGAGAATACCTATGTCAAAACTTTTGCTTACCCATTTTTCCCTTTACAAATTTATTAATTATAATTGTATCCTATAATTCTATTTAATTATTGTTATTTTACCCTTTTACCTTCTGATTATGATTATCAGTGTTTAAGATTATTAATTAATTCACGTTAAAAACTGAGCGGTTGCCAGCCCTTTCCCCTGCCGCGCTAA
>NC_033797.1:74988809-74990310 GCF_001876935.1 Asparagus officinalis
ATGCCCCCTGCCTCTTCATCCCCCCCGCCTCCCGCATTTAACCGTTCGCTCCTCGTGTCGTCTCTCCCTGCGTCTCATACAGAAGAATACCAATTATAAAACCTTCATCTATTTAAAATCTCAAACAAAATCCATTGGTTCCATTAATGAGCCCTGCTTGATTCCTCGATCACGATTGCGATCGTTCTCGATTGCATCTTTGAGAGCATCTCTTCTTTCTCCCTCTCCCTCTCCCTCGTGTTGCAATAGCCGATGACAAAGATTTCTCGTCATCTAGCGACGTCGAAGCGGAGGAAGACGAGGATTGCTAGCTCTAGAGCGATCAAGGCGATGATCTCAAGGAGACCGTCCTCCAAGGTTTGGAGGACGGAACTCTAGAGGATTGCCACTGGTCCGTGTCTTCGGTATGTCGTGCTCTAGATCTCTCTCCTCTTTTGAGTAGGGTTAGGGTTCCATTGATGAAATTTGTCATCTTTTGTTGTTTTGAGTTTTTTTGGGAGATGGATTTTGGAAATGATCGCAATTGGGTTTGTAATTTGCAAGTGATAAGAATTTGTTCTGTTTCTTACTTTTTTTTTTTTTTTTTTGAGAGATGGGTTTAAAAATGATCACAATTGGTAATCTTTGTTATTGTTCATTGACATGTAATAATTAGAAGAAAGTTTTGGAAGAGTAACAATGCATGCATTTCTCAAGGACAAAAAATTAACTTTCTTGATATCACTGTTGAAACTGTCAATAGGATGAAGGGATTTTCGTGGTTGTTGCAAAATATGAAGGATATGGAGAAGCCTTGGAGGAAAAAGGGGGTTTAAGTCCCTTAAATCTTTAATTTTTGCAATTAGCACTATCGAAAACCCAGAAATAAATTTTTTTAACATCTTCTGCTGCAGTTTGTCTCTGATATTTTATAAGGGGAGCACAATAATTAAACATGAGTTTTTACTGTATCAACTAACTTCGCATTGAAATAAAAAAAAAGGGTAACTTTGTATTGTATTCTACTACAACAGGGGAGATTGTTTTCTGATTTTAAACCATTATGATATTTGCATTGTGCTTGAATTTGAGTTTAATATAGTTCTTTTTTGACTGTATGAGCAACTTATACTTTTATTTCAAGTTCCAGCACATTAAGGCATAACAAGTTTGTTGAGTTTTGTTCTTTTCTATAATTTGTAAAGTAACTCTGTTGTTAATTCACTAATTAACAGGATAAAAGGGTGAGGCTGTTATGTTAGAACATCAACTTCTTGGGGCTGTTATGGTATCAGAATCAAGTCTTGGAAGGTAATCTACTTCTTGGGGGATTAATTCTCATGAGTCTAAACATAAGTTAAGCATATATCCACATAACTCGCTCCTAATTTGAGACTAAACCCATCCTTAAATTGAATGGATGTGGGACACTACTAAAAAATGATGTCGCAAATGTAGCCCAGAGTATGGTCATGTATGCCTGTACAAAATCCAATCTTCGCCCTCTTAAGGTTCAGGGTTA
>NC_033797.1:74990320-75022864 GCF_001876935.1 Asparagus officinalis
ACCCCCCCCCCCCCACACACACACAACAACAACAACAACAACAACAACAAAACATAAAAAACAAAAAAACCAACAACAACACACACACACACACACACTACACACCAAGAAAACTACCATTCCCAAATATCTTTGTTTTGCTTAATATCCCTATAGTTTCATTGTTGCAGATAGATCCTTGGGTTTAGTTTAGTTTTGACCCTATTACCTTTTGTGAAATGTTGACAAATATAACTTCCTTTGGGTGAAACTACTGAGTCTATCTGAGGGCAAAATGTCAAAAAAGTGGGTTAATAGTTAGAACTCTGGAATTGTTAGCCGATTTGAGTTTATTACACCTGAGTTCTATTGTTGCAGTTAGACCCTCTGAAAAGGGTAAAAGAACTTCAATCAGGAAGTCTAATCTAGGGGTAGTAAGTTCAAATTGGTGATAATACAGGGGTCTATACTGCAACTAACCGGGGGAAAAAATCCAGAGGGCTATCTGCAAAAAAGAAACTACGGGTTTAGTAATTCCAAAAGAGTGAAACTGCAAGAGGGTTATCTTCAATTTACGCTAAAGTTTATAGGAACATTATCATGTTCACATAGACAATAACACTACTACATGTCCATCAAGAAATATCTCATTTTCTCTCAGGAATGCACTAACATATGCCTGATGATCCTAATGTGTTTCCATTACGCAAGACGCCTTAGGCTCAGCACGCAACATCACCTTCTCCAACATCCAAGTTACAAAAGTTGAGAAACAAATAGCCATTGATCAGTTCTACAATGCCGAGCCAAGCGAATCCAAGAACGAGAAGTCAGCATTGGCTCTGTCGCATATCTCATTCGAGAACATTAACCATCAAGAAATATCTCAATTTTCTCTCAGGAATGCACTAACATATGCCTGATGATCCTAATGTGTTTCCATTACGCAGGACGCCTTAGGCTCAGCACGCAACATCACGTTCTCCAACATCCAGGTTACAAAAGTCGAGAAACAGATAGCCATCGATCAGTTCTACAATGCCGAGCCAAGCGAATCCAAGAACGAGAAGTCAGCAGTGGCTCTGTCGCAGATCTCATTCGAGAACATTAAAGGGATGTACACGAAACAGCCTGTGCACTTGCAGCGAAATCGGTCCATGTTCTAGAATATCACTGACCGATATATATCTCCAACTGATTCAAAAGGTATTGGATTTTATCGGTCCCTTCTGTCAGGTCAGACGGCGTATGGGGAAATGCGTCCTCGGACGATGCCTCCGATGGATTGCCTGTAGAGTGACAGTGGGAATAGGAATGTGTTGTTTGCTTAGGATTCGTGCTAAGTGTAATATAAACCGAAAGGAAATACTCTTGCATTAGTATGCAACGTATTTCGAAGATTATACTTTGTTTTATTATGAGTGTAGTGACTGTCAGGAGTTTGGTTGAATGTCATTTCATATGTTTTTTATACTGATAAAAAGGCTTATTTCATTTTGTTATCCTAAAGCTTATCTATTTCTTTTCGCATTCATACCCAAAATTCAATCCCATAATTTCATTTGGTCCATACTTTTAGGGCTTGCAGGAATTTAAGTGCCTTCTTTGAGGGACTCTATTGCTGGTAATGTGAGTATGTGATCTTATATATGCATAAAGGGATGTTTCTTTTATAAAACTTGTATATTGCTGAAAATTCATTAGCTTCTTGTTGTATGTAAGAAATATTATTTATTTTTAATTATTGGCTTTCAACAATAAAGCTATGGATTTTGACTCATGTGAGATAATGGTTAATTAGCATTCATCTTGTGTATTATGTATAAGTTCAATGTATAATTATGGAAACATTATGAATTTTGACTCATGTTGTTTCTTAATATGCATCACGTGCAACGCACGTATTGTATACTAGTCCAATAAAAATACCAAATACAAATCCAAGAAAAATACCAAATAAAAGAACAAATACAACAAGCTTCAACAAATCCATAATATCAATTTCAATCTTTCTCTTTTCCCGAACTTCTCCAATTGAAACGGCACTTGAAACTTACGGGATCACGCTCGACTGCTTTGTTTGAACAAGCCCTGCCTTTGAACCTTCAAACTCCTCTTCATCAGACACCAATTTGAAGAATCCACAATTACTCACTTTCCAATTAGCACATCTAAAAAACAATCGACTAGGGTTCGTCTTAGTTCTAGATCTGGAGAGTATAGCCATCCTTCCACAGTGGCACATCAATCCATGACAAGTGCTTGAAGATGACTACATGCACCAAAATATGCAACTTTATCATGAAACTAAATTTAGTCATGATCAGTAGGGCAAATATTTGAGTTTATAAGTAAAGCTAATTGAAATAGTTTGAACCTAATTAGATATCATCAAAACTCTAGTTAACCTTTTCAACTGAAATAGTTTGAACCTAAATACAATGCAAACGTATATGACATTTCTAGTCTAAATTTATCAACCAAATCTGCATTCATGTCACTAAAAACGTAAATCCTACATAATTAACCCAGCTCCGTGCACCGCAGATCAACAACCATCCTTCAAACAGCTAAATTCAAGCAAACTGAGCAACATAACAATCGAAATCCAACACCCAAGATAAATTAGCCTTACTAAACACATCAAAAATCCTGGCTTAATGACTTGAGCAAATGAGTCAAAAATCCTGGAATATCAATTAGAACCTCATTTCCAAATGTTCTTTCATTTGCAACAAAAACTGAGGAGCTAGCAGCAAACTACCCATGGATGATTTCATCATTTTAAAGAAAAAAATATCAATTAAACCAATTTCAGCACAATCCAATCAAAGGGATCGAGGGAGAGATCGAGGGAGAGATCGAGAGAGAGGGTTCAAGTTATTACCTGCGTCAGCGAGAGAGGGGGAGGGATCGTCTTCGACAGTGGAAATGCGCCGGCGTCGAGAGAGGGAGGAGGGAGGGTCTTCGACGGGGTGAGGGTTTGGGCAGAGAGACCCCGATCTAATTGGGGCTCGCAGATGAGGAAGGGGGGCAGATGGGACCTCAATCTGGTCCTGGGACGGGAGGGTCTTCGACGGTGGTGGAAAGGCGCCGGCGTTGGTGTCGAGAGAGGGAGGAGGGAGGGTCTTCGACGGGGTGAGGGTTTGGGGAGAGAGAGGGAGGAGGGGGGTGTCGAGAGAGGGAGGAGGGAGGGTCTTCGACGGGGTGAGGGTTTGGGGAGAGAGAGGGAGGAGGGTTTATGGGAGAGAGAGGGTGAGGGTCTGGGGAGTCATGAAGAAAATCCAATGGAGAGAGAGAGGAACGAAGAAAATCCAACGGCTTAAACCCGTTTTCCAACCCGTTTTCGCACGTTGTTGTGTGAAAAAATTTCGCATCCAAAGATTTCTCTCTCTATATATATATATATCGTTAACTCATGAGCTATGGGCCGTAAGGCGATTCTAATCCAACCCACATGTCATGAGCTTCTCAGTCTAATTCCGGACCCGGAATTAGAGAGGTGGCCCCCGCTCATTCTGACCTGCACGGGCCCAATCAGACTCCACCCTGCCTTGGCATGTTGGTTCACGGGCCCTGAACCGGCCCGGCCCGTGCTCATGTGTAGTCTAAAGCCACTGCTAAGATTGTCCGTTCTGGTTCGTCCCCTAGGGAACGACGACTCACAACCGAAAAAAATATACAGAGATCGGAGTCCCATAAAAGCTATGTACATCAGAGATCCAGCAACGCTAGGAATTTTTATAACATTATAAAAAAAAATCTCAAGTCTCAGCTCATTTGATCAAACGATCAAAGAAGACAAAAAGCCTAAGAAAGATGGAGCTTTGGATCTTGGGGATGAACTTTGGGTGCATCCTTGGATCTCTGAGCGCGGGAAAATTCCCAGAAAAGGCCTGCTTGCTCCCGCTCATATCCAAGATCCTTGGATACCTCATCGTTGCTGGATCGACCACCGTCAAGCTCCCCCAGGTACAAATTGATCTTGAGTCTTGCCTAAGCCCCAGCAGAATTTATAGATTTCAACTTATGTGGTTCCTAGATAAATCTATTTGTTTGTTGTAATCGTTTATTTTGCTAAAGGAAAAGATCAAATACAAGTTTTGTCGATGGTATGAGACTAGATCCGAAGGATTTCAGATGAAACGAATTAACTTCTGTATTGAAATTCGATGTAAAGAAGCTTAAAGGGGTGAAAAGATGCAAACTTGATAAGATTTTCGAAGGCCTCAACTCTACACGTATGAGATGATAGACTGAAATTAGTCTAGCTGTATTTGTAACGTGTAAGAGTTAGGAGCTTGAAGCTAAATTTGTAAGGGGAAAAGGAGCAATATCGAAGTAATCCGTTTAGGCGACGAGAAGTGATCCATTTAAGCGCGAATGAAACCCTATCTGTCTGTGTTTTAAATGTTATAGCCAACAGGAAATTATCTACAACTTGGTTTATATGTTTGTGATATGTGATTTAGTTATGTAAAATATTTATGTAACACCACTACTGGTAAAGAGTGAACTCAAAGTCTTACGAGCCTCTAAACTTTGCACTAATTCTCGAAAAATCTGCTAAACTATAAGTCTATAATTGTTATCTACTAAGCCCCTAGATTTTCTACTTTTCTAGGAAGCCCTTAAACTATAATTTCAGTCTATTAGGCTCCTAAAGTATTTAACTTCATTCTATTTAGCCCTCATAGTGGTTCAACATAGCTATAGATGGGTATAATGATCTTATTTAATTTTTACTGTTATGCTATTTAACCCATGTGGTGATTTTAGCCCCAAACACCCAAAAATACTATGTCAACTAGGTAAAGTTGAAATATTGTCAAATGAACCGACGTGACAAATATGTGGATCAAAATCCCTTATTGTAGTTAGGGGAGAGTTACGGTAAAACTGATACTTTAAATCAAGAAGGAAGATAATTTAAAACCCAGGACAGGTATTAGTGAATACCTGTCTTTAACTAATTTTCTGATCTCTTCAAAAAGCAAATTAAATAAAACTATTATACCCTTCTATAACTATATGAACCAACATGAGGGCTAAATAGAATGAAATTAAAAACTTAGGGGCTCATTAGACTGAAATTATAGTTTAAGACTTTAAGGGCTTCCTAGAAAAGTAGGGGGAAACCTAGGGGTTTAATAGACTGAAATTATAGTTTAAGGGCTTCCTGGAAAAGTAGTGCAAAGTTTAGGGGCCAATGAGACTATGAGTTTGGTAAAGAGTAAATAGGCTATAGTCTTTGATCCATTTCTGATACTTCCACTATTTGTGGAAAGTTATACTTGTGGAAAGTTCTTTCTAAGAAAAGAATACTGTTAATACCTGTAAGATATTATTTTTCGTGGAAAATTGTATTTATTCCCAGGACACTTTCTTAGCATGATCCTAAGCATGCAGAGGAATGAGGATCTTGATAACCAGCTATATTTGTTGTAATAAAATCACTATTTTTTCATTTACGGCATGAAGAAGTGGAACCATCCGTTATACATAAAGACAATTCATGAAGACGTTGCTTGCTATATCTGACGACAATAATACATAACTCCCAGAATCTGTGGATAGGCCTTGACTATCTGTAATGAGAACTTTAATAAGTAATTGAGTTTCTTTAATGCTTTCTAGGTTTCATGTTATTTTAGAGTGGTCTGAGTTTGAGATGTTACTATATCATTTTTATTCGACTGGGTCCAAATGTAGCAATTACAATTTTTACACTATGTTTTTATATAGAAAAATAAATAAAGCATTACTAGATGTCGGTTTATTTTGGAAATTTTATGTGGTCATAGTGTATCTCCTACGACAGTGAGGAATTTGACTACTGAATGATATCAGTTTGTGGAAAAATAGAAGATAAAAGTTGTCTTATGGAAATGTTCCCTTATTATCATCTATGTTACCTAGGTACTTCTACAATGAAGCTATGCCCATACTGGTCGCTTACCCGACACGTACACGTACCCAAACTTCATGGACACTTATCTTATATGCATACATTTATTCAGACATGTACTCAATTATGTGATATATGTTTTAATTTAAAATACTTGTCAAACACTTCTTGAACGTATGTCCTACCCTTCATGTTCATTTCTTAAAACTCGCTAGACATGTGGCTGGTTTGATCATTCCATATCCAAGTTTAAAGCCATGATGTAAAAGGGCGGTTTGAGTGTCTAGTTGAAAAATGAGCAGTTCTCAATTTATAATAATCAACATAATAAATAAATTTAAAAATATGATAGGAATTTAAACTAAAATAGCACATGAATTGAAAAATAATAATGATCTCATGTAAATTATTAATTTTGACATATATATATATAGAGAGAGAGAGAAAAAAAAATGGGTATGCTTGGTACCAAGCACAAAAAGTTATGCTTGGTAGTGATGTGGCATAATCCCCTCCACTCATTCAAATGATTGCATATCCCCATGCACTCCTCAACCCATGTGAATATGGTCTCCTATTTGAATGAGTGGAGGGGATTATGCCACCTCACTACCAAGCATAAAATTGGCCTTGTTACCAAGCATACAATTGTGCTCCATGCATAACTATATCTAATATATATATATATAATATATTATATATATATATATATATATATATATATATATAATATATATATATATATATATATATATGTTCTAAGGTGACGCCTTAGTAAAATCATCTAAGGACGCGGCCTAAAATCACATGATTGAGCTACATTGTAAATGATCCGTTCCGTTTGAACTTGATCTACATATTCTAAAAACCCAGACACAAGTTTTGGTGAACTCATCGTCGTTTGACCCTCCGTCGAGCCATGTAAAAAAGTTCTATTCATTCAAAAACCGTTAAAATTGATACGAGTGGATGGAGGGTCAAACGAACGACGCGCTGGTTCACCCTAAAACTTGGTGTGTTGGGGTTTTAGAATATGTAGATCAAATTCAACGGAGCGGATCATCCACAATGTAGCTCAATCATGTGATTTTTAGGTCTGCGTCCTTAGTTGATTATCTAAGACGTCACCTTAGAACACTTCTCCCTATATATATTATAATAATATATATATAATATATATATATATATATATATTATATATATATATATATATATATATGAGAATATAGAGAAACTGCGTACCAAGTTCTTGCATTGAACTTGGTAGTGAGGTGGTCAAATCACCCCCCTACATCACACCTTGAAAATGAAGCCTCTTTTTTAAAAGTAGGTGAATAGTGATTGAGCTTTCTCTTCAAGGTTGATATAGGGTGGGGATATTGGCCACCTCACTATCAAGTTCAATGGAGAAACTTGGTACCAAGTTTCTTCATATTTCTCTCTCTATATATATATTATATATCATGTCCCCGTATCCTACTTTTCACAAATTTATCATTTATATATATATATATATATATATATATATATATATTCATGTCCCCGTATCCTACATTTCACAAAGTACCCGTACCGCTCCATTTGCATGCAACTTGGCTTATTATGTATGATAAGTTTTTTCTTAGTCACTAAAAGCTCTATTATGGTCACTAAAAGCTTTATTATGACTGTTTTTTCATCAAAAACTATTTCTAAGGAAAATTCTACTTAGGCCTTGAGATTTTAAGAAAAATCCTTTTCCTCGTCTTCTCTCAATTTTTTGGGCTGCTGGATTCATCCCCTTTAACCTCTTGTAGAGTTCAAATCACTTTAGAAGTTTTTGTAGCTAGTGACATAAGTCCCGTATGAATGTAGTTGAACTAAAAAGATCCTACAATTTAGCATAAGACTCTCAATTTGGGGTATAAAGGGGATAATTTTTTTATTCCAAGACCTAAAAGAAGTGAGAAAAAGCGCGGGGATTTCTAAAAAATCCCACGGGCCTAAACATATTTTACTTTCCTTTTCTTTCAATCATGTCATTAGTAAGTAATTTTCAAATATGTTTCTTGTCATTTAACTTTTCTTTGTGGAAAAGCAGATAGTTCGATAGTCCTTTCCTAAAGCTTCACACTAGGTTACCCAACACTCCATCTCCTATGTCCGAGTCCGAGTTTGACACTCCTTGGGCTCTCCTTGAATATGCATACATTTATTCAAACATGTACTCAATTATATAATACATGTTTTAGTTTAAAACAATTGTCACACACTTCTTAGATGATATCTTACATTTCATGTCCACTTCTTGCAACTCTCTTAACATAGATCAGGTTCATTTCAACCAATATCCAGTTTAGAAGTATGATTTAAAAGAGTTGTTTATATATCTAGTTAAAAAAACAATTAATTTCCCAATGTATTATAAATGTAAAAATGTTACAGAAGTTTTAGTTTTCATAACATGTGCGTGTGTGTGTCTATATATATATAAAATGTGTCCTCATACCCTACCTTTTTGAAATTTACCGTGTCCCGTGTCTACACCTGTACCCACAGCCATACCTGTGTAACATAGGTTTCATATTATGCCTTTTAAGCTTGATTTGGCAATAGCTTGTACAGCTTGTTATATCTCTCTTTATCTTGTAAATTGGTGCCACAGTTGCCTATGTTTTTAGGCTATTTCTTAGTCTTTACTTAATTTTTGAGCAATTAGTCATTCCAACTTATGTTCCTATAAGTTCCTAACTTCAATATGGATGATATTAAGTCTTGTGTCCTCACTGATTTCATTTCCTTTGAAGCATGCATGATGGATGTAAAAGCCTAATATTTCGAGAATATCTATAGGCCTCCTCATGGATTCAGCCATTTGATTCTCTTTTTAGTTCTCTACAATAATATGAACAAAAATATTTCCTGAATTTGTCTTCTTTCATTGTGGGTGAAAATTTGATCTTTCCTGGAATTGTAATATTGGGCTTCTTTTTAAAGAGAAATACTGGTAGCTATTTGTATCAAGTGTTTCGAACGTCTCTCTTATTGCAAATAACAGTGTCCAGTAACTGCATGTTTTATGTTGTAGATATATAAAATTTTGAAGCATAATAGTGTGAGGGGACTTAGCGTTGCAGCCTTTGAGCTTGAAGTTGTCGGCTATACAATTGCATTGGCATATTGTCTGCACAAAGGAATTCCATTTTCGGCCTATGGAGAACTGCTTTTTCTGTTAATACAAGGTATTGTTTTCAACTATTGTATGGATACTATCAAATCATTTCCAAGAGCTTGAGCTGGGAAATTTTCACTTTTACCTTGGTAATATTTGGTTTCTAGTGTGCTTGATTCTAACTAGTGTCATTTGTCTTTCTTGTTGCAGCTATTGTTTTAGTTGCAATAATTTACTATTATTCTCAGCCGGTTGGAGCTAAAGTATGGATGAAGGCTTTGTTGTATCCTAATTCATATGCATTGTTTGTTCTACAATTATTATGAACTGAATGGTTCATGTTGCCAAACCACAAATATTTTGTAGAATGACTTTTTTTGGTTGTGGTAATCGTGATTTCTCATGTTATAATTTGACATCATATAGTATATGATGTAATGTCTTGCTACTTATATATTTTTGTAGTCTGCAATTAACGTTCCGAAATTTCCCATCTTAGTATCATTCTTCATTGACTTTCTTTTCTGTTCTCCTTAAGTGGCTGGTGAATAGATATTGTGCTGTGGCACCAACAATTTTAGCTGGTCAAATTGACCCTATTCTATTTGAAGCACTATATGTGAGTTTTTTTAATCTATTTGCTTATACACTTGCTGAATTCCTTTGTTATTTCTTACCAAAAAGTAATGAAATATCTAAGAAATCTGATATCTGTTGTCGTACCAAGCTCAAAATCTCAAATATGTTTTCAGTAGTTACCTTCTGTTTGTCCTGGACTTGATATCTATGTATTTCTAATGCTGCTATCACACTTTTCAGGCATCTCAGCATGCTGTCTTTTTCTTTGCCAGAGTCCCCCAGATATGGAAAAACTACACTGTAAGGAAAAAAAGATCAACTCTGACATTGTCGATGAATTTATAAATTGACCTATCAGCGATTACTTAATTATGTCTGTAGTAAAATTACACTTACTTGGCAGTTTTCATTCTCAATGTGTTTTTCACTCGAATAATGGAAGCAGTTGACTATTGTATATAAAAAACCATGTTATTTGAAAGTTTTGAGTTATGAGGTCTTCAAAGATAGTATATTTAGAGCTCTTAAGGCATCACATCATCTTTACCTTATACCTTGTCAATTGTTGCCATGTGTACCACTAAAATGTCACATCATCACATGAGATTTAACTGATTCAATCCATTTGACCCGACTAATAAATGAGCCAGATAAGAGTAAGAAGATTTGTTATAATTAGTCTGATTTGAACAGGTAAAGAAACCAAATTATCTTATTAAAATAAAATAAAAACCCCATTTAGGTTATAATAAAATAGAATAGAGACTATTACTCAGTTATAAATGATAATTGTGTTTTATGGTCAGAGTGTTGAAACAAATACCTTCACCTACGACTATACTCAATTCCTACCACAAGCAGGACGTGTTAAAGTAACCACTTATATTATGAATGGGTATGTTGTTGTTAGGTAGCCAGATTGAAACTGTGCAACCATTTACCAAGAAGCCACGATATGCATCGAGGCACCTGACCTGATTAATAACTGTGTGCCCTATGTTTTTGATGTAAACAAACCAATTCGAAGCCAACCCAATCCATTTTCTGCCAACCCGATTACCACCCCTAATATCCCGTGCTTTTTCCATGGAATCTCCTTTGTCTCTGGTGCACTAAATATTGGACCACACTTCCATTCCCCTTGATCATATTAGCAACATAACTCATAACTCTGCTGGCTTTCATCATAGGACATAAGATTTTGGTCTTCCTGAGTGTTAGATTAGGTGTCCGCAACTACGTTTGGAGCCTTTTTGTCTTGCAAGATGGGTCCAAGTGAAATATGTTCTCCTGCCACTAGTCTCCTTTCTCTCACAATATATCCAGCTTTTGGTATGTAGTAAATTCTGGAATTTTGTGTTAACATGGCAGTTGGCTGGGCTTTACACCATAAGTAAACTTGTGTCTGGATTCTCCAATTTTGTTGGTTTTTACCTCCTAAACTCTTCAACTTTCGTCAAGTTTTTAGTCTTAAGGGATAAGTATCAATTTGGTGATTCCAAACATTTCCTGCAATCTCCCTGCATCTAAACCTTGTGATCAACTGATCAAATACTTAAATGTCTCTCTACCACCCTATTTTCATACAAAGCATAGAAGAATAACCACTGCATTGTGACAAGCATTTTAACACGACTTATGGAAAGTGATTAATCATTAATCACCCTGTAATACATGTACCCTGCACATCTTCCAGCATTCCGAATACTATTTTTCTATTTCCATTGTGTCTTGCCTACTATGTTCATTAGTCAGAACCATTACTTGGATAATCATTAAATGCCTGAACCAGTCTTATCCCTAAAGGTATTCCTCCCACATTGACATCAAGTCCAGGAGAAACAGCAACCATTCATACTCAAATGTATTTGGAGCATCTATACGATTAGCACTTGCAAGTTCTCTTTGCTCTAGAACCGATTATGTTCTGCTATTTTGATACAGTAACTTGCAAATGTCAATTACTAACAAAGTAATGCTACTGTGCTCAATGGAGAGTATTCTACTCCCATAGATGAGTCTATGCCACAATTTAAGGTGAAACTGAGTACCGTCCAACCCTGAAAGGTGGCGTACGAATCTCCTCCAGCTCAAAATGCTTTGTGAATCTCCCAACCAACACCAATCTGCTATGTATTAGCCACAATCTCTCCACCGTCAAATTTTGACTCTACAATTAGACAAGCCGAACCCATCGTTCTACATCTCCTTTCAAGATGTTTTCTATTCCTATTCTATATATGCCTCTACAGAAACCTTTACATGCTTGACAAATGTTCTTAATAGACACTTTCAGTGGTACAAATACGCATGGGTATAGTGTACTAACACATGCATGGACACGAGTCTTGATGAAACAAATTTGTATGAGATAGTGTATGGAAGTATTGAATATTACGTCATCAACTTGCCTGAACAACCATCTAGATTGGGACGTCTGTTATCAACAAGGCAACAAGCCTCTCTCCCCTTTCATGAATTGACCCTGAGTAACAACCAACGGAACAGGTTGAACTGATCAGGCCACCCTGGTATGTTGCTCAGCAAACTGGGTAGATATCTGCCCTTATTTGATCCTTTACAACAGCAGTAGTCTATCGTCTATACTTTTCTTACTGAAACCTCTTTGATCTCTTGATTAAAGGAGGGATGGATTCTTCTTGTTTAATGAAACTCTAGAAAATGCCTCAGTCATCATTTCCCTGCATGAAATCTCTCAATAGAGCAACTTTCGTAGTTGTTTCTCCTAATACTACTTCCTTGCTCGACTTCTCTACATTCTTAAAATTTTGTCAATCACTGGGATTTGGTTACTAAATCTGACAGTAGCAATCTTGATTGCCCTTTTTGTAATTTACTTATGCTGATTTATGCTAGGTTAGGGCCTAATTATCATTTTAGTCTTCGGCCCTGGGCTGGCTATACATGCACACTAGGACTAGAACTGATTTAGATGTACAAGAGCTTCATCCAATCTTAACCCTGTTGCCAATTCATATTTGGTACAATTATCATATCAGATTCTCGCCTTAGGTATAGCATTTAATGTTTCGGAACAAGCTAATCATGTCTAGCCAACGACAAAAATAAGATTAAAAAGAAAGCCTGTATCCCAAATTTCTGGGGTCGGCTAGATTCTCGACTCCATAGGATAAAAAGTCTTCTCCTTTACCTTTTGTTTTCTTACCCTTCTCCTATATATTATACCATTATAACATGTCAGCAGTTATTTCTTACTTAAAGTAAATCATGTCTCTTTTTTTCATAAAGAAGAAAAAATGATTTATTGTTGTGGGAATAGAAATTGTACATTGTTAAACATTTCCTGGATGGAAAAGGAAAAAGTTTGAAGGCTACAGTTATGGTTAAAGATATGTTACAACTTACAACTTCCATCTTATATTATATTTTTGTCAAATTTTCGAACTTACGATTTTTTAAGAAAATATTTCTAGTGACAATTTGTGACCTGTGATGCACGTGAACTTTGATATGCAGAACAAAAGCACTGGAGAGCTCAGCTTTTTAACATGCTTTATGAACTTTGCTGGATCCGTTGGTGAGTGCAGTTACTTGCTTTTCAATAAAATTCAGCAAGAACTGGAATTGTGTTCTGGTCTCAATTCTGACTTAGTCCTTTGTCAAAGTCAAAACAGTTCCAAGAAGCTAAATCATAGAGTATGTTATAGTAAATTCCTATCATTTCATAAGGTATTTAAGTGAAATTCCTGTTAGTTGGATTTTTTCCATTTCTTCTATTCATTCTATTAGAATATTTTCTCAATTATCCCTTTTACAGTGTTTTTTTTTGTTTGAAATTTTAGCAATATATTATTTTTCTTCACGTGTATCCTTTGGTTTTATCAACAGTTAAATTTACCTATTTGATCTAGAATTAATAGTGTGCATATTTGTAATAGACACGTGACTTGTTTCTTTTGCAGCTAGGGTGTTTACGAGCATGCAGGAAAATACACCAATGAGCAGTATCCTTTTGCACTAACCTAATCGGTTTAACTCAAGTTTCTTGTCCTTAGCCTAATACTACATTAGTTTGAAATTACAGCACTATCCGATCCTTTAATCCAATTTTGTTCTCTTTATGTGTTCAATGGTATCTGATAGTAATTGCATTTCTTTTTGATGTTACTACTCTTAAAGTTTGTTTGAGTAGCCTCCTGTGCTGGTCATGCCTCTGCTTATTGTTACGCTCTATGATCTGGTAGACTAAGTTACAGGGGGCTGATCCGTATAGTTGATTAGGGGTGCAGTCGCACCCCTAGCAATCTAAAATTTGCATTTAAAGCCTTTTATTATTACAATTTGCCCCCATAGTTTTAAAAACTTTGCAGCACACCTTGAATTTTCAAACATCTTGCATTTAACATTTACAAATTAGTAGCACATTTTTATTTAATCCATTTGAAATTAGTAGCCCAATTTTATTTAGAAAAATAGATACATATCACCTGCCCCTCTAAGAAAATTTTCCTGGTTCCGCCACTGATCATGTATAGTTACTTATATTGTTTGAATATGCCACCATACTAATATCATCATGACACAGCACTGTTGCTTGTAAACGAGGATGTTTTGCATGTAGCAACTCGAGTACCTACAGACTGGGGTTTGGTAACTGAGTTGGGTTTGTTTTTGTTCTTTGCCACGCAATGTGAAGTGACAACAGAGCTTCATGAGTTATTGTAGGCTTGCAGCTCATGTTACGAGAATTTTGGCTGTAGGGTGAGTTATAGCAAATGGACAAAATTTAAGTTGGAAGCCTGCAGATGTAAATTCCTTAAGTGGTTCTTTATTACCTGCCATGAATTAATGGACTGGTTTTTTATTTCCTGATGTAGATCCTGTCAATCTGCATCTTATCCTGATACAAAATTTTCTGGTTCTGCCATTGATAATGTATAGTTACATATATTGTTTGAATATGTCACCACACTAATATCATTATGACACAACACTGATGCTTGTAAACGAGGATGTTTTGCATGTAACAATTCGAGTACCTACAGACTGCGGTTTGGTAACTGAGTTAGGTTTGTTTTTGTTCTTTGCCATGCATAGTGAAGTGACAACAGAGCTTCATGAGTTATTGCAGGCTTGCTGTTCATGTAACAAGAATTTTGGCTGTAGGGTGAGTTATAGCAAGCAGACAAATTTTAAGTTTGGAAGTCTGCAGATGTAAATTCCTTAACTATTTCTTTATTACCTACCATGAATTAATGGACTGGTTCTTTATTTCCTGATGTAGATCCTCTCAATCTGCATCTTATCCTGACACATAATCCTGTTAAATAACTCTGTTTTAAGATCTGTAGTCAAAAGCTCTTCTTTTTCCCTATCAACATCTCAGCTGAGGCATTATCATATGCATGTTAGTTTGAAAGTCATCATATCATTGTGTGTCATACAAATCATGTGTGTAGATGGCACCTATATTTTCGCACATGTGAAGTCTCAACCTTCACATTCTTGTGTAATTACCTTATCCTTACTCTCAAGGATTCTGACAATGACTTTAGTGTCCCTAATCAAATCAGTTATAATTATCAGTTCACAGTAAGAATATTTGGTAGCTTATGCTTTTCTTTGGTACCTAATACATGAAGATTGAGCAACATGTTGTAACAATGACCACAGAACCTGGGACTGAAAATGAAGTTATCAACGTTTATTCTTGAATTAGGAGACTGAACAAAGATGTAGGTCTGACTGCATCCTTTCAAATGCTGCAAATTATCGGGAGTAACATTATACTATTGATTTAGCATAAGAAAGAGTTGGAATTTTTTTCCTTTTATGAAGAGAATTTCTATCGACTCATCTGCTTTTTCTCTCTAGAATGTGCTCTGGATACACTGGATTTTGTTAAAACTTGTTATTTAGTGTACCAATAGTTCACTGAATTGCGTGCATATACACAGTTTTAGCAAATATTGCGGATTTAGTACTTGCGTCAAGTTCCTACCATGTTTTCCTTTGACTTTTATTTAGTGATTTTGGGCTGTCTTCTTGGTGTTATGACAAATGGTACAATCTTAAGTCAGATACTTATGTACCAGCCACAAGCAAAGAAAGAGAAGAAAGTGCAATAAACCAGTATGGTTCTCTGGCCATGTTCTCTTTTTCTGGGATTTCTCGGAGGTTATACTTCTACTGACTCCGGTGGTAAACACACTTGCACTTCCAAATTGTATTCATAACAATATCCTAGTTCTGTTAACCTGTATCGTAACTTCACTGGTAACTGTGGCAATATTTAAAAAAAAAACTACCTATTTTTGTTTTTCTTCAGTTTTTTTACTGTTTATATATATTGAGAAAAGAAAATTCTTTATTTTGGATAAATTCTTTCTCGACTGTCAATTGTTGCTGGATATATTTATGGGTTACGTATTGTTTTTATTTTGATTTGTTATATTTGTATGGTGATGTGTATGGCTCTTCATTTGGTGAAATTCTCATATTCACAATGAGCTTCCTAGTTCGTTAGACCTTTGGTGCTACCTACATTGGGGCACTCTTGTGACAGCTTCATATTTTAGAGCAGCATACTTACGATCATGATTGCAGCTTGGATTATAAAATCTCTGTTTTCAATTGATCGTTTCATTTCAATAAGGGAATATATTATATTTAAGCATGATTGAAGAAATAATTTAAGATTGGATCGAGACAAATGCTACTAAAGTGAGGCTCTACAGTAGAACCACATACGCATCGCATAGTATGTAAGATCACTCAAAGACTATAGTTTTGTTACATACGTTTTTTTATTGAAGACATGCTTTGTAGGGAGAAACTGCTGGAATAAATTGATTCTGCTTGTGTAGACTGTTATTATTTTTCATTTCCCTCCTCGACTTGCTGATGGTACTCAAAATTACGGAGGAACTGTTGGGTTGCAAGAGATAGACCACACTAATTTACTTGGAACCAAATACGCCCTGAAGAAATAATTTTCATTTAGTCATTAGTACAAATAGTCTCAGGACTGCAGACTAAATACCATTTTATGTCTTTATTAGTACTGAGCTGAATGAATGTTGAAACATTCATAGCAGAAGATAATATTTTACTTTCCTCCCCCACTAATTAGGTTGTTGGTAAGGAGGAATTATAGTTGAAGTCCATTTAATGCCATAAATTTATGAGCAATTTATTCTGGGGGGAGTGATTACGGCAGGCACCAAGAGAGGGGTTCACAAAATGAGATAGGTGGAACCTTTATCGCGAAATTAAGTTCTTCTTGCTGGTTGGGAGTGTGAATAGTTGGAGATGTGTTCTTGAAAAAGTTCAGGATGACGCTAAGTATGATATAATATTGAAACACTTCGAAGATATAATGTCAGTGATCATATTTAAAAAATCAGGATGTAAATGGAAATAATAATAATAATAATAATAATTCATCTGGAGATTAAGATAATATTCTGATCATTAGTCTGAAGGACATATCTTGGTGTATTATTTAAGAATAAGGAAAAAAAAACCGACACCTTAGAATCTTTAGACTACGTCAATATGGTTCTCTGTAAAAGAAAAATTCTTCAAGGACCCAAAATATGGGACCAATAGAGGGGACAAGTGAGGTGTCCCCTTCCTATTGGATAATGAGTTGGTCATCATTAATGATAGCCAACTCATTATCCAATAGGAGGAACACCTCACTTGTCCCCTCTATTGGTCCCATATTTTGGGTCCCTGTAGCAAAGCTCTCTGTAAAAATATGATGTTGCAACCTTTTCAAAAAGAAAATAATTGGTGTCCTTTTAATATGAAAGGATTCTCCGATATAGTGAAAAACTCCATACGAAACAATCTCCTCATGTGAAATATGATACATTAATCTCTTGGAAGATGTGTATCATATCGTGAGAAATGATCCGGATAAAAATACTGCATTCGATAACAAAAGTTCTTGTCCGGTTCGAAATTCTTTGGGACACGAAGCAGCACCATCTACTGTGTGAACCGAAAGCTAATATACTAGCGATTTTTATCTCCATTTGATAACAAAAATTTACACATTTCTGAAAACTAAACTTGTTTTTCTTTTTAATTTAAAACTAAAATATACTACTAATTAAAGAGAGTGTGAGTGTTAAAACTATAAATTTTCTACAATGTTTATAATTCTCAATTATGCTTATTGTTTAATTATTTCTTCACTAATTATTCATAACTTCTTATTAACTAGGCATTTCCTCTTTTTTTTTAATCTGTTTGTCATTCGATCACTAGACTATGCTTAATAATTTATAATAATAATAATAATAATAATAATAATAATAATAAAGTATTGAAATAATATATAATCTATTATAGCTAATTATTACTTGTAATAAAATAGCAGAAATAGTTATTTAATAAATTATTTTTCATAACTATAACTATTAAATTATGTTATAACTATTAATTGTTTAATAATAGTACGATAAAATAATATACTATTAAATAGTAATCAGAATCATATATAGTTTCCTTTAATAAATAGTATAACAGTCTAATTATTTTATAGTATTACTTAAGCTAAAAATTATTCTATTATTTAATAATTATACTATTAAATAAATTATTGGAAAATATCATAATAGTGTTACAGTTTACTATGCATAATTATTACAAATAATAATATTTATAAAATAGGATGGTACTTTATCATAATTATCTTAAATTATGATTATACTATTATAATTATTAAAATATACTAAAGTAGTGTATGTGATAATTATTTAAATAAATTATGATATTTATTTGTACATTTTTCATGAAATTTTTATTTAACAATTTCATCGATTAACATAAAATTTTAATTGTTACTATTTTCCAGTCAATGAAAAAAATCAAAACATAAAACAAATACCAATATGTGCAAAGCACATGCAATATATTAATTGGTTAAAAAAACAATATCTTTGTCACACGGAGGAAAGTGATGGTTTCAGTTGGGGGTTAAACTATGGCTCGGCTTTCCCACATATCTATATAATATGTTAAATTTCTTACCATTGAAACTGCCACTTGGCATTTTTCTATTATTTAATCTATTATTATCTAACAACGTAAAAGCCTGATGTTTTTCTTTTTGACATGTGTCAATGAACAAATATCTCTCTCAAAACCATTCATCTACTGATTAATTAAACCTACCATCTGTTCATCGATCTCCCTTATTTCTAGACAATTTCTTTATCTTGAAATAGACATTTTTAAAAAAAAATTTGCATCTTTCCTAGGGCAACGAACCATTTATCTTGGGGAAAAATAACTTTTATTTTATATCTAGCTCCTCTCTCTCCCTCCCACAAAGCTCTGGGTTCAACCTTCTCACCTTCCCAAAGCAACTGCCTTCTTTTTCTCCTCCCCTCTTCCGTCCCAAATCCATCCCCTCCTCGAGCTTTCCTTCTCCACACACCTATTGTTGTGCACAGCGGAAATTTCGGCAGCACTTCGACAGCACAACAAGAGAGATTAGATCGATAAGAATTCTCGTCTCACCAAGGAAACAAGAATCTGAAGCGGATATCTCAACAAAGTAAGATATCGGCTCTTCCTCTCATCAGTTCTAGGACTGACCTGTCGAGGGATCCTACAAGCTATTACAAATCACAGCAAGAACACAACTTTTACGTGGTTCGGCAAATAGCCTACGTCCACGGGGCAAGGAGGGGGAGATCTACTATTAGAGGGAGAGATACAATTGGGGTTTACAATCTCACAAATCTAAACTCTCTCAAACAAACTCTCAAATCCCTCTTACAAATATTCTCTCAAAGGGATACAAAAAACCCTAAACAAAAGACTGTGTCAGCCTCTGCGTCCGCACCCCTTTGCAATTGCTCTTCTGCTTTTTCGTACTCCGTCCTTTGCAGAAGTCCAGCCGCAAACCTGACCTCGCACCCCTTCTTCGCACGTCCTTGCTACCGCCGCACGAAACCCTAGGGAAGGGTTTTATAAGGCTGAGATCAATTCGGGTGGGCCTGTTGGCCTTCTTGTTTTGATGATGTTTAACAAACAATTTACCACTAATGTTGTTTGTCTAGTATTTATGTTTTCTTATTTATTGTAGACAAACAACGTAGTTGGAGGATGGATGGAATTGCGCCTTAAAAGATCAAGTTCAAGCTTCATCCGCAACGTGTACCAAGTCAAGCTTAATTGAAGATCAAGATTGCTTGGGTAATGTAGTTTAGGATTTATATTATGTGTGTTAAGTACTCTAAGCTCAATTATCTATACACACACATTTTATTAGTTTCCTTGTATATATATGTAATCACATATATATACAACACAAGTTTTGGTTTTCATGTTTATAAATATGAAATTACATGTTTCATATTTATTATTTTGATTTGGTTTATCTACATAGATATGAAACAAATATATTTTCATATACATAATGAAATTATATATTTCATATTTTCTATTGTGTTTTTGAAAACATTGCATAGAATATGCAATTTTGTGAAAATATTGTATTCTTAGTTTATAGACTTCAACATCAGTTTATACATGTTTTACTAAGTCTATAAAAACATTTCACAAAGTTTCAAAAGTTGGTTTATGTCAAAACATCAAAATTCAAGTATCTCATATTTTCATGTTTTGGACTATTTTGTAAAATGATGATATTTCTCATTTGGGAAGTCTTTTTAGAAAACCAGTTTTTGTAGCATGTGTATTATCATGTCTACAATCATTCCCCAAAGTTTTACATTTTTCTGAATTTATTTGATATTTTTAAACAGTGTTTTAAAATCAGCTTTGTTTTTCTGGGATGTCAGTTTTCGGTCGACCGGTACGGTCGACCGGTCAATTGACCATTCGTCAGTATTTTTCCAGAGAGTCATCGGTCGACCGGTCCGGTCGACCGAGAGCTCAAATCGGTCGACCGACAGAATTTCCGGTCGACCGACGATGGTCCAGAAAGTTTTCTTCGTGTTTTTGCTCTCATCGGTCGACCGACGGAATTTTCGGTCGACCGACAATATAGCCGTTGCTTTTTAACGGCTCTTTCTCTGAGCTGTTTGCTGGGGTTTTTGGTCATTTCGTTTTGGGGTTTTTGGCTGAGCTTTGAGTGGGTATATATACCCCATTGCTGATGTCTTTTCAAATTGATTAAGAGAGTTTTTAAAAACAAGTTTAAGAAAGTTTTAAACAAGGGTTTGAGTTTGTTTAGTTTGTTTTTTGGGGTTTGCTGTTACAAAGAGGAGTTTGCATCACCAGTTGAGGATTTCATCCTCAAAATCTTCTCATCCTCTCTTTGTGTTTATAGAGAAGTTTTCTAACTCTTTTCCCTAGCAATTTCATTATTGATTTATCATATATTAATTATTGCTAGTTTGCTATTTGAGTTAGATTTCATTTTACTCATTGTTACACACACCCACATTGAGCTTTTAGTATTTACATACATAGTATAGTTGGGTGGTGAGAGTTTGTAACTTTGAGTTGTGCTTTCATTGTGTTCTCATCTATTGTAGAGAACAAATTTATATTTGTTACATTGTGAGTGTTGTAAGGTTTTCGGTGAGCTAGAAACCGAGTGTGTAGTGAGGTTTTCTGTGAGCTAGAAACCGAGTGTGTAGTGAGGTTTTCGGTGAGCTAGAAACCGAGTGTGAGGAGTGACGTTGATCGGTGAGCGTTGAAAACCGATATTGTGAGGTGTAAACGTTATTCGGGTGAACGTAGAAAACCCGGTTGATAGTGGATTTCTCCCCGGGAGTGGGGAGCGGAGACGTAGGGCAAGGGCCGAAAGGTCCGAACTCCGTGATCACTTGATTGTGTTTGAGTGTGCTTTGGCGTTCTTTTTCATTTATGTTCATATCTTATATCGCCATTGTGCATTGCTCATTACTATATCATCCACTATCTTGTTTAGATTATCTACCCTTGTGTTGTTTATATATCCTTGCACATACATTGCCTATATCTCATTATTAGGATTTTTACCTTAGCTCATATTGCTTATTCTTGCTTGTAACATATTGAATATCTCTCTTGAAAGAATAATTTGTTAATTAATTTTAATTGGCATTTAAATCGGATTAGATTAGCATAAGACCCTAATCACCCCCCTCTAGGGTCTAACAGGGCCAACTTCGGGTACAAAACAACAACGCGGAAACAAACCGCTGGGCCAACTTCGGGTACGAAACAAAAAACGCGGAAACAAGTCTCCGCTTTGGTGAAACGCGGAAACAAAAGGTTCGCACACGTGGGTGGACCCCACGTGTTCACAATTCTCCACCTCAGTGAAGTTTTCCCAAAACTGAACCGACACCGATCAAACCAAATGTACCACTTGTTGCGTCTAGTACGTCATGACAACGGACTCATGACAACGAACTTCATCCACAACAAGTCGAGAACCCGAACGAGAGTCCAAACAATCTCACCCCTATCAAAATCAACTAATCCAAACCGGCTGCATCTGAAAGACTGCCTACGTATCCTCTTGCCCAAGGAATCAAGCCGAACGTAGTTCATCCAAATGGCCTCGAAAGGCCTCAACACCGAAGAATGTTCAAAAGTTCCAAACAATGACCAAACTTGACACCTGAAACAACTTTGGTCAACATATCTGCAGGGTTGTCCTTCGTGTGAATCTTCTCCAACATGACATCTCCTTCATCCAAAACGTCACGAACAAAATGGAATCTGACATCGATATGCTTCGTGCGTGCATGATAAACCTGGTTCTTTGCCAAATAGATAGCTGACATGCTATCACAATTTACCCGAAGGGTCTCCTGTGCAATCCCCAAGTTCTCCAATAATCCCTGCAACCACAAAGCCTCCTTCACAGCTTCAGTCAACGCCATATACTCTGCCTCCGTAGTGGAGAGAGCCACTGTAGACTGAAGTGTGCATCTCCAACACACCGGTGCTCCTGCTAGTGTAAACACATATCCGCTAGTAGACCGGCGCTTGTCCAGATCCCCCGCATAATCAGAATCTACGTAACCAATACAATCCTGCCCTATCTTCTCATTCTTCTGAAATACCAAACCAACATCCACGGTACCTTTGATATACCGTAGAATCCACTTCACGGCCTCCCAATGACCCTTCCCGGGGTCGTGCATGTACCTAGATACCATGCTCACGGCCTGTGATAAATCTGGCCTTGTACATACCATCGCATATATCAAGCTACCCACAGCATTGGCATATGGAACTTTGGACATGTATTCCCGGTCCTCAACTGAAACAGGTGACATCTTAGCTGATAGCTTAAAGTGGGGAGCTAATGGAGTACTCACCGCCTTGGCATTGCCATCATAACTGAATTTCTTCAGCATCTTCTGCAAGTAACTCCTCTGTGTCAACTTCAACATCCCCTTCACCTTGTCTCTCTCAATCTCCATACCCAATATCTTCTTCGCTTCTCAAAGATCCTTCATCTCAAATTCAGATGACAGTTCATTTTTCAACTTTCTAATAGCTAAAGTATTCCTGGAAGCTATGAGCATATCGTCAACATATAACAGCAAATAGATATACTCACCATTCTGTAGCTTGTGCATGTAAACACACGGGTCATATGGGCTCCTCGTGTACCCTCGGCCAATCATAAAGTCGTCGAATCTCTTGTACCATTGTCGTGGCGATTGTTTCAATCCGTAAAGAGACTTCTTCAGCTTGCATACTAATTCTTCCTTTCCTGCAGCTTTGAATCCCATAGGTTGTGTCATGTAGATCTCCTCTTCTAAATCTCCATGTAGAAAGGTTGTTTTCACATCCATCTGGACCAAATCCAAATCCAGCTGTGCCACCAATGCCAATAAAATACGAATCGACGAATGCTTCACAACAGGTGAAAATACCTCGTTGTAATCAACGCCCTCTAGCTGTGCATATCCCTTGGCAACCAATCTGGCTTTGAATCTAATTTCCCCAATAGAAGATCCCTCTTTCTTTGCATACACCCACTTGCATCCAATAGCCTTCTTACCTTTCAGTAGCTTTGCAAGTTCCCAAGTGTCGTTCTTATGAAGAGACTGCATCTCTTCCTCCATGGCTTTCCTCCACCTAATCGAATCAGAGCTTGACTCTGCTTCCTTGAATGTAAAAGGAACCAAATTATCAACGACTTCTGCTGATAAAGCATATGCAACCATGACATCGTCATATCTAGCTGGCCGACGAATGTTTCTTCTTGGTCTATTAGCTGCAATGGACTCCTGAACATGACCATGTTCCTGAGTCCCAATATCCACTGTATCCTCTAAATGCCCGGCTGTCATCTCATCTCCTCCTAGTGTCACCTCTGTAGGAGCCTCAATGGATACAATGCTATCTGGAGTGGGTGAAGTCACATCATCCTCCACCTGCTGCGATATCAACTGTCTGGTCTTCCTCCACCTGCTGAGAAACTTGAGGCTTCATCATGTACGTCTCGTCAAATGTGACATCCCTGCTAATAACTATCTTCTTGTTCTGTGGATCCCATAACTTAAAGCCTTTAATTCCATCTCTAAATCCCACAAAGATTGCTTTCCTCGCTCTCGGATTCAATTTACCATCACTGACATGGTAATAAGCTGGACACCCAAATATCCGAAGCGACTCATAGTCACTAGCTACCGAACCAGACCAACGCTCCAATGGAGTCTTCCCCTGTATCGCAGTGCACGGCAACCTATTCACGAGATGGCTCGCATAAACCAACGCTTCGGCCCAAAAGGATCTTCACAATCCACTCTGCGTCATCATACATCGCATCTTCTCCAGCAAGGTACGGTTCAACCTTTCAGCCACCCCGTTCTGTTGCGGTGTCTCACGTACTGTGAAGTGTCGTCTAATGCCGTGATCCCGGCAAAACTGCAGAAACGGATCACTCTTATACTTTCCACCATTATCAGAACGTAGAGTCTTTACCTTTCTACCTGTCTGCAGCTCCACTTTCTTCTTCCACTTCACAAAAATATCCAGGACCTGATGTTTATGCTTCATCGGGTATACCCAATTTCTCCTGGAATAGTCATCAATGAAAGTGACAAAATAGTTGGCCCCACCAAGTGATGTGTGCTTGGAAGGGCCCCAAACATCTGTGTGAATATAATCCAATATACCTTGGGTATTATGAATAGCGGTGCCAAATTTCACTCTTGTCTTCTTTCCAAGTATGCAATGTTCACACAGCTCCATCTTGCAGGTCTTCGCACCCTTCAATAGCCCCTGCTTCGCCAATACATGCAGGGACTTATCACCAGTGTGTCCCAATCTCATGTGCCATAAACTGGTAGTATCTTCCTCTGTGGTAATCGAAGCTGCCAGACCCCCTGTTACTGTTTTGCCCTTCAAGTAGTAAAGGTTATTTTCCCTGACACCTCGCATCACCACCATGGACCCCTTTGTGACCTTCAGAGTCGCATTCTCCAAGATCACCTTATAGCCAGCTGCCTCCAAAGTTCCAAGCGAAATGATATTCTTCGTCAATTGAGGAACGAATCTCACTTTCTTCAGCTCTTGAGTTACCCCGTCACACATCCGGATCCGTACTGTACCAATACCACCAATAGGGCATACATGATCATTACCCATGTGGAGAACCAATCCCTCCTAGGGTAAATATGGTATGTAGCACCAGAATCCATCATCCACTCCGTAGAGTCAGCGTAACAAACTGACGGTAGTGCAGAGCAGGAATAGCCTGAAGAATCTGTATCTGAATTGTCGTCACTAGCCTTGACAACATTCACTTCCGAAGCTTGTACAGCTTTCCATTTATTCTTCCCGACTTTATCTTTCAACTTTGGGCAGTCGTTCTTCCAATGTCCTTCTTCTTTGCAAAAGCGACATTGATTCCTACCAATATTTCTATGGCCACCTCTTGACTTCGATCTTGAGCGATCACCTGGACGACGGTTTGGACCACGGCCGCGAACTGCTAATGCATCTCCCGATCTTCGATCTTGAGCGATCACCTGGACGACGGTTTGGACCACGGCCGCGAACTGCTAATGCATCTCCCGATACCTTCTCGGAGGGTTCGCCATCATTCTTCCTCAACTCATAATTCACTAAAGCTGAGGTCACCTCCTTGTAGCTAACCGTAGTTCTTCTATTTATCATAGTGAGAACAAATGTACCAAAATCATCCTCCGGCAACGAACACAATAGTAGCATCGCCTTGTCTTCATCCTCAACATTGATATCTACATTGGCCATATCCGAAATTAGCTTCGTGAAGTTGTTAACATGCTCCCGAATGGAAACTCCCCTCTTCATCTTGAATTGATAAAACCTCTTCTTCAAGTGAAGTCGATTCTCAATGCTCTTCGTCAGATACTTCTCATTGAGTGTTTCCCACATTCTCTTCGCCGACGTCTCGTTCATTACGTCATAAATGAGATCCGGCGTCAAGCATGACTGAATTACTCCACAAGCCCTGCTATTCATTTTCTTCCAAACATTGTCCTCCATATCAGCGGGTTTCTCTTGTAACTCAAGAGTCTTCTCCAAATTTTGTGCATCCAAGGCGTCCATCACCTGACACCTCCACAATCCGAAATTAATCTTGCCGTCGAACTTCGGAACATCAATCTTTGTGTTATTGATGCTCAGACTCTGTATCGCCTTAGAAAGAGACGATCCCGATGTGCTTGTTTCTCCCATGTTATCGATCTAATTCTTCAAATAAGAATCCTGCAGTGAATCCTTCGAACTAGCCCCAAATCCAACCCGGAGTTCTGATATCACTTGTTGTGCACAGCGGAAATTTCGGCAGCACTTCGACAGCACAACAAGAGAGATTAGATCGATAAGAATTCTCGTCTCACCAAGGAAACAAGAATCTGAAGCGGATATCTTAACAAAGTGAGATATCGGCTCTTCCTCTCATCAGTTTTAGGACTGACCTGTCGAGGGATCCTACAAGCTATTACAAATCACAGCAAGAACACAACTTTTACGTGGTTCGGCAAATAGCCTACGTCCACGGGGCAAGGAGGGGGAGATCTACTATTAGAGGGAGATATACAATTGGGGTTTACAATCTCACAAATCTAAACCCTCTCAAACAAACTCTCAAATCCCTCTTACAAATATTCTCTCAAAGGGATACAAAAAACCCTAAACAAAAGACTGTGTCAGCCTCTGCGTCCGCACCCCTTTGCAATTGCTCTTCTGCTTTTTCGTACTCCGTCCTTTGGAGAAGTCCAGCCACAAACCTAACCTCGCACCCCTTCTTCACACGTCCTTGCTACAACCGCACGAAACCCTAGGGAAGGGTTTTATAAGGCTGAGATCAATTCGGGTGGGCCAACTTCGGGTACGACCGCACGAAACCCTAGGGAAGGGTTTTATAAGGCTGAGATCAATTCGGGTGGGCCAACTTCGGGTACGAAACAACAACGCGGAAACAAACCGCTGGGCCAACTTCGGGTACGAAACAAAAAACGCGGAAACAAGTCTCCGCTTTGGTGAAACGCGGAAACAAAAGGTTCACACTCGTGGGTGGACCCCACGTGTTCACACCTATGTCATCCTTCTCGCTTCGGGCCCGTTTGGTTGGTTTCCTAAAAATCAAGAAAAGGAAATCGGTACAAGGAAATCAATAAAATAATATTTTTACTCATTTCCATCCCTAAAACTCACCCACAATATCTAATAAAATATTATTTTTATCTTCCAACTCATCTCATTTCATCTCCTTTCTTACATTTAAAAATAAACCAAACACAAGAAATGTGTCACATCATCCAACTCATCACAACTCATCTTATCCCATTTTTAAAAATCACACACATCATCCAATAATATTGTGACAACTCATCTCATCTCATTAAACATTCCTTTCCATCCATTTCCTCAAAAAAAAACAAGAAATTGGTTTCCTTTAAGTACGTGTCACATCATCCAATAATATACCTCCAACTCATCTCATCTCATCTATTTTCCTATTTTTAAAAACGAACCAAACACAAACAACCTCAAAACATCATCCAATAATATACCTCCAATTCATTTCCTTATTTTTTTAACCAACCAAACAACCTCAAAACAATTTTTTTTTTAAAATCACTCACATCATCCAATAATAAGTTGACAACTCATCTCATCTTATCTCATATTCTACAATTTCTTTCTTTTTTAAACCAACCAAACAACCTCAAAACAAATATTATAGGAAATAGGTTTCCTATTCTTTGATTTCCCAAAAAAAATGGCCAAACGAACAGCCCCTTCAACTACCTCAAAGATGAACAATCTCACACTTGAAAAGGGGTCAATTATATTAGATTTTTAAAAAAATAATTTTCTCTATTACAGAACAGCAATGCCCTGTAGATCCTACGTCTCCCAATCATTCTTCAAGAGCTTCTAACTTTTTTTTTCAAGTAATCACTAAATTTATTTTCTTTTTAAGGAAAGCCTTTTCTTTTTATAGTGAAACTATTTAATTTGGTGTTGGATGATCCAGAAAAGAGGCTCCTCAATGAAGGGAATTTTTTTTACATGTTTTGCATGCGGCAATATATATTTTTCACCTTTACTCTATTTTAAAAATTAAAAAAACAGAAATTTCCTAATAAATTATTCAAGATTCATGGATTTATTATGCATACTTTACTTTATTGCATGTGATGAATGGTTTTTATTTCAGTGTGAGCATCTCCGAGCTCACTTTAGACAGGTAAGCTTAGAAAATTGGCATGCATATCATGTGTTTGATGAAATGATATTTATGACTTTTCTTAGTTTGCAAAAATTCTTTTTGGTTATACAATGATGTAAATAATCCTTATTAGATGTATAATACATGAAAAGTGTTTGGGTCATGAATACTTAAATAAGGGATTATGCACGTTGTAGAAGGGTCTTTGAGTCCATTTTTGCTAATTCTTATACTTCTAGCATGTGAATTTCTTCTCTATACTAATGGTTGAAAACTTCTCTTATGTATAGTTGATGCTCCTTGACTGTATAAAAGATCGAATGATGACTAAGCACATCATTGGAGCAAGGAATTTGAGAAATGAAATCATAAATTGGATCAACAATGTATCACTTACTTTTGCTCCGAGAGGAAAAGACTGGAACTTTCAAGTTGGTTTGCATAAACTTCATGAAAAGCGATGGATGACCAAGAGTAAACGAGTAATAAGATCTGCAATATTGTAGGGGGTTTGTGAAGTTTAATATGATGCATTTTGAGTTTGTTAATTTATTGATTGCATGAATTATTTTTCCTTTATAGAAGTATTTTAAAAACTTCACGCAAAATTCTCACAGATGCAAATTATTTTTTAGGAAAAATTGCTTCAAGGCCCCAAACTTGAAAAAACAATGTGGCCCAGCCCCCTGTAGTTTGGCCCGCCATGTGGCTAAGCCTTAAATTTTTAAAACAATTGTAACTTGAGCCCTAAAAGCAGTTATCACACCCGTATTTGCACCCAGCATCCTAAAAATACCGCCCGCCTTCAACTCCGTGGCCTCGAAAACGGAGAATCCGAATCGGCTGGCAAAACTCTCCGTCGTCCATTTAAGGCGAAGATGATGGCCGTTTTGGGGGAAATTTTGGCGCGCTCCCGTTCCGTTAATATCTCCTGTTAACCCACTGCGGCTTTGAAGACGAGTGTTTTATGGTGCGCAAAGGCGCAGATCTTTGCGGTTAGGGCTTACGATCTTTCAGCCGCCTAACTTGTGCCTAAGTGCCCTTCTAACTCCTCTTAAATCCTTCATTTATGGCGGAGAGCCGCCATTATTTGCATGGTTTCGCTTGGGTGAGAGCGCAGTGTTCTCAGGGTAACTTCTTCAACCTCTTTTTTTGGGAGTTTACGTTCGACGTGGCTGAGAGGTGAGTTCTTATATGCGGCTATCATATGGTTATAAATCTGAAAGGATCCTGATCTGAGTTTTGAGATGCGAGAATGAAGAGATATGGAGTGTATGGTGAGCAGCAACCGTAATATCGGGTGTCTGGAGACCATATTCGAGCTAATATAGATGTAAGATGTTTCCAGGATGTGAGAACACCGCCGAAGCAACCACCTGAAAGGTAAGTTTATTTTCACTTTAATTTATTTGAAACTTATGAATTGCATAGAGGCAGGTTAAATTGTTAGCTTTTAACTGATATATGTTAACTTTCTACGAAGGTTGTAAGTCTTTAGGGCATATTTGTTAAACTCTTTAAGGGTACTGCATTATTTAAGTACAAGTCGCTATTTGTTTAGTTTTAAGAAAAAACCAATTATATTTGTGGCAGGCATTATGAATTAGCACTGAAGCCAAAGTTCATTGATAGTAACTTCTGCTGGGCAAACCATGGTTTCTGAAAAGAATCAAATTGATAACTCCCAGTGGTAGCAGTGTAGTTTGCGGTTCTGATGACATTATTAACACAACAGTAATGATTCCCTGGTTTGGTGGCAATAATGCATTAACTGAAGAGGGTCAAGAAATTTGAAAGCTGCTGAAGATTAAGGTTGGCGATGAACATACTATTGCTCTAGGCCAAAATGTTTTGAATTATGAGTTTTAAAAGACACGAACGCAAAAACGTATCCAGTGTCTATTGCCGATAAGAAGTAAACTTACGAGTGGCCCATGGAATGTTGTTTGCTCACCTGTTTTTTTTTTTTTTTTTTTTATTTTATATATTGTTTTTTTGCTTATATTTTATTAGAGGGAATCTATATGGTTGATTTTGTGACAAATAGACTTTATCGATGCAAGAGTTTGTTAAATGACATACTGTGTGGGCAGTACGGCAAAATACAGGGTCCGTTCAAGGCATCCGACCGTAAATTCCATTGCAACACAGTTACAACCACTCACTGAAGGTTCCATCCAGAATCCGACCCGTTGATGTGCTAAAAGGAGTTCCTCACAAACTACGCGCTTAGAATTGATTAGCAGTAAAGATATGTGGGGGAAAGAGAGAGCACAGGAGAAGCTTTACAGGGATATATATGAAGTCCGTAATGATCAACTACGATGGTAAATGCTGAAAGCTTTCTATTATTAAGTTGTTAAGTCCAAAGTTTGCGTTGTTAAAACAAAATAGTTAACTGTTCGCTTGTTAAGTTCATTGATGAAGCATTGATAACAATGTTAAGTTTCACGACTAACATGTTAACCTGCTTGTAAATAACATGTTAACTCTTGTTAATAACATGTTAACTCTTGTTAAATAACACGTTACCTTTTGTTAAGTTACCCCAATAATGTGTTAGCTTTTTTTGGTCGCTTGTTAAGCTACAACGGATAACATGTTAATTGTTGGTTTGTTTGCATTCTTTACACGACTAGGTATGAGCGCATGGTCAAAAGAGACAAATCACGGCAGTTACATACATGTTGACCAGAATGAGGGGAGGTTTTCCGGAGACTCTTTGTTTGTTTTATGCTGCAATGCATCAAAGGTTTTTGATGGATTGGCAGACAACCTTCTATTTTTGGGACGTACATTTTTTGTAAGGAATCGATATTAAAGGTATTGTCTCCTCTCGCCATACATACTATGGGAACGCAAGGTATATTTCGCGCTTAAGGCGTAAATTGCATATGTGATCAAGAGAATTTTGATGAATTGGAAGTGGTTCTCCTCAAGGTCATATGGTCCTGCAAGCATTTATGAGAGGGCTGACCCTTACAATCCTCCCCACCAATTGGTTATAATTTCTGAATGCCGGACAAAAGGAATTAAAGAATCAGTCAAAAGAGTATTTTCAGAAGCTTCTACACTTCGAGGTGTGTTTCTTACATCTTGTTGAAATTTCAGGTTAAAGCTAAGGACTTGGGTATGAGTCGAAGGAGCAGCTCAAATGTTCTTGGGAACTTACTACCAAAGTGCTTGTTATAAATACACAATAGCAGAATGGAATGAGTACATGAAAGGATATATGACAAAAGGATCCAAGGGCATACAAGCATTGCTATGAACTACTCTCGTCTGATCATGGGCAAATGCATTCTTCCTCGGGAATAAGGTAAGCGTTATTTGGTTGTTCTATATCTATGCTAATGTATGAACATTTGCCTATTGATTATGCTATTTAGCATGTTATCTTTGGATTTGTTAATTCTATATCAGAGCTGTTAAGGCTATATCAGAGTTGATAACATGTTAAGTCTTGTTGATAATTGTTGAGTCTCGTTGGCTAACCAGTTAACGTCTTGGGTTACGTGTCAACTCTTGTTGATAACATGTTACTGCTTGTGGGATAAATGTTAACTCTTGTCGAAAACATGTTAGAAAGCTCTTGTGGAGAACATGTTAACTCTTGTGGGATACATGTTAACTCTTGTGGAGAACATGTTAACAGTCTTGTTGAGAAGATGTTAACTGCTTGTGGGATACATGTTAAGTCTTGTAGAGAACATGTTAACTCTTGTGGGAAGTACATGTTAACTGTTAAATGTTTAACTATTATATGTAAATATGCTTTAACTGTAAATACCAAAAAAATATAACTCTATTCAATTATTTGTGTCATTCCCTTATTATAACCTGTTAACTCTTAATCTGTTAACCTTTATTAATGTTAACCCTATTCAATTTATTTTGTTAACCTTTATTTGTGACCTGTTATAAAGTTATATATAATTTCAGATATGGGCACGTAACAATCTAAATGTCGCTGAGTCTTTTATAATTGGATTAAGGAAGCTAGAAATGCTACGGATTCTGGCAAATGGTTTGAGGCATATCCGTAAACAGAATAATGTTGCCGAATGAGTAATCAGCGCGTTACTTTTGCAGATAATGGGTTTGGGATACTCTGTCGCAAGCAAGATGGTGCTTTAAAGAAATATAGAGAAAGGTCGTCCATTGGATGTTAAGCAAGCTGGCAGTGCTGACATATTTGAAGTGGCAAGTAATAAAACTACCCGTGGTTGATTGAACGAAGAAGACATGCACTTGCCGTGCTTGGGACGTCATGGCGGAATT
>NC_033797.1:75023864-75078940 GCF_001876935.1 Asparagus officinalis
TGCCGAGACCGTCGTGTCGCAGCCGATCAAGATTCCAGTTGAATCCATGGTCGAATACGAATTCGACCATATCAAATTTGAGGAATATCTCTCATCATTCTCTTCAAGATCTTCATTGTTTCGTAAATTCAAGAGGATCTCACAATTAAGGAAGACCTACATGCCAAAGAAGGCACAAAATGAAGACTCTCTCCGGATTGTTGCTAAGGATTTTACTCGCAACACCTCTGCTCACAATGACTCTTATCTAGTTAAAGAGTCATCGAATCAAAGCCCACCGGTATTGACGAAGAGGGCTCGTCAGAGACAGAACCGACAGAGTTCGTTATTATGCGGACTTAGAGTCGAGGAAACAACAAGTGGTTTGTTCAACGCAACGACAAACTACTCACGTTTCTGCACAATTCACGACGGAGGAATGGACACTCGTCAAAAGGGCTCGTTCGACCCTCAAAGAACGTATACAAAAGCGTCGTGCAAACGCAGCTCATGCTCGTGCTCTCTTACAACAAAGACGAGAAAGGAGGAAGGAAACGGTGACCAAAGAACCACCGAAATTCCGCCAAGTTTGGATTCCGAAGTCTGGAGTTATGCAAAATCAGCATTCGGAGCCCGTTAAGACTCCATACCCGCAAGGGGGTGGTTTTAAACATGCGACTCCCGACATAACCTTGGATCGCTCAAAGACAAAAATAAATTGTCCTGAGAATGCCAACAAGGTTTTATACCCCCAGAAGAAGACGTATTCACCAAATGATATCGTCATACCTAGGAGGTCATGCCAACAGACGATATGATTTTTTGACAATCATACCGATGAATCGTATTATCACATTGGGGGTGTGAATAAATTTCGAAAAGGAATTATTCGCTCTCATTGTTCCTGTGCACGATTTATAAGATCAGCTGTCCAAGATGATGAATTCCCTGAAGTCACCATTAACGTGGCTGATAAAAAAAATCTAAGCGGCATTCAAGTGACTCAAATCCCGACTTTTCCCCGAGAGGAAAAGTCAATCCAAGAATTTCTCAAAGGATGTCTCGACTACAATTAGGAGCCATCAGACGCAGAGATTACAAAAGAATGCAAGAGGGAATGTCCTCGGAGGATGAATTCTCAGACACTTGTTCAGCCATTGCTTCTGATGATACAATTTCAAGCACGGGACAAACCAAAGAAGTGTTCACAATCACTTCTGATCAGTTTACTCAAATGCTTCAAGAAGCTCTAGCGAAGCAACATGAAGAAATCAGAGCTGAGATGAAGACAGAGATGAAGTTAGCTATTCAACAAATGAGAGAGTTGCTAACTCAACAACCTCAACCTCCTGAGTCCAGTCAGCGAGCTGAGTCCAGCCACCACACTCAGAATCAGTGATCCAGAAGTGGATGAAGTCATTATGGCTGATACACCTTCCAATGACAATAACATTGGGGGTGGTTCAACAGATCCTCCCAATAACAACATTGGGGGTGGTTCAATTGCACCGCTTAGTAATACTGGGGGTGGCCTAATTATCTCTGCTCAACATCATTCAGAAAGAGATGAAGACGATGACGGGAAAATGCAAAAGCTTAAAAACAAAATCAATGCTTTGATGACGGCCCAAGAAGTGAAGATGACGGGTATTCCGTGTCCCTATCCAAGAGAATGGGATTCAATACCATACCCGACCAAATTCAATCTGATTAACTTCACACCGTTTGAGGGGAAGAGTTCGCCAATTCAGCACTTGATTTATTTCAAGTCTCATTTGGGCATGATATCTGGAAACGAGGCTTTAATGGTCCGGTCATTCATTGGCACCCTTCGTGGGCCCGCCTTCGATTGGTACCGACGGCTCAAGCCAGAGAGCGTCAATTGCTGGGATGACATGGAAAGTTTGTTCCTCAACAACTTCTTCGATGATGATATCGAAGTGTCAATCGGAACTCTTTTGGATGAGAAGCAAAAAGACGGAGAGTCAGTCGACGATTTTGTCAAGCGCTTCCGTGGCAAAGCAATGAATTGCAGAGATCCTATTACAGAGGAGTTCATCCTGCAAACATGCCACAATAACCTCTCCATCGATGTCCTAGAAACTCTGGGATTCGTTCCATGAACGAGAGGTCCACAAATTGAACGATCAAACCTTTAAACAGTTAGGATCGTCTCAAATTCCCATCTTGGTCAAACCTTTAAACAGTTAGGACCAAAGCCAAAATCCCCTCTCGATTCGTTCCATGAACGAGAGGTCCACAAATTGAACGATCAAACCTTTAAACAGTTAGGATCGTCTCAAATTCCCATCTTGGTCAAACCTTTAAACAGTTAGGACCAAAGCCAAAATCCCCTCTCGATTCGTTCCATGAACGAGAGGTCCACAAATTGAACGATCAAACCTTTAAACAGTTAGGATCGTCTCAAATTCCCATCTTGGTCAAACCTTTAAACAGTTAGGACCAAAGCCAAAATCCCCTCTCGATTCGTTCCATGAACGAGAGGTCCACAAATTGAACGATCAAACCTTTAAACAGTTAGGATCGTCTCAAATTCCCATCTTGGTCAAACCTTTAAACAGTTAGGACCAAAGCCAAAATCCCCTCTCGATTCGTTCCATGAACGAGAGGTCCACAAATTGAACGATCAAACCTTTAAACAGTTAGGATCGTCTCAAATTCCCATCTTGGTCAAACCTTTAAACAGTTAGGACCAAAGCCAAAATCCCCTCTCGATTCGTTCCATGAACGAGAGGTCCACAAATTGAACGATCAAACCTTTAAACAGTTAGGATCGTCTCAAATTCCCATCTTGGTCAAACCTTTAAACAGTTAGGACCAAAGCCAAAATCCCCTCTCGATTCGTTCCATGAACGAGAGGTCCACAAATTGAACGATCAAACCTTTAAACAGTTAGGATCGTCTCAAATTCCCATCTTGGTCAAACCTTTAAACAGTTAGGACCAAAGCCAAAATCCCCTCTCGATTCGTTCCATGAACGAGAGGTCCACAAATTGAACGATCAAACCTTTAAACAGTTAGGATCGTCTCAAATTCCCATCTTGGTCAAACCTTTAAACAGTTAGGACCAAAGCCAAAATCCCCTCTCGATTCGTTCCATGAACGAGAGGTCCACAAATTGAACGATCAAACCTTTAAACAGTTAGGATCGTCTCAAATTCCCATCTTGGTCAAACCTTTAAACAGTTAGGACCAAAGCCAAAATCCCCTCTCGATTCGTTCCATGAACGAGAGGTCCACAAATTGAACGATCAAACCTTTAAACAGTTAGGATCGTCTCAAATTCCCATCTTGGTCAAACCTTTAAACAGTTAGGACCAAAGCCAAAATCCCCTCTCGATTCGTTCCATGAACGAGAGGTCCACAAATTGAACGATCAAACCTTTAAACAGTTAGGATCGTCTCAAATTCCCATCTTGGTCAAACCTTTAAACAGTTAGGACCAAAGCCAAAATCCCCTCTCGATTCGTTCCATGAACGAGAGGTCCACAAATTGAACGATCAAACCTTTAAACAGTTAGGATCGTCTCAAATTCCCATCTTGGTCAAACCTTTAAACAGTTAGGACCAAAGCCAAAATCCCCTCTCGATTCGTTCCATGAACGAGAGGTCCACAAATTGAACGATCAAACCTTTAAACAGTTAGGATCGTCTCAAATTCCCATCTTGGTCAAACCTTTAAACAGTTAGGACCAAAGCCAAAATCCCCTCTCGATTCGTTCCATGAACGAGAGGTCCACAAATTGAACGATCAAACCTTTAAACAGTTAGGATCGTCTCAAATTCCCATCTTGGTCAAACCTTTAAACAGTTAGGACCAAAGCCAAAATCCCCTCTCGATTCGTTCCATGAACGAGAGGTCCACAAATTGAACGATCAAACCTTTAAACAGTTAGGATCGTCTCAAATTCCCATCTTGGTCAAACCTTTAAACAGTTAGGACCAAAGCCAAAATCCCCTCTCGATTCGTTCCATGAACGAGAGGTCCACAAATTGAACGATCAAACCTTTAAACAGTTAGGATCGTCTCAAATTCCCATCTTGGTCAAACCTTTAAACAGTTAGGACCAAAACCAAAATCCTCTCTCGATTCCTTCCATGAACGAGAGGTCCACAATCCACAAATTGAACGATCAAACCTTTAAACAGTTAGGATCGTCTCAAATTCCCATCTTGGTCAAACCTTACTACAGTTAGGACCAAAGCCAAAATCTCCTCTCGATTTGTTCCATGAACGAGAGGTCCACAAATTGAGCGATCAAACCTTCCTACAGTTAGGATCGTCTCAAAACCCCCACTTGGTCAAACCTTTAAACAGTTACGTCTCAAATTCCCATCTTGGTCAAACCTTTAAACAGTTAGGACCAAAGCCAAAATCCCCTCTCGATTCGTTCCATGAACGAGAGGTCCACAAATTGAACGATCAAACCTTTAAACAGTTAGGATCGTCTCAAATTCCCATCTTGGTCAAACCTTTAAACAGTTAGGACCAAAGCCAAAATCCCCTCTCGATTCGTTCCATGAACGAGAGGTCCACAAATTGAACGATCAAACCTTTAAACAGTTAGGATCGTCTCAAATTCCCATCTTGGTCAAACCTTTAAACAGTTAGGACCAAAGCCAAAATCCCCTCTCGATTCGTTCCATGAACGAGAGGTCCACAAATTGAACGATCAAACCTTTAAACAGTTAGGATCGTCTCAAATTCCCATCTTGGTCAAACCTTTAAACAGTTAGGACCAAAGCCAAAATCCCCTCTCGATTCGTTCCATGAACGAGAGGTCCACAAATTGAACGATCAAACCTTTAAACAGTTAGGATCGTCCCAAATTCCCATCTTGGTCAAACCTTTAAACAATTAGGACCAAAGCTAAAATCCCCTCTTGATTCCTTCCATGAACAAGAGGTCCACCTTCGATTTGCGCAATCAAACCTATAAAAGTTAGGATTGCTTCCAATCTCAATTGATCAAACCTTATTCAGATTCTCTGAATAGAAATCCCACTTCAAATTGCCTTTGTACCCGGAGATAGAATATAAAATTCTTCCTCTCCGATTCCGGGTTTATCTCTACCAACAAACAAGAGACCAGGAGATAGGATATAAAATTCTTCCTCTCCGATTCCGAGTTTATCTCTACCAACAAACAAGAGACCAGGAGATAGAATATAAAATTCTTCCTCTCCGATTCCGGGTTTATCTCTACCAACAAACAAGAGACCAGGAGATAGAATATAAAATTCTTCCTCTCCGATTTCGGGTTCATCTCTACCAACAAAAAAGAGACCAGGAGATAGAATATAAAATTCTTCCTCTCCGATTTCGGGTTCATCTCTACCAACAAAAAAGAGACCAGAATACTCCAATGGGTACACGAGTCTAAACTGTATTCCTACCCTCAACAGGAAGTTTCTGGAGGATATTAATCTAAATATTCTTAATGATAACCTGATGAGCTCTCAATGGATATATCAATGAAGTGATAAAAGTTGAATCCACAAGAGCAGATACCAACTTCAATTCAAGATCTCGACAACGGTCAAACGATAAACGCGATGCCGGGAGACATTAGCTATTCTACGAAGAACTGAATAGACTAACAATAGAAGAGATCAAGCATTGAAGCCATTTACAAGTCCTTCCACACGATCTACTCAACCAAGCACTGAAGGGATCGTAAGTAAAACCTACCTTATCCAAAGTATCCCAGACTCAAAAGAATGCGTCTGGAATACTTTGGAGGGGGTATCTGTAGACGTCAAAAAATGCTAATAGATATCCCAAACATAGAGAAGATCACTCAAAGGGATCTCATATTGAAAATCAAACTGTTTTGGAAAAATCAAAACAAGTATGAACTGTCTCGCCATCGAGACAGTATTTGCTGTCTCGCCAGCGAGACAGTATTTGCTGTCTCGCCAGCGAGACAGTATTGAAATAGTCAAAACCACCTTTGTAACTGCCCTACACGTGTCCATTAGCTGCCAAGGGACGTGGGAAACATCGTGGGCGAAAATCACGTGAATAACTGCCAAAATAACGGAGTTTGAAACGTGGGAGACAGCAAATTTACTGTCTCGCGGGTCGAGACAGCAAACACTGTCTCGCCCAGCGAGACAGTAAACACTGTCTCGCCAGTCTAACTTCATCGTTTGTTGAGTTTTTTCAGTTATTACCCCAGAGGCTATAAATACCCCCCTAGGGTCATTTCTGACGAGGATCGAGCATTTTTACGAGCATTCCAGAGCAGAGAGAGCAGATTTGAGTTTTCTTGCAACGCCTTGAAATTAAGTTTTGACTTGATTTTAAGAAGAACGACTATCTTACTTCGATAAGATATCGTTTCAATTTCTCACTTCGATAAACGAAGTCAGAATCAGTCAACCCCCTCTTCACGATCTGTGATTCGGCGGTCCACGAACCAAAGCGTTCCCGGCACAGGCAAAGTCCCACGAAAACAAGGATCGATAGACGATTTTTGTGTTTGTTTCTCAAAAGTTGTAATTTTCGCTTTGTTGTGTAGAAAAAGTCTTATAAAAAGATTATTCTTTCGAATTTGTTGTAATCAAACAAAGTTATAATGAATTCCTCAACAGCACCGACTTTTGACTCAAACAGCAGATAAGCAACCGTTCAAGGGATTGGAAAACTACTTTACTGACTCCATTCTGTACACTACTGAATCCGATACTAAATCATCAGCCCAATACACAGATAGTGGAAAGAAGTTGATATCGAGGTTAGGCTTGATTAAAATAGAAGTTTCGTACTAAACAATATTGTACCCTTTGTAATCAATCTTGACGATGGTGAATCGTCAAATAGAACCTGTAATTGACAACTTGCCGAAGAAGCAATAAATGATGATTTAGAGTATTCGTCTTGTCTTGATAATTTAATACAAGGGTTATATAATTACCCTGATATACACATGCCACTTCGATCGTTTTGCATGACGAAGAAGTGTGTCCAGGACTCGTTCGAAACAACTCTCATCATTCCCGCTAAGGCAGGGGGTGAAAAGTAAGTGATCTTCAGCAAATGGGAAATGTCTCCATCATCAAAACTCTTCTAAAAGAAAGATAGTGACGATGAAGGACTCGGTCCTCTTTTATTTAGATATAGCCCACAAGCGTGTAACTTCATGAAGAAATGGGGATATAACTTCACACTCGAAGAAGGTCTTTGCTTTGGTCGAGGTCCTCGAGTTCCACCCCGCCTGGCCTACATACCAAAAGGAAAGTCTAACAATTACTATGGCTATAGAAGAGGCCTTGGTTATGTCTCTTCCTCTAATAACGAGAGTTACTGGCAAGTCACCGACCAATTGGCCAATCCGAATGAAGGCAGATACTCATTAGATTCTTTAGGTTGAGACTCTAACGTCAGCCTTGGAGAAATGTTCAAAGGTCTGATGTTGAATATGTCCACCATCGATCCCGCTATATTGGAGTAGGATGATCAATTGCCAACTTGGGAAGATCCTTAGATCCATCACCTCAATATCCAATATGGTGATAGATTCGAACAAAGAGAACCTTCCACCAAAGACAAAGTGGTCTAGGTAAACATGGATAACGAAGTGAATCCGAAGCCCATATTTGTCAGCGACAGCTTCCCTCCAGAGAGATGGAATAGTTGATTACCCTCATTAGGGAATATATCGATGTTTTTGCCTAGAATTATGAAGATATGTCAAGACTCAACCCAAACATGGCGATGCACCATCTTACATCAAACCAGATGTTAAACCTATTAAGAAACAACAAAGACGATTTCATCCGTAAATTATGGAGGCAATCAAGACTGAAGTCAAAAAGCTAATCGACTCAGACTTCATTAGGGAAGAACAACATCCCGACTGGCTAGCGAATATTATCCCGGTCCTTAAAAAGAATGGAAAAATTAGGATCAACATCGACTTCAGAGACCTGAATACCGTTTGCCCAAAGGATGATTTCCCTCTTCCGCCGATCACGGATGTCATCATCGACAATATGTGCGGGTTCGAGAGAATATCTTTCCTGGATGGATTCTCGGGTTATAATCAAATCAAGATGTACCTAATCGATGAAAAGCATACCACGTTTAGAATGCCCCTCAGCGTCTTCTGCTACACAGTCATGACCTTCGGCTTGAAGAATGCATGCACCACATACCAACGAGCAATGACAAAGATTTTTTGAGAACACCTCCAGAAGACCGTCGAGTGCTATGTTAATGACTTGGTTTTGAAAAGCCGTAGCAAAGACGACCACATTAAAGACTTGAAGATGATATTCGATCTCATGCAAAGTCATAATTGAAGATGAACCCTACCAAGTCCTTCATAGGAATGTCCAGTGGCAAGCTCCTCGGATTCGTCATCACCATGAAGGGTATCTATATTTATCCTGATAAAGTAAAGGTGATACACGAATTGCAACCCCATGAAATCTCAAAGAACTTAGAGGCTTACAAGGGCGACTGGCTTATATCCGACGGTTCATCTCGAACCTCTCCAGGAAATGCCAACCATTCTCCAAGCTCACGAAGAAGGGTGTGTCATTTATTTAGGATGATGCTTGTCAAAAGGCATTCGAGGATATCAAAACATATCTATCAAATCCTCCTGTTCTTATTGCACCGAAGTCAAGGAAACCATTCTTGATTTATGTCAAGGCGACGAACCACTCGTTAAGTGCTTTACTCGCACAATACGATGATAACGGTCACGAGCAGGCAATATATTACCTGAGTCTGCTTTTAGTAGGTGTAGAATCTTAATATCTGATGATTGAGCAGGAGTGTCTCGTCCTAGTATTCACAATTCAGAAAATGCGATACTACCTGGTTGGACAAACGATCTACGTCATTTCCAATATCAACCCAGTTTAGGTATTCATGACGCAACCGGCTTTCATAAATTGGCAGTTAGAGAGATGGGCCCTGCTTTTGTCCTAATACGATCTGCACTTCAAGCAACAAAAATCAGTCAAATGGAAAGCAATTTGTGATCTCCTAGCGGTTAACCAAAAAAAGGATACAGCCGAATTATATGAAGATTTGCCAAATGAAATTCATGAAGTCAACACTATCTCTCATCAGCAGGTGTAGCAATTGTACTTTGATAGTGCTTCCCGGGTAACCAATGTGGCTAGCGCTCCCGGATGTTCAAAAATATCCTCAAGAGTCGGAGTCGTCCTAGTTTCCCCAGAGAAATATGTGATGCCTTGAGCCTATTCACTGATCCAGCTATGTTCTAATAATGTAACCGAATACAACGCGCTACTCATTAAACTCAGTTTCACCAAAGAGCTGGGGGTTAAGTACCTTGAAGCTTTTGATGATTCACAACTGATAGTCAACCAGGTTCGAGGACAATACAAAGTCAAGAACCAGGACCTGATCCTGTATCACCAGGCTGCCATCAAAATAGCAGACTCGTTCTAAGCGTTCTTCATCGGGTATATTCTGCATCTCCAGAATGCACATGCAGATGCATTGTAGCATTAGCAGTATCTCTGGCACAGTCTCCCAAAATAGAATAGTTGGTCACAGTGAGAACTCACAAACTCTTCGTACCGGACTACGCCTTGGACATCAAAGAGGTACACTCTGCTAGAATTAAACTCGGGCCTCGAGACTGGTGTTTTCGCATTATTGATTATGTCTTACATGGAATTTTACCAGAAGACATAAAAGAAAGAGACTTGGTCTGACGAAGAGCACTGAGATTCTATTATAACACAACGACCCAGACACTGTATCATCGTGCATATGATGGTTTGCTACTCCGGTGTCTTTTGACCAAAGAGGCAGAGGAGGCTCTTAAGGAAGCGCATGATGGAACCTGTAGTGTGCACTAACCCGGTCCTAAACTCTGTAATCGTCTCAGAAGGATGGGATATTATTAGCCAACCATGATCAAGGATGCAGTTGAGTACGCCCGACGGTGCCATGTGTGTCAAATACATGCAAATTACATGCACCAACCCCCGGAGCACTTGCACCCCTCGGCCATATCATGGTCATTCGTGACATGGGGAATGGACATTATTGGTCCTATTTTTCCACCGTCAACCAAAGGTGACTGTTTCATTTTGGCAATCACTGATTACTTCTCAAAGTGGACTGAAGCAGTCCCACTCAAGGAAGTAAAGACGAGCGACGTCATCAAATTCATCAAACAGTATATTATCTACTGATATGGTGTTCCAAGACAAATCGTATATGACAACGGCCCTCAGTTTTTCAGTAACGCCTTCATCAAATTTTGTGAAAAGTTTAGAATTCAAGACGTCTCATCAACGGTATACAATCCTACTACAAACGGATTGGCTGAAGCCTTCAACAAGACAACCATTAATATTTTGTCAAAGCTCGTGAGAACCAATAAATGAGACTGGGATGATAAACTCGGCGAAGCTCTATGGGTTTATCGCACCACAGTCTGCACGCCTACTGGAGTGACCCCATACTATCTAGTGTATGGATGCGAGGCTATCCTTCTCTTGGAAATCCAAATTTTGTCCCTTCGTATCGCTCTCGCAATGGGGATGATGATGGAGGAACAACATCAGAAACGTCTCGAAGAACTTGAGATGTTAGATAAAAAATGCTTGGAAGCTCAGCAGATTGAGTTCTACAAAGCCAAAATTTCCAAGGCTTTTGACAAGAAAGTCCGACAACGGAGTTTCATGGAAGGTGACTTGGTTCTTACTGTCCGGCGACCGAAGATACTCAATTCAAAGAAGAAATGCAAATTCCAGCCTAAATGGGAAGGATCTTCATGGTAGAGATAATTTACTCGAACGGCGCATACCGCCTGATCACCCAAGACGGTGATAAACTCATGATGCTAATAAATAGGAATTTTCTAAAAAAGTACTATCCTTAGCACGTTTGGGATAACCTATTTAACGGGAAGTTCCTAGAGAATGTTATGCAGAGTATTCTTAAGGATAACCCGAGATCAGCTGATTATTCAAGATGAAGACCAGTAATCTGAATAATTCATTCTTAATCATAAACAATGATTAAGAACCTCCCAATGTGGCTATTTAATCATTTTTATTATGATTAAAACCTCTCACTGTGACTTTCGAGGACTCTTTCATCGATATGAGATTCAATAACTTCATTGGGTCAATCTTCCCTTATGAAACTCCCACAGTGTAACGGTGGAGTGCTTGATGATTCACGGTCTTCCACCACAAAATCTCTCATTGATCAAATTAACTGATGATGGGTCCAACAAAATTTCTCATGGTTAAATCCATTCAAACTCCCGCTGTGGTCAAGCCTTTAACACTCCCACTGTTGAAGTCCTTGTTGGTCTTTTTGTTTTGATGATGTTTAACAAATAATTTACTACTAATATTGTTTGTCTAGTATTTATGTTTATTTATTTATTATAGACAAACAACAAGTTAGAGGTTGGATGGATTACGCCATAACGATTATATCAAATGGAGGCTGGCGGATATAGTGGTTGAAGCAATATAATTCAAGTTTAAGATCCAAGTTCAAGCTTCATCCATAAGTGTACCAAATCAAGCTTATTGAAGATCAAGATTGCTTGGGTAACATCTAGTGTTTGAGTTTTATATTATGTGTGTTAGTACTTTAAGCTCAATCATATACACACATTCACGTTTTGGTTTTATATATATATATAGTTATATATATACATATATGTTTTGGTTTGATAGTTTCCAAGTTTTAATATGAAATAATTGAATATAATTAGAAAACATATTTTCGTTTCATACTTACATGCATATATATGATTTCATCAATATCAATTTTATTTAGTTCAATGAAATCATGTTTTAGTGCATTATATGTGTATTTTGATAAAATACTATATTCATTATTTATAGACTTCATAACAATAGTTTACATCTTTCTTCAAGTCTATATAATTATTTTGTATTGTTTCAAAACAAGGTTAAGCTAAAATGTCAAAACTCATATGTTTACATTTTCATATTTTGGACTATTTTGCAAAATTATAATTTTTTCATTTGGGAGGTCCTTTTTGAAAACTAGTTTTTGTAACATATGTATTTTCATGTTTATAATCATTTTCCAAAGTTTTACATTTTTTTGGAATTTATTTGATATTTTTAAACAAAGTTTTAAAATCAGAAAAACTATTTCATACCTGTATTTTTCATATATCAGTTTGCGGTCGACCGCCACGGTCGACCGTCCTTGAGTCCAAGGACTTAGTATGATCTTTTTTGGCTCACGGTCAACCGTGGCGGTCGATCGTATGCAGTCCAGAGAATTTCACGATCGATCGTCACAGTCGACCGTCTATTTTCCAGAGCTCAGTTTTGCCTTTTTGTCTGCTCCGGTCTACCGTCGCGTGACCGCCGATCTGACCGTTTGGGTTCCAACGGCTAGTTTCTGAGCTGTTTTCTCTTGGGGTTTTTGTAATTTTGATTAGTTTTTTGCTGAAGTTTTGAGTGGTGTATAAATACCCCATTGATCTATTTTTCATCATAAGCCAAGAAAATGTTTTAACAAAGCTTTAACAAGGGTTTAATTCTTGTTTTGTGTATTGTTTAAAAACTTTGAAGCATTTGAAAGTTGAGTTTGAAAATTCATTTACAAAAGCCTTGAAGAGTAGATATCTATGTAGTTTGAGCATCCACTATCCCCTCTATCTCTTATTCTATAAGAAGTTTTCTAACTTATTTCTAGCTTATATCTAATTGTTGATTTCATTTTATTAAAGCTAGTTTTATATTTGAGTTTAGATTGATTTTAGTATTGTTTACACACACCCACTTGAGCTTATTGTATTTGTATACATAGTATATTAGGGTTGTGAGAGATTGCAACATTGAGTTGTGCTTAATTGAGTTCTCACCTTGTATGAGAGAACAAACCATTTATTTGTTATATTGTGAGATTGTAAGGTTTTCGGTGAGCTAGAAAACCGAGTGTGTTGTTGTAAAGTTTTCGGTGAGCTAGAAAACCAAGTGAGAGTGTGAGGTGTGAACGTTATTCGGTGAGCGTTGAAAACCGACATTGTGAGGTGTAAACGTTATTTGGGTAAGCGTAAAAACCCGATTGTGATAGTGAAGATCTCCTCAATGTGAGGAGCGGAGACGTAGGTTGTGGGGACCAAACTCATTGAACATATCATTTGTTTGAGATTGCATTGGCGCACTTATTTTTATGTTCATATCTTATATCGCCATTGTGTATTGCTCTTTGTTTATTTAATCCACTATCTAGGTTATGTTTATTTCACCCTTACATTAGTTTATATATGCTTGCATATATTTCATCATATACCTCTTTGCTAGGATATATCTCTTTGTTCATATTGCATATTCTTACTTATATTATATTATATATCTATCTTTCAAGAATAATTTATTAATTAGTTTTAATTAGCATAAAATCGGATTAGATTAGCATAAGACCCTAATCACCCCCCTATAGGGTTTAACAATTGATATCAGAGCTTGGTGCTCTTTGATTTAAGGTCTAATCGTCTTGAGTTAAAGATCCAAGTTATATTTTTATGCTAATCTTGTTTTGATTGCATTTGTATCTTGCTTGTATATTTTTACAAATTATGGATATGAATGATGCATCTTGTTTAGGCTATGATTCTAGTATTGCTCCTAAATTTAATGTTTTCCCCTATACTCAATGGTGTTTTAGATTCAAAATATTTGTTTAATCTAAAAATATTGATTTATGGGAAGTCATTGATTGTGCTTATATTGTGCTCATGTTGGAGAAATCTAAGTGGAGCAAACATGATAAAAGGATGTTTACAATGAACAAGATTTTGTTAGAATATTTGCTAAATGCTCTTAATTCATCTATGCCTAACAAGTTTGTTCATTTTGATAGTGCTTATAACTTATGGAAACTTATTAAAGCACATCAAGGGGACTTGGAGGAGATCCAAAAAACTTTAGAGGATCCCGCTTTAAGTTCATATGGAGCATCATACACATGGCCACTAGGCGATAGCCCTAGTGAGGTTTGTGAGCTTGAAACCACTAATGATTTATCTAGTGATGAACTTGCTTGTGCTAGAAAAAAATTATTGCATGCCTATAACATAGTGTATAAAAAATTTATTGATTTGTAAAGCAAGCATGAAGATTTAAAATCCGATCATGAGCAGTTAGCTTCCAAATTTGATATCATTTCTCAAGAAAGTATTGCTCTTCAAGAAAACAATGATATATTAAATTTGGAAAAAAATAATTTAAAATTGAATATTGCTAACTTGACTCATGAAAAAAATAATGCCATGTTAGAAGTAAAGAACATAAAAATGATACTGCTTTTTTTATAAATGACTATTTATGTTCTACTTCTAATAAAAATGCATATGTGCCAAATGATGAGTTGAATATTGTTAAAAATCGCATTTCATCTTTAGACTCAACTCTTAATACATGCATTGATAACCATAAGAAACTTATGGACAAGTGTGCTAAACTTAGTGTTACAAAATCACCTACACATTATGCACACTTGTATAGTAAAATTTACAAATGCTCAATTTGCGGTCGTAAAGGCCACATTGCTAAATTTTGTTATGATGCACACAAATCTTCTAAGGTTAATGCTTCTTGTGCATCTCATAAGGCTTCTTCATCACACACATATATACATGCACACACTCATAAAGTTCATCATAAGCATGCTCATGTGTATAGATGTGATCATTGTAGTCGTTTTGGTCATTTGGCCGAATATTTTTTTGATTTGAAAAGAAAATCACGTTTGCCAAATGTTTCTAGTAGACCACATGTTTTTAAATATGATGTTTATGGTAGATTTGAACATCCTACAAAATTTTATTATGATATGCAAAAAGCTTGTAAGTTACAATATGTTCCAAATAGACCTTTGTTTAATAATATTTCTCATTTGCAAAATAATTTAAAAAAATATTTATTTGCAAATGATTCACGTGCACGAGCAAATGGTCCACAAAAATAAATGGATCTCTTTCATTGCACATATTATAATCAGAAGAGTCATTTGAATGAATATTGTTTTGACTGGGTTAGTACACCACATGCACCCAAAAGGGTTCATAACCCTAGGGCTTTGAGCTTAAAAGATAGGGGTCATGTCCCTAAACCTTTTGGTACCAAGAATACTTGGGTACCAAAACAAACTTGATTTTAAACCAAGAATTTTAGTGTTTTTATCTTTCTTTTTTTCTTGGTTTTGAAAATTATACTTAAAATTTTTGAATATAAAAACAATTTCTCTTTGATTATTTCTTGTGTTTTCATGATTATTAGTTTCGATTTTGATGAGAGGTTTGTGTTTATATAACCCCCTGGAATTATTGGGTGTTTATTCATAAATCTAGTTTATGGGGTGCTAAAATTGTTTATATGGGTTGAAACAAGCTCAAGAGCTTGTTATTGTTGCCTCTCTTGTATTTTGTCAAAAATTGTGTTTTGATTTGTTGCTTTGAATTCAAAATATTTTACTTATATAATGATTTTTATGTGTTTGTGCTTATGGATCATCTATTTGTGTTTTATAATGTATTCTATGAGTGGTTTGATCAATTTTTACAAAGAAAATTCCCTTTATTGATCAAACATCATTTTTGAGCTTAAATCTTGATTTATGATCTCATTAATTTGTTTTCATTTGAAAACTTTTTACATGATTTTCATGTTCCTTTTCTTTTGATTTCATAAATCTATTTTCACATGATTTTTATGATTATGTTTTGAGACACATTATTTCAATGATACATCCATATGTGTTCTCATTATCTTATAGTATGTGAGTGACATTTAGCATATTCATCTATGCTTGCTCACATATGATTGCCTTAGCACTTCATTTCATATATTCTGTATGGCATTTTGATAGGGGGAGTAATGCCTATATCTCTCTATGTTTTATACTCACACATACTCATATGTAGGGGGGCTTTCGCTCTCTTTATTCTTTATGTTTTTCCCCTTTTTTGATATTGTCAAAGGGGGAGAAATATTATGAGTATAGCCTTTCTTGTTTATATGCATGATAATTATAATATTGTATATTCATTTCCTTTCATACATATATCCTTTTTGTAAATTATTTGTCATCATTAAAAATGGGGAGATTGTTGGTCTCTTTGTTTTGATGATGTTTAACAAACAATTTTCCACTAATGTTGTTTGTCTAGTATTTTTGTTTATTTATTTATTGTAGACAAACAACAAGTTGGAGGTTGGATGGATTGTGCCATGACGATCATATCAAATGGAGGTTAGCGGATATAGTGGTTGAAGCAATATAATTCAAGTTCAAGATCCAAGTTCAAGCTTTATCCACAAGTGTACCAAGTCAAGCTTATTGAAGATTAATATTTCTTGGGTAACATCTAGTGTTTGAGTTTTATATTATGTGTGTTAGTACTTTAAGCTCAATTATATACACACATACACGTTTTGATTATATATATATATAGTTATATATATACATATATGTTTTGGTTTGATAGTTTTCAAGTTTTAATATGAAACAATTGAATATAATTAGAAAACATATTTTCGTTTCATACTTACATGCATATATATGATTTCATCAATATCAATTTTATTTAGTTCAATGAAATCATGTTTTAGTGTATTATATGTGTATTTTGATAAAATACAATATTCATTATTTATAGACTTCATAACAATAGTTTACATCTTTCTTCAAGTATATACAATCATTTTATATTGTTTCAAAACATGGTTAAGCTAAAATGTCAAAACTCATATGTTTACATTTTCATGTTTTGGACTATTTTGCAAAATGATAATTTTTTTTATTTGGGAGGTCCTTTTTAAAAACCAGTTTTTGTAACATGTGTATTATCATGTTTACAATCATTTCTCAAAGTTTTATATTTTTTTGGAATTTATTTGATATTTTTAAATAGAGTTTTAAAATTAGAAAAACTATTTCATACCTGTATTTTTCATATATCAGTTTGCGGTCGACCGCCACGGTCGACCGTCCTTGAGTCCAAGGACTTAGTATGATCTTTTTTGGCTCGCGGTCAACCGTGGCGGTCGATCGTATGCAGTCCAGAGAATTTCACGATCGATCGTCACAGTCGACCGTCTATTTTCCAGAGCTCAGTTTTGCCTTTTTGTTGCTCGCGGTCTAATCTCATCTTTCATCATAAGCCAAGAAAATGTTTTTACAAAGCTTTAACAAGGGTTTAAATTTTGTTTTGTGTTTGTTTAAAAAGCTTTGAAGCATTTGAAAGTTTGAGTTTGTAAAATCAATTCTACAAAAGCTTGAGGAGATCATCTATTGGAGTTTGAGCATCCAACTATTCTCCCTCTATCTCTTGATCTATTAAGAAGTTTTCTAAACTCTATTTCTAGCTTTATATCTAATTGTTTGATTATCATTTTATTAAAGCTAGTTTTATATTGAGTTTAGATTTGATTTTACTCATTGTTTACACAAACCCACTTGAGCTTATTATATTTACATTCATAGTATAATTTGGGTTGTGAGATTGTAACATTGAGTTGTGCCTAATTGAGTTCTCATCCATTATAGAAAACAACTTTTGTTATATTGTGAGATTGTAAGGTTTTCGGTGAGCTAGAAAACCGAGTGTGTTGTTGTAAAGTTTTCGGTGAGCTAGAAAACCAAGTGAGAGTGTGAGGTGTGAACGTTATTCGGTGAGCGTTGAAAACCGACATTGTGAGGTGTAAACATTATTCGGGTAAGCATAGAAAACCCGGTTGTGATAGTGGAGATCTCCTCGAGGTGAGAAGCGGAGACGTAGGTCGTGGGGACCAAACTCCGTGAACATATCATTTGTTTGAGATTGCATTGGCGTACTTATTTTCATGTTCATATCTTATATCACCATTGTGTATTGCTCTTTGTTTATTTAACCCACTATCTACTTATTTTCATGTTCATATCTTATATCACCATTGTGTATTGCTCTTTGTTTATTTAACCCACTATCTAGGTTATGTTTATTTCACCCTTGCATTAGTTTATATATCCTTGCATATATTTCATCGTATACCTCTTTGCTAGGATATATCTCTTTGTTCATATTGCATATTCTTTCTTATATCATATTGTATATCTATCTTGCAAGAATAATTTATTAATTAGTTTTAATTGGCATAAAACCGGATTAGATTAGCATAAGACCGTAATCACCCCCTTCTAGGGTTTAACAGTCCTGACACATTATTCAAAGTTTCAATTTGTTGATCCATGGTGATTATCAAAACCCTTTTGTGTTAAGTCCCTACAGCTTAACACAAAACAACCCCACTAAGTGATTTATACAAGTCAACATTCTCAATGTTATTTGTACCTCTACTCCCACTGTTTCTTGGTCAAACATTCCTACAGTTAGGACCAAAGCCAAAATCCCCTCTTGATTCCTTCCATGAATGAGAGGTCCACTTTCAAATCGTGCGATCAAACCTTTATACAGTTAGGGTCACCTCAAACTCCCACTTGGTCAAACTTCCTATAGTTAGGATCAAAACTAGAATTCCCTCTCGATAAATGAAAGGCTTTCATCCATTCCTCTTTAGTCAAACCTATTTACATTACGAGCCGAAGTTGGAATTTCATTTCGATAAACGAGAAATTCATCTTCAGATTGGATAACAAATCCTATAAAAGTTAGGGTTATCCGGATCTTTTCGATTCTCGAAGTGGAGATCTCATTCTTAGTTTTACCTTTCAGGATTCTTAAAGTGGAGATCCCACTTTGAATTTATTTTTAGCAGGAGATAAAATATAAAATTCTTCCTCTCTGGCACCGGGTTTGTCTTTGTCCTAAGAGAAGACAAACAGGAGATAGAATATAAAATTCTTCCTCTTCGGCACCAGGTTCGTCTTTTCCCTAAGAAAAGACATAATCTTTTAACATCCAAAAGCCATGCCTCACAGACATGGGGGACTTTATCTCGATTCCTAATTAGAGATAAGTCTGCATCTAACACATGCTACCGGATGGTCCGTTCCCGCGAAAACGACTAAGTCTACATATTCAACATCGTAGCACCAAAAATCCATATCTTTCACGCATGTGGGACTTTATCTCGAACTCTAATTAGATATAAGTCTGCATTTAACACATGCTGCTGGGTGGTCCATTCCTGTGAAAACAATCAAGACTACATATTCAACATCGTAGCACCAAAAATCCATGCCTTTTATGCATGAGGGACTATCTTGATCCCTAATTAGAGATAAGTCTATATCTAACACATGCTACTGGGTGGTCTATTCTCGCAAAAATGACCAAGTCTACGTATTCAACGTCGTAGAACTAAAAAACCATACCTTTCATGCATGAGGGATTTTATCTCGAACCCTAATTAGAGATAAGTCTGTATCTAACACATGCTGTTGGGTGGTCCGTTCCCGTGTAAACGACCAACTCTACGTATTCAATATCATAGAAGGTTGTTATTAATAACACCAGAATCCATGCCTCATACGTATGTGGTACTTTATCTTGATCCCTAATTAGAGATAAGTCTACGCTAAACACGCACTGTCGGATAGCCCTTTTCCCATGAAAATAACAAGAACCTACATATTCAATATCGTAGTAGGTCGTTATTAATAATGCCAAAATCCATGTCTCACATGCATGGGGAATTTTATATTGATCCCTAATTAGAGATAATCCTACATCTAACACGCGTTGCTGGTTAGTCCTTTTTCTGTGAAAATGATAAAAGTCTACATAGTCAATATCGTAGCAGGTTGTCATTAATAATATCAAAATCCATGTCTCACACGCATGAGGAACTTTATCTCGATCCCTAATTAGAGATAAGCCTATGCCTAACACGCATTGCCAGTTAGTCTTTTTTCCGTAAAAAAATGATGAGAGTGTATGTATTCAATATTATAGCACCAAGTCTAAGGGAGTTTATTATTTTAGCACAGCGTTACATGTGAAACGAACTTAGATAATTCACATGCTAACCTAACTCAAACGTTAGTCGGTAAAGGTTCATCAAATACGTTGATGACTGAGGGTTTGCAAAAAATCCTATAATGAATAGCTTGCAATGACGGATTCGCTCTTCTAACTCGGAGGGCTTCTCTTCATAAAGCTTGTACAAGCTTCATCTTCAATCAGCTTTAATAGCCATTGACGCATTAGCTTCATCAGTTGGTCTCGTAACTCGAGTGCCTGGGTATCTTCAGAGATAGTAGCTATATCAGCATCTACAACTGGTCCTACAATCAAATCTTGCAATAATATCTCAACCTGGCGAGCCTCCGATGTATTCGCAGCTTGCTCTTCACACGCTCTGATGAGTATATGAGTATAAACTGCATCTTCTTGAACCTCCGACAAGTATATAAGGTTAAACTGATTCCTAAAACTCCAATGAGTAAATGAGTATAAACTGATCATCTGCGCTCTAACGCCTTAAAAGCTTAAACTGTGTAGACTCCAGTTAACGTATGAGTATAAACTATATTCATGTTGGTTAACGCATTACAATGAAGGTCAACATAGGTCAACACATCGATAATTTTGACAAAATCAGGCTCAGGATAATTTTCAGGTCAAAATTACCCTCTGGAGTTCAATCGTAATTCAGATACAAACTCCCGACGAAGATAATCAGTTCAACATCAATTTAACGACACGAGCTAATTCAGAAATTAACACACTGGTTTTTAGTTTAAGATTTTAACAATGATTAGACGATAAACATAGAACCGAAAATTTTTAGACTATTCGACAAAAATACTGAATAGGATGAAAGCTGAAGAAGTCAAAGAATTGAAGGATGGATTTATCTTATCCAAAATATTCTAGACTCAATTCCATTCCATCCAAAATCAATTTTTTATATGGCTTTTGTGCAATAATAAGCTTCATACAAAGGATAACCTCATGCTCAAAGGCTGGACAGGAGATCCAGGGTGTGTTTTTTGTGGTTTTCAGTCAAGAACTATTATCTCCCTTTCTCATGGCCATCATCTTTCGAAGATCTTTTATTAACTGCCAATAAGCTTCTTGGAAGAGTTGGGTATATTTGGCGCAGTTTTCTTTCATATATCTGCTGGAACATTTGGATCAGTAGGAATAAATCCATTTTTGACAAAACTTCTTTTTCTTTCAAGAAGATTATTAATCAATCGGTTTATGGCTTATATGATTGGGCAGATAATGGAAGAGGTATTACGGCAAAGGAACTCTCTGCCAGATTTGAAGAATTTCCTCTCTCTCGAGCTAGTGTCTGAAGATGGAAGACTTTGGACATCTTTTTTACAGTTTTGGTTGTGTAAATATATGTTGCTTTATCTTTGATATGTTGACTATAGAAATTTAAATTTCTACCAAGCAAATGTATGGCTGGCTTTGGTTCTCCTAAAAATCTGTGTCAACGGTGAATGACGGCAAGGCCCTCTCTTCATCTTCATGGATCTTTAGAAGAAGAAAGTTATACATCACTACTAGTAGAAATTTCTTTTTCTATCTTCAAACATTTTGGACACAGTTCGTGTCTAAGCTTTTGTAACTAAACTATCTTTTGGCTTTTGAAATTTTAATGAACGGGGTTTTTACCCCTGTTTTTCGATCAAAAAAAAAATATTCTAGACTCCTTAATAATAAATATTGAGGAGGCTGAAAACTTTGGAGGGGGTATCTTTAGACATCAAAAATTACCTATAAGATCCCGCACGTAGCTCGAGACAAAGAGAAGACGAAGAACATTGATATCCGAGTCAAAGAAGATCATCTGATGCTAAAGGGAAGCAAAGGAACGCGCAAAACAACGGAACAAAGAAGCAACAAAGCGCGCGAATCGACAAAAAGACGAACGAGATATAACCAATGTGTCTTGAAACCCGAGACAGATAATTGTGTCTCGCGGCCGAGACAGATAAAAACTATCTCTCACAGTCAGAATTCCCCAAAACGTGTTTTTTGATGATTTCTCAGGATTTGTGTTGTCTAGTACCTCCTTAACTGCTTTGGGATTATCCTTAAATGTGGTAAAGTCATTTCTAACTGAAGAGAAGATCAGATCATGAAATCTTATCTGAAAACATAGCATTTGAAGCCTATATATACACCCCTAGCGCCCCTATGCACGAGAGATCTGGAATTTGGAACTTTGAGGCGAGTTGCTGACATTGTAAGAGTAAAACCCAAGAATTTCGGAGAAAGAAATGAGAGATCTTGGTGAATTCTTCAGCATAAAGAGGGAGCTTTCGAGAGATTTGTAGCTTTTCCATCTTCCCTTGGGACCAAACGTCGTTTTAATTTCGAGAAGAGTATTTATCTCATATTATTAAGATATCTACTTCTATACTTGTGTCTAAAATAAAACAAGAACAACGAGCCTTTGTTCCGATCAACCCGGATCTGATACTCGACGGTCCATGGATCAAAGCGTCCCCGACACAGGCAAAAATCACATGCAAGCAGCGACCGATAAATGATCCTGCATGTGTTTCTTGGAGATCTCTTTTTATTTTCATTGTAACGAGAGATTTTATAAAAAGATTAACTCTCTTGAATCTGTAATTGATAAATAATTATAATGGATTCTGCAATGAAAAAGATTTCTGACGTAAACATGTATATAAGAATCAAGACAAAGATTAAGCTAAAGAATGAGTTTAGAAAACTTCTCCAAACAAAGAGATGTAGATATAGATATTAAGGTTGAACGCCTCAAAACCGAAATTTAGATTCTTCTCTTTGTGAAACTTTCTTCACACAAACAAACACCCTTAAATTTGGAAACAAACTGGTGAAAATATCTTGTAAAACTCTTAGTAAAAAACTAAGTCTTAAAGGCTATTTATAGCCTCTCAACCAAACCAGCCAAATCTAGCTGTTATACAGAAAAAGCACTGATTAGTCAACTGGTTGAAAAAATCGGTTAATTGATAAGCTAGCCGTTGGCTAAATCTGAAAAAAATTAATACACAGTCGGTCAACTGAAGAGAAAAATCGGTCGACTGAAAGCATTGTGCTCAGTCGACTGATATAGGTAATTGGTTGACTGATAATACTGTAAAACTCAGGCTATGAAAATACTACTGGTCAGTCGACTGATCTGATTTTTCGGTCGACCGATCACTTACATATCAGATACTTGATTTGCTGAAAACTTGATTTTCTAAATTAGTTTTAAAATAGCAAATCAACTCCAAAAATAGTAAAATTTGGGAAAACGTTTGTACACAGGAAAATAAACATGTTAGAGAAGAAATTTCTTAAATAGCACTTCGTATTTGTGAAAACTCACTGTTTTGCAAAGCGGTAAAAAATACAAAATCGTGAAGTGCTTGATTTTGATTAAATCTCTTCAAACAAGTTTTGAGATACTTTTAAATGGATTAATAGACTTTAGAAAAGATGTGAACCAGTATCATTAAGTCAATAATCCAAAAACTCATTATATTCCCAAATATGTATAATGTGATTAAAAAAAATTTTATGTATACATGTATGCTTTAAGCTTTAGGCATAATACATAAAGTATAAACCTAAACTTAAAACACTATATCAAGCTAATGATCTTCATGAAGCTCGATCTTGGATGCGAGATGAAGCATGATAGTGGTCTTTGACTTGATTACGATGGCTTCATTCCAAATATCCATTTACTCCAAAATATCATCGTTAAGGTGCAAAATTATACAACCACCAACCTGGATACATGTTGGAGGAAAAACACAAAAGCTAGAAAACAAGATTAAAATTTATTTATAAATCATCAAAACCAAATTAGAAAGTATGGTCACAAATATGAGTCTTAACAGAAAGATGTCGATCTCATGAGGAAGGTGTTGTAGTAAATAATCTAAATTGATTCCTAGAGTCGTGTATGGACAAGTATGAGTGAAAGTGTAAAGGTATAAAAGGAGAGTGATTATTTACAAATAAAAAAACTAGATCAAGAGGAGAGAAAGAGAGATGAAGGAATTAGAAAAAAAATTTAAAAACAAATAAAAGAAAATAAAGAACAAAATGGAAAAGAACAAAATCGGTAAAGAAAATTTTGACCAAAAAAAGGAAAATCACAACAAGTAAAATATAGAGGAAATTAATTAGAGAAATGAGAAATCTAAAATTGAATCCATTAGTTGAATTTATTTAGGATTTATAAACTACTCTGTTTTTATTATATTTTACTTTAGATATATCAAACATAGACTATTAAACTACATAAAGAAAATATAACCTATCAAATTATCATTCAAGTAAAATCAACATTCATGAAAAGAACAACAACTAAATATTAATTCTAGAATTCGTAAGCATAACCTATCAAACCACTCAAGATAAATATAGACTATCAAATTCTTTTTCTATGAATTAGTTCTCTAGTTGATTATCCTAAACATAATCATTTTAAGTATAAAAGAGCAATCCACAAATCATAAAAGAAATCAAACTAGATTTATACAATTCTAGAATTCCTACAAGATTTTAGTTACATATTTTAGAAAATAAAAATAAAAAATAAAATCTAAACTAGAAAGCATGAAAGAAAGTGAATAAAAATACAAGAAAAATAAAAACTAATTATAAAAAATAAGAACAAGAACAAGAAAATAAATATCTAAACTATGAGCATAAAAGTAAATATAAACTATAAAAATAAAAAATACAAGAAAATAAATCTATATTATAAAATAAAAATACAAAAAATAATAAAAGAACATGAAAGTAAATCTACTCTACAAGGCATCAAAAGAAATCTAATCTACCAACATAAAAAGAAAAATAAAATAAATCCTAAAATATTAATTTCTATGGCAAGAAAATAAAAGAGAAATAGAAAAACTTACATTGCAATGGGTTGTCACCTTGAAAGTGAATCTCCATCTTCATCAATCAATGAAGAGAAGAAAAGAAAACCATCCTCTCCAAATAGAGTTTTATAAAAAAATTTACATCAAACACCTCACCATCTACCCCTATTTATACCTTATAGTAAGCAATAAGAACCATTAGATTTTACTAGGGCTCTAAGGATTAAATGTTAGCCACTAAATGAAATAGTTATGAATCAATCAGTTGCCCAATTAGTTGACAAATTGATTGGCTAACCGAGTAGAATCTCAAAATTCTAAAAATAAAGATAGTTCCATCTTGTCGAGATAAGTGATTTTCATATATCATATGTTAAATTTCACATTCCGAATTAGGAGATAAATTTATTTTTTTGTAATTAATCATGTTGAATATGATTTTAACTTAATTTCTTTTCATATTAGATTCTTGTTTTTTCGGTATCTATAGGTTGCTTGGCTTGATCCTAGGCTTCATTAAAAGATTAAAAAATAGAGAAATTTGAGTTCTTTTTGAGCTCCTATTCATTAATTCTTTAATTTATGCAGATTAAGAGAAAAACATGTTATTAGTAATATATTTATTTAAATAAAATAGATAATAAGGGTATAAAAATATAATAAAAAATGATGATCATATAACCTTCGTAAAAATTTAATGGCCATTCAAAAGGCTTATAGGTCTGAAATCTTTAATTTGACAAGCCTCTTCTATCTTGGCTATGAGGGAGATCAGGAAAAGTTTGATATTGTGGAGTGGGGAAGCTTCATGGTATAGAGCGTCAAAAATAGAAAAATATCATCTTTGATTACTTCCCAATTAGTAAAAGAGAATTGAAAAACCATTTGGATTAGAAAATTTATCTTGATGTAGACCAAAGTATTCTTAATCTCCTTATGAGAAAAATAAAGATCAAGAGATTGAAGCTCCATGGTGAGGTTAGGGTATAAAGAAGAAGAATCCAGAAGAAAGAGGAAGGACCCTTAGCTGAGAACAGAGAAGAGAAAAGAGTAATAAAAAAATCCTCTTTTTGCCATGTTCAGATAAACAATTTAGTCATTGATTATAAGATTAGGAATGAAGTTATCATTTTGTTAAAAGAAATAGTGTTTTTGAAAAAAGGATTGATGTTGTTGTCACCTTCTTTTAGCCAAATAATCCTAAATCTTTGGCGTTGATGAACATCCTCTTGCCTTGCAATTAAGCTAAGTTCTGACTTGTATCTTCTTTTGGCTGAAGCTTCTAAGCTTGTAAGTGGGCTTCCCTCTTCAAGGAGGTCAAGAGATTCTATAGAGGTGAGAGTTTTCCTTTTGGATTTTCCTAGGAATCTTAATTCTTCTTTAGGAACCTTGAGTTTGGAATTAAAAGCAATAACAGGATAATCTTGACATAAAAAAGAGGACCAACATTAACCAAAAAAATCTTTAAAGAAGGAATGAGAAAGCCACACTTTTTCAAATCTAAAAAGAGGAATAGGTATAGGTCCACCTGAAGCAAAGACGTTAGGGGTATGATCTGAACAAGATAAAGGGAAGGGGTAGTGAACTTGGGAATGAAAGATATATTCAAATGCAGATAAAGGCATTAAGGGTTCTATTTCTAACAGAGTTAAGCTTGGATTCAAGAAGACTCACAATGTCTACACCAAAAAATAAGATGTAGAAACTGACTAACCTTCTATTGATTGGGTCGTTTAACCCTCTGACTTTCCATAATCTTATCTTCATAGAAATTAAAAAGAAACAATTAGACTACACAACCATAAACCATAAAACCAAGCTATAGTCTAAGAGCGCATATTGGCTCTCTCTGCCTCTAAGGATTTCAAATTAGTGAGGGTCTCTTGGTGTAAGGGCTCCTTAATACCACTGTTGGCAGCAATATTTAAAAAACTTCTTCAAATAAAGAATTAATGGGTAGAGGTGTAGAAGTAGAAGGAGACTAATCCTTTTTGTGAAAAGAGGTAAAGATTTTCCTGATCCCGCCATGAAGCGTTGCTACAGCTTGTTCCAAAAAGATAGTGGTGTCAGCCTACACCATCTATATCTGATAGGCTTCTCAAAACTCAGTGGCTATCCTAAGCAGGAGATAACATTCGTGGATTGTTTGAAGGAGGGGGGATGAGATAGTATCTAAACTCAAATGGGCTTTAGCAAGAGCTCTCTTGGATGGGCCCACCTTAGGGCCTTTCTTAAGATATGAGTAAAAAGCTTGCCATGTTGCCCTTGGTAAAAGAATAGTTTTACCATTAAAATTCACCTCCACCATATCAAGAAAAATGATAACAAGAAAACTTTTGACCACACCAAATCCTGTAATTTTGTAGGATTCACAATTTCCTTAACCACTCTTCATTTCACTGAATTTGAATTGAGTTTATTTACTTTTTCCTCCTTAACGTTAACATCTGCCTAATTGTTCTTAGATTCTGACTGCTAATCCTGTGCATAATTAGTAGGTAAGGGTCACTAGATCTCTAAGTCTATCTCTTGCCATAGAGCTCCCACGTCTTTTTAAGTGAACTGGGGGAAGAATCCCCTTCTCTTATGTGTAGTTCTGCTTCTTTCTTTCTTTTGAGCTTCTCTTTAGAAATTGGCTATCCAAGGATTTCTATCATAGCTCTACCCTCCGTGAGCCTTTTGCTGATAGGGGACATGTAAATAAAGAGAATGAATTTGGAGATATCACGTTTACATTTAGCTTATAGCAAAACTTTGTAGGTGGATATTTCCTCCATGAATAACACATCCCTCAAATATGCGAATTGTTCTCCTATGTCCTTGTGCAAATTGGTGAGGAAGTAGCTGTCCACAAGTGAACAGGAAGATTGGACAGCTTGATCCATACCAGTTCTGCCTTAGGAAAGACCTCAATTCCTTTAAATTCAGTCCATTTGCAGAAAGTTCCTCTGAAGATCTCATCTCTATGTACCCTGACTGCATTGCTTGATCAAGGAGTAGAGAATTTAAAATTTGAACCAAGAATATACCTTTTTCTGAATAAAGGATCTGATGAGACCAATCCTTGACATTGAAGTGGCACTCCAACATTTCTTTACATTATTTAATTGAAGGAGAACCCATAGCCATATATAGAATCCCAAAAGTTGAAAATTTTGTTGGATATTTTGGTCAAAACCGCTTTCCAAAATGAGTTTTCTAACTATATATATTAACTACAAGTACTTTTCATAAATGCTTAGTAGCCTAGTAGAAAGTTAACGTTTTGGTGTTTCAAAAGGTCCCTTGTTCGAGGCTTACCAACGCTAAAATGAGAAGTGTTTTATTTAAATTAATCCCTCATAAGTTCTAATGGGTCGTGGGTCGTGGATCGTGGGCCATAGACCGTGGGTCAATGGGCTGGAGATCGGGGCTAATCGGGCTGAGACGCTAATTGATGCTTTGTTTGGCGCACTTGCGCTAAGTGGGCCGTAGAGCAGCTAAGGTACTCAAAGATAATTGGAAATCTTATGTACGTGATGAGCTGCACAAGGCCAGATATAGCATTCGCTGTAGGAATACTTAGTAGGTTCACAAGTAATCCTGAAAAGCTTCACTAGGATGCTGTCCAGAGATTGATAAGATACTTAAAAGGAACTACAGGTCTAGACCTATTCTACACTAGATATCCGACTATAATTGAATGCTATTCAGATGCGAGCTGGTGCTCAAAACCAGATGAGTGCAGATCTACTAAAGGTTTTGTCTTCACCATGGGCAGAGCTATCATCTCGTGGAAATCTAAGAAGCAAACTATGATTGTATAGTCATCGATAGAATCTGAGTTCTTCGCGCTCATCTGCAGGAGATGAAGCTGAGTGGCTTAGTTGTATTCTCTGAGACCTTCCATTGACAGAATTGCAAGGTGTAATTACAATCTATTATGATAATTAGGCAACGGGTGATGTTGCAGTGAACTCGTTGTTCAATTGAAAGAAGAGGACCATTCGTCTAAAGCATAGCTATTTGAGAGAACTCATTTGCCAAGGAGTCATCTCGGTGATTGACGTTTGGTCTTCAGAGAATATGGCTGATCCTTTGACTAAAAGTCTGAAAAAGGACATAGTCAAAAGGACATAGTCGAAAGGACGTCTACTGCAATGGTCTCAAAGTTTTGTGAGTCTTACAAATACTTACCATGTTCATCCAATTATTAGTTTAAAGCTTATGCTACTAATAATAAAGATAAGTGGTTCAAAAGTCAAGTAAGATTTGCAAAGTTTGATGAGTCTTACAAAATACTTACCATTTCATCAAGTTATTAGTTCAAAGCTTACGCTACTAATGACAAGATGATTAGTTCAAAAGTCAAGTAAGATTTACAAGTGAAATCATATCATGTAAAGATGTTAACTGTTAAGCCTTAATGAGTTCAAAGAATTTCGGATGCGGGATGTTGGATAGGTAACATGCGTAAAGGACTCACCGATAATCATATCATGTAAAGGGGTTGGCTGTTAAGCCTTAATAGGTCCAAAGCATTTTGAGTGTGGGGTGTTAGATAGAAAATACGACTAAAGGACTCACTTAGAATCCTATCATGAGAGAGGATGGCTCTTAAGACTTAATGAATTCAAAGCATTTCGGATGCGGGATGTTTGATAGGAAACAAGCCTAAAGAACTCACCTATGCTTGGGTGGAGATTTAGCGGTCTCCTATGATATCTTATGGAAAGATACCCAGAGCCCTATGTAGGCATATAAAATTGCTTATAGGTCTCTTAGCACAGCTCGGCACAAACCGACGAACCAATGAGGCGACGAATCACACGCAAGCAACGGAATAAATCCATTCGCGTTCGGAATCAAGCCAAGTGCTGAAGAGGCAACGAGTGATCCAACCAAGGACAAACTCGGACGAATCACGATCGAATCAAGATCAGTTTCGGACTCGAACTCAGAAGCAGATTTACTACCAAATCAGAAGCGGATTTACTGCTAAATCAGATCAACAAAATCAGAATCTAAGTCAACCGAATCACGGACAGAACCGAGAAACGGATACAGCGCAAAACGATGGAAAACAGCAAACCCAGAGGGGCTCGGCCAAAACCGAGCCGCCTCAAGGTGGCTCGGCCAAAGCCGAGCCACCCTGAGGTGGCTCGGTGGCCGAGCCACCTTGAGGTGGCCGGCCCAGAGCCGAGCCACCTCAAGGTGGCCGGCTGCACTGTGCCCAAGGCACAGTGAGGGTAGCCTATAAATAGGCCCCCTTTTGTTCATTTTCAAAGGTTGGACTTTTGAGAGCCGAAACTCTGCCGGATTGAAGATCGAGCTTAGAGTTTTGAAGACTTGAAGACTTGGACATCCAGATCTGATCCTCGGCGAGCATCCACGTCACAAAAGGCAGGAGTTCGAGAGAGGGGAAGAACAGATCTGAGATCTACACGAGATCACACTCCGGATCTAAGCTTGGTCTTAGATCCCGAGATCCGAGCGATTATTTCCTTAGTGAACTAATCCCTCCCGGATATTATTCCCTTCGTGGAATAATACCCGTCAAATCGTGTAGATCTGACCGGATCTAGATCGCGCGGTGGTCCACAGATTAACCCCGGCGTTGGTAAAGAACCCACACAAGCGAGCGACCGCAAAACAGGAGCTCGCGATTTGTTCTAAAGGAGAAAGTTGTAATCTTTTTATTTTTTTTTGATTTCGTTGTAACCGGATCTAAAAAAGACCAGATCTTTTATAACCACAAAAAGTTGTTATTTTGAGATCACAATGACATCAATGAAGAAAACGATTTTCCCCGCGAACAATCTGGCGACCACAGTGGGAGCCCGTTCGACGTTCAAAACCCTAAGGTCAACGTCGGTCAACGCGTAATCCTAGGTCAATGCCAGTCAACACGTTGTGATGAAAAGTCAACATCCGGTGATACAGGGCGTTGTGACTCTCTCAAAGAGAGCCCGCCAGAGGCGTCGTCAACGCCTTGCGCGGCAACTCGCTAAGGCGATGGAGTCTACAGACGGATTCCGCTACAACGCGGATCTGAAGAATAGAAGAGGCAAACAGCCTCAACCACCAATGAACGGCGACTCCTCCAAGCCGCCAAAGAACGAATGGGTCCGCGTCAAACGGAACCGTTCGACGCTTGAGGAGCGTATCCGCAAGCGCCGCGCGATGTCAGCACAGGCACGGGCTAAAGTCCAGGAAGCCCGTAGAAGACTGCAAAAGGAGGTGACGAAGAAGCCACCACCAACCCGCCAAGTCTGGAAGCCGAAGTCTGAAGTGGCGACTCAATCCAAAAAGCAACCATCGCAGCCTTCTAAGCAAGGTCAAACTCCGATGAATCAACCAAAGTCGCCGTTAATTCCAATAGCTTCTCCGGGAGATCATGCAGAATCATCCCGAAAGAAGAAATCAGTTTTGGAGCGCCTCGGTCCAATTCCCGACGAGAGAGGCAAAGCTCCAGTTCACGAGCATTTGGGCCCAATGAAGAAACCTAAAACGACTCAACACGTTGGGGGTCGCCGTCACCTCCAGTATGACAAAGAGCTCAAGGCAACTGCGCGCACCAATTTGCGCATCGAAGTCCAAGAGCACACTGAAGACTCGCGCCCACAAAGGCACGTTTCGAGGCATGTAACTTTTGAAAGCCCAAAGAAGGCGATCCAACCTCAGATGGAAACATTATCATCTGATAGTGATAGTGTTATACCTGAGAAGTCGTGCCCGCACACGATAGGTTACTCCGACTGTCAAAATGACGAGTTGTACTATCGTGCTGGGGGTACGAATAGAACCAGGAAGAGGAGTCCCTGAGAACAGGAAATTCAATGCCCCTGTTCCAAACTCATTCGGGCGGTATTGTCTGAATGCAACTGTATCAAGGCGGTCCCTGAAAGAGTTTCAGTTTTTGAAAGACTCAGTGCGGAGACGCCAAAACCCAGGCCTAGGCGTTTTCAACGAAGAAGAAGAATGATTGAAGACGGAGAATTTCCGAGGGTCACCACCAACATGACCAGCAAAAGGACATCGGCACGGGATGATTTCGAGTCGATTCTGAGAGCCTCCCGGCCTAGAACCCGCCTGCAGTCCGGAACCATCGAGCGAGCAACCTATGGTAGGGTTCAGACAAGACGCCCTTCAGAAGATGAAGAATCTGATGCTGGCTCCGTAGTCGCATCAGATAATACGGTATCCAGCGAGGGACAACCCCGCGAGGCATTTATGATAAGTGCGGAACAAATCGCCAAGATGCTTGAAGACGCCTTAGCTAAGCAACAGGAAACCATCAGGTTCAAGATGCAGATGGCCATGCAGAACATAAGAGAAATGCATGACCAACAAATCCAAGCATTGGCGAACCAGCAAGGCGAGCCGAACCGTCGTAACCCGGTTAATCTAGAAGATGAGGATACGAATGCTCATAATATCAATGATCCTCCCGTCAATGCAGGGGGTGGTAACGGGAATGCTATTGAAGATACAGGTGAAAGCCTAAAAATTAAAAACCTCGAGAGCAAAATCAATACATTGATTTCCGCTCAAGAGACGAAGAAAACAGGCATTCCTTGCCCATACCCAAGAGAATGGGAATCGATCCCATATCCGGCGAAGTTTAATCTAATTAACTTCACGCCGTTTAATGGGATGGGTTCATCTACCCAGCATTTGATTTACTTCAAATCGCACTTGGGAGTTATCTCTGGTAATGAGCCTCTGATGGTGCGGTCATTCGTCGGCACACTTCGCGAAGCTGCTTTCGATTGGTATCGCCGCCTCAAGCCAGGCAGCGTAAATAGCTGGGACGACATGGAGACCAAGTTCCTTGCCAATTTCTTCGACGACAACACCGAGGTATCTATCGGATCGTTGCTCGATGAGAAGCAGAAAGACGGGGAGTTAGTCGACACCTTCGTCAAAAGGTTCCGGAACAAGGCGATGAACTGCAGGGACCCAATCACTGAGGAATTCATCCTCCAGACTTTCCACAACAACCTCGCGCTGGACGTGTTAAGGAGAGCAAGCCGAGCGGTTCCTCAAGAGGAAGAAGGCGGAGAGAGGCCAACAGGCGACAAGTGCTCCAAAGCAGAACTTCGTCCCACGGGGGAAAGGTAAGGCACATGCTAATGCAGTTGATGCTAATCAAACCTTTCAATTGCAACCTCAGCAACAGCAGCAACAGCAACGAGCGCCACAATCTCGAGGGCAATGGCAACAACGGCCTCAGAAGCAGAAATCTTCGGAGCCAAGGTTTCCCAAAGTCTACTCCTTCAAAGATGATGAAGTTCCCGGCATCTTCAAATACTTGTTGGAGAACAACAAAATCCAGTTGCCAGCGATCGTGGATCAAGAGGGGGCAGCTGCCGCCGATCGTGGATCAAGAAGGAGCAAACAAGGTGACGGATCCGAAGTATTGCGCATACCATAGAGCGGTCCATCACCCTACGAAGTCGTGCTTCCATCTCAAGGACAAGATCCAGGCATTGATTGATGTAGGTGTCATAACCCCAAAGCCGTCCAAGAATGTCGGAGCGAACAACAAGATCCAGTTGCCGGCGATCGTGGATCAAGAAGGGGCCAGCAAAGTGACGGATCCAAAGTACTGCGCGTACCACAGAGCGGTCCACCACCCTACGAGATCATGCTACCACCTCAAGGACAAGATCCAGGCGTTAATCGACGTAGGAGTCATAACCCCGAAACCAGTCAAGAATGTGGGGGCCAACGCAGTGTCAATCAGTTTTGGGTCGGTGCCTACAACTTGGTTCGAGCCAAAACGCGTCACCAAAGTCGGGATGAAGACGGTGAATGACGATCCGCACGGACAGCGTCAAAAGGGACTTGTGCCGCACACAACCCCTAAGGGCGAAATCCTTTGGGTTCATCCAGATCTGATTGGAGATGAACAATGGGCCGGTTCGTCATCCGGGAGGAAGTCTAAAGGAAAAGGGAAGTCTTGTTATGGAGTCTCTGCTATCCCAGGGGAAGATGACGAAAGAATCCCTACTTTCCCGCTCTCTGAAGAAGAACAAGAAGTCTTCGCCACTAGGAGCGGAAATCAGTATCACTACAACTATCCGCCACCTAGTGAGCAGGGGGTGAACAAACGGGGACCAGCCAAAACTCTCACAGAGATGGGGGTGATTACGAGTCCCACACCGGGTAAAGAAGCTCTACGACAGCCGGTGAATAAACCAAAAGAGAAGAATCCCCAGGAGGTGCAGAATCCGAAGCAGTCTCGTTTCAGCCGCCCGATTGGAAAAGACAAACCGGAAAGCTCGAAGACTCCGCAAGTCTTCGATATAATGGCTCAACTAGCCAATATTCCAGCACGGATAACGCTGTATGAGTTGCTGCGGTTGTCCAAGGAAACCAGGGAGGCCTTGCAAGAAGCTTTGGCCAATTCAGAGGTGTTTCTGACTCAAGTCAAGCCGGTGCCTAAAAATCCAGAACCGCTGAGTCAACAATGCAATATAGCGACAAAGAACTTTCCCTGCATTACTTTCACTAAAGAGGATATGCAGACGAAGAATTCGAACCACGATCGACCGCTATATTTCATCGGGTACATTGGCTCCAGCAAAGTCAACCGAATCCAAGTGGATCCGGGTTCTGCTGTGAGTATTATGCCGCTTCGCTTGATGCATTTCCTCGGTATTCCAGTTAGCAAGTTGGCGTCCACAGGCACTATTATCTATGGGTTCAATACCAGCGGGTCAAGACCTTTAGGTAAAATCCGGATAAAGTGTCAAATGGGAGATTTGAAGACAGAAGTCACATGTTACTTCGTACAACTTACTATTGGGTCGACCTTGGATCCATAGTAATGTTATAATTCCCTCTACTCTCCATCAGTGTTTGAAGTATGTCGACACTGACAATGAGGTTAGGACGGTGGTCGCGGATAAGCAACCATTCAAAGGGTATGAGAATTATTTCACCGATTCTCTCCTTTATGGTAACGAATCCGATACTGAACCATCGGCCCAGGGCACAGACAGCGGAGAAGAAGCTGATTCTGAAGCCGGATTCGATTACAATGGCGGTTTTGTTTTAAATGACATTGTACCCTTTGTAATCAATCTTGACGATGAACAATCGTCAGATGGCAGTTGTAACTGGCAACTTGCCGATATTGAAATAAAAGACGATTTAGAGTACTCCTTGTCTCTTGATGATGTGATAAAAGAGCTGTATGATAATACCGACTTATATATGCCGCTTCGATCATCCTATGTAACCAAGGAACACCTTCAGCATTCTTTCGGAACAACCATGGTCGTCCCGAACAAAATAAGAGGCGCAAAAGAAGTGATTTACGGTAAAGGAAAAAGCTCTCCGTTACCAGATCATTTCCTAAGTGAAGACGAAGATGATGACAAACCTGGTCGACATCTATCCAAGTATAGTCCAGAAGCGCGCAAGCTCATGGAAAAACAAGGATACGATTTCACACTCGGAGAAGGACGACGATCAAATGCCAACATGGGAAGACCCGTGGGTTCACCATCTGAATATGCAATATGGCGATAGGTTCGAGCAAAGAGAACCACCCACTGAAGATAAAATAGTCCAGATTAACATGGGTGATGAAGCTAACCCAAAGCCTATATTCATCAGCGACAGTCTTCCCCCAGATGAGAAGGAGGAATTGATTGCTCTCATCAGGGAATATATCGACGTCTTCGCGTGGAACTATGAAGACATGCCAGGGCTCGACCCCAATGTAGCAATGCATCGCCTTGATATCAAGCCGGATGCCAAACCTGTCAAGCAACAGCAAAGACGGTTTCGTCCGCAGATCATGGAAGCTATTGAGGCAGAGGTTAAGAAACTGATCGAATCAGGATTTATCCGAGAGGAGCAACATCCAGATTGGCTAGCCAATATCGTTCCAGTCATGAAGAAGAACGGTAAAATCAGGATCTGCATTGATTTCAGAGACCTGAATACAGCATGTCCAAAAGACGATTTTCCTCTCCCAATCACGGATGTTATTATTGACAATACATGCGGATTTGAGAGAATGTCTTTCATGGATGGGTTCTCATGATATAACCAAATCAAGATGCACCCAGATGACGAGAAGCATACAACATTCAGAATGCCCCTCGGTGTATTCTGCTACACGGTGATGCCATTCGGTCTAAAGAATGCAGGCGCCACATATCTGAAGAATGCAGGCGCCACATACCAGCGAGCAATGACTAAGATTTTCCAAGAACATCTCAGGAAGACAGTCGAATGCTACGTTGATGATTTGGTTGTAAAAAGCCGTAACAAAGAAGATCACATCAAGGATTTGAAGACGATGTTCGATCTCATGAGGAGTCATCAATTGAAGATGAACCCCACTAAATCATTCCTTGGAATGTCCAGCGTAAAATTCCTTGGATTCGTCGTCACCACTAAAGGTATACACATCGATCCTGACAAAGTGAAGGCGATACACGAACTGCAACCTCCTAGAAATCTAAGAGAGCTCAGAGGATTGCAAGGGCGCTTAGCTTATATCCGACGGTTCATCTCAAATCTTTCAGAAAGGGGTATCATTTATTTGGGATGATGCCTGCCAAAAAGCATTCGAAGATATCAAGACATATCTAGCGAACCCCCCTGTTCTCGTTGCACCAAAATCTGGTAAACCGTTCTTGATTTATCTCAAAGCGATGAACCATTTGATAAGTGCCTTACTAGAACAAGACGATGATAGCGGTCACGAACAAGCAGTTTATTACCTAAGTCGGACCTTGGTAGGTGCGGAATCTCGATATCCGATGATTGAGAAAGAATGCCTCGCATTAGTATTCGCAATGCAAAAGATGCGGCATTACTTGGTAGGACAGACGATTTACGTCATTTCCAACGTAAATCCAGTACGGGTATTTATGACGCAACCGGCCTCTATGAATTGACGGTTAGCGAAGTGGGCCCTTCTCTTATCCCAGTATGATTTGCACTTCAAACAGCAGAAGTCGATTAAAGGACAAGCGATTTGTGACCTTTTGGCGGCAAACCCGACCACAGATACGGCAGAAGTATATGATGACTTGCCGGATGAAACCCATGAGGTTAACACCACGTCGCACCAACAAGTATGGCAATTATACTTCGATGGTGCTTCAAGGGCAGTTAATAAAGTAATAACCCCGGGAGGTTCTACTGTTTCCTCTGGGGTCGGAGTTGTCTTAATCTCCCCGGGGAAGCATGTGATGCCTCGGGCTTATTCATTGTCTAGTCCGTGCTCCAATAACGTAGCCGAGTACAACACGCTTCTCATTGGACTCAGTTTTGCCAAGGAGCTGGGGGTCGAATATCTCGAAGCTTTTGGGGATTCTCAGTTAATAGTCAACCAAGTTCGCGGAGAGTATGAAGTCAGAAATCCAGACTTGATCCCATACCACCAGGAAGCCATCAGAATGGCAGAATCTTTTGAAGAATTCTTTATCGAATACATCCCTCGCCTCCAGAACGCTTATGCGGATGCGCTGGCAGCGTTAGCGGTATCACTTGCACAGCCTCCCGAAACTGAACTATTGGTCACGGTGAGGACACATCAACTCTGCATACCCATATACAGTATGGAGATTGAAGAGGAAGATAGAAAATGAGCGCCAAAGAGGTGAATTCAACTCAAATTGGGTCTGAGTCCCGAGATTGGCGCTTTCCCATCATCGACTACATCCAATACGGTATTTTGCCAGAGGATGTAAAAGAAAGAGAATCAATCCGCCGAAGAGCACCAAGATTCTTCTATAATACCGAGACCCATACGTTATACCGTAGAGGGTACGATGGTTTGTTACTCCGATGCCTTTCGAACAAAGAAGCAGAAGAAGTTCTTAAGGAAGCACACGAAGGAGAATGTGGTGCGCATCAGCCTGGTCCCAAACTGTATGATCGCATCAGAAGAATAGGGTATTTCTGGCCAACGATGGTTCGTGACGCAATCGAATATGCCAGAGAGTGTCATGCATGTCAAATACATGCAAATTATATGCATCAACCACCAGAGCAGTTGCACGTGTCAATTACGTCTTGGCCGTTCGAGACATGGGGTATGGACATTGTCGGTCCTATTTTTCCCCCTTCAGTCAAAGGCGATCGATTCATCCTCGCAATCACGGACTATTTCTCAAAATGGGCTGAAGCGATTCCGCTTAAAGAAGTGAAGACGAACAACGTCATCAATTTTATCAAGCATCATGTCATATACAGACACGGCGTGCTAAGACGGATTATTCATGACAACGGTCCGCAGTTCATAAGCAACGCCTTCGTCAGGTTCTGCAACAAGTTCAAAATTGAAGATGTTTCGTCGACAGCTTATTATCCCGCTGCGAATGGATTAGCTGAAGCGTTTAACAAGACGATCGTTAAGATCCTGTCCAAGCTCGTGAAGACCAATAAACGAGACTGGGACGATAAACTCGGTGAAGCCCTCTGGGCTTATCGCACCACGATACGCACGCCCACAGGTGCCACCCCGTATTCGCTGGTGTACGGATATGAAGCTGTGCTACCGCTGGAAATTCAGATTCCATCCCTTCGGATCGCCCTCGCAACAGAGATGACAACGGAGGAACAACATCAGAAGCGTCTCGAAGAGCTCGAGAGGAGCGCTTGGAAGCTCAACAGCAAATTGAGTTTTATCAGGCCAGGATGTCTAGGGCTTTTAACAAAAGAGTCCGACAGAGAAGCTTCAAGGAAGGAGATCTGGTCCTCGCTGCTCGCCGACCAATAATCCTCACTTCCAAGAAGAAAGGTAAATTCGAACCCAAATGGGAAGGACCATTTGTAATAGACACAGTCTATTCAAACGGCGCATATCGCCTGATTACTCAAGAAGGCGTCAGGCAATTAATGCCAATAAATATGAAGTTCGTGAGAAAATACTATCCCTAGTATGTTCAGGATAACCCATTTACCGGGAAGTTCCTTGAAGAATATTGCACTTAATGTTCTAAAGGATAACCCAAAATTATTTTCTCCACCAAAATCCCTCACTGATCAGTTTCAATTGACAGTGGGTCCACCAAAAATGTCCATATGGCCCTCTTAACTCTTTCCATAGACAAGAAGGTCCCCTTTCAGATCAGAGTCTCCTTTTGATAAACGAAGGAACTCCTTTCTCTTCTCTTTGGTTAAATCTTCTCACAGTTATAGCCAAAGTTGAAACTTCACTTCGATAAACGAAGAACTCTTTTTTTCCAATTTAGATAACCAATCCTATAAAAGGCAAGTTTATCTAAATTTTCCAGATTCTCGGAGTGGAGATCCCACTTCTAGTTTCTTTTGCGCTGGAAATAGAATATAAAATTCTTCCTTTCCAGAATCAAGGAATAGAATATAAAATTCTTCCTTCCTTGTATTCGGGTTCGCCTTCACCCTAAAAGAAGACCGGGAAATAGAATATAAAATTCTTCCTTTCCCGCACTAACCTTTTCCAAGAATTTGTCAATCTAGGATTCATCCTAGGAAGTTTATCCCGAATCCTAAGCAGGGATAAGTCTGCGCCTAACACGCGCTGCCGGTTTAGTCTTTTTCCGCACAAAAAGACACCAGAGTCTGATTCTGGGGTATTTTATCCTGAAACCCACGCGTCGCCGGTTTAGTCTTTTTCCGCAGAAAAAGACACCAGAGTTCGATTCTGGGGTATTCTATCCTGAAACCTAAGCAAGGATAAGTCTGCGCTTAACCCGCGCTGCTGGTTAGTTCTTAACCGTTAAAAAGAACACCCGTTCACATATTCAACATTGTGACAGGACGTTATTAATAACGCTAAAATCCATGCCTTACACGCATGGGGAATTTCATCCTGAATCCTAAGAAAGGATATGCCGACGCCTAACACGCGTCGTCGGTTTAGTCTTTCTCCGAAGAAAAAGACACCAGAGTTCGATTCTGGGGAATTTTATCCCGAAGCCTAAGTAGGGATAAGTCAACGTCTAATACACGTTGCTGGGTAGCCTATTCCCATGACAACGGCGAAGTCTATGTATTCAAAGTCATAGCAACAAGTCTTAGAGGATTCAGTCTCTAAGCACAACGTTACATGCGGAACGGATTTAGACAATCCGCATGCTAGCCCGACTCAAACGGTAGTCGGTAAAGGCTAATCAAATCCGTTAGAGGCTGGGGGTTAGCCAAAAACCCTAAAGTCAACGCCTAACACGCGTCGCCGGGTAGTCTGTTCCCGTGAGAAAGACGAAGTCTACGTATTCAATATCGTAGCACTAAGAGCGTTAACTCTCTTAGCACAACGTCACATGCGGAACGGATTTAGACAATCTGCATGTAAGCCCGATTCAAACGGTAGTCGGTAAGAGCATGTCAAATCCGTTGAAGGCTGGGGGTTAGCCAAAAACCCTAAAGTCAATGCCTAACACGCGTCGCCGGGTAGTCTGTTCCCGTGAGAAAGACGAAGTCTATGTATTCAATGACGTAGCACTAAGAGCGTTAACTCTCTTAGCACAACGTCACATGCGGAACGGATCTAGACAATCCGCATGTAAGCCCGATTCAAACGGTAATCGGTAAAAGCATGTCAAATCCGTTGAAAGCTGAGGATTTGCCAAAAATCCTAAGTCAACGTCTGATACATGTTTCTGTTTAGTATTTTCACAGGAGAAAGACGAAGTCTACGTATTCAAGATCGTAGCACTAAGAGCATTAACTCTCTTAGCACAACGTCACATGCGGAACGGATTAAGATAATCCGCATGCTAGCCCGACTCAAACGGTAGTCGGTAAAGGCTTATCAAACCCGTTGATGGCTGAGGGTTTGCCAAAAATCCTATAAATACGAAAGCCACTGACGCATCAGCTTTATTAGTTGGTCTCGTGACTTGAGCATCCAACGACGTTCGAAACCCTAGGTTCAACGCCCTACAACGCGTAACCCTAGGTCAACGCCATTCAACGCGTTGCGATCAAAAAGTCAACGTACGACGTTCAAAACCCTAGGTCAACGCCATTCAACGCGTTGTGACCAAACAGTCAACGCACGACGTTCGAAACCCTAGGGTCAACGCTGGTCAATGCGTAACCCTAGGTCAACGCCGATCAATGCGTTGCAATGAAAGAATCAATACTCCGAAAAGTATACGAGTATAAACTGCTTCTTAATAATCCGAAAAGTATACGAGTATAAACTGCTTCTTAATACTCCAATTAGGTATATGAGTATAAACTGTTCCCTATTTTTTGTTGAGAAGTTCCTGGAGAATATTTTTTCTAAATATTCTTAAGGATAACTCAACAACACTACGCCGGACAACGCGTCATAAATAAAGACTCAACGCCGACATTCGAGGGTCAGTTCTGTGTTGAACCAACAAGCACGAGCTAAAAGTCAGAAAATCGAGAATCGACTTCAAATTCAAAATTCCGACAGACGGTCAGACAATAAATGCAGCACCGGAACCCTTACAGACATTCGACAAAGCACCGAACAGCCTGGGGGACTGAAGGAATCAAGAACGGAAGCCACTCCAAATATCCCTTCGCAACCAATCGAAGGTTGGGACAATCATATCCAAAGTATTCTAGACTCTTCTATAAAAGAACGAGACTGAAATACTTTGGAGGGGGTATCTGTAGGCATATAAAATTGCTTATAGGTCTTTTAGCACAGCTCGGCACAAACCGACGAACCAACGAGGCGACGAATCGCACGCAAGCAACGCAAACAACGGAATAAATCCACTCGCGTGCGGAATCAAGCTAACGGGTTGATAGAACGAATTTGAACTCAAACACCGAGGCGGATTTACTGCCATATTGGGATTCGGACTGCCAAATCAGAGTCCGGATCAACAACGAACCGCGAAACCATAAAACCGGACAACACGGCACAATACCTGAAGGACTTGGCCAAAACCGAGACACCTCTAGGTGGCTCGGCCAAGGCCGAGCCACCTCTAGGTGGCCGGCCCAGAGCCGAGCCACCTCAAGGTGGCCGGCTACACTGTGCCCAAGGCACAGTGAGGGTAGCCTATAAATAGGCCTCCCCTTTGTTCATTTGAAAAGGTTGGACTTTTGAGAGCCGAAACTCTGCCGAATTGAAGATCGAGCTTAGAGTTTTGAAGACTTGAAGACTTGGACATCCAGATCTGAACCTCGGCGAGCATCCACGTCACAAAAGGCAGGAGTTCGAGAGAGGGAAAGAACAGATCTAAGATCTACACGAGATCACACTCCGGATCTAAGCTTGGTCTTAGATCCCGAGATCCGAGCGATTATTTCCTTAGTGAACTAATCCCTCCCGGCTATTATTCCCTTCGTGGAATAATACCCGTCAAATCGTGTAGATCCGACCGGATCTAGATCGCGCGGTGGTCCACGGATTAACCCCGGCGTTGGCAAAGAACCCACACAAGCGAGCGACCGCAAAACAGGAGCTCGCGAATTGTTCTAAAGGAGAAAGTTGTAATCTTTTTATTTTTTTTGATTTCGTTGTAACCGGATCTGAAAAAGACCGGATCTTTTGTAACCACAAAAAGTTGTTATTTTGAGATCACAATGACATCAATGAAGAAAACGATTTTCCCCGCGAACACCCTAGTAGAAACCAGGACAAGCACAGAGCCATAAATGTACAAAGGTAAAGGTAAGTGTGGTTCAAAGTAAAAACTATCACAAATGAGTTTGAACTTATGTGATCGCTAGATTTTAGACATGTGCTGGTTCAAGTCTCTGCGACACCATGCATCTATCTTCTATTCAGTTGGTCTAAGGGGATTCAAGTCCTTACAACATCTACCTTATGCACAACAATTGAAACGATGGCACCATAACATGGCACTAGTTTAAAAACTTGCGTGGGATTGTTGGATTTTTGGTCAAAACCGCTTTCCAAAATGAGTTTTCAAACTATATATATTAACTACAAGTACTTTTCATAAATGCTTAGTAGCCTAGTTGAAAGTTAATGTTTTGGTGTTTTAAAATGTCCCTTGTTCGAGGCTTGCCAACGGCAAACCGAGAAGTGTTTTGTTTGAATTAATCACTCCTAAGTTCTCGTGGGTCGTGGGTTGTGGGCCGTGGGCCAATGGGTCGGGGATCGGGGCTAATCGGGCTAAGGCGCTAAGTGACGTTTTGTTAGGCGTACTTTGCACTTCATACGTAGGCATCAGGGCTGTTTGGCACCACGTTGGTTGCCATGAAGGTCGCTACGAAGGCTGGTTTGCAGCATGTGGATGAGCTACGCATTCTCACGTGGGTGTGACCCTAGCGTTCTCATAGTTTGACAAGGTTTTCTCATTCAATGAGGTTCGTCTGTCATACGAGGTTCGCCTATTTGACGATGTTCGTTCGTTCGATGAGGTTCGTCTGTCATATGAGGTTCACTTGTTCGACGAGGTTCTTCTGTTATACGAAGGTTCTCCTGTTTGATGATGTTCACTAGTTCGACAAGGTTCGTCTGTCATATCAGGTTCGCCTGTTTGACGATGTTCGCTCATTCGGTAAGGTTCGTCTATCATACGATGTTTGCATGTTTGACGAGGTTCGTTTGTTAAACGATGTTCCTATAATTTGATAAGACGTGACCCTCACGTTTCATAGCAACGCGTCCATTGATTGTCTCATATTTAGGAGTTACTGCATGTAGCATTTACAACAGCATTTATAGAAATTTAATGCATTGATGCTATAATCTTAATTGTCGTTGAGAATTATAACAGTCACATTAATTGCGAGTGACTCTTGAGCTGACCTTAGAGGCCTATAAATAGCATCCTTGGATAGCTCATGAACATACTCTCACGAGCGTGGAATACGAACGTCAGTATACACACGTAAGCTTGAAAACAAACGTCAAGCTTGGAAAACGAACATCGGATCGATGTTATTGCTGCTATTGTGCTACTGCTGCAGAAACCATGCCCGTAGGGACTTGCCCTAAAACCGAAAGGTTTTTAACCGAAATGTTCTGAGATTGATGAGATATTTGCTTTGACCGAAAGGTCTTATAGATCGAGGAGATCTTAACAATATTGGATTGATGCACACCAGAGTACTGTACTGTTGTTCCTGGAAGCAGTTTGGCCTTGGGATCCTTGTACCGGAGTAGGCCAAATATTGCTTTAAGCACAGCGTTTCACAAACGTACTGCAGTTAACTTGAAAAAATTTAAAATTATAGCATATCATAATTTCTCTGTTTTATTCCAGATTTAACCATAATTTCCAACAAATTTTTCTATCTTTTCCTTGACGGATGAGCGTGTGGGGAGCAACAGGAGGCTAGTAAGAGGGGCATGCACGAGAAGTGTGCTCTAAGCCCTTGCATTCGAAACATTAAAAAGAAATCTAACTTGCAGGATGTCGCCATATGAGTTATCTCACCACAAAGAAGCTCTTTTTTTAGATGTGGGATGGATTGTTTTATACTATTCTCTTTTTCTCTCACTGCTCTCTTCTTGTTGATAACAAAAGTCTAGCCAGCCTCTGGAAGAGGGGCGACTTCGATAGGGAGAGGAAGGATACCTTTATCCTTATGTGGTTAAGGTGTGGAGACCTTAAAGAGGTTAGTAAAGGAGGCGAAAATAGGTGGACGAAAGGATTTGGGGGTTTCGAAAACAATGAGATGAAGGGTTTTGCGACATGTGGCTAAAAGGGGCGGGGAGAAGTTGGTTACCTTCTTAATGGAGATTTCTCTATTGCTAAACCTTACTTACCATCTACGGGGCGCCACCTTTTCTATTCGCCCTCCTTATTTCTCCATCTCTCACTGAAGAAGGATTTATTTATTCTATCATTCTTTGTACTACTTTTGCAAATGAACAACAACAAAAGGGTGCGCAATCCCTTTTGTATATGGGGGGGGGGGGGTGTATTGTAATTTTTATATGTAGTAGTATTTCTATCAGATCGATCCATATACAAGGGAGTAAATATAAGATTTTCCCATGTAATCCACGTGAAAGCTGTTGGGTATCTACTCAAACTCCAAGTCGGGATAGAGTTTTTAATTCTTTGTATAACTTCATGAGAATTAGATAAGGTTAGAGTTCTATCATGATTAGGAGTTTGGGTTCCATCATGATTGGAAGTTTGAATCTTATTCTAATTAGGAAGTTAGACTAGAGATAGGGTTTTGGTTTCTCTATATATATCATTATATTGTTAGAAAAAAAGAGAAGAAAAAGAAGTATAGAGAGAGAGAGGGGGTTTGGCAGTCTTTATCCGTGCAAAAGATTGTAATTCAGAGGTGATAGTGGATTGATTTTGATCCCATGGTTTTTCCTGTTGGGAGTTTTCCATGTTAAATCTTGTGTGATTTTGTTTGCTGCGTTTGGTGGTTTTTTAGGGTTTTTTACGAGATCTAAAAATCCCTACAAGTGGTATCAGAGCGGGGTTCGACGGTTCGTGGAGATTCGAGATTTGCAACGACATTGGTGGCAACTGAACTATAGCAACAGCACTGTTCACCGAGGGTACTGTAGCGGAGGAACTGTTCATGGTGACATACTATTCACGAAACTGTAGCGGCGGTACTGTAGCGACGACTGATCCGACGGTTGATGTTGATTTGTCTTTTGATCGAGAATTTAAAGGCGGATTTCGATGATCCAGAAGTCGTTCCTAGGGTTTTTCAACGTGCTGAGTTTGTTTTTGATGTCGGTTTTATTAAATTTAATCTCTATAGGGACTGATTTGAATTTTGATCCTGGTTAGAGGATGATGACTTCTGCAGGTCCGAAGTTTGATATTATGCTATTTAATGGCAAGACAAATTTTGCAGTATAGCAGTGCACGGTTCAAGATATTCTTGTGTAGTAGGGTGTTGATCAAGCTTTGGAGAAGAAGAAACCTAAAGGATTGAAGGATGTTGAATGGAGTTCCATGCAAAAGAGGGCAGTTAGCACAATTCGTTTGGCACTCGCCCCCCGAGATCAAGTACAATGTTATGCAAGAGACCACACCAAGGGGGATGTGGAAAAGGCTCGAGGGGATTTATACGTCAAAGTCGATGACCAACCGATTGTGTTTGAGGATGGAGCTTTATTCGTTGAAGATGGAAGAAGGTACTGCAATTCAAGACCACATCAATACCTTTAATCAGCTAGTTTGCCAACTTATGAATATTGATGAGGAGATTAAAGAAGAAGAGCAGGCACTACTCCTTTTGTCTTCCTTGCCGAAGTCGTACAAGCCGTTAGTTCAGATGATAATTGCAGGGAAGCAGACTTTAAAGTTTGATGATGTGACAGCACTCCTACGTTAGAATAAAAGAATGATGGGAAAGGAGAGCGCATCTAATGGTGGTGAGAGTACACTAGCTTCTAAAGGTTCTAATCGAGGGGGAGTATGGGGAGATGTGATAGTTATCGAGGAATGTCAAAATCTCAGGCCCGAGACGACAGCGAAAAGGAGTGCTATTATTGCAGAGAGAATGGTCACATTCAGTTAAGATATTCCCAGATGCGTGATGATTTGAAGAGTATTAGACAGATGAACCTTCAAGAAAATGGGAAGAAGACGGACTCCTCAGTGGTTGTGTGTGATGAAGATGTGGTTTTATTGATGCAGAGTACAAGTACTGATGCGAGTAACACTTGGGTGTTAGATTCTGCAGCCTCTATGCACGTTTACAATAACAAAAATTATTTTAACACATTGAAGACAAATGAAGAATTTGACGACGTGATTGTTGGAAACAACGAGAAGATGAAGGTTGAAGGTGTTGGAAGTGTTCACCTCAAGCTTCACACTGGGAAGGTCGGAATTCTTTATCATGTGAGATATGTGCCGACATGTGGTGCTAATTTAATTTCGCTAGGTGAGATGGCATCACATGGTTACAAGTATGTGGGTGAAGGAGAGTGGTGCAATGTGTATAGAGATGGTGATTTGATTTTGCGAGGGAGGAAGAATAACAATCATATTTGCTATTTAGATAGGCGATCCGTTAATGGTGCAGATTACTCTTCTCAGACTCTTGTCCACAAGGGAGAGGTGAAGAACAAGAAAATTAGAGTGAGTTTTTCTGAAGTCGTTGAGACACTTGGAGATTTTTCTTCGAGGGAGGATATGTTGGGTATCTACTCAAACTCCAAGTTGGGATAGAGTTTTTAATTCTTTGTGTAACTTCATGAGAATTAGATAAGGTTAGAGTTCCATCATGATTGGGAGTTTGGGTTCCATCATGATTGGGGGTTTGAATCTTATTCTAATTAGGAAGTTAGACTAGAGATAGGGTTTTGGTTTCTCTATATATATCCTTCTATTGTTAGAGGAAAAAAAGGAGAAGAAAAAAGAAGTGTAGAGAGAGAGGGTTTGGCAGTCTTTATCCGTGCAAAAGATTATAATTTGAAGGTGATAGTGAGTTTTTCTGAAGTCGTTGAGACACTTGGAGATTTTTCGTCGAGGGAGGATATGTTGGGTATCTACTCAAACTCCAAGTTGGGATAGAGTTTTTAATTCTTTGTGTAACTTCATGAGAATTAGATAAGGTTAGAGTTCCATCATGATTGGGAGTTTGGGTTCCATCATGATTGGGGGTTTGAATCTTATTCTAATTAGGAAGTTAGACTAGAGATAGGGTTTTGGTTTCTCTATATATATCCTTCTATTGTTAGAAAAAAAAGAGAAGAAAAAGAAGTGTAGAGAGAGAGAGGGTTTGGCGGTCTTTTTCCGTGTAAAAGATTGTAATTCGGAGTTGATAGTGGATTGATTTTGATCCCGTGGTGTTTCCCCATTGAGGGTTTTCCACGTTAAATCTTGTGTGAAGTGGTTTTTTGGGGGTTTTTACGAGATCTATAAAAATCCCTACAAAAGCAAGATGCTTTTAGCCATTTGTAGTGTTGATAGATAGAAAATTTAGAGATTTTCACTGTCTGGGGGTTGTATAGTAGACTATTCTAGCATATATCATCGTAAATGTTTCTAATTTTTTTCGTTAGATTGTTAACGTTTGCAATTCTTCCCGATTGTAAAATATAAAAATATACATTCAATACAAGGGGCAAATAAGAATATCCAAATCTAGTAGTCTTTGCTCGATTGCGTGAGATTTTGGCACCATCTCAGGCTCACTCCCAATTTATCCAAATGTAATAGAATCAATGCGGCGCTATTCATCTCAATTCAAAAGGCCGGCAAAAGGGTTAAACACAGACCCCACATTAACGAAGGCTATGAGCATCATAAACAAGGAAGATGTGCCCATTTCTAGAGTTGTTGGCTTCCCATGATCTCAATCGGTGTGTCAAACCAAGCTGGCTCCAAACAATCAAACAAACAAAGGAGGGAAAAAAAAGTTTAGAATAAAAAAGAAAAAGAAGATCAATACAAAAAGTTTGGCCTTAGTCTCCACATTTAGCAGGCATAGGGGACAGAGATTGAGTTATTGTTCTTGTATATATGTAACCCCAAAACTAATACCATCCTTCGGATATTTAACATTTTACTTTCTTTTTTTTAACCTTTAAAAAAGGATGTATCGATAATTCTTCAAATAATTAAATTCTCATTATTGGTGTTAAGATTACTATTATGTGAGCAGAGTTTCATGTCAAATAGGATATGAAAGATTTATAGGTTTAAAATGGGACCAATTTATAATAGATGTGGCTGTTAAAGCTTGTTAACTCTAAATGGGGCTCGATTTGTCCGCAATTGGATCTATTCCGCCACGAAAAGAATTAATGATGAAATATTTATTCTTTAATTATAAATTTCAAAAAAAAATTGTTAACCTCAGTGGAAATCCCTTTACAAGGTTTTATATAACAATTGATCATTAGTATAGAATACGGAAAGACATCGCAATATTCGATCTAGGTCAATTATTCTAAAATAGTCATTAATTACTTTTTATAGAAACAATTTTCACGCATCTTTTGGATTTTATGAGATTACAGTTGCATGTGGTTTCTTGTTCTAAAAAAAATAGTGGCTGAGCTACATATATAGCATCCAACAGTATCACAAGGCATCACTGGATTTTCTACTTTAAATATGTTTTTATTTATTTTTATTTGTATACAATGCCTACAACACCACTAAAATTAAGATAAAACACTATCAACAAGGTTAAAATTGTAAAATTGTCAATATAGATAAAAAAAAAATATAACCATGATAAGTTATACGGTAACTCGCTGATATAAAATTCCATCTTCCACACTCTGTGAAGATAATGAGACAAGTTTCATGAACAACGACGACGCAAGGTATCTCAGTTGCAAGAAAACAGTCGGGGTCCTTCTTGTTTCCTTTTAGGTTTCTTGCGGCTCCAACCTACTTATGCCATTCTAGCACTTGAATCCAACGTCATAGTTTTTGGTTTAGACTATGGATAAAGCCTTTGGAAACATAGAATAGTCGTTGGTTTTAAATGGAGCGGGAAACATCGCATTAATTCGACATCCATAGAGCATAGCACGATATAAAACAGAACTAGATATGCAGAAGTCATGTTTCTACAATTGCTCTTTAGAACTACATTCATAGCGACCCATAAACTTCTAAGTTGGTTATCCACTACTTTTGACCCTCTATGACACCAATAATTTTGAACTAGCTAGCCGTCAAGAAAGTATCATTAGTGATAGGCTTAACCAAAAACTCTTAGCACATACACGACTTTTGTTCATAGTTTTATATACATGCCTTTGGTTGATTTGTTAAAAAGTAGGACAAAATGACTAAGGGCTACTTTGGTATTGCTGGAGCTTATAATTAGTTGTTTATAAAAGCAATTTATAAAAGCAGCTTATATAAATTGTTGATAGCAGTTTCATAATCAAATATTAAAAACTGTTTTAAAAGCAACTAAGGTGTTTAATAGAACTATGCTTAATGATCATTGTTAAAAGATAAAAGACATATATGAAATATAAACTAAAAAAGCAGAAGCTGCTTTTAAAAGCATCCTCAAGTTGTATCTAAAAGCATCTCCTTAAAAGCAAAAACAATTTCAATAAGCACGCTAAAAAATATTTTCACTAAACAATATCATTAGGTGTTTTTTTAAAAAAAATAAGCAGAATCACTCTAAAATAACAATACCAAATTGGCCCTAACTCTTCCTTAAAGTATTGTTAAACTACCAACTTACCTTGCTAAAGTATCAATTTACTCGCCCTTATGGTATATTCAAATGTGGTGCTTTTGTGAAACAAACCGCCGAATAGTTAAAGAAAATTTAAAAAATTTCAAACAACCCCTAAAGAGTTTGAAATCACAAAAAAAAACCTTAAAATAAATTCAAAAATTACAAAAATAGCCTGAAACTTTAATAATTATAATTTTAAAAATAGCCACATGATAATTAAAAACTAAAAATGACATAAAAATTCAAACTTTGTGAAAAGCAAGCCAAAGCTTTGAAATTTTAAAAAACACCTTCAAATAAAAAAGATAACAAATAGACCTATGATATTCAAACAATTACAAATGGGCCCTAAAAATTCAATTTTTTACAAAAAGCACCCTAAAACTTTCATAAATTACAAAGAACTCCCACTTATATTTAGCGGGATGTTTGTAATTTTTGGATTATTTTAGGGTTTTGGCAATTTCTAAAAATTTTAGTGTGTTTTTTATGAATTTCAAAATTTTTAGAGTGTTTTTGCAATTTTTAGATTCTCATGAGCTTGTTTGTAATTATTGAGAATTTCAGATTGTTTTTTACTTTTGAAAATTTTAGGGTATTTTTTTTTTATAAATTTTGGTATTATCCAGATAAGGAAACTCTCTCGTACACATCTGATACCATTAATCCCCAGATATGAAACATAGCGATATCTACATTTAACCATCTAAAATACGAGTACCTCCACTTAACTCCTAACTAAGCGGAACTATTACGTCGAGCGACAAATCCAAATAAGGAACCCCCCATATATATACCATATATTCCGAATGATTAAGAGCTAAGTGTTAATACCCCCATTCTAGCGTTAAACATAAATATAACCATATAAACCAATCATAAACAAGAGAAAATTAGAATCAATCAATCAATTTACCTGCTCAAACAGGTGCGGGAAGTTGCGACGCATATCCTCCTGACGCTCCCAAGAAGCCTCCTCAGCTCCTTTCCGGTTCCATTGAACTTTAACTAGAGGAATCACCTTGTTTCTAAGCTTCTTGTCCTCCTTGGCAAAAATACACACATGAATTTCAATAGTAGTCAAATCATCAAAAATCTCAACTTCCGATGTGTCTAACACTTGCTGCTGCTCCTCGTCACGTAGATGCTTCTTAAGCATCGAAACATCATGTATACTCGACATCGATGTTGGAAGATCTAACTGATATGAAACGGTTCCAATGCGCCCCACTATCCTGAACAGACCAATATACCTCAGGGATAACTTTCCCCGTCTACCAAACCGTTGGACCCCTTTCATTGGTGATACTTTCAATAAGACATAGTCCCCAACCTGGAACTCTAATGGTCGTTATCTCTGATCTACATAACTCTTCTGGAGACTCTGCACTGTAAGAATGTGCTTCCGAATTATTGCCACCTTCTTTGTAGTCTATCTCACTAACTCCGGTCCTAGCAATAGGCTGTCTTCTGATTCTGTCCAGCAAATGGACGATCTACAAGGTCTCTCATACAATGCCTCATATGGTGACATGCAAATAGTCGCTTGATAACTGTTATTATAAGCAAACTTAATCAATGGAATATGGTCCTCCCATCTACCCTGGAAATCTATAACATATGCCCGTAACATGTCCTCCAACACTTGGTTGACTCTCTCTGTTTGTCTATCTGTCTGCAGGTGGAAAATGCTAGAATACGACAACTGGCTACCGAACGAATTACGGAAGCTCCTCCAAAAGTGTGAAGTGAAAACTAAACCTCGGTCTGATACAATTGTTTCGGGAACTCCATGTAATCTTACTATCTCCTGGATGAATATCCTCGCATAAGCCTCTGCCATGTACGTCGTCTTCACCGGAATGAAATGTGCTGACTTCATCAACCAGTCAACTATCACCCATATTGAATCATTTCCTTTCTTCAATCTCGCTAATCCTACAATAAAGTCCATAGAAAAATGTCTACCCATTTCCACTCTAGAATGGGTAAAGGCTGTAGGGTTCATGCCGGTCTCTGATGGTTTGCCTTCACTTGTTGGTAGGCAAAGCACTTGACCACATACTCCGTAATCTCTTTACGCATGCCACTCTACCAAAAGTATCTCTTCAGGTCGTTATACATTTTTGTTGTGCCCGGATGCACTATGTGTTGGGAACATGGTTGATGTTACAATATCTCTTGTATTTTGATGATAACAAATCATTATTTATCTAACATATTTTACTGCAGATTCAAGATATACATCTCAAAACAACAATCAAATTATCAAGGCTATTTCAAAGATCAAAAGATGAAGTTCAAAAGATGTAAATTTTATTTTTTTTAGAATTTTTGTACAAGCCTTGATCACACACACAACACACACTATTTACTTAGAAAATCATAAAAAATATTCTAAGTATAATCCTAATTTTAATCAACATATGAATAAGTTATTAAACTATTGAAAATATTAAAAATATGGTTTCTGGCCGACCAAAGATAGGTCTGGTCGACTAGATTGATGAGCCAGAAACATAGATTCAGAAAAATCTCTGTCTGGTCGACCAGATATGGACCTGGTCGACCAGAGGCTCCAGATTCGACCACACAATCACAAATATCTCAACACCTCAGACCCACCCCGGTGACTACACAAACTTCACCGGCGCGAGCCTAGAATATACATCAACAATCACAAATAGCTCAACTCCTCAGACCCACCCCGGTGACTACACAAACTTCACCAGCGCGAGCCTGGAATATACATCAACCATCACAACTGCTCACATGGACCAAGACTTCTCACCCAAATTCTCATAATTCCAGGTCAACTACACACAGTGTTCTAGATCCTAACTGTGTCATACGGGTCACTATAGTCATAAACTCCTAATGATTCTCAATCACAACATGAAACAATCAATGCAACAAATCATGTGCAATAATATCATAGCATATCAGATAATCAAAATAAGAAATATAAATCATAAACAACATCTACATAATTCAGAAAATAATCTTTTTCTAAATAAATTCATTTTAAATTATTTCACTTAACAATTAATCTAAACTAATTCATTTCCAAAATAAATTCTTTTAAATTATTATAATTATTTAAAAATGATTCTTTTGTCGAATTAAATTCTTTTAATTCATTATAATTATTCCAAAAATACTATTTATCACATATCAATTATTCAGGTCAATATTCTTCAGCAACAACCCACGTAGATAAATACGTCACAATTAAACTACGTAAATGATTCATAATATCAGTTTGATAATCTCTTGAAAGAAGAGATTGTTGTGGCATTGGCAATTAAAGATTGTCAAGGTTGTACGGTTTGCTTGTGGGTTGCAAGTGCTTGCGGTTTTACAAGTGGAAATAGTGGAGAAATCTCAAACGAGGCTTGGGGACTGGATGTAGGTCTGGAGGACCGAACCAGATAAATGATCTACAATAAATATAAGAACCGAAACGAAACTAAACAAGGATCGGGATCTTGCACATAAATAATCTACAACAAATATAAGAATTGGAATGAAACTAAATAAGAATCGGGATCTTGCCTCGGGGTTTCGTTGGTGGCGGGATCTGATGCGGTTCGACGTTGGCGTCGTCGGATCTGGGCAGCGAGGTTGGTCGGGAAGGGGCTGCAACGCGGGGGAGGGCTCGGACTGCAGCGGCGACGGTGGTCGAGGCTTGGGTTCGACGGCGCGGATCTGGTCGTTGGGTTCGAGCTGGTGGTGAAGGGGCGGCTGTGGGTGGAAGGAGAAGATGGTGATGACGGTTCTGGACTAGGGAGGCGATGGTGGTGATGGAAGAGGTGATGGCGGGTGGTGGTGGAACTGGAGCGGCTGAGGACTGGAAGTGTAGGATGAAGATCTACCTTCAATCGATAGGATTCGATCTCTGGAACATAGTGGAGTCTGATTACAACAAGCCTACTACTCCATACTCTGAATGGACGTTGGTGGAAAGGACAAATGCGAATCTTGACGCCAAGGCAATGAATGCATTGTTTTGCGCAATGGATAAGAATGAATTCAACCGTGTGTCTACTTCCAACACCACAAATCAAATCTGGCACACACTTGAGGTAACCCACGAAGGAACTTCTAAGGTTAAAGACTCTAAAATTTCTGTTTTAGTGCACAGGTTTGAAATGTTCAAGATGAACGACAACGAGACAATTGGTGAAATGTTCACAAGGTTCACCGACATCATCAACTCCCTAATTGCGTTAGGAAAGGACTATACACAAGTGGAGATGGTTAGGAAAATCCTCCGGGCTCTTACTTCGGATTGGGAAAAGAAGACTACCGCAATAGAGGAAGCCAACGACCTATCCACATTGACAGTAGAAAATTTGATAGGGAATTTGATGGCATACGAGGTGCAACTTATTGGAGAGAGAGTGAGCTGGTGATAAGGGGGAGAGAGAAATGTGAGGAGAGAGGTGTGAACGTGAGAGAAAATCAAGTGAGTAAAAGTGGAATGAGTTAAGTGATTATGGAATTGATTAGGGAGGAGTTATGGAAAGAATTCAAATGAGAGTAAATTAGGGAGAGAAAAGATTACAAAATATTTATTTATTTATTTATTCATAATATTTAAAAAAATCATTATACTAATAATTAACCATATAATAATATTAATAAATAAATAACAGCTAAATATTTATATATTTACATATGTACTAACAAGGTCACTTATAATATTAGTTACAAAATGATTATATATAAAATCATCAACCCATATATTAATATTTAGCAGAATTAATAAATATAAGACTATATATATTTTATTATTTATTTATTTTGAAAACTCAGAAAATTCCAGAAATTAGGAAAAATATTAATAAAATAAAATTTAACATTTTAAATACTAGAAAAATTATTTAAATACGTATCGAAAATTACGGTTGTTACAGTTTGTCTAGTGTTTGTACATTCCTATGTATTGTAGACAAACAACGTAGTTGGAGGATTGATGGAATAAAGCTTCAACGATCATATCCAAAGGAGGTTGGCGGAATGTCGGTGAAGCTTATGCAATTCAATTTAAAGATTGAGTTCAAGCTTCATCCGCAAATATATCAAGTCAAGCCTATTGAAGATCAAGATCAAGCTTTGGTATATTTAGTATAGGTTTATATTATGTGTGTTTAATACGTTAAGCTCAATATCTATACACACACCTTTTATTGGTTTCTTCGTATATATATATATATAGTTATATATATATACATAAG
>NC_033797.1:75080079-75095018 GCF_001876935.1 Asparagus officinalis
GCTCGGTGGCTGGGGCGGAGCTGAAGCTCGAGCTCGAGCTCGAGCTCGAGAGAGAGAGAGAGAGAGAGAGAGGGAGAGAGAGAGAAAGTTTGAGTACGAGAGAGAGAGAGAGAGTGAGAGCTGGCTTTAAATAGGAAAAAATAATTAAAAAATTAATAAAATAAAATAAAATATTGAGGGATGATTCGCGTGTAGCCGTTTTTTTGGAAAAGAAGAGGAGGGAGAGAACGGGGTTGTTGGGGTAGCTGATGGGGGTTTGACGCTGGAAGCAACAGCTTGGAGTATTTTCAAATAGTTTCAGGTATTTAAATGAAAAATAATTAAATAAATAACGTGGGAAACAAAAGCTGGGGTTATTTTCAAATGGGTTCAGGTATTTAAACGAAAATAATTAAAATAAATAATTTCGGGTACTTAAAAATTAAATTAATTACATAATAATTATCTTACAAATAAAAACATACTTGTTGAGCTAATACAACAGTTGATACGAAACTGTCGAAATATACCCATATTGTACAATTAAACAGAAATAATTAATAATAAAAATATATTTACTTACATTTAAAATCAAATAATTATGTGACAATTATCTACACGATAAAATGTACCAGTTATGCTAATACGACAGCTGATACGTAATAATTAAAATAATACAATAATTTACACAAATAATACGTAATTAATAATTCAACATAATACAAGAATTAATACGTAATAGTAATAATAATATGACGTATTATTTAAAATAATACGTAATAGTATCAGTAACACAACGGATAAATCCCAGAAATTTTTATTGCACTAAATTAATTTATAAATATAAAAACCATTTAAATAAATATAAAACTTAGACTTTAAATCATAGAAAATTCTAAAAAATCGAGAAAAATACAAATACTCTTTTAAAAATTATAATTAAATATTTTAAAATAACAAAAATTTAGTTTAACTAGTATCAAAATTTTACGGTCATTACAGTCATATTCAGGCCAATTGATGGAAATGGAGAAGGATTTTTTGGGAGGAAAGAAGGGACTTGTGATTTTGTGGAGGTAATTTAATTGGATTAATTAGCTTTATTAAATGTAAGGGTATGTTGGTTATAAATTTTTCTTTTGAAATGGAAAGAATGAATAACACTTCAAGGAAGTTAATAATTTAGCTAAATTATGAGCAATCTCATCTCCTTCTAAATAGAGAAAGAGAAAAGAGCAAGGAGGAAGTTCTGATTTAAGTTCTCTAATCCAGAAATTACCTAGATCAATTAAGCAAGTCCTATTAGCCTTTATTTTGTCGATCACGATTTTCGCAGTAGATTTGATTTTAATATTTAACATGAATTGATCCTCAGCTAGCTTTTAATAATAGCCCAAGTCTCCATAGAGGGCATGCCAAACGCTTAAAAAATTAAAGGAAACATCCTTAAGCACGTTTGAAAGAATCGACACAATAACCTGCTCTTGGAAAATCATTGAAAAATGCACTCATATTTGGAAAACCAACTAGAATAGCTGAATACTGCTTTATGGGCTGTGAAGAAATATTAGATTAACTCTTTTTCTAACTTAATTTTTTATAATTTGATATTAGTTAAAGGCCTCCTCAAAGTAAAAACTCTTATGATAATTTTTACTTTGTTTCTCCTTTACTTTTCCAATCTCTTTATTCGGCAAGAGTCGCTTCTATTTTGAGTGTCTTTGATTAATTACCTGATTTGCTAAGTAACCATCTCATTTGTTGATTTATTTAAGAATTAGTTTAATTTTGTTATTTTGATGGGTATATTCATATTTATTTGTACTGACTTTTTTCTACTTTGGGATTTTTTTGGATTGACCAGGGTTCTATGTGAAATACTTTGGATCTCCTCTATTTGGATCTATTCTCTCTTTCTTCATGGAGAAGAGTTCTCATTTGACAAAATACCCCTAAAGTCATAAACAGTTGTGAAAGAGGGTTGTAATATTTATGAATGATTTGTTGATAATTATATGTCAGATCGTAAGAACTTTTCATTATACTTGAATATAAATCCGTGAATCGCACGGGTTTGAAACTAGCGTTAAAGAGCTTTCTTTTTACTACACGCTCAGGTCCGTGCTTGAATTGAATGGAAGAAGCACAGGCTACGGTCACGCCCTTTCAAATAAAAAAAAAGAAAAAAAAAAGAAATAAATAAAAAAAGGAAAATTAAATCTGGGTGCCTCAATAAATTACTTATGTCCCGCCCTCTTTGAAAGGAGTAAAAGACTTAAAAAGCGCTTTGACCAAAGTTTCCCCTCTTAGCAAATCTCACGGCTCGCAGCTCGCAAGGGGAAAAAAAAAAAAAAATCCCCAAGAACGATGGAGCTTGTGATCTTGGGCATGAACTTTGGGTGCATCCTTGGACCTCTGAGCGCGGGAAAATTCCCAGAGAAGGACTGCTTGCTCCCGCTCATATCCAAGATCCTTGGATACCTCATCGTCGCCGGATCGACCACCGCCAAGCTCCCCCAGGTACAGATGGATCTTGAGTCCTGCCTAAGCCCCAGCAGAATTTGTAGCTATTTTCAACTTGTCTAGCTCCTCGATAATTCTAATCATCTGTTTTAATCGCTTAATTTATGGGCGAAGATGTAAACTTGGTAGGATTTACGAAGGGCATCTACTCTACTGTGTACTAGATGCCAGGATAAAAGATATTTCACAATATATTTTGGACGACAAGAGGGGCCAAAAAAAAAAAGATCTCGTCTTGGTGTCTTCGTAACGTCTAAGAGTCCGAAGTTATATTTATTAGTAAGAAAACGAACTATATTGAAATCCTCTGTGTCATAGGGGATGAGAAATGATTTCTTGATTCGTATGTGCGGAACATGTGATTCACATAATTAAAGAATAAATGGTAACCCATGGAAGCGTATTGTAGCGTGATCTGTATGCTATCAGCAAGCAGTAATTAATAGGCTATAATCTTTGATGTATTTTCTGGTACTTTAGGTTTCATAAGATTTCAGTCTACAGGGTGGTATTTGTCTGATTGCCCTCTTCTAAAATTTCATACTACGCTGTTTAAGCTTGATTTGGCAATAATTTGCACACCATTTTATGTATCTTTATCTTGCAAATTGGTGTAGAAGCGTTCTTTACCTATGATTTTTCGGCTATTTCTTAGTCTTTACACCATTTTTGAACAATCAGACTTTCAGCATTCTAATCCTTCGTGTCCCTGTAAGTGCCAAACTTCAATGCGGATAGCGTTAAGTTTTGTGCCCTCCCAATTTTCATTTCCTTTGAAGCATCCATGATGGACGCAAAAGCCTAATATTTCGAGAATATATATAGAACTTATCATGGATTCAACCATTTGATTCTACTTTAAGCTTTCTAGAATAATATGCAAATAATGCAATGGCAACAATTTCTGAATTCTTTTTCTTTCATTGTGGATGGAAATTTGATTTTTTTTCTGGACTTGTATGATGGGTTTCTTTTTGAAGCAAAATATTGATAGGTAATTTTGTACTTGTTTATGTAGTGTCTCTCCTATTCCCAATAACAGTATCCAATAATTGTTTGTTTTACATTGTAGATATATAAAATTTTGAAGCACAATAGTGCCAGGGGCCTTAGTGTTGCAGCCTTTGAGCTCGAAGTTGTCGGCCTTACAATTTCGTTGGCATATTGTCTGCACAAAGGGATTCCATTTTCAGCCTATGGGGAACTGTATTTTCTCTTAATCCAAGGTATTGTTTTCGACTACAATTTGAATGCTATCAAATCATTCAGAGTGCTTGAGCTGGGAAATTTTCACTTTTACCTTTGTGTTATTTGATTCCTATTGTGCTTGATTTTAACTAGAGTCTATATTGTCTTACGCAGCTATTGTTTTAGTTGCAATAATTTACTATTATTCTCAGCCGGTTGGAGCTAAAGTTTGGATGAAGGCATTGTTGTATCCTATTTCATATGCATTGTTTATTCTACCGTTACTACAAATTGAACGGAGGAAGTTTCATGTTGCTAACCAGAAATATTTGTTTATAATGACTTTTTTGGTTGTGGTTATTTTAATTCCTCACGCTATAATTGGACATAGTATATGAGCCTACGAGGGAAGTCTTGCTACTAATTCATTTCTGTAGTCTGCAATTAAATTTTACAAAATTCCCAGCTGAGTAGCATGTTTCATTGAATTCTTCTCCTGTTCTTCTTAAGCGGCTTCTGAATAGATATTGTGCAGTAGCACTGACAATTTTAGCTGGTCAAATTGACCCTATCCTATTTGAAGCGCTATTTGTGAGTTTTTTTAAATATATTTGCTTATACACTTTGTTAAATTCCTTTATTAATTCTTACTGAAAAGAAATGAAAGATCTAAGGAATCAAATATCCATTATCATGCCAAGCTGAAAATCATAAATATGTTTTCAGGAGTTACCAATTCTGTTTGTCTCGGACTTGGTATCTATGTATTTCACTATTTCTAATGCTGCAATCACACTTTTCAGGCATCTAAACATGCTGTATTTTTCTCTGCCAGAGTCCCACAGATATGGAAAAATTATACTGTAAGTAAAGAAAATCAATTCTTACATTGTCGAGGAATTTGTAAAACAACAAATTGCTTAATTCAGTCTCTACTGAAATTAACATTTGCTTGTCATTTTTTATTCTCAATGTGTTTTTACTTAAGCATAATAATAATAATAATAATAATAATATTGTTGTGTACCAAGGTGGAATAATGGAAGCAGTTGATTATTGTAATGGTAAAAAACTTTTAAGCTATGATGTTGTTCAAGGAAAAAATATTTAGCGCCCTTAAGGTATCACATCATCTCTACCTTATACTTTATCAATTCTTGCCATGAAACATAACTGATTCAATGTGTTTAACCCGACAAATAAATATGTCACATAAGAGTTAGAATATTGATATGATTAATCCAATCTGACCAACTAAAGAATCTGAACTATCTTATAAAAATAAAGGGTTATTTGCATATATACCCTTAAACCATGGGTATTTGCAAAACTAACCCTCAAATCTTAGTATTTGCAAAACCACCCCTCAAATTGTCAATTTTTGGGAAAGAAAACACCCTTAGAATCAACAAATCATCAAGTTGATGAGTAAAAATTTTGACTTTCTTGTCAAATTTAAACATTGCAGTTACAAATTAGTTATCAAAGTTGATGATGGATTAATTTGGGGGTATCCTTCTCCAAAATTGATGATTTGAGGGGTATTTTTTAAATTCTAAGATTTGGGGGTAGTTTTGCAAATACTGAGATACGGGGGTAGTTTTGCGAATACCCATGATTTAAGGGTATATATTCAATTAACCCAAATAGCTCATTTAGGTAATAACTAAATAGACTAGAGAATATTAATCAACAATAAATGATAACTATGTTTAATGATTAGAGTGTTAAAGCACATACCTCTAAATTGCCCTGACAGTTCATCTTAGCTTTCGTATCCGTGTCCGCAATTCCCTTGTCCATGTCCGAGTCGGATACTTCTTGAGTATATACATACATTTATGCAGACGTGTTCCCAAATATATAATACATGTTTGAGTTTAGAACACTCGTGATACATTTCTTAGACATATATCTTACACTTCATCTCAAATTTCTACAACTCGTTTGACTTGAATTGGGTTCGTTTCAACCTATACAATATTCATAAGTATGAGTTTAAATGGTCATTTGGATATCTAGTTAAAAAATGAGTGGTTTTCCAATTTATAATCTACTCAATAGAAGAAACACAAAAATGTTACAAGGATTTTAGTTCTCATAACATGTAATATAAAAACAATATCGATCTTATATAAATTAATATTTTCAATATATATATATATATATATATATAGCCATGTCCTCATATCCTATGTTTCACAAATTTGTCGTGTCCCGTGTTTGCACCCGTGACTGTGTCCGTACCTGTATCCATACCCGTGCAACATAGACACACCTTCAACTATAACAACAATTACAGTTTTTTTCCATAGAAACTACCTTTAAAATAAGATAATTCTACAGGAACCATCTTTGAATTTTAGTTTGTACACAGATCAATTTTACAGTGGATTTTTGTTGCAACATGCAATCAAGCACCTTGCAGTTAAATTCACTAAAAAACCCAAAAATATCCTTAAAATTTTCACGTTCAAGGTATGTTACTTGTATCCTAACTAGACTTAAATGTTAACAAAATGAGTCATGTGCCTTGAACACAAGTTTTTAGGGGCATTTTTGAGTTTTAGTGAAATTTTTCATTGAAAAGTGGTTGATTGCAGCACAAACCCACTGGGGTTTGTGTATAAATTGAAATTCAAAGGTGGTTCCTGTAGAGTTACCCTATATTTAAGGTGGTTTCTAGGAAAAAATCCCAGTAGTCATACTCATTTCCTACCACAAATATGCTACATTAAAGTAACCACTATATTATGAGTCGGTCCATTGGTAGTTAGGAAGCTAGATTGAATCTGTGTAACTTATTTACCAAGGGGCCTGAATATGCATCAAGGTCCTTGACCCCTATGTTTCTGACATAAACGAATCAATCAGAAGCCAATCGCAATATATTCTCAATCTACCAACAAATTGCGAGCCCTACTAATATCTCGTGATCCTTCTGTCGAATCTCGCTGGACTCTAGTGCACTAAATCTTACACTATAGTTCCATTCTCCTTGAATATTAGCCACATACTCATAGCTCTTTTTGCTTCCATTGTAGAACATTTAGATATTGGTCTTCCTGAGTATGGGATTAGGCTTCAGCTGCTATGTTTGGGACCTTCTTGCGTTGCAAGATGGGTCCAAATAAAACTTTATGCTTTTGCGACTAGTCTTCCTTTTTGTCAACGTATATCCAGCTTTTGGTATTTAGTAAATTCTGGGTTGTGTTAGCTTAGCTTTACACTTGTGTGTAGATTCTCCAATTTTGTTGGGTTTTAGCTCCTCAACTCTTCAACTTTCTTTAAGGTTTTAGTCTTAAGGGGTAACTATCAATTTTGTTATTCCAAGCATTAAGTGCAACCCTCCTGCATCTAAACCATGTGATCAACTGATAAATTTCTTGAATGTCACTCACCACTTTTTTTCCATACAAGCATAGGAGAATGATCACTGCATTCAGACAAGCATTATAACACAACTCATGGAAAGTGATTGATCATCCCATAATACATAATACTTTGCCCATCTCCTAGCATTCTGAGTACAATTTATCTCTTGACTACTATATTCATTAGTCGGATTACTATGTTCATTAGTCAGAACTATTACCTGGATATAGAATCATTAAATGCCTGGATCAGTCTTATACCTAAAGGTATTCATCCAATCTTCTCATCAACAAATCTGAAAGAATGCTTCTCTCCTAGCAGTTCATACCTCTTTATTTAAACATCTGACTTTTATAGTGCAGCATCTTGCAAATTTCAAAAAATAACCACTCATACTTAAAGGTGATCGCATCATCTATACAGTTGGCCCTTGCAAGTTTTCTTTGCTCAAGAACTGATTATCTTCTGCTATTTTGATACAGTATCTTGCAAATGCCAATTACTAACCTAGTGATACTGTCGTTCCCATGGGGAGTATATATGTCACGTTTTAAGGTAAAATTGATCATCAGAAATGTGGCATATAGATCTTCTCAAGCACAGAATTCTTTGTGAACTTCCAACCAAGACCAATCTGCTATCTAATTACCAAAATCTCTCCAAAGTGTCTATCCAACATCAAAATTTGGCTTCACTGTTGGGCAAGCTGAAGCCATCCTTCAACATCTCCTTTAAAGATGTTTTTATGCCTTTTTTTATGTAAGCCTCTCTTCACAAACCTTTATACGCTTGAAAAATATTCTTGATGGCATACTATCTATGGTACACATGGATATGGATACGATCACAAGCATGGACACATGACCAAAAAAATTTATAAATTTGTAAGAGATAGGGTATGGGAATATTGAATATATATCATCAACTTGCCTGAACAAACATATAGATATTAAAAAGCCTGTTATGAACGAGTTTACAAACCTCTCTTCCCTTTCATGAATTGTCCCTGAATAAAGACCGATTAAAGAGGTTGAACCGATTCACCCACCTTGCTACTTTGTTCAGCATGCTGGGAAGGTACCCGTCCTGGCTGGGCTTTCAAGATAAATAGTTTATTTTCCATACTTTCTCTTATAGAAACCTCTTTCATATCTTGATTAATGGAGGGAGATTCTTCTTGTTTTATAAAATCCTAGAAAATGCCTGTCATGCTACATGAAACCTCTCGATCAATAGGGCACTTTCCTATTTGTTTCTCCCCATACTGCTTCCTTGTCAGACTCCTCGACATTCTTAAAAAAAAAAATCCTTAGTCACCAGGAAAGGAGTAGATTACCAATTGTGACAATAGAAATATGGATTGCTTTCTTTTAGAAATTACTTATGCTGATTTGTGCTAGATCAGGCCCTAATTATATTGTTAGGCTTTAGCTATGGCGTGGATATACATGCACTGAAAGACTTGAAAAAATTTAGATACACGAGAGCTTGATTCGATCTTCAACCTATTGCCAGTTCATATTCCATGCGAACATTATATCGGATTCTAGCTTCAACTGTAGCAATTAATATTTCAGCACAAGTTAAGCTTGTCCATCCAGCAGTGAGAACAAAAACAAAGTCTTTATTCTCAAATTTTTTGGGGTCGGCTACGATTCTCTCAATCTTGTGGGATAAAGAAGACTCTTCTCATTTAGCTTTTGTTTTCATACCCTTCTCCTATATAATATGCCGTTATAATGTTATCAAAATGTTATTAAAATTAAATCATTTCTGTTTGTTTCTGTACAAAAAAAGGGTCTATTTCTGTGATAATAGGAATTGCACATAAACATTTCTTGGATGGAAAAAGAAAATTTTCGAAGACTATAATCATGTTTATACAATTGTTACAACCTAATCTTATTTTTTATTTTCATCAAATTTTCAAACTTACGAGTTAAAATAAAAATATACCAAATGACAATTTTCGTCCGGTGACGTACATGAACTTTGATGTGCAGAACAAAAGCACTGGAGAGCTCAGCTTCTTAACATGCTTTATGAACCTTGGGAGATCTGTTGGTGAGTGCAATTACATGCTTTTCTATAAAATTCAGCAAGAACTAGAATTGTTTCTGGTCTCAATTTCGACTTAGTCTGTTGTCAAAAATGATCCTAAGAAGCTAAATCATGAATTTATCAGATATGTTGTGGTCAATTCCTAACATTTCAAGGTATTTTGGCAAAATTCCTCTTTGTCGGATTCTTTCATTTTTTGTATTCATTCCATTAGAATATTTTTGCAACAAACAAAATTGACCCACGTGTTGCCGCGGCATTAATATGAAAAGGGACAAAAAAGTAATAGTTTAAATCTTTGATACATAAAAATTACAACAAAATACAACAACTTACACCGTATATTATACTGCTAAAATCTATGTTGCATAGACACGGGTACGGGAGACAGCAAATTTGTAAAAAGTAGGGTATGAGGACACGACTGTGTATAAATAAAATAATTCTCTTTAGATCAATATTAAATTACATACCTACTACATTTTCATGCAAATATTCATGCAGATCAATGGTTTTCAAGGGAATATCAGCTATATATATAACAATTATTTTTCATGTCTCAACCTTTTCTTTTATTTTTAGGTTCTTTCATTGTATTCAAACTCATTCTCAATATCCCAAATGAAACAAACCCATTTGAACTATGTCCTTTAAAAGGGGGGAAAAGAAAAGAAAACAAATCAAACTTCTTTGAAGGTACCCACTGCTACCCTACTGTTATTTTTACCAAAAAATGACAATTTAATGAGGTATCATGGTTAAACAGCTCTAACTTTACCCATGTGGTACATGATGTCATCTTCCACTTAAACAAATTTAAAAAATTAAGAAAAAGGGATGAGACGTCAGAGAGAGAAGTGAGAGAGAGAGAGAGTTACCCCCATGTGATGCATGATGTCATGTTCCACTAAAGCAATAAAAAAATTAAGAAAAGATGGGGAGAGAGAACAGAGAGCATCTTCTTCATCTCTTTGCTCAGCTTCAAACCTTAGAAACCTATAGCCAATTTTCTTAAAAAAAAGAAAACCCATGGGTAGCGAAAATTTCCCGTGTCCACGCCGATTGGGTGCGGATCTGTACCTAAAACGTGTCGGACACGAGTACGGCCCCCTACTGGCCTTGTCGGGGTATCCTAGGCTAAAATATATAAAATGTATTTAAAAATAATCCAGTGAAATTTTTAGGTCTAAGAGTGACGTTTGAAGCGAGTGGGTTTAAGAACAATTGGTAGTAAAACCTTGAATTTATAGCGAAAAACGGTTTGGAAGTATGTGTGTTCACAAATAAATTAGAGTAAAACCTTGGGTTTGAAGTAAAAAAAAAGTGGTAACATTAGTGTTTCCAAAAAAACACAACGATTAAAGTATTTGGTTTAAAAATATAATGTATATGTAGGCACAAAAATATTATAAAGTTACATTTGAACACAACAACTCAAACCGTATAGTACCGTATATATAACTATTGAAATACAAATTGTGTTTGAAAGTAATTTAGTAAAGTTTTTTGCGTGTATAAGTAATCTTAGAAGTAGGTGAGTTTAAAAACAGATGAAAATCTTTTTTTTCTTGTATTGTCTCTGAAATTTTACAACAGCAACATAGCCTTTACCCATCGAGGGTATTGCAGACGGTCTGGGGACGTTGTGTTAATAATGCCAATACTTCCAAGATCCCTAGTTCAATCCAGTCTACCTAACCTGGAGTGTTGAAATGGAACTCGGCTGGGGCCCACACACCCGAGGTTTACTTGGTAAGGGTCGGGGATCGAACTCGGGCTTCGGCCGATCCTCGTGCCTTGCCAAGGTTTCCTTTGGAGCCAAGAAAACGGCAAAGCCTTTATCCTTAATTTTTAGTGTCTGCTGAGTTTGAAATTTTATCAATATATGATTTTTCTTCACATATATGTCTCGGTTTTAGAAATAATAGTGAGCATATTTTGTATGTATTTGAGCTGGATGCGGACATGTCACTTGTTTATTTATTTTGCAGCTAGGTTGTTTACAAGTATGCAGGAAAATACACCAATGAATAGTATCCTTTTTTGCACTAACCAAATCAGTTGCATTTTGTCCTTAGCTTAATACTGCAAGTATTAGTTTCAAATAACGGCACTATCTGATCCTTCATTCCAATTTTCTTCTCTTTATCTGTTCAATGAAATTCGATACTAATTGCATTTCCTTTTTGATGTTAATACTCTTACTCATGGAATGCTTTGTATTTACTTTAGTTTGTTTGCGTTTAGCTAGTAAATTGGGCTGTTTTGCTAGCTGCGACTTGAGTAGCTACAGCCTGAGGTTTGGTAACGGAGTTAGGTTTGTTTGATTCCTTGCCTTGAAGTGAGTGGCGACGGAGCTTCATGAGTTATTGCAACTCATGTTACAAGAATTTCGTCTTTAGGGCGAGTTAATGCAACTCATGTTACAAATGTTAGACTAGTCTTAACTAGTTCCTGGTGGAGGTCCTCTCAACCTGGTATGTTATCCTAATACATACATAATCTGTGAAAACGGCGAAGGAATTGTGAAAATCGTGAAGAAAAACCCAAAACAGACTCCACGACACCCTGGTGTGGTGTCTGCCATGGGTATGGCAGAATCTGCCCTGTCTGTCATGGGTGTGGCAGAATCTGTCCTGTTTACCATGGGTGTGGTGTGTGCCACACCAGGGTGTGGCAGACTCGTTTTTAGAATCCTAATCTATTTGGGATTGTGTTTTGTTATAAATAGAACCACGTTTTTTAGGGTTTCTTAAGGAGAGAAAATGAGAGAATTAGCATTGTTTTGAGCACTTTGAGAGGGAGATATTGTGAGAGAGTTGAGAGCTTTGGTTAAGGGTTAGTTTGTGAGTTTTGTGAGATTATAACCCTTTGTACTCTCATTGATTTAGTAGAATCTCCCCATCCTCTCCCCGTGGACGTAGACAATTTGTCGAACCACTTTGAGAGGGAGATATTGCGAGGGAGTTGAGAGCTTTGGTTAGGGTTATATTTGAGTGATTGTGAGTTGTAACCCGTTGTATTTCTCCTCCATATAGTGAAATCTCCCCATCCTCTCCCCGTGGACGTAGGCAATTGCCGAACCACGTAAATTTCTGTGTTTGTGTGTGATTTTGGTCGTTATTTTGTGAATTGCACTCGTGTTTGGTTTTGGTTTTCTTCTCTCATCGCTCACCGACTCGTTTGGTTGTCGAGCAAGCTTCCGCACGGCGCGCGACATAATCTTGTTAGCTCTGGTTTAAGATCCATGATCACAAACTCTTCTTTACTCCTTTCGGCGTATCACTTGAAACATTATCATATGAGTGGTATTCTGAAAGTCATCATATCCTTGCGTGCCATGTGATCATGTGTATGACAAGCAGTACATTTTCAAACACATGAAGCCTTACCTTCATATTCTTATATAATCACTTTATTCTTGCACTCAAGGATTCTGTCATTGACTTTGGTCTCCTTAATTAAATCAGTTGTTAAGTAAGGGTTCTCATTGATCATATTTGGTAGCTTATGCCTTGTTTATCTGGTACCTGACACATGAAGGCTGAGCAACGTGTTCTGACAATGAGCGCCGGAAGTGGGACTGAAGTTGTCACAGTTTATCCTTGAATTAGGAGACAGAACAAAGATATGGAGCAACTACAGACTTTCAAATGCTTGAACTTTTTGGGAGTAAATTAGTCAATCAATTCAACCTAAGAAAGAGTTGGAATTTATCCTTTTATGAAGATCTGAACGTGATAATAATTCAATTTCTATTGATTCATCTGCTCATTTGTTCCTCTAGGATGTGGTTTGGGGATGCTAACTTTTATGAAGGGGTTTTTGCCTTTAAACCAAAAGCTTTACGCTCATTTATTTTAAAACTCGCTTCTATCTACACTTATACACCAAAAACTTTCCCTTTTTATCTTTTAGCCCAAAACATCAAATATATTTGTATATAATATTTACAAAATAAAAATCAAGACCCCCCAAATTGCCTTTATCTTCTCCCTCCCTCTTTACCCATAACCCCTTCTCCTCCCTCTTCTCACTCTCCCCACTCCCACAGCCTCTTCGTTTTCCACCCTCTCCACCCTCTCCACTGCCTCCTCCCTCTTATCCACCACCTCATCCCTGTGTCTCCCCTAACACTTCGCCGCCTCCATCTTCTCATTATCGGTTTACATCATCATCTTCTTCCTCTCTTCTCTTAATAAAATTCTTTTCTCATTCTCAAAGAATAAAAAGAAACACTCGTTAAGTCTTCCATCACCCTCTATCATATAGCAATTTATTGTACATGGTGTAGCTACTAAAGCTGGAAGTATAATAAGTTTAGTTGTTAGTATAGCAACTTTAGTTGTAAGTATAGCAACTTAAGCCGTATGTATAGTATCTTAAGCCGTAAGTATAGCAACTATGCATACAATTAAGATGTATGTATGGCAACTTAAGCTGTTAGTATAACGACTTATATTATATGTTGTTGAAGTTGCTATACATACAACTGTACAATAAATTGCTATACTAAATGCTTAAGTTATTATACTTATAGCTGAAACTGCTATACTTATAGCCTAGGTTGTTTTACTTACAGTTAATCCGCTATACTTATAACTTAAGCTGCTATACTTACAACTTACAGCTGTATTAGGAGGAGAGAGAGGAGGGAGATGATGATGAGAAAATCGAGGAGGTAGGGTTTGTGGAGGAGTGGGATGAGGTGGTGGAGGAGAGGGAGGAGGGAAGGAGGGTCGTGGAGAGAGTGGAAGGAGGCCCAATCGAAGAGCTGGAGAGAACGAAAAGAGTGAGAAGAACGAGAATGGATTATGGGTAAAGATAGAGGAGGAAGAAAACTGGAGTATTGAGGTTTTCTTATTTTTCTTTTTAAATATTGTATACAAATAATATGCATTTGTTGTTTTGGGTTTAAGGATAAAAAGAGTTTCTTTTGGGTATACACGTGTTGATAGAAGTGAGTGAGTTTAAAAATCAATTTAGGCAAAAACCCCTTTGTTAAAACTTGTTGTTTAGTGCGCCAATAGTTGGCTCATTTGCACATACATATATATTATGTAAAAGCAGGTGCTGTGCAAATACACAGTTTCGGTAATTTAGTGGAGATGTTTTATCCAATTGTTGGCTCATTTGCATATACATATATTATGTAAAAGCGGATGCTGTGCAAATACACTGTTTCTGTAATACAGTGGAGATGTTTTATTATATTGAGTTTGCACCATGTTTTCCTTAACTTTTATTTAGTGATTTTGGGTTGTCTTTTGGGTGTTTTGACGAATGGTATAATCTTAAGTCAGATACTTATGTACCAGCCACACTCAAAGAAAGAGAAGAAGGTGCAATAAATCGCAGGATTTGCTGCCAATGTTCTCGTTTTTGTGGGAGGTTATACTGGATCCAGCGGTAACCCATCCTCTTCCCATTTGTACTCAGACCAATCTTCCAGTTCTTACAATAAGCTGTATCATTCTCTTCACCATCAACTTTGGCAATATTGAAAGAACCAACTTTATATGTTCTTCTTCAGTTTTTTACCGTTATTTATATCGGAAAAAATTTCTCTAGTTTGGATAAGTTCTTTTTCGATTCAGTAGTAGTTGGTTATATATATATATATTTGTCAATGACATGTTAGTTTGCCGTTTTTTATTTCGACTTATATATGTTTGTATCGGTGATATATGTGGCTCTCCATTTCGTAAAATTCTTGTCTTCACAAAGAGTTTCCTGGTTCTCTAGACGTTTGGTGCTACCTACACTGGGGCATTGTCGTGGTGGTTCAATCTATTGTTTAACATCCAAGCAGC
>NC_033797.1:75096173-75108932 GCF_001876935.1 Asparagus officinalis
CCCCCCCCCCCCCCCCCCCCCCTGGTTTTCTTATTTTCGCTGGTCAATAAGTATTTCTTTTCTTCAGCTTCGTATTCTCTACTTGTTTAACTTACTTTTTTCTTCCATTTTATTTCTTTGTTAGGCCCAACATTGCAGGCCTTCATTCTACAGCAACACAATTATTGGGCTAAGTGCCTACACAGTAAGGTAGGCCTTTAGAGCGCATTCTACTCTATGCGATATTGTACTGATGCGCAGAAATACCGACCGTACGTGTAGAAATGCTATCCGAAAGAAGAACCAAGGACTGGCCCCACTATTAAGTTAAGTTGGCCCGAAACCATTGGAGGCCTTAGCTTTTTAAAATCTTTCTCATGGCCCTTTACCTCCTACGAGCCCTGATTAGCTCCGTAATTAGTCGACCGAGAAGTTTCGCAAAACACAAGGGACCATCATTCAAGGTCCTTTTCTTCCCTTTGGAAAATGCTCTACGGACGCTAAATTGAAAATCTTTTATTTCAGAGAGTTGACGGCTTTGCTAATTCGTCTACTGTTTTAGATAATCTTGTTCTTTTCGGAAGAAAGTGGACATAGATATATCTCTCATCATGAAAGGATAAGGAGATCACAGCGAAGTGGTTTGAGGACTAGTTTAAAGAGCATGGGGGCCCTGTTGGTACTTTCAACAACATCACTAGGAGATGTTCCATCTCCCTCTTCGACTTGTACGTAGATGCTACTTGGGGTTAAATTTATCCAAGAAACCGTCGTCGCTACGAAGAAGATCGACCCACGAATAGAGATAGACTCTACTAATTTACTTGGATCCAAAATTTGCTCAAAAGAACTAGTTACGTAACATTTAATCACGAGTTCGAACGTACATATCGATCTAAGCATTTTTCGGTTGGTCAGGCTGACTAAATCTCATCTCATGTCTTTGTGAGTATTAAACTGAATGAATGAGAAGATGTAAGTTTCTCTCAGTCTTGACCAAATGGTACATACGCTCAATGAACGAATCATATGCACGGTAGTTGATCCAAAATGCTCCACTACTACTACTTAGTTTGTTGATAAGGAGGAGCTACAGTAGACGCCCGCATGCCATAAACTTACTTCCGGGTGGCGTGATTATGGCGGGCACCAAGAGGGAGTTTGACGAAGTCAGATTAGGTGGGACGTTTGTTGCTAGATTAAAATTCTCATTGCATATTATTTCGTTTGGCTGATTAATTAATTTGTCCACCCTGTTGCTAGTTGCTCTCCACTTCTAGAACGTGGAGTCGGCCTTTGCTTGCTTGCTACGCATTACCTAGTTTGTAAACTTGCGATTAATTATATTTGGAAAAATGCCCTTGAAATATGTTCAGATGGTACTGAATATGATTTAATCATATTTTAAAAAATATTTCGATCGTCTGGAGACTAAAATAAGAGAATACTCTGGTTCTTCGGGGTTAAGGAACTAAGGTGGCGTGTTCAACCCCGAAAACAAGCCACAGCACCTTATTAATTCCTCAGAATCATTAGGCTGCATCAAAATATGTTTATCAGAAAATATGATACCGAAATATCTTCAAAAACGCGTATTCACATTCTGAGAAATATCATCCAGGTAAAAAATATCGCACATCGCACGCAAAATCATCCAAAATCTCCGACTGTCGTTCGTAACCGACAGTTCTTTGTCCCCCGCAAAATTCATCACATGCTACCTACCATGCGAGTCAAGAGCTAATACACTGGCGAGTTTCTAAAGACCAAGCATGTTCTTCTTCTTCTTCTTCAAAAAAAAAAAAAATTTTTGGCGTAGATTGTTTCCACGTTTTTCTCGTCTTCTCCGTCAAAATTCACCCATTTTGTCACGGACTCGCAAACTTTACAGGCTCACGAAAAACATCAACATCGAAGCCCACGAACCCAATTATAAAACAGATGCGCTCACACGGGACTAGCAACGCCGTGCAACAGCGAGCCTGCGGGGCATCCTCGCTCGCCGAGACGGGCGGCAGCGTGGCCAATCTGCACATCGGGACACGGCGTTGGCGGAAAGCCAAGCGTCTGCGCACGACCGGTGGAACACGTGTCGGCACACGCGGCATCACCCCGTGCGGCCTGCCCGTCCTCAACGTCGTCGAGGCACACGCCGCCACTCCGTGCCCTCACGTGGCCCCCGTCCTCCACCCGCGGCAGCCTCTCCAGCTCCGCTGCTGAAGCCCCTTCGCCGACGCTTTCGGAGTCGTCGTCGTCGGCGGGCCCATGGAGGCTAACGCATAGAGGCAAATGTAGACTAGAAACACCGCGCTCATCCCTGCGCAGAGTAGAAACAGAGCCAAGAAAACTAACCAGAGCAGCATTTTCGGTGAATTCTGACGACGGGATGTGGGATTTTGAGGGGTTTAAATGGGAGTGGGGGTGGGGGGAGATATTTTTGCGTTGGAGTTAGTGTAACTGTGGGCTGGCGTTAGTAACGGAGGAGCGCTCTGGTAACTGGTTTTTATAGGAGAGTTGGTGAAAGAGCCGGAGAGGGGTGTGGTTTTGGGTTTGGATTCACGCGGAGGAAAGGGATGGGTTCGATTGGGAGGTGAACTGTCGCTTTGCGTTCAGGCGGCGAGAGTTAAGAGGGCTTGTTGCCTTTTTTACTTACAGGTCTTTGTTATTTATTTGATGGACGGCTATAGTTTGGTCCGAGAGAAACTAAAAGGGGTTTTCTACATAAATCACATTTAAGACGGCTGGGGATTCTATCAGAATACCTCATACAAATGGGGTGATCTATACGCCACACAAAGATGGTTAAGAGTTACTTTAGGGATTTTAGCTATTCTATTTATGGTTAAAACCATCTCATTCCTAATAGAATCATTACTGCTTTAAGACCGAGTGACAATATGAAAACTAATTTTAATATGTTAATTAATTAAAAATATGTGACTCACACATTTGTTTGATTTCCATATCAAATATTCTCTAAGGTTTTCCTTATCGTCCCTTTTGCCTCATATCTTTCTTATTTGGGTTCGAGTTAGGATTACAGTTAGGGTTTAGGTTCGGGTTAGCGTTAGTAGGTTTGGGATCAGGTTAGGGTTTGTGGTTGAGTTTAGCCTATGGTTCCGGTTCAAGTTAGGGTTAGTGTGTGTGTGTGTATACATACAGTGCGTTTCACATACGCATGAATGCGTACGCATGTGAGCACGAGGTGGGTTTTTTTACAAAACTCCAGCGCCAATTTATTCTCCAGACCTCGTTCTCTCTCTCTCTCACTCTGTGAAAAAAGTCCCAAATCCCTCTCTCTCTCCCTGAAAAATCGAACCCAAATCCTCCATCAAGAAATCGAACCCAAATCCTCCTCCATCAAGCAGCCGAAAAATCGAACCCTAAAAAATCGAACCCAAACCCTCCTCCTAACTCCGCCGACGGCGGACCAACTTCGCCTTCGAACTCCGCCGATGAACTCTCGTTCTCTCGCTGCAGGATCTCTCGTTCGATCTCTCTCGAGCCGACTTCTGCCAACTCTTCAAGACGAACTCCGCCGACGAACTCTGTCGCTGCCACTTGGTTCGAAATTTGATATTATATGTATTTTATATAGATCAATTACAAATTTTTTTAGAAATGGAAAACTTGAATGACGATAGTTCGATATATACTCCTCAAGTATCAGATGAGTTGAGGCCAAAAAAGGGGTAATAATTTGACACAATAGATGGTGTTGTGACATTCTACAATGCTTATGCAAAAGCAGCTGAGTTTAGTGTAAGGGATTGGACTACTCAAAAAGAGCCAGAAAGTGGTGAAATAAGAAGGAAAGAGTATGTTTGTTTTAAATAAGGAAAATCCCCAAGAATCGCGGATGTTGGAAAGAAAAGACGTCGAGGAAGCTTAGCCGAGGATTGTACTGCCAAAATTACAGTTTTAAAATCAAACTCTGAAAAATACATTGTTACTGTTTTTAATGAGGAGCACAGCCACCCTCTATCGACACCATCAAAGGTTCATCTTTTAAGGTCCCATCGTAACGTTTCAGCCGCAACAAAGTCTTTAACTAAACAGTTCTCCATGGTGAATATACCTCAGCATCAACAATATAGTTTTCTTGGAGTATAATCTGTAGGTCTAGAAAATATTGGGTGCACTCAAAGAGATTTGTATAATCATGAAAGGGATATACGTGCTGATATGAAGGGAAATATTGGGTGCACTCAAAGAGATTTGTATAATCATGAAAGGGATATACGTGCTGATATGAAGGGGCATGATGGTGAAATACACTCAAAGAGATTTGTATAATCATGAAAGGGATATACGTGCTGATATGAAGGGGCATGATGGTGAAATATTTTATGAGTATTTAAAATTGGAACAAGGAAAGAATCCTTCGTTTACTTTTCAAATTGAGGCCGATGAGGAACAAAAGATTACTCATTGTTTTTGGTCCGATGCAAGTTCAAAGCGGGCTTACAATTTTTCGGTGATGTTGTAATGTTTGATACCACTTATAACACTATTCGATATGGCCTGATATTTGCACCAATAATGGGGGTTAACAATCATGGTCAAACAATTATTTTTGCTTGTGGATTTTTAAATCATGAGAGTGTTGATGATTTTGTATGGTTATTTAATCAATTTTTGAAAAGTATGCCTGGTGGTGCCCCGAAGATAATTATTACCGATCAAGATCCAGCTATGACTAAGGCATTCCCTCTTGTTCTTCCAAATACTTTTCATAGGTATTATAGTTTGTATATATTATTGTAAATATTTATATACATTACCTTTCTTTTTAACACTTTAGAAATTTCTTTTGACAAGTGTTGTAGTTGGCATATATTAATAAAGTTTCTGAGAAAATTGATGTAGTGAGGTATAGTATTTATAAGAGTGAGTTTTCGGCTTACATTTGGAAATCAGAGACTCCTGAAGAATTTGATTTACAATGGGAGAGTCTCATTAAGAAAAATGGGTTAGAAGAAAACAAATGGTTGCAAGACCAATATGAACTTCGGTCAAGATGGATTCCTACATATGTTAATCACGTTTTCTCAGCTGACATGTCAAGTAGTCAACGAGCATAAAAAGTGGACATGCATTTTTTAAGAAAATTGTTTCGAAGAATAATTCATTGATGGATTTTATGATACAGTTTGGTAGGGGACTAGTGCGCCAACGTCACGACGAGTTGATGGCCAATCACAAAGATGTAATCGAGAAACCTAAATTTAGAATAAATCATGACATTTTGGAGCAAATGGTTGATATTTACACGAATGAGATGTATTACAAGTTTGGGGCTAAAGTGTGTGACAACTTTAACTACAAGTTGCAGTTTTTTAGGGGAACCGACAATCACTGTGCGTATCAAATTCAAAGAAAGAAGCTCGCAACAAGTAAAGTCCACGAAATCGTTTACGACAAGGATTTGGATTTGGTTTCTTGTAGTTGTAAAAAGTTTGAAACCGCCGGAATCCCATGTACGCACATTATCTCATATTTGATGAAGTTTGATGCTGAAATATTGCCCGATAAATACATCTTAAAAAGGTGGAATAAGTCTGCAAAATCAGGCACAGTGGATAATGATAAAGGCATGCAGATAACACCTGTCAATTCTTATCTTTTAACGCAGAGTCAATTTATCCAATCATCTTTAGATTTAGTTGACAAGTCCCTCGTATGTGAAGAAGCAAGGACGATGTTTACCTATGGTTTGCGTAGCATTAATGAGCAAATAGGTCAATTTCTTAGTAGCCGCATGGCTGTAATGAGCTTCACCGAGAAAAGTAATTCAATAGGTAGTAATATAATAGGTGATGGTACTAGTGCGCATGGTTCTTGTACTTTTTCAAAATAGTTTCAATGAACCCAATCAAGTGCGAGCAAAGGGGTGCGACAAAAGGTTGAAAGGAGGAAAAGAGAAAGCAATGGTTAGAGCCAAAAATAAAAGAGATAGACGTTGTCACGGGTGTGGTAAAATAGGCCAATCACATAATAAGCGAAATTATCCGGCACTCACAAATCCGTAAGTAATAATTCTTTTATTCTTTACATTGTCTTATTTTTCACATTCTAGTATCTGTTGGCCTTCTTGTTTTGATGATGATTTACAAATAATTTACATCTAATATTATTTGTCTAGTGTTTGTGTTTTATATTTATTCTAGGCAAACAATATATTGGAGGATGGACGGAATCAAGCTTTCACGATCATATCCAATGGAGGTTGGCGGAATTGTGGAGTGAAGCTTATGCAATTCAAGTTTAAGATCCAAGTTCAGCTTCATCCGCATAGTGTACCAAGTCAAGCTTATTGAAGATCAAGATCGGCTTGGGTAATCTAGTTTAGGTTTTATATTATGTGTGTTAGTACTCTAAGCTCAATCATACACACACACATTTTATTGGTTTCTATATATATATATAATTTATATATACATATACATCTTGGTTTTTAGTTTTATCCACAAACAAAGTTTTTACAAATAAATTCCAAAAATTATGTATATATGTTTGTTTTCTATGTGGATAAGTTGTTTTGGTTTAATTTCATAGATATGAAACAAATATATGTTCATATACATACTTATATGTTTCATATTCTATTGTATTTGTGAAAATATTGTATTCATTATTTATAGACTTCATAACAATAGCTTATATCTTTTATTAATTCTACAAAATCATTTTGAAATGTTTCAAAACATAGTTAAGCTAAAATGTCAAAACTCATATGTTTACATTTTTATGTTTTGGACTATTTTATAAAATGATGATATTTTACATTTGGGAAGTCCTTTTTGTAAACCAGTCTTTGTAGAATATTTATTATCATGTCTACAATTATTCCCCAAAGTTTTATATTTTTTTGAATTTATTTGATATTTTCAAACAGTGTTTTAAAATCAGCAAACTGTTTTCAAAACCTGAAATTTCATATATCAGTTCACGGTCGACCGCCACGGTCGACCGCTCGTGGCGGTCGACCGTCAATCTGTAAGTTCTCACGGTCGACCGCCGCGGTCGACCGTAGCCTGTTCTGTTTGTTTTCTCAGTTTCAATGACCTTCGCGGTCGACCGCGATTTTCCCACGGTCGACCGCCGATCGCCCAACGGTCATATTTGGTACAGAATCATATTTCTGATTCGTTGGGGTTTTTGGTCTTTTGTTTGGGGTTCTTGGCTGAGTTTTTGGGAGGCTATAAGTACCCCATTGATCTTAGTTCTCAACCCAATCCAAGAAATGTTTTAAACATGTTTTAAAAGAGTTTAAGTTTGTTTAGTTTGTTTTTGGGGTTTGCTGTTACAAAGAGGAGTTTGCATCATCTGTTGAGGAGTTCATCTTTAATATCTTCCCATCCTCTCTTTGTGTTTATAGAGAAGTTTTCTAACTCTTTTCTCTAGCAATATTATTATTGATTTTCATATTCTTATTATTGTTAATTTGCTATTTGAGTTAGATTTGATTTTACTCATTGTTTACACACACACCCACTTGAGCTTATTGTATTTTCATACATAGCATATTTGGGTTGGTGAGAGTTGTAACAATTGAGTGTGAGCTTTTATTGTGTTCTCATCCATATTAGAGAACAATCATTCTTTGTAATGTGCTTAATCGTGAGATCACTTTGTAATACATTTGTACACCGAGAGGAGTGTGTGGTGAGAGTCGGGGATCATCCCAAAAGGAGTGGGGTCGGTTGACGAACCTAGGGAGAGGTTGTAACCGAGCACTTGAGGGAGACACGGCTAGGTCCAACACTTGTGAGGGTGTAGAGTGGGTTTGCAAGAGTGTGAGTTGTAGAGTTTTCGGTTAGCTAGAAAACCGAGTGTGTAGAAGTTGAGTGGGGAGCGGAGACGTAGGACGGAAGGTTCGAACTCCGTGATCATTTGAGTGTGTTTGAGTTTGTCTTTGGCTCATTTGCTTATGCATTTATCTTATATCGCCAATTGCCTTTACTCTTGTATATTTTACCCTATCACATTTGTAGTTTGATTATGTCACCCTTGTGTTAGTTTATATATCCTTGCATATATTTCATCATATACCTCTTTGCTAGGATATATCTCTTTGTTCAAATTGCATATACTTGCTCATATCATATTGTATATCTATCTTACAAGAATAATATTTGAATTAGTTTTAATTGGCATAAAATTGGATTAGATTAGCATAAGACCCTAATCACCAATTGGTATCAGAGCTTGGTGCTCTTTGATTTAAGGTCTAACCGCCTTGAGTTAAAGATCCAAGTTATCTTATTTGTGCTAATCTAATTTTGAGCTTTATTTGTATCTTGCTTGCATATTTTTATAAATTATGGATATGAATGATGCATCTTGTTTAGGCTATGATTCTAGTATTGCTCCTAAATTCAATGTTTTCCCTTATGCTCAATGGTGTATCATAAATTTGTAATGTAAAGGAGTGCATCATTGGTGTACTCCTATTCTACAGTTCTAAGCTGACCAACAAAGTGCTACAAGTCAGCAAAGATAGTCAACACAATTAAAAGAATTTTTCCATTTTCTACATAAATGGGCACTCTATTTTCTACATAAATTAAGATCGTAGAAAATAGTTCCTATAATTTGATGCTAAGATCTGAAACAATAATCAAAGTCTTCTCAACATTTTAATGATAGGCTGAAATCCTACTTCAGAACTAATTGTTATCAAATTAATAATTCATATCAAATCTGATTGAGCTCGCATACTCTCAGTACATAAGCTATTTGAATTTATAGCAGAAGTAGGAAAAAAGAAAGAAAGAAATGTTATCAAATTTTGAGTTGATGCGGCAAAAACAGAAAAGGAAAAAAAATTACGCATAAGGATTTCGAGAGATGGAACAGTCATAAAGAAAATGAAGTTATGGTCATGTTTCAACATACTTCCTTCGACAAACTCCATGTCAAGCTGGTAAGCTGTAGATATCAAGCTTCAACATAAATGGGCACTCCTATTCTACACAATCAAAAGGATTATTCACGCTACATGTCCTTATTCATTATTGATGGAGATCTTTACATGCAGCGCCGAATCCCTATTTTTGGGGCTTGAGGGAGATCGAGAGCCGTCAGCGGAGTTGGGCGGCTGTAGGCGTCAAAAAATGCTGAAAGATATCCAAATTCAGCTCAAGAGGAAATCATCCAAAAAAGGCAAAAGAACACAAGTATAGAATGTCTCGCACACGAGACAGTCTTTACAAAACTACCTTTGCAACTGTCCTACACGTGGCCACTAACTGTTCAAGAATGTGGGAAACGTCGTGGGCGAGAATCACGTGGATAACTGTCAAAATAACGGAGTTTGAAAACGTGGGAAGGCAGTTACAACAAAAACTGCCAGACGGTTACTGTTCACGAGACAGTATTTACTGTCTCGCGGGGAGAGACAGTCTTTACTGTCTCGGAAGTACTGTTCATCCTGGAGGCTATAAATACCCCCTGAGATCGATTTTTTGAGGGGGCTGATCAGAGAGCATCCACAGGCTGATTTCAGAGCAGAGAGGGCAGAGTACTCGAGCTTCTGTAACTCCTTGATATTCAGGCTTTGACTTGATTTCAAGAAGAACGACTATCTTACCTTGATAAGATATCGTTTCAAGTTCTCACTTCGATAAACGAAGTCAGAATCATAAACCCCTCACGATTCGATCAGAATCTGTGATTTGGTGGTCCACGGGCTAAAGCGCTCCCGGCACAGGCAAAGATCCCACGCAAGCAGCGATCCAAACAACGATCCTGCGTTTGTTTCTCAAGAGTTGTAATTTTTATTTTGTTGTGTAAAAGATGTCTTATAAAAAGACTATTCCTTTGAATTTATTGTAATCGATTGAAGATATAATGAATTCCACAGCAAGACCAACTTTTGACGCAAACAAGCTGGCAACCACAGTGGGAGCCAACGGTCTCGCTGCCGAGACCGTCGTGTCGCAGCCAATCAAGATTCCAGTTGAATCCATGGTCAAATATGAATTCGACCAAACCAAGTTTGAGGAATATCTCTCATCATCCTCTTCAAGATCTTCATTGTCACGCAAGTACAAGAGGATCTCACCATTGAAGAAGACTTCCATGCCAAAGAAGGCACATAATGAAGACTCTCGCCTGATTGTTGCTGAGGATTCTACTCACAACCTCTCTGCTCATAATGGCTCTTCGCCAAGTAAAGAGTCATTAAATCAAAGCCCACCGGCATTGACGAAAAGAGCTCGTCAGAGACAACGCCAACGCCGCGCTCGCCAAATGGCTAAGGCGTTGGAACAAACCGACGGAGTTCGTTATCACGCGGATCTAGAGTCGATGAGACATCGAGTGGTTCAGTTGTCTCAACAACCAATCACTCATATCTCTGCTAAAATAACGACGGATGAATGAACTTTTGTCAAGAGGGCTCGCTCGACCCTCAAAGAACGTATACAAAAACGTCGTACAAACGCTGCTCATGCCCGTGCTCTCTTACAACAAAGACGAGAAAGGAGGAAGGAAACGATGACCAAAGAACCACCGAAACTCTGCCAAGTTTGGATTCCAAAGTCTGGACTTATGTAAAATCAGCATTTGGAGCCCGTTAAGACTCCATACCCGCAAGGGGGTGGTTTTAAACGTGCGACTCCCGACATAACCTTGGATCGCTCAAAGACAAAAATAAATTGTCCTGAGAATGCCAACAAGGTTTTACACCCCCAGAAGAAGACGCATTCACCAAATGATATCGTCATACCTGGGAGATCATACCAACAGACGATACGATTTTTTGGCAATCATACCGATGAATCGTATTATCAAGTTGGGGTTGTGAATAATTTTCGAAAGAGAGTTATTCGAGAAATAAACTCTCATTATTCCTGTGCGCGACTCGTTAAAGCAGCATTATCAGAATGTGACTGTTTCAAACGAGAAGCCATCCCACGAAAAGTCTCTGTATTATCGAAACCTAAGCCGAGACATTTCCGCAAAAGAAGAGCAGCTGTCCAAAATGATGAATTCCCTGAAGTCACCATCAACGTGGCTGATAGAAGAAAGTCTAAACAGCATTCAAGTGACTCAAATCCCGACTTTTCCCCGAAAGGAAAAGTCAATCCAAGAATTGCTCAAAGGATGTCTCGACTCCAATTAGGAGCTATCAGACGCAGAGACTACAAGAGAATGCAAGAAGGAATGTCCTCGGAGGATGAATTCTCGGACACTTATTCTGCAATCGCTTCTGATGATACAATGTCTAGCACAGGACAAATCAGAGAAGTTGAAGAAATTAGAGCTGAGATGAAGACAGAGATGGAGTTAGCTATTCAACAAATGAGAGAGTTGCTAACTCAACAACCTCAACCTCCTGAGTCCAGTCAGCGAGCTGAATCCAGCCGCCACACTCAGAATGTTGTAGATGACAGTGATCCATAAGTGGATGAAGTCATTATGACTGATACACCTTCCAATGACAATAACACTGAGGGTGGTTCAACAGATCCTCCCAATAACAACATTGGGGGTGGTTTAATTGCACCGCTTAGTAACACTGGGGGTGGCCCAATTATTTCTGCTCGACATCACTCAGAGAGAGATGAAGATGAGGACAAGAAGATGCAAGAGCTTGAAAACAAAATCAACGCTTTGATGACGGCTCAAGAAGTGAAAAAGACGGGTATTCCATATCCCTATCCAAGAGAATGGGATTCAATACCGTACCCGTCAAAATTCAATCTGATTAACTTCACACCGTTTGACGGGAAGAGCGCGCCTACTCAGCACTTGATTTATTTCAAGTCTCATTTGGGCATGATCTCTGGAAATGAGGCTTTAATGGTCCGGTCATTCGTTGGCATCCTTCGTGGGCTCGCCTTCGATTGGTACCGACGTCTCAAGCCAGGGAGCATCAATTGCTGGGATGACATGGAAAGTTTGTTCCTCAGCAATTTCTTTGATGATGACACCGAAGTGTCGATCGGAACCCTTCTAGATGAGAAGCAAAAAGACGGAGAGTCAGTTGATAATTTTGTCAAGCGCTTCCGTAACAAAGCAATGAATTGCAGAGATCCTGTTACAGAAAAGTTCATCCTGCAAACATACCATAATAATCTCTCCATCGATGTCCTGGAAGCCCTGGGGGTCGTACCATCCAAAACTTGGAAAGAGTTAAAATTACGTGGCGAACAAGCTGAACACTTTCTTAAAAGAAAGAAAGCTGAGAAAAGCCAACCGACGACATCTACAATCGCTGTGAACGCGACTCTCGATCCGAGGTTCCAAAAGGAGTATTCTTTCGAAGATGATGAAGCTCCAGCCATCTTAAAATACCTCCTCGCCAATGATAAAATCGAGCTACCGCCTATTAAAGATCAGGAGGGTGCTAAGATGATTACAGATCCAAACTACTGTGCATACCACAGAAGGATTCTTCATCCCACCAATATTTGCTTTGGACTCAAAAATAAGATCCAAGCATTAATTGACTCCGGCGTCATAATGGCGAAACAAGCCAAATAAAGACGACCCCATACTCCATTGGATACACGAGTATAAACTGTTTTCCTTAACTCCGATGAGTATACGAGTATAAACTGTTTCTCCATCTCACTCCGAAAAGTATACGAGTATAAACTGCTCCTTAATACTCCAACAGGTATATGAGTCTAAACTATTTCCTTTCTTTCACGGGAAATTCCTGGAGAGCACCATGCATGGTACTCTTAAGGATAACCCGATCATGCAGCTGAATATGATGATAAACCCAGTTTCATGAGAAAAGCTGGGGGTGGATGGTTCATGTAA
>NC_033797.1:75109547-75114567 GCF_001876935.1 Asparagus officinalis
ATTTTGGGTTTATCTCTACCAACAAACAAGAGACCAGGAGATAGAATATAAAATTCTTCCTCTCCATCATCGGGTTCATCTCTACCAACAAACAAGAGACCAGGAGATAGAATATAAAATTCTTCCTCTTTATCACCGGGTTCATCTCTACCAACAAAAAAGAGACCTGACTACCTCCCAATGGGTATATGAGGTTAAACTATTTCCCGAATACTCCAATAGGTATACGAGTCTAAACTATTTCCCTAATCTCAACAGGCAGTTTCTAGAGAATATCACTCAGAATATTCTTAAGAATAACCTGAATACTCCAATAGGTATACGAGTTTAAACTGTTTCCCTACGCCCAACAGGAAGTTTCTGGAGAATATTAATCTGAATATTCTTAAGGATAACCTGATGAGCTCTCAATGGATATATCAATTCAGTGATAAAAGCTGAACCCACAAGAGCAAATACCAACTTCAATTCAAGACTTCGACAACGGCTACGCGATAAGCGTAGCACCGGAAAAATTCTAGCTATTCTACAAAGCACTGAATAGGCTAGAAGATGAAGAAGTCAAAAGTTGAAACCATTTATGGATCCTTCCGTACGATCTACTCAATCAAGCATTGAAGGGATTGCAGATAAGATCTATCTTATCCAAAGTATCCCAGACTTCTCTATAAAAGAATGAGTCTGGAATACTTTGGAGGGGGTATCTGTAAGCGTCAAAAAATGCTGATGGATATCCAAATACAGCTTAAAAGGAGATCATCCAAAGATCAAAAGAACATAAGAAACAAGTGTTTGCTGTCTCGGGCGCCAGACAGTGTTTTACTGTATCGCCAGACAGTCTTTTACTATTTCGAGAGACAGTGTTTTACTGTTTGGAGAGACAGTGTTTTACTGTTTGGAGAGACAGTCTTTTACTGTTTGGAGAGACAGTCTTTTACTGTTTGGAGAGACAGTCTTTTACTGTTTAGAGAGACAGTCTTTTACTGTTTCGCAAGACAGTCTTTTACTGTTTGGAGAGACAGTCTTTTACTGTTTGGAGAGACAGTCTTTTACTGTTTGGAGAGACAGTCTTTTACTGTTTGGAGAGACAGTCTTTTACTGTTTGGAGAGACAGTCTTTTACTGTTTGGAGAGACAGTCTTTTACTGTTTGGAGAGACAGTCTTTTACTGTTTGGAGAGACAGTCTTTTACTGTTTGGAGAGACAGTCTTTTACTGTTTGGAGAGACAGTCTTTTACTGTTTGGAGAGACAGTCTTTTACTGTTTGGAGAGACAGTCTTTTACTGTTTGGAGAGACAGTCTTTTACTGTTTGGAGAGACAGTCTTTTACTGTTTGGAGAGACAGTCTTTTACTGTTTGGAGAGACAGTCTTTTACTGTTTGGAGAGACAGTCTTTTACTGTTTGGAGAGACAGTCTTTTACTGTTTGGAGAGACAGTCTTTTACTGTTTGGAGAGACAGTCTTTTACTGTTTGGAGAGACAGTCTTTTACTGTTTGGAGAGACAGTCTTTTACTGTTTGGAGAGACAGTCTTTTACTGTTTGGAGAGACAGTCTTTTACTGTTTGGAGAGACAGTCTTTTACTGTTTGGAGAGACAGTCTTTTACTGTTTGGGGCTCGAGAGAGAGAGATTGAACGAGAGATCCTGCAGCGAGAGAACGAGAGTTCGTCGGTTGAGTTCTACGGCGAAGTGCGAAGTTGGTCCACAGTCGGCGGAGTTAGGAGGAATTGGGCTTGATTTTTTAGGGAGAGAGAGAGGGATTTGGGTCTTTTTTCACGGAGTGAGAGAGAGAGAACGAGGTCTGGAGAATAAATTGGCGCTGGAGTTTTGCAAAAAAAAAAAGCCCACCTCGTGCTCACATGCGTACGCATTCATGCGTATGTGAAACCCGCTGTGTGTGTGTGTGTGTGTGTGTGTGTGTGTGTGTAAGCGATATGGTGAGACAGTCATTCTATACTGTTAGATTCAAATTAATGGTTAGATTTAAACTACTGGTTAATTAATTAAAGATATGTGGCCGCCATATTTATCTCTAACCCGAACCCACTAACCCTAACCCTAACCTGAGCCCTAACTCGAACCCTAACCCTAACTCTAACCTGAACCTGAACCCTAACCCGAACCCGAACCCGAACCCGAACCCACAAGCTCTAACCCTAACCAGAGCCCTCACCCGAGCCCTAACGCGATCCCGAACCCACTAACCCTAACTCGAACCTGAACCCTAAGTGTAATCCTAACCCGAACCCAAATACCCGAATAAGAAAGAGAGGAGGCGGAATGGAGGATATGGGAATTTTAGAGAAGATTTGACATGAAAATTAGAAAAATATGTGGGCCATATATCTTTAATTAATTAACATATTAGTTTAAATCAAACTATTAATTTGAATCTAACGGTATAAAATAGTCACTCACCACTCCTCCTATCGCTATAATATATATTATATATATATATATATATATGTATATATATTAATATATATAGGTGGGATGGTTCTAATAAAAACCTCCTAGGTCCTAAAAAATTAAATAAACCTCCGTTCGATCATTGGATTCTAGATGAATCCAATGGCTAGGATTCAGTAAACAGTCAACCTAGACACATGCCATTAATTATCATATTACTCAACGCAGTGAAATACAGATTCACTACTCTCAACGTATCTGGCGAATTACTGGCAGTGATATCCAGATTCAGTAATGTGAATCCAGATTCACTACAGTGCAACCAGATTCACTACAGTGAATCTGGATTCATAGTGCGTTGGTAAGTAATTAACTACATGTGTTTACGAGGTAATAATGAGATGTGTTAATGTTTGAACTGAATCCTAGTCCGAATTGGATGAAGGAGGTTTTTATGGTTCTTAGACATTAAAAGGGTTTTTATTAGAACACATCCGCTATTACTATTATATACTATATATATATATATATAATATATATATTATATAATATATATATATATATATAATATAAGAAGAGAAGAGATTAATGGGTATCCTTGTCATACCGGAGGGATTTCCTCTAATACGCTTTAAAATCACTATGATTGAGCGACATTGTGGATGATCGCTCCGTTACAACTTGATCTATATACTTTAAACCCTAACACCCTCGACCAACGTTTGGGGTGAACCGTCGTCGTTTGACCTTTCTATCGACTCGGTACAATTTAAAACAGCGTTTTTGAATGAATAGAACTTTTCACTGATGGTGCGATAGATGGGTCAAAGGACGACGATATCACCCCAAACTTGGTGTGTTGGGGTTTAGAATTATGTAGATCAAGTTCAACGGAACGGATCATCCACAGATGTCGCTCAATCATGTGATTTTTAAAGGCGTCATAGGAAAATACCCCTCCTATGACAAGGATACGCCCATTATCTCATATATATATATATATAAGTTATAGAGAGAGAGAGAGAAGAGGAATATGTGTATGCTTGGTACCAAGCACAAAATTTATGCTTAGTTAGTGAGCATGACAATTTGTCTCACTCATTCAATGGGGGGACCACATCTAAATCGGGTGGAATATGGTCCCCCACAATTTGAATGAGTGATAGGATCGACATCTCAACTACAGCATAAAATTTGTGCTTGGTATCAAGTATACACGCATTTTTCTCATATATATATTATAATTATATATATATATATAGTATATAATATATATATATATATATATATAGTTATATATATATATAATTATATATATATATATATATATATATATATTATATATTAACTATATATATATATATATATATGATATGCTATTGTTGGTTGCAATCAACCACCTAGACGTCATATTCCATTTACACGTTTTTTTGGGTTTTGCTGTAATAATTAGTTGTCAAGTATCAAGTATATTACGGAGATGATCTTTAATGGTGGTTGGATAGCGTCATTACCCAAAAAAAAAATCTATAAAGATGATTTATATATAAATTGACAACTAAATGTGGTTTTTTTTAAAAAAACATTATTTTAAACGTGATTTCTAAATAAAAACCCCCCAAAAAGAGACTCCGTATATATTCATCCCCCACCCCGACGCAAAACATATAATCAGAACTGTGCTGCATCAATATCATAGTTTGGAGTAAAAGGCTACAAGCCTACAAAGAATCTATACTTGAGTAATTCAATCAAGAATTAGTAATTGGGCATTGATTGAAAAGATAGACATTAAGGTTGAGAAACCTTTATGAGCTATAAAATGGGACAAAAAACTATTTATCTCGCGGACCAACCGCGAGCCCCAACTCGTGGAGAGGAACAGAGGGGTGGGCCCCACACTAACTTTAACTGTAGTTTGACGTAGGATGAGGAGCTCCTCCAACTTGAACGGTTCAAAAAGAGTCCTAATGTTTTAAGGAGGAAAAAGGTCAGATTTCTCCCTGAAATTTATGGCTATCTCCGTCTACAATTTTCTAGGGTCTTTTGAGCTAAGTACAGAATAAAAGATGGCTATAAGAAATTTTGATATGTTGGGTCCCATATAGGAGATTTGCATCCTCTACTACCTGTTGACCATATTTACTAGAATTGTTAGTTTAGAGTTAAAACTGACCTCAGGTATATATAGGCATGTCCATTCGGCCCGGCCTGAAAATCCAGGTCCAAGTCAGGCAAAATTGGTGACCCGGACCTGGACCTGGTGGGCATCGTCCGGGTCTGGGCCTGGGTCCGAGCCCGAATGGGCTGGGCACTGGGCTGGCCAGGTTGTTTTTTCTTTTTTTAAAAAAAATTTGCTTAAAAATAGTCGTTCTAGGCTATTTAGGCAGATCGAATCGGGTCGGGTTCGGACTGCTTGGTCCAACGGTCAATTTTTTCACCATTTGGACCGGGCCGAGTCCAGGCCAAACCTAGACCTGGGTACTCTAGCCCGACCATTTCCTGGCTAGGTCGGGTCGGACTGGGCCTAGGTTGCACCGATCTGACCTGGACCCGGACCCAAGCCCGAAGCCCGGTTTGTCACGGAAACCCAGGCTTTTCCCGGGTTCGGG
>NC_033797.1:75114577-75122393 GCF_001876935.1 Asparagus officinalis
GCTCGACCGGGTCCGGTCCGAACAGCGGATGGCATTCAGGCCTTGGGCCCGAATGGACAGGCCAAGGTATATATACAAAATTATAGGAGTTGTTAACAAAAAAAAAAAAGGGATGGACGGCTTTCTTGATACTTTTGACGAAGAATATTAATGCAAATAAGCATTATAACAGAGAGTAAAATATGGAGTACTTGGAGAGATGTTGACTATTTCGTAACTCGGAGTTTCATTATACCCTCCATAACTTTTCTCATAGAACTGTTGTGTTCTAGAATGTTGAACTTGAAGTTAGATTCGGTCTATTTAAGAGCAAGGATTCCAGAAACAAACTATTTTTGAGAACGACGCTAGACTGTGATGTTGTCTACCAACCACACATTTAATTCGCGATCACCTCAGTTACCTGCGGATAATGACCACATCGGTCTGACAAAGATTCAGAGGATTCACCCCCACCATTATATGTTGATACGGGAGTCTGATAACTTTCCCCAATTATTGTCTCGACACAATAATCCATTAATTACTCAAGTTAGTAGCATAATAGATTATAGTCAAGAAATTTGTTTAGAATAGAGCATTTTAAATTTGTCAAAGCTAGTGTCGACCTTAAATTCCAAAATAAAAATGAGTCAAAAGTATAACATCAAGCATGTTTAACAATAAAAATTGTAAGACATGAAATTTAAACGTATATTTTGTTGGACCTGAGATGCAAGTCTAGAGGGGGCAGTGAATAGATTTGCTATAGTTTTTCGCTAGAACACAAAAATTTATCGCCGAAATAATATCAAAATAAAAGCGATGTTATGAAACAATTAAATGATGTGGATGTCCATTTAGTTTCCCAAAGAGATTGATACATGTATTACCCATTGATATTCTCTACGAGTAATTAATATGGTTAATGTATCATCATCTTAGTTTGTATATAAATAGAGGTATTCCTACCTCACTTTGTAATGTGAAATTGAAGAAATAAAATTCTTTCTACTTCTTGTCTACTTTCTCTACTCTACTTCATTAGTTTTACAAAACGTTATCCGCACGAGACTCTACCATTGAATCAATCCATTTCAAGTCCATTAGATTCATCTTTTGGCACGTGTTCATATTTTGGGTAAACCTTTGAGGTAAAATTTTTCTTTCCAATTCAATTCATTTTTCACTATGATTAACCTTACAAAACAAAAATTTATGCCTCTTGATATTTCTGGAAAGAACTACTTATCTTGGATGTTGAATGTTGAAATACATCTTGCTGCAATGGTCGTGCTCCCAAAAGCCCGGTATGACTGGCTTCACTTAAGGCTGCAAGATTTTAAATCAATCAGTGAGTATAATTCTGTAATGAATAATTTGAAGGAGAGATTTGACCACCTGAAGTTGGTCGTGCTCCCAAAAGCCCGGTATGACTGGCTTCACTTAAGGCTGCAAGATTTTAAATCAACCAGTGAGTATAATTCTGTAATGTATAAAATTATCTCTCAATTATAATTTTATGGAGAAAATATCACTGATGACGATATGTTAGAAAAAACATTCTCTACCTTTCATGCCTCGAATATGCTCCTGCAACAGCAATATCGAGAGAGAGGATTTAAGAAATACTCTGAATTGATTTCATGCCTCCTTTTGGCTAAACAAAAGCAGGATCATCACCAGCCAAGTCCATATCAGATGCTCGGGAAGCTGCATGCGGCTTGCGGGCTAATCTATTCCGCCTAGCAGCAGGGATAATAATCGAAGGTCTCGCCTGGGGAGGGGGACGGAACTCTTCATCCTGGTCAACTGTGGTCCCTGAAACATTAAGAAATACTCTGAATTGATTTCATGCCTCCTTTTGGCTAAACAAAATAATAAATTATTATTAAAAATCATGAATCCCGGCCTACTGGTACTAGCCCATTCCCTGAAGCGAATGCAGCTCAATCTCAAAATCATGGTCGTGGGTGTGAACATGACCGTGGAAGAGGTCGAGGACATAGCAGTTGTCGTGGATGAGGTTGTGGCAGATATGTGCCTTATAATCACAATGATCATAACCGTGGCAAAAGACAAAACAACTCCCAGAAGTGGGACAATATTGATAAGAAAAGTGAAGAAAAAAAATATTATGAGGAAATATGCTACCGGTGTGGAATAGAAGTCCATTGGTCCCGTACCTGTCGTACGACAAAACATCTTGTTGACCTCCATTAGGCATCATTAAAAAGGAAAGGCAAAAATGCCGAGACAAATTTCATTGATCAAAACAATGTTTATGATAATCTTAATGATATCACACACCTTGATGTAGCTAATTTCCTTGAGCAACCTGAAGTTGCGAAATGATCTCATGACAAATACCCGACAATTTAAATTTTTTTATTTTCGCATCTTTTATGTAATTTTCTTTATGAATTTTGTAATTTATGGATTTTATTGATATTTACTTTTGTTTGTAATTTTCTTTGTCATTTCTTCCTGAAGAAGAAATGGATGCCAAATATTTGGGATCAAACAATGGTGATGATAATATTTGTCTCATTGATAGTGCTACTACACACACTATACTTAAAAACATGAAGTATTTTTCTCATTTGAAATGGAAGAAACAAATGTTAACACAATAAGTGATAGTGCTAAATTGATTGATGGCTCCGAAAGAGCCACTGTATTTCTCCCCGAAGGAACTAAAATTGTCATAAATAATGCACTACTCTCGATAAAATCTTGAAGAAATTTGCTAAGTTTTAAAGATATCCGCCGAAATGGATATCATATCGAGACAATGAATGAGACAAATGGTGAATACTTATTGATTACAAGTAGCATTTCTAAAAAGAAATACGTATTAGAAAATTTGTCTTCTCTATCTTCTGGTTTATATTATACAAAAATAAGTGCAGCTGAAATTTATCATCTTATAGACCAAAAGTCTGTTGTACACAGCGAAAATTTTGGCAGCACATCGGCAGCATAACAAGAGAGTCAGGTCGCAATAAGAATTATCGTTTCATAAAGAAAACAAGAACCAAAAGTAAAATATCTCAACAAAGTGGGATATCAGCTTTTCCTCTCATCAGTTCTAAGACTGATCTATCGAGGGAACCTAAATAAGCTATTACAAATCACACAAATAGCAAGACAACCAATTTTACGTGGTTCAGCAAATTGCCTACGTCCACGGGGCAAGGAGGGGGAGATCTACTATTAGAAGGAGAGAATACAACTAGGATTTACAATCACACAACCTAAACCCTCAAACAATCTCTCAAATCCTCTCTCAAAAGGACAGGCGCTTCTATAACTTTTCTCCTTGCACGCTGCCTAAGCTAACGTGGTTTTCCCCTCTGCCTTGCACGCAGCCTAAATCCGCGTTCTCCCCCACTTTGCACGCAGCCCAAGACAACAATTGTTTCTATGTTTTTTCCTCACGAAGCCTTGCACAAAACCCTAGGGGAAAAACTTTGTTATTTATGCAGCAGAATCGGGTTCATGGGCTCGTGAAGTCTCTTCATGCGGCTTTGGCTTTGCACTTCACGTGTTTTTTACTTATGGCCCCCACGTGCCGAAAACCACAAAACAAAACCGTTACTCTCACTTTCACAATTCTCCACCTCGGTGAAGTTTTCCTAAAACTGAGCCGACACCAACCAAATCAAATACCTCACTTGTTGCATCTAGTACGAAGTGAAACAATTCACGACAACAGACTCAATCCACAATAAGTCGAGAACCCAATTGAGAATGCGAACAAACTCTAAATATCGATATCTACTCCCAAATCGGCTGTATCATAAATAACTGCCTACGAATCCTCTAGCCCAAGGAATCAAGCCTTCACGTAGTTCACCCAATGGCTGCTAACGGCCTTAATAATCATGAATGTGCAACAAGTTTCGATAATGATCAAACTTATTGCTCGGAACCACCTTAGTGAGCATATCCGCCGGATTATCCTTCGTGTGGACTTGCTCGGAACCACCTTAGTGAGCATATCCGCCGGATTATCCTTCGTGTGGACCTTCATAATCTCCACATCGCCATCTTCAAGAACACGTGAGCATATCCGCCGGATTATCCTTCGTGTGGACCTTCATAATCTCCACATCGCCATCTTCAAGAACACCCCGAACAAAGTGATAACGAACATCAATGTGCTTCGTCCTCGCATGAAAAACCTGATTCCTCGTCAAATAGATAGCACTCATGCTATCACAATGAATGGTGACAGATTGCTACGATATACCAAGTTCCTCCAAAAGTCCCTGAAGCCAAATAGCCTCCTTCACAACCTCCGTAATCACCATATACTCTACCTCCATCGTAGACAAAGCCATCATAGACTGTAAGGTGTATCTCTAACACACCGACGTAGGGTCAAAGTGAACACATACCCCGTCGTAGACCGACGCTTATCCAAATCCCGAGCATAATCTGAATCAACGTAGCCAATACATAACTATTCACCTGTAGTGTCCCGCTCATAAACCAAACCAACATTGAGCGTACCTCGAATGTACCTCAAAATCCATCTCACGATGACCCAATGACCCACGCCTAGATCGTACATGTATCTCGAAACCATGCTCACCACCTGTTATAAATCTGGTCTCGTACACACCATTACGTACATCAAGCTCCCAACCGCGCTTGCATATGGAGGCTTCGACATCAACTATCGAGTAACCGCCATATACTCTGCCTCCGTCGTAGACAAAGCCACCGTAGACTGTAAGGTGCATCTCCAACACACCGGCGCACGGGTCAAAGTGAACACATACCCCGTCGTAGACCGACGCTTATCCAAATCCCGAGCATAATCTGAATCAACGTAGCCAATACATAACTATTCACCTGTAGTGTCCCGCTCATAAACCAAACCAACATTGAGCGTACCTCGAATGTACCTCAAAATCCATCTCACGATGACCCAATGACCCACGCCTAGATCGTACATGTATCTCGAAACCATGCTCACCACCTGTTATAAATCTGGTCTCGTACACACCATTACGTACATCAAGCTCCCAACCGCGCTTGCATATGGAGGCTTCGACATCAACTATCGATCTTCAACTATCTTCGGTGAAAGATCAGCTGAAAGCTTCAAATGGGCTCCCAATGATACACTAACTGGTTTCGTATCTGTAACGTCCCAGGTTTCCACGAGGCTGCAGTCCAAGATGAAACCCGGATTGTCAAACCTGTCAAGCACCAAACACCATGCTACGACATATTTCACCATCACAGTCACTATCTCTCTAGTGGAAAGAACAAATAGGTGAAAGTACCGACAGACAAATAAAATAAATAGAATAAGCCAAGCATACACAGATGCAATAAGAGAATACTCATCAATGAGCCCAACTGAAATAGAATAGAAATATCTCTGAGTCTGAAATAAACCTCAAATACAATGCGTCAAATAAAGTATCACTACGGCTCTCAGCCTCTACAAAACATAATACAAATCTAGAGTCTGAACATAATCAACTAACTGTGGAGTTCTGAATAACTACTAAAATAGTAAATAGTTAGATGGAATCTATGACGAAGTCCCATCAGCCTGTAACTCTCCGTGCATTGAACTCACTGCCTGAAAAGGGGGAAAACAACGAGCGTCAAAGCGCTATAGCGAGAACATCTCCACCTCTCCCCAGGAGAAGGGGTAGGAGTGTATAGAAAATATAGAGAGTACATAAGTATAGAATCATTCATATAAATCTAACTGGAGATTAGTATTTACGAATCCACAACACGAAAGTTAGTACGTTGAGCGAAATAATCCAAACAAGGAAACCCTCATGTATATATCATGCCTCAAATTGTGACTCCCTAAGTACTAATTCCAAACTCTATGAAAGAAAAATAATAAACAAATAAATAATACTCCAAACCTCAAACCTGTAGAACAAACATCTCATCCTGATCTACACTCGGGTAGACGGATCTATCATAAAAGGAACTCATCCAAACAAAAGCCAACCACATGCCATGTCGTGTAAGCCACGGTCTCAGAGAAAGCACCCTACTTATGGGTATTCAAAGTGTAAACAAAATCTAAACTTTATATTACTCATAAATGTGCATCTCTTATATATATATTACCGATAATCTTGTAATAATCTTACTCAATCGCTCTACGAAAATAGGTTTTTATCTGCCTATCCCGGAAACATAATATGAAGATACTTTTGTAATATTCTTACTCAATCGCCCTATGGAAATAGGTTTCATCTCCCTATTTCGAAAACATAATATGATGATACTTTTGTAATACTCTTACTCAATCGCCCTGCGGAAATATGTTTCATCTCCATATTCCGGAAACATAGTACTTGTGTATTTTTCTTATTTATCATGTTAACTCATCATATTTTAAACATACGTGTACATATCTCGGTGTACGTGTTAATATCTGGTGTTTACTGACATCTCAGATGATAAACAGCTCATAAACATTGTATCATACAAGTGCAGGGTCGAGAGACTCACTCGAGAATCAAAACAGTCAAAACCAAGCATGCACAGGCTAAAATGCAGGTTGGCGGTCGACCAAAAATTTGTAGCGGTCGACCGCGATAGGTTCCAGGGCCTTTCCAAGCCTCTGTCCTGCACGCGGTCGACCGCCGCTAGGGCGTGGTCGACCGTGAGCCGAAAACTCAGACTGTACGGTCGACCGCCGCTAGGGTGCGGTCGACCGTGAGACGAAAACCCAGACTGTGTAGATTTTCTGCACAGTCGAAGATCATATCGATTCTATGTGATATTAACTTGTTTTAAACATATGAAACTTGCATAAAAACATGTCAAAAATAGGTAAATACTTCTGGAAACAATCTCAACATGTACAACATGATTATTTGCATAAATCTTATATTCAAAACCCTAATTCATGCATAAGAACTTGAAACAAAGAACAAAAATATCTTTCTTCACTTTAAACAATGTTTTAAATCAATCTCAGATCTTAAATACTTCTGTAAATTCATTCTCAAACCTTTTCACATGGAAAGATCTAGTTTTTATACATATAATACAAAAGAATTGGCTTTTATTCATAAACTAGTCAATTTGGCTCTAATAAACATGTTAAAAATTCATTGAAAACGTTTTAAAAACTAGGAGGGGGATTAGCAAAGATGAACTCACCTAAAACTTGTAGAAAAACATTTTAGGATGCCAAGCCAAAGCAGATCTCCAATCCAAAAGCCAAAAATCACCCGAAAATCCACTTGAAAGCCTTCAATCTTCTTCAAAAATTCAAAATAAGGTTTATGCGGGTTTGGTGGCTGTTAGGGTTCTTAGAAAAACTGAGAATTTCCTGAATGTTTGATATATAAATCAGAGAAAATGAATATGGGCTTTAGAAATCCGAAACCAACTCAAAACAGGAGAAAACTCTCTGCAGGTCTCGCGGTCGACCGTGGCGGTCGACCGTGTCAGTTGACCGGACTGGAAATTTCCAGTTTCTCATGAATTTGGCCTTTGTGCATGTTTTGACTCTTTCCTTCCTCACGAATGAACTTGTTTATACTCTAAACATATAGTATACTACTCATATACCATTTAACTATATTCATCAAAATAAATATCCACATATCATGACCAATCATATCGCAGGTCTCGGTCGACCGTGGCGGTCGACCGTGTCAGTTGACCGGACTGGAAATTTCCAGTTTCTCATGAATTTGGCCTTTGTGCATGTTTTGACTCTTTCCTTCCTCACGAATGAACTTGTTTATACTCTAAACATATAGTATACTACTCATATACCATTTAACTATATTCATCAAAATAAATATCCACATATCATGACCAATCATAT
>NC_033797.1:75128929-75137828 GCF_001876935.1 Asparagus officinalis
ACATGAAATCATAGTAGAATCTACTTCAAATAAGCCACATGTGTCAAATAAATTCTGCCCTTCTTCTTGTCTCTGTCGATCTCCATCCTTAAAATACGCTTCGCCTCACCCAAATCCTTCATCTCAAACTCCTTTGAAAGCTGTGCCTTCAACTCATCTATAGCAGATTTGGAAATAGAGGTAACCAACATGCCATCGATATAAAGTAGCAAATAGATATACACACCTCCTTTCAACTTGCGAAAATATACGCAAGGATCAAACTGGCTCCGAGTGTACGAATGACCAATCATAAAACTATCGAATCGTCTATACCACTGTCGAAGAGACTGCTACAAATCGTATAGCGATATTTTTAATCTGTAAACTAATTTTTCTTTCTTTGTAGCTCAGAATCCCAATAGCTGAGTCATATATATTTCTTCATCAAGATCACCATAAAAAAATGTTGTCTTCACATCCAACTGATCTAACTCCAAACCATACTGTGCTACCAAAGCTAGCAAAATACGAATCGAAGAGTGCTTCACCACCAGGGAGAAAACCTCATTATAGTCAATACCTTCCTCCTGTGCATATCCCTTCGCAACCAATCTAGCTTTGAAGCTCAATAGAGTGCCCTCAATGCCCTCCTTCTTCGTGTATACCCACTTGCAACAAATTGTCTTCCGCCCTTTTGGAAGCTCAACAAGCTCTCACGTATCATTCTTGTGAGGAGACTCCATCTCCTGCTACATAGCCACCTACCACGAACCAGCCTCCTAACCCTGCTCAGCCTCTCTTAATGTAGTAGGCACCATCTCATCGATATTCTCTACTGAAAGTGCATACGCAACTGTGTCGGCATACAGTGTTGGCATCTGTATATCTCTCCTCTGTCTCCAAACCACTATAGAATTCTAAACCTGAGCCGTCGGTCCTTGATCCTACATAACTGTACTCGTATCCTCCTCATCGTCGCCGTGCTCGCCTGGCATCACCTCAGTCGGTACTCTAATAGATACTGTACCATCTGGATAATGTGGAGCTGTATCGATCTCCACCACTTGTAATATCTCCTCCGTCGGGTCGCTCTCTACTTGATGAGAGCTAGGAAGCTTCAAGATAGAACCCTCATCGAATGTAACGTCCCTACTCAGCACAATCTTCCTATCAACTGGATCCCAAAGCTTGTATCCCTTAACACCACGCTTGAATCCTACAAATATGGCCTTCCTAGCTCGAGGTTCTAATTTATCTATTCTCACATAATAAAATGCAGGGCACCCGAATATCTTGAGCTGGTCATAGTCGTGTGCTGGCTCTCTCGACCACTTCTCCATAGGGGTTTTTCCCTCAATCGTAGATGAATGCAGCCTATTAATGAGGTGGCTTGCATATGTAAGTGCCTCAGTCTAAAAGATCTTCTCCAAACCATTCCGCGACAATAAACATTGGACCTTCTCCAGCAAATACTGATTTAATCTCTCTGTCATCTCATTCTGCTGTGGTGTATGACTAACCATGAAGTATCTCTCTATGTCCTCGTCTCGACATAGCTGCTGAAAGGGGTCTAATGTGTACTCACCATCGTTATCGGATCACAACATCTTGATCTTTCTCCCAGTCTGCAGTTTTAATCTCTTTTTCTACTTCACAAATAAATCTAGGACTTCACTTTTATGCTTCATGGTGTACACCCAACAATGCCTAGAATAGTCATCTACAAACGTGACGAACCAATATCGATCACCAAGTGATGTAGTCTTGGTGGGACCCCAAACATCTATGTGCACATATTCTAAAATACCCCTCGTCTGATGAATGGCTGTCCTGAACTTTACTTTTATCTTTTTGCCAAGTACACAATGCTCACAAAACTCCATTTTACCACTCTTGGCTCCCTTCAATAGCCCCTGCTTGCACAGCGCCTGTAGTGACTTCTCGCCTGTGTGCCATAACCTGTAATGCCAAAGCCTGCTCATGTCTGCCTCTAAAATTGTCGAAGCAACCTGGCCAATCTCGGTGTTTTCCTTCAGATAGTATAAATTTCAACTGCGGACTCCCTTCATCACCACCAAAGATCCTTTAGTAACCTTCGCTATAATATTTTCAAATGTCATATTGAATCCCATTGGTTCCAAAGCTCCAACTGAGATAAGATTCTTCTTCAGCTGATGAACAAATCTCACCTCCTTTAATTCACGAACTACTCCATCGTGCATCCGGATCCGCACAGTACTTATCCCACAAATGCCATAGGACTGATCATTTCCCATAACTACAACTCCCCTATCGAGCTTCTCAAAAGATATAAACCAATTTCGCCTAGGGGTCACTTGATAGGTAGCATCGGAATCAAGAATCCAATTTGATACATCCAAGTGGTTCACCTCCAGAGTAATCAGTAGAGAAAAGCTCGAATCATCGGAATCATCGCCTTTCGTAATATTTACCTTATTGGCATTCAGGCCCTTTTTCTTGCCATTCTCCTTCTCTTTGAGCTTCGGGCAGTCTCTCTTCCAATGTCCCTGCTCCTTGCAGAATGCATATTGGTTCTTTGCTAATTAGTGGCGGCTTCTTGACTTTGACCTCCCACTATTACCACCTTTCGGATATGATCTTCTACCTCTCGTCGATAAGGCCTCGCCTGAAGTACTAGTACGGGAAGTCTCCTTGTCCTTCCTCCTCAGATCATAATTTATCAATGCATTACTAACTTCACTATAGCTGATAGAAGATTTCCCTTTTAACAAAATAAGCACAAAGGTGTCATACTCCTCATCCGGTAAGGAGCCTAATAAGATAATAGCATTGTACTCATCCGAAATCTTCTCATCAACATTCACCAAGTCTAACAATAACTTCGTATAGTTGTTCACATAAGCCGCAAATGAGGTGCTTCTAGACATCTGAAATTTGAATAACCTACACAGCAAATGTAACATGTTCTCAACACTCTTTGTAAGGTACTTATTGTTGAGAATTTCCCACATCTTCATCGCAGATGTCACCCCAATCACATCATACTTCAGTTCCTATTCCAAACAAGATCTGATCACCCCATAAGCGCTCCTATTCATCTTTTCCCATATCGTCTCTTCATATTTTGGTGGTCTCTCGTTGATACGAGTTGCCGTACGAGCACCTTTGATCGCGGAATTATCAAAGGTGGGTTGAGAAGAGGATGACAGAAACACAAGCACAATTCAGTATATGGCGAAGGAAAATACCTTCTCTAGATTATGAGTATGAAAAGATTACAATCCCTCTCTCACAATCTTACTAGAATCGAGAACAAACTCTCAATTCTCACTAAACCCTAATACAATGATTAGAATCTCTCTTAATTTCTTTTTTCCCCTAGAAAAGTCGTGTTTCTATTTATACAAAATAGAAATCCTAAACAGTGCAGGAAAACCAGCCCAGGCCCAAAACCCGACTCGCGGTCGACCGTAGAGCCAGGCGCGGTCGACCACGGCCAACACCCGAGACTTAAATAAGTTATAGGGTTTTGGCGGTCGATCGCCGAACCCATCACGGTCGACCGTAACCAACGACAGAGAGCAGTCTGCGGTCGACCGCCACACCCATCGCGGTCGACCGTGACACAGTAAAACTATTTTTTCTCATGTTCCGACGAATCCTTCGACTTCGCTGCTTCTAACAACTCTGTCCACGACTCCTCTATAATATTCTCAAGATACCATGAGAATCATCTATCCTCAAGCTCCCATAAGGATCGTTAAGCTCCCGAAGAGAATATACACCCGTATCACTCGTGGACCATGATGATCTCCTCCAAGTTCTGAGCATTGAGCGCATCCTGTACATCGCTCATTCACAAACTAAAGTTGATTTTACCGTCATACTTCACCATACTAATTTTGGTGTTTTGAAAACCAACTTGAACTGTACTCGCCATCGACTTGCTACTTTCACCTTTTTCTCCCATTGCAAACTAATTCCAAGTTGTAGAGAAAGAATCAAACTTTGATAGAAATTAAGAATTACCCAACTGAACCCTAGACCGGATTCCAAATAGATCTCCTGTCCATACGAGGAAAGAAAAATCTCTAACTGAAACTTTTAATGCTATCTCCACCGAAGCCTAGAACTCCAAGAACCAAGCTTCACACAAGAATCTTCCTCCACCTAATTTCAAAACCCTAGATCTAAAATCTAGGCTCTGATACCACTTGTTATGCGTAGCGGAAAGTTTGATAGCACCTCGGCAGCACAACAAGAGAGTCAGGTCGCAATAAGAATTCCCGTTTTACAAAGAAAACAAGAAACAAAAGTAAAATATCTCAACAAAGTGGGATATTAGCTTTTTCTCTCATTAGTTCTAGGACTGACCTATCGAGGGAATCTAAATAAGCTATTACAAATCACACAAATAGCGAGACAACTAATTTTACATGATTCGGCAAATTGTCTACTTCCACGGGGCAAGAAGGGGGAAGATCTACTATTAGAGGGAGAGAATACAACTAGAATTTTTAATCACACAACCTAAACCCTCAAACAATCTCTCAAATCCTCTCTTAAAAGGACAGTCACCTCTGTAACTTTTCTCCTTACACTCCACCCAAGCCAACGCGATTTTCCCCTCTGCCTTGCACGTAGCCGAAATCCGCGTTCTCCCCCACTTTGCATGCAGCCTAAGCCAACAATTGTTTCTGTGTTTTTTTTCTCACGAAGCCTTGCACAAAACCCTAGGGGAAAAAACTTTGTTATTTATGCAGCGGAATCGGGCTCATGGACTCGTGAAGTCTCTTCACGCGGCTTTGGCTTTTCACTTCACGCATTTTTACTTGTAGCCCCCACGTGCCGAAAACCACAAAAAAAAATCGCTGCTCTCACGTTCACAAAGTCTACTAATCCTAATGATTTTATGATTTAGCATGATTACCTTGGACATCCTGGTTCTATAATGATGAGGCGAGTAATTGCAAATTCACATGGCCATTCATTGAAAAATAAAAAAAAACTAAATTCTAATGAATTCTCATGTGTTGCTTGCTCCCAAGGGAAGTTAATTGTTAGACCATTTCTAATGAATTCTCATGTGTTGCTTGCTCCCAAGGGAAGTTAATTGTTAGACCATCACCAACGAAAGTAGGAACTGAATCCCCTATGTGTTGCTTGCTCCCAAGGGAAGTTAATTGTTAGACCATCACCAACGAAAGTAGGAACTGAATCCCCTATATTTCTAGAACGAAATCATGGTGATATATGTGGGCCTGTAGATCCACCATGTGGACTATTTAGATATTTTATGGTGCTAGTTGATGCATCAACAAGATGGTCACATGTATGTTTATTATCTAGTCGCAACCTGGCGTTTGCGAGATTGCATGCTCAGATAATTAAATTACGAGCATAATTTTCTGATTATCCCATTAAAAAATTTTAATTAGATAATGCTGGTGAATATTCATCACATGCTTTTGATGATTATTGCATATCTATTGGAATAAGTGATGAACATCCTGTAGCTTATGTTCATGGTCTAGCCGAATCATTTATTAAACGGCTTCAAATAATTGCAAGACCATTGTTAATGAGGTCTAAACTTCCTCTATCTGCTTGGGGACATGCTATATTACATGCAGCAACACTTGTGAGAATTAGTCCGACAAGTTATCATACTTATTCTCCATTACAATTGGTTCTTAGCCACAAGCCCAATATTTCTTATTTAAGAATTTTTTGGTTTTACGGTATATGTTTCTATTGCACCGCCTCAACGTTCTAAAATGGGCCCTCAAAGAAGATTAGGGATATATGTCGGGTATGAGTCACCTTCTATAATTAAATATATATGCTGAACCATTAACATGTGACTTATTTACTGCAAGATTTGCAGATTGTCATTTTGATAAATCATATTTCCCGACATTAGAGGGAGGTAAAGATCAACCGAAAAAAGAAATTACTTAGAAAATATCATTAGACTTTCTTGATCCTTGTACAAAAGAATGTGAACTAGAAGTTCAAAAGATTATACATTTAAAAAAAATTACAAACCAATTATCAGATGCTTTTAGTGATTCTAAAAGAATTACTAAATCACATATTCCAACAGAAAAATACTCCGATTAAAATTGATATCCCATAAGGACAAATTAAAAGTGCTAACGAATCTAAAGCATGCCTGAAGCGTGGTAGACCTCTTGGTTCCAAAGATAATAATCCTCAAAAGAAAAAAGGATTGAATGAACAAAATATTGTTAATGATAAAATTCAACTTCCTGAAGAGATCGCTCCTGAAGAGCCAACTCCTGAAGAGAATGAAACTATAGAAAATTCAATAAATTTTGTCATTACGAGAAAGAGTTAGAATCAAAGAGAAGTAATTGTCGATAATGCATTTACATATAATGTAGCACTTGATATTATGGAAGAAGACGAGGATCATGAACCCAGATCGGTTGATAAATGTCGACGAAGAAATGATTGGTCAAAATGGAAAGATATGATCCAATCTGAATTAGATTCACTGGCTAAACAAAAAGTTTTTGGATCTATAGTCCAAACACCTGAAGGTGTAAAGCCAGTAGGATATAAATGGGTATTTGTGAGGAAAAGAAATGAGAAAAATAAAATTGTGAGATATAAAGCAAGACTTGTAGCCCAAGGATTTTCACAAAGACCGGGATTTGATTATGATGAAACATATTTGTTTTCGTCAAAAGTTGTCTTTTCCATTACTTTCAAACCTGTTACACCGTTTATCGATTAGAAGTTCAAACTGAAAGAAAAGTTGATCTTTTTATAAGATCTTCTTACAATAAAACATAAAGATTACAACTTTATCAAACAAAACGTAGCAGTAGTTTATCTCTCGCTGCTTTGCGTGGGATCTTTGCCTGTGCCGGGGACGCGTTAGTCCGTGGACCACCACAGATCAAACCCAATTGATAGTATAACTACGCTCTTGTTTCACGAAGGAAACAATTGCGGAAGCGACAATCACGACCAAGCGATATTGTGGCTCTTCTCGAGATTAAAACCAAGTTTAATCCGGAGGAAAGAAGGGGAAAGAATCACAAACCTTTAGAAGGACTTTCTTTATGAAAGTATTCGCCAAGATCTGATGATTCTCCTCTAAAATTCGTGGTTAGCTGGACAATTTGACAGCACCTCGCCTTCTCAACTTCAGATCCTCTTGAAAGAAGACCCTAGGCTTCTATTTATAGGCTTTTGGAGACGTGTTTTTGGATAAGAACTGATGTTTAAACGTTATTTGCAGTTAATAACCGCTTAAACGTGTTTAGGGATAGCCTCAAAACAGTTAGGGAGGCCCTGAGACGAAAGAATCCTTAAAAATCATCAAAATCCGCGTTTTGGGAGTCTTGGGAGTCAAAAAGAGTCGTGGTGGCTCGGGACTGTGCGGGCCACCATTTGGTGGCTCGGGACTGTGCGAGCCACCATTTGGTGGCTTGCATGGGTGCGGTGGCTCGCATAGGTGCGAGTCACTATTTGGTGGCTCGCACCTACGCAAGCCTCCAGGTGTGTTTTTGTTCATCTTTTTGATACTTCGACGATTCGTGACTCCTTATGTTCACTTGTTTTGCGTACGGTTCATCGTTTCGCTGATTTGCACATTTTACTGATCAACTTTGTATGCTTACTGGTATTGGATAAATTCTCTTGACTCGGATAATAACGTTTACCGTCTTCTCGTTGTCTTGAACTGTGTTTGGGAAGTTATAGGTAATTTTTAACCCCTACAGATACCCCCTCCAAAGTGTTTCAGTCTCGTTTCTTTTATAGGAGAGCCTAAAATACTTTGGATGTGATAGGCCCAACCTTCAGTCTGTGTAAAAGGATATGTAATTGGCTTCAGCTCTTGACTCCTTCGGCCTTCAATCTACTCAGCATTTTGTTGAATAGATGAAGTTCTTACGGTTTTGCATTTATCGTCTGACCACTGTCGAAGTCTCGGATTGAAACTCGTGTGTTGATTGATCTCTTTGAGTTGACGTTGAACTGACTATCTTTATCGGGAATTTATTTTTGACGACGTCTTAACAGGCATTGACCAAAAGCTATGCGTTAGAGCAGAGAGGACCAGTTTATACTCGTATACTCTTAGGAGTTGCGGGAATCAGTTTAGCCTCATATACTCATCGGAGGTCGTCGGGTTATCCTTAAGAATATTCCACACGATATTCTCCAGAAACTTACCGTCGAGGGTAGGAAACAGTTTAAACTCATATACCCATTGGATTATGAATACGGGTGTTGAATACATCAAAAAATGCTCAAAGACGGGTCAAAATATCCGTGAATTAGCCAAACAGCTCGTCACGCATGCGAGCCAGCAAGTGGTGGCTCATGCATGTGAGCCAGCAAGTGGTGACTAGCACGCGTGTGAGCCAGCAAGTGGTGACTCGCACGCATGCCAAAAGGGGTTTGGGTCTGGTTCGATTCGACTTGATTTGGTTCGGGCCAACTTGGCTTGGTTCGGGCGTTTCGAACTTGGTTTGGTTCGGTTCATGTCACAGCCCCGCTTCCCAAAATACCCGGGAACCGGGACGCGAGCAAGCCCGCGACGTATTAGACTGAGAAGAGATAAGTGCTAGACCCCGTCTTCTCAATCTAATACGCTAAGCGTCTGGAAATAAAAACAATGCGAAGTCACAGGTCCCCGATCACAATCAGCAAGAATATAATAGACAAACTCAGAATAAAAATACATATCACAATGAATAACATCTGAGACATAATATTCGGGTCAAACATGCCCTTATACAAATATGAACAAATGAATACTGAAAAGATACAAAATACACTGATCAATAAGAAATGAAATGTTGTACAAAAGAAACTGAGGACCAATAACTAAACTTTGGCTTCTTCTTCTGCTCCATCCGCTAGGCACTCCTGCTGAGAATCCTCTGGTTCCCGA
>NC_033797.1:75138468-75138850 GCF_001876935.1 Asparagus officinalis
GGGAATTGGGACGTGAACAAGCCCGCGGTATTAGATTGAGAAGAAATATACACTATCTTTTTTTTTCTTCTCAATCTAATACGCTAAGCGTCTGGAAATAAAAACAATGCGAAGTCACAGGTCCCCGATCACAATCAGCAAGAATATAATAGACAAACTCAGAATAAAAATACATATCACAATGAATAACATCTGAGACATAATATTCGGGTCAAACATGCCCTTATACAAATATGAACAAAGAAATACTGGAGAATATAAAATACAATGATCAAATAGAAATGGAAGTAGTACAAAAGAAAACGGAGGACCAATAACTAAGCTTCAGCTTCTTCTGCTCCGTCTGCAAGGCACTCCTGCTGGGAATCCTCTAGCTCCTGCT
>NC_033797.1:75138861-75140693 GCF_001876935.1 Asparagus officinalis
ATCTCCTAAATCTGACGTACACCCAGAAAATAGGAGTACGTCAGCGTGTGGAACACACGGCAAGATCCCCCAAGGCAGAAACAATACAATAACAGTATTGATAATATATGCGTGGTTAATGCGATAACAGAAATAGAAATAGAACATGTGATGATAATAATAACATTAGAGGCATGCAACTGGAATACTAATAATCAGAAGAATCTAAAAATCAACCAAGTAACAAGATCATGTAGGTAGCGATCAGAAACCATCCAAGCAACAAGATCATACAATAGATAGAATTAATATTTAAAAATCTACAACAAGAGACGTAGTACGTCGAGTGAAATAATCCAAACAAGGAAACCCTCATGTATATACCATATGTCTCGAATTGTAAATAATTAAATATTAATCCCGATCTATGTATGGAAAGAAACACAACTGGCCCATATCTCACAAGAACTCATACCTAGCCAAGAAACGAGTCTTGCAACTAACCATCCTATACAGGTCACTAGTCTACCTCTCACATATAGTCAAAACTCATATTCACGAATAACCGGTTGTTCACAAATCATCCACACGTAACGGTTCACTGCCCCCCTCAGACCCACTCCAGCGCTACACAGGAATATCGCTGGTGCGAGCCTGGAAATAATCAACAATCACATATCACTACACCTCGGACCCACCCCGGTGACTACACAAACTTCACCAGCGCGAGCCCGGAATACAACCACAATCACAAATCTCATCTCCTCAGACCCACCCCGGTGACTACACAAACTTCACCAGCGCGAGCCTGGAATATACAAATATCTCAACTCATCGGACCCACCCCGGTGACTACACAAACTTCACCGGCGCGAGCCCGGAATATAATCACAATCACGACCGCTCACATGGACCAAGACTTCTCATCTCAATTCTCGTAATTCCAGGTCAACTACCCATAAGGTTCTAGACTCTGACGGTGTCATACAGCTCACTATAATCATAAACTCCTAATGATTCTCAATCACAACATGGAACAATCAATGCGACTAATCATGTGCAATAATATCATAGCATATCAAATAATCAAAATAAGAATCATAAACAACAGCTACATAATCAGAAAATAATCGTTTCTAAATTAATTCATTTTAAATTATTTTGCTTAACAATTAATCTAAACTAATTCATTTTCCAAAATAAATTCTTTTAAAATATTATAATTATCTAAAAATGATTCTTTTGCCGAACTAAATTCTTTTAATTCCTTATAATTATTCTGAAAATGTCATTTATCATATTATCATGATATAATTAATATTCTTCAGCAACAATCCCACGCAGATAAATACGTCACAATTAAACTACGCAAACGATTCATAATAATGTAAATATTCAACTATGAAATAAGGAGAGCGGGATCTTGCACATAAATAAACTACGACAAATATAAGAATTGGAACGAAACTAAATAAGGATCGGGATCTTGCCTCGGGGTTCGTAGAACGAATCGACGTCGACGGACGGAACCACGGCTCGCGGATCGGGTCTGACTCGGTGGGGCGTGACGTCGGAAGAACTCCGGTGAGGGGGCAGCGGGTCAGGACTGACGGCGGCGGTCCGACGGCGACGACGAGGGATCTCGACGGGGAGGAGAGAGGGGCTGTCGGATCCGGAGATGAGCGGGGCGGCGACTCGAGCGGGTTGAGGCTTGGGTTCGATGGCGCGGACCTGGTCGGGGGTGACGACGGCTGTGGAGGTCGCTGCTGGTGGCGACGGCGAACGCGGCTGCTGTTTGGGTGGTCGGAGCGGCTCGGGGTGGTTGCGGGGAGAGAGGAGATGGGGAGGAGCGG
>NC_033797.1:75140707-75199535 GCF_001876935.1 Asparagus officinalis
GTGAACAGTAGAGAGAGAGAGGTTTATATATATACACGTATTAGTTATTAGGGTTAGGGTTTAAATAAGTTAAAACAAAATTAATTAAAAAGAAATAACTAATGATATTTAAAAATCAAAATAAATACGGGATAATTTTCTACAAATAAAAACGTACCTGTTGTGCTAATACTACAGTTGATACGAAATAGTCAAAATATACCCATATTGTATAATTAAACGACGAGAATAATTAATAATAATATTTTTATTTAATTTAAAATCAAATAATTATGGGATAATTACGTACACAGTAAAACGTACTAGTTATACTAATACAATAGATAATATGTAACAATAGAAATAATACAATAAATTATACCAAAAACACGTAATTAATAATACTATGTATTATATGAAATAATTTGTAATAATATTAATAATACAATATATTATTTAAAATATTACGTAATAGTACCGATAACTCAACAAATTAATTCTAAAAATTTTTATCACACAAAACAAATTTATAAATATCAAAATCATTTAAATAAATATATAATCAGATTTTTAAATCATAGAAAATTGTAGAAAATCGAGAAAAATACAAATACTCTTTTAAAAATAATAATTAAATACTTTAAAATACCAAAAAATTATTTTAAATACGTATCAAAATTCACGGTTGTTACAGTTCAAGGCCCTTTTAAAAAACCCGACTCCTTCATCTTCTTTCCTTCGTCATTTCAAAATTTTCTTCGAGCCTTTCCCTCAAGAACTGACTTCAGAACTTCCGAATCCTCTTTACTCTTTGAATCTTATCTTTGAATCCAGTTCATTTTGACGAACTCACTCTTGAAGGCTAGGGTTTCAGTTTGCTTTTGATTTGGGCTTGAGCACTTGTGGGTCTTCTTGGCAAAGCTTCATTTTCCTTGATCTTTCTTTGATCTCAGGTAAGAGCCGCATTCAATTTGATTTCTTCACTTCAAATACTCGATTTTCTAAAACCCTAGCTTTTCGATTTGGGGGTGATTTTGGGTTCTTGATTTCTTGTATTCGACTTTGGATGAAAACCAAGAATGTAGGTTTCAAACTTGGATGATAACCAAAATACTTAATCTTGAACTGTGACTGATCCCCCAATTCCTAACTTTGGATGGGAACTGAAATTCTTGGGTGGATTGAACTTGCATGTAAACTCGGGACAAGGATCGAGGCCTTGGTTTCGACTGTAGATATAGACTGATACCCTCAGCTTACTTTGGATGCATAACCTGGCGGAAATTCTAGCTTTGGGTTTTTTTTGGTGTCACTCACTTGGTTGTGACTGAAATTTCCTGGGCCTTGATTTCCATTACAACCAGTTATGTAATTTGAACCCGGAACCTTGTATGATAACTGCCACATCGGGCTTTTAGTGCACACGATAGCATAATTTATAGGCACATTGTGCTTCTTGTTTAGCCACGTTCATGACTCGGACCGGAGTCTCGAGATATTTGGTGGGAATTCTAAAATTCTGGCTTAGCTTGTTGTACGAGTTATCGTGGGTTAAAACTGACTCTGTAGGCCCACTACGTAGATTTACTCGGATTTTTAACAACCACTCCTATTTTGTAGAATAGCACCATTTTCTCTTTGCATTAGACTGATACCTCCTAATTTTTGACGTAATTGAATTGTTAATTCTCTCTGCAGATATGTCGCCTAAGAGATCTCACGTTGCTCGAGGCCGTTCAGCGACTCAGTCGCCCGAGCCGGCGCCGTTTAGCTGCATAGGTATATCATCTTCGCCTCTTTCATTCACGAGTTAAATATTGAGATATCACATTGCATATTGCATCTCCGTTTTGTCCTCCTTGGTGAGGCAATTGGGAAGAGCCGCCACCCTCCTTCGTGGGGGTGGACGCTTCACAAGTCGTGTTTTGCTTGGTCAAGACATGACTGAATTAACTTGGGGCGATTTCCTGCTGTACTATACTCCGAAGGATAGGTATATCAAGACATGACTGAATTAACTTGGGGCGATTTCCTGCTGTACTATACTCCGAAGGATAGGTATATTGTCACGTTATTCGTGTGACAATATATCTCATGCTTCGTGTGTATAGTGTGTCTCTTAATCGTCTCACCTAGTTAATCCATCGTGAATATGTACTTGGTATAATATCCTCGCTTTGCTCTCATTTGTGAGGCAATTGAGAAGAGCCGTCATCCTCCTTCGTGGGGGTGGACGCTTCACAAGACGTGTTTTGCTTAGTTAAGACACGTTTTAAGACGATATGGGGCGATCTCATGTTGTGCCATATCACGCAGGCTCGAGTATACTATCATGTTGTTCGCACATTAATATGCTTTGTCATTTGCATGTGTGACATAATTGAGATCGTCTCACCGCTTATAAGGCAGTGACTCTATTTCACAATTTGTGAGGCGAGTTCGATGCCTGTACTGCCTTAACATAGACATCTATGACTGTATCTAATAATTACCTATTGTTTTACCTCAGTCAAATTTCTCTCGAGAGAATTTAGTGCCCATTCATTGGAAGGCCGCTGTAGTGAGGCTTATGCCTCTACTTAGGAACCGCTCCCTGTTCCGGTAACTCCTCAGTTTGCTCCGGATGTACCGAAAGAACTTCCACAGTTAATACGGAAAGGAGGGCGCCATAGTTTAAGGCAACTCATCACGGACGCGCCATTAGTGAAGGACCCAAGTTCTACACATCCGTTGAGGAAGTCGGACTACTTATTTGGCGACTCCATAGAAGATCCTCCTGTTGTATTTCTTGGAATGGAGCAATGGCTACACCATGATGACGGTGACCATTTATATCTTCCTCCGATTCCTCGTCACCGTTCGCTTGCAGAGCTTCGGTGTCAAGCCGTTCCACGGGAAATATCATGGAGGCTAACATAAGAACACGAGCACATTCATTGTGGTTATATCACTCACGGCATAATCGGAACCGGATAACAGGGTTGTATCCGGGGATCACAGGATTGAATGACCCACCCAAAGGTGAGATCTTCACTGTTGCTAACACCGTGAAGAATCGGCTCGCAGCTTTGGGTCGAGAAATGCCAAGCACCGGTCATCGATGTTATGGATGGGTACATTCATCGAATAGACTATGGTGGACTCGTTTGAGCAACTATATCTTAGACCGATTTGGTGAGGATTTGAAGGCTAGTGGCTTATATGCAGCCATCCGCACCACCACTTATGGACTGACCATTAGCGTCCCTCATTTTTAGCGCTGTTAGAACTCTACAATCCTGACACCAACACATTTCTGACCAAGCATGGAGAGTTGGGATTAGCATTGCACGAAATGTATAAAGTCTCCGGTCTTCCAATGGGGAATATGATTTATCAAGAGTACTTTCCTTCTAACAGGGAGCTACAGCAATTGAAGTCGCGGACACTCAACCGCTATAATACCTTCTGGGATCTCACCTGTCACTACCACATAGCTCTGGCGGGTGCTGATCCATTATCGAAGAAGCCACGGCCGTAAATTAGTTTGAAGAAGTTCGTGGATTATCTATTCAAAAACACGAACAGCGTCCTGGATGAAACAGTTTGTGAGTTATCGCCACTGACCACCTCCGAAGTAAATGAGCTGATCAAGAAGTCGAATGCTCAGTCTTACACCACAGCTGGTATTGAGGATGGCTTTGCTGCTGGAACCAAGTTCCAGATATTTTTGTTGCAAGGAATTAAACCAATCCAGCCTATGACATTGCTTGCCGGGTATCTCGCTATCTGGTTAAAAAAGTGCGTAGTGTCATACCAATCTACTGACGCAGTCCCCCTAGAAGTTTTGTTTCCCATGATTCTGCTTGCTCACCGGAAAAACCTATGTCTTCTTCCGGCAATGACCGCTGGTATTCATAGAGGGCTTCGCCAGATCATGAACGCATTCACTCAGAGGGGGAATTCACCACCAGCTCAGATTCCCCTCACAAAGGTGAAACTCCCCTACACTTATTTAATGGCTTGGTTGGTGCTTCATTGCTCAGATATGATATCGGCCCCAACTTCTATGGATCCCTCTCTTCCTTTTCTTTAAATAATAGAAAATTGCAAATGGAAGAGACGAGGTTTTGCAGAGGTCAGGAAGCAATTTCAGAATCAAAAGTGCTGGGTCTTTCCTACTTGCTTCCCAAGGTTTTTGGGTCAATATGGCGACTCCTTGATCGATGTAGAGGTGCCAAGTACAGGTCGGACTTCCCTCGATTCTGGCTGTTTTGATTGGCTGGTTAATATTCGGCCTGGCTATGTGATCTTCCGCGTACAAAACCATTGTTACATAAAACCCTACTTGCCATGTCGGTTTGCCCATCAGTTTGGCTATGATCAGATTTATATAAGGAACCCGAACCGACAGCTCCGGACTCGTGGGGGTTTAGTAGATGGGGCTCGAGCATGGCTTTGGAACATCACTGGTTGCACTGGTGCCAAGTTCAACCTTCCAGGTGTTGAGTCAACCGACGAGGAAGCTTCCCGGGTCGCTACTCGAAGGGCATATGAATTTGATCTCGAAAAGAGGAGAAGGAGGGAGCCAGTGGTTCCTTCTAGTCATAAAACGCAGGGGGGTCTACTTTTCCCCCTGATAAAGAAACTACAGAACCTTATGCTAGGGGTGGTGTAGAGATTGGAGGCGATGGCAAAGAAGAGGAGCTAGAAACAGGTGTGTTAGATCCCCTCTCTTTAGAGTTATTTGAATTAGCAATTGCTGAAAGAACTTGCCGCTTCCGACTATCCAAACCTTCGCCCCCTCTAAAGAAGCCAAAGATGCAAGTCCTATTCACCTATCATAATAAGATGTCGGTTGAAATCCCAGGTGCAACTTCTGAAGAGGAGAGAGAAGAGCCCAGCCTTATTCACCGGACGCGGTCCCGACCTGCCACTCAGGTCACTCCAGGGCATGAATTACGTTCTAAATTTTCCGAGGAGAGGCCCGTTGATCCAGAGGAGGAGCGTTCGGCTAAGCGCAAGAAGCTAGCTTCTAAGCGATGGGGCAACTCTCTAATTCCTGAAATAGGACCGGCGGATCCAAGATTGACGGTTGAAAGGGGTGAGTATTTTTTTCGTTTTATTTCTTCTGGTATATGCTGGGCTATTTGAACTTAAATAATTTCACACTTCGCATGAGAAGATTTTGCAAGCCACTTCATTTTCGACGCTTCCTCCCCTGATATTGACTTCTCGGAACCAATTCCTGGAATCAGGCTGGAGGAGCCTGTAGACGCTGAAACCAGTATTCCCGATGAGACTGGCATGGGTCACGACGTCGAGCCAGGCTTAACTGAACAGGCTGAGAGTCCAGGTATACTTAAAACCAGTAGCGCATCTTTCAGGTGGCGGGAACTGAACGATGAAGAATTCATATCCCCGCTAACTATTTCTATACTTCTTACTCTATTAGAAAAGCTACAAGAGGTAGCTCGAAGCAATGTGGTGCAGGAACCTAGCATTGCAGTTGAAGGTGAATCTTATTTGACTTCTGTTGTAAGTCTGGTGAGTCGAAACAATTTGTATTTTGACTCTTGAACTTTCTTGTAGATGCGGTAACAGAGGGTCACAGTGACGAGGAGGGTTGCCGAGACGCATCTTTTGAAGAGGAGGGTGAAGCCTCACTTGATCCGGTATCGGCCTCTGAGGATATGCTGCTTGATGATATGTTGCTTGAACAAGCCCAATACGAGGCCGCCGATCTAATAAGCATAGTTGGTTCGCCTGCAAGTATGGTCCTTATTCCCATGTTTCACTTATTTACTTGTCATCTTTAATTTAATCATCGGAGGGTTCTAATCGTAGGACCAGTCATTAAGACTGATACAACTACTCCTAACAGAAAGTCTGGTGAATCTGAGGGTCTCGATTTCTTGCTTTTGGCAGGGGTTGTTATTGATGCTCGGTCATCAAGCTTTCAGCAACAACTCCCGGTTTCCTTAGGAATGCCAACTACCATACCTACTACAACTATTAGCGGGAGTTCGACTGAACAAGCCGTGAGACCTACTGAAGAAGTTGGTGCTTCAACGGCTGCTACACCCGTAGTGCTTCCTGCGGCACATGAAGTTGAGCGGTCAGAAATGGGTGTAGTGCGTTCGGTTGGAGAAAGCTCCCCGGGAGCTGGTAAATCTCACGCTATATTTTTTTTTCTTTTATCTTTCTGACTTATAATTACTGGATGTTCATGGTCTTGCGCTTCCTTTTCCTTTTGTTGTTGCAGGATTGTCGTCTCAACTGCGCCAGGCCGTTGATGCTTTATTATCTGAAGACGACCCAGATAAGCTCCTCCTTTGCTTGGAAATCGGCAACTTCTTTAATTTTGTAGAGTCTCTAATTGATAAACTCCTGGAGAAGAGGATCCCTTTCAGCCACTTCCGGCCGGTCCTTGAGCGCAAGATAGCCTCAATAAAGGACACTGGCTCTCTCAATATAGCTGACGCTTTGACTGACGATGTAAATCAATTAGAGCGCGAATTTGTGAAACTATAAGAACTCCAATCCGTTGGTGCTTCTGGCTATGTTGTTGCGCTAATGGAGACTCATCTGCAAACATGGCGTGAAGCTCGAGCATCCGTTGGGCTTGGGATTCAGGCGCAGAGGAAACGTGTTGACCAAGCAGAGGAAGTTCTTTCCGAAAGATTGGATTATTTATGCGAAATCGGCTCGTCGTTAGCCTCCGTTGATGTCGAAATAGCGGAGCTTGAACAAAAACTGACAGAGGCAAAACAACGAAGAGCTATTTTGGAGGTGACCAAGGCCGGGGAGGAGCATAGCAAAGCCGTGATGTCCAGCAAAGTGGCGCTCTCGAGGGAAAGGCTAGCCAAAATGGAGGAAGAAGCTGCCCAACTCCTATCTGCTTCTGAGGACTCTTTCAAGACAGAGCTGCAGCGTGAGCTTGAAAGTACTTATGCCGAAGAGTTAATCAAATTAGAGCAATAAATTGTTAGTCATAGGTTCAATGTAAAGTGACTGCGGCTGTTATATCTGAACACTTATTTTTGTTAATGATACACGTATTTTGTTTAGTCTACTTTAATTCTTATTATGATTTCTCATTCTGTTTAGAATAATCAACCATAATACTTATAGGATTTTTGGCAAATCCTCACCCATCAACGGATTTGATATGCCTTTACCGATTACCGTTTGAATCGGGCTAGCCTGTGAATTATCTAAATCCGTTTCACAAGTAACGTTGTGCTAAAGGAATGAAATCCTTTAGACTCAATGCTACGAATTTGAATACGTAGACTTCGTCTTTTCTTACGGTAAAAGACTAACCGGCAGCGCGTATTAGGCGCCGACTTATCTCTGCTTAGGATTCGAGATAAAATTCCCCATGCGTGTAAGACATGGATTATGGAGTTATTAGAATGTAGTGTCTTTTCACGGAGCAAATACGAACCCAATACTGAAGAGAAAGAATTTTATATTCTATCTTCGGTCCTTCTTTTAAGGGAGAAGTGAACCCGATATCAAAGAGGAAGAATTTTATATTCTATCATTGGTTACAGCAGAAACTTAAAGTGGGATCTCCACTTCGAGAATCTGTAAGATAAAACTAAGAGTGGGATCTCCACCCTGAGAATGGAGAGGATTCAGTTAACCCTAACTTTTATAGGATTGGTTATCTGATCCGGAAATAAGTCTTCTTGTTTATCAAGATGAAATTCGGACTCCAGCCCCTAACTTTTATAGGTTTGGCTGAAGGGAAAGGAGTGAAATGTTTTCGTTTATCGAAAAGAAACCTGATCTTGACCACAGTCATTTGACAGTTTTGACCAAAAGGGATATCGAGACAACCCTAACTTTTATAGGTTTGGTCGTTCGAAAGGGGTGAAGGCCTTCCATCTATCGAAAGGGAAAATGATTTGAAAGTAGGCCTCTCGTTCATGAAAGGAATCGAGAGGAGATTTTGGTTGTGGTCCTAACTGTAAAAAAAGGTTTGACCGAATGAAAGTGGGAGTGTGAATACAAATCATAGTTGAAGTTTGACCAGACTTGGTCCAAGGAACTTTGCTAGGCTCACCGTGAACTGATTTGACAGTGAGGGACGGTGAGAACTCTTTTGTGAGGAAAGATTGATCCTAAAGAGTGATCAAATCTCATCTCAACAAGAGAGTGCTTAGAAGATTACAGTAGGAGTTCTCTATGACCAGACATGAACTGTTTAGATGACGGGTCTTTATTTAGAACAACCGGTTGATTTCGGGTTATCCTTAAGAATATCATATATGGTATTCTCCAGGAACTTCCTCTTTAATAATCTGTTCTGAGCGTACTAAGGATAGTACTTCTTTAGGAACTTACCATTTATTGGCATCATGGTCTTATCACCGTCTTTGGTGATTAGGCAATATGCACCGTTTGAGTAGACTGTCTCTATCACAAACGGTCCTTCTCATTTGGGTTGGAACTTACCTTTTTTCTTAGAATTGAGTATCATAGGACGCTGGGCGGCGAGAACCAAGTCTCCTTCCTTGAAGCTTCATTGCTTAACTTTCTTGTCGAAAGCACGAGAGATTCTGGCTTGATAAAACTCAATTTGTTGTTGAGCCTGCAAGCGATTTTCGTCTAGCATCTCAAGTTCTTCGAGACGTTTCTGGTGTTGTTCTTCCATCTTCATCCCTGTTGCGAGAGCGATACGAAGGGATGGAATCTGAATTTCCAAAGGAAGAACAGCTTCGTATCCATACACTAGTGAATATGGAGTGGCCCCGGTAGGCGTACGGATCGTGGTACGATAGGCCCAAAGGGCTTCGCCGAGTTTGTCATCCCAGACTCGCTTATTAGTTTTCACGAGTTTTGATAAAATCTTTATGATTGTCTTGTTGAACGCCTCAGCTAATCCGTTTGCCGTAGGATTATATGCTATAGAAGAGACGTCTTCAATTCTGAATTTCCCGCAGAATTTATTGAAAGCGTTGCTCACGAACTGAGGACCGTTGTCGTGTATAATTCGTCTAGGAATACCATATCGATAGATGATGTGGTGTTTGAGTAGGACTGCTCCAGCCCATTTCGAAAAATAATCGGTGATTACCAAAATAAAACGGTTACCTTTAACTGATGGTGGGAAGATAGGACCAATGATATCCATTCCCCAAGTCTTAAATGGCCATGAAGTAGCCGAAGGGTGGAGGTGTTCCGGGGGTTGGTGCATGTAATTTGCATGTGTTTGACATGCATGGCATCGTCGAGCATAGTCAACCGCGTCTTTGACCATGGTTGGCCAATAATATCCCATTCTTCTGAGTCGATCACAGAGCTTAGGATCAGGTTGATGTGCACCGCAGATTCTGTCGTGAGCTTCTTTAAGAGCCTCTTCTGCCTCCCTGGTTGAGAGGCATCAGAGTAATAACCCATCGTATGCATGACGATATAATGTATGGGTTGTTGAATTGTAATAGAATCTCGGTGCTCTTCTTCGAATCGAGTCTCTTTCTTTTACGTCTTGTGGCAAAATGCCATGCACCACGTAGTCAATTATAGGAAATCTCCAGTCTCGGGGCTCGAGATCGATCCTAGATGTATATGCTTCCTTAACGTTAGTGGCGCAATCCGGCACAAACAATTGGTGGGTTCTGACGGTAATGCATTGTTCAGAGTCAGGAGGTTGTGCTAGAGATATTGATAATGCTGTCAGCGCATCTGCGTATGCATTCTGAAGGTGCAGAATATACTCAATGAAGAATTGTTCGAACGAGCTTGCCATTTCGATGGCCGCCTTGTGGTATAGTACCAAGTCTTGATTCCTGACTTCATATTCTCCTCGGATTTGGTTGACTATTAGTTGAGAATCGCCAAAAGCCTCGAGATATTCGACCCCCAGCTCTTTGGCGAAACTAAGTCTGATAAGCAGTGCGTTATATTCGGCCACATTGTTCGAACACTTTCCTATCAATGAGTAGGCTCAGGGTATCACATGTTTTTCCGGAGAAACTAGGACAACTCCGACTCCTGCGAAGATTCTGGAATTACCGGGAGTGCTTGCTGTATTGGTCGCTCGGGAAGCTCCATCGAAATATAGCTGCCATACCTGTTGATGACATGTAGTATTGACTTCGTGAGATTCATCGGGCAAATCATCATACAACTCAGCTGTATCCACTATGGGGTTAGCCACTAGAAGATCGCAAATCGCTTGTCCTTTGACTGACTTCTGTTGTTTGAAGTGCAGATCGTATTAAGATAGGAGTAGGGCCCACTTTGCTAGTCTCTAGTTCATAGAGGCTGGCTGTGTCATGAATACTCAGACCAGATTAACGTTGGAAATAACGTAAATCGTTTGCCCTACTAAGTAATGACGCATCTTTTGGATAGCGAATACTAAAACGAGGCATTCTTTCTCAATCATCGGATACCGAGACTCAGCACCAACCAAAGTTTGACTCAAGTAATAGATGGCCTGTTCATGACCGTTGTCATCGTCTTGTGCAAGTAAAGCACTTAACGAGTGGTTCGTCGCTTTAATATAAATTAAGAACGGCTTACCTAACTTCTGTGCCACAAGAACGGGAGGATTCGCTAAATATGCTTTGATATCCTCGAATGCTTTTTGACAAGCGTCATCCCAGATGAAGGATACACCTTTCTTGGTAAGTTTGGAAAATGGCTGACATTTCCCAGATAGATTTGAGATGAACCGACATATATAGGCCAGTCGCCCCTGCAATCCTCGGAGTTCCTTGAGGTTTCTTGGGGGTTGCAACTCATGTATTGCTTTTACTTTGTCAGGGTCAATGCGGATACCCATCGTAGTGATAACAAATCCCAAAAACTTACCGCTGGACATTCCAAGGAACGACTTGGTAGGATTCATTTTTAATTGGTGAGTTCGCATGAGGTCGAACATTGTCCTTAGATCTTTGATATGATTCATTTTTAATTGGTGAGTTCGCATGAGGTCGAACATTGTCCTTAGATCTTTGATATGATCGTCTTTGTTACGACTTTTCACGAACATTGTCCTTAGATCTTTGATATGATCGTCTTTGTTACGACTTTTCACAACCAAGTCATCGACATAACATTCAACAGTTTTTCGGAGGTGTTCTTGAAAAATCTTAGACATTGCCTGTTGATAAGTGGCGCATGCGTTCTTCAATCCAAATGGCATGACTGTATAGAAGAAAATGCCAAGAGGTGTCCTGAATGCAGTATGTTTTTCGTCGTTTGGGTACATCTTGATTTGATTGTAACCCAAAAACCCATCTATAAAGGACATTCTCTCAAACCCACACGTGTTATCGATAATAACATCCGTGATGGGGAGGGGGAAATCATCTTTCGGGCACGCATTATTCAAGTCTCTGAAGTCGATGCATATCCTTATTTTCCCATTTTTCTTAAGGACCAGAACGATATTTGCTAGCCAATCCGGATGTTGTTCTTCCCAGATAAAACCAGAATCGATTAATTTTTTGACTTCTTCTTCAATCGCTTCCATGATTTGCGGGGGAAATTGTCTTTGCTGTTGTTTGACAGGCTTTGCATCCGATATGATGTTAAGAGGGTGGACTGCCACGTTCGGATCAAGCCCTAACATATCTTTACAATTCTAAGCAAAAACATCTATGAATTCCTTGATGAGGGAGATTAACTCCTCTTTTTCACCCGGTGGAAGACTATCACTTACGAATATTGGCTTTGGGTTCGCTTCATCACCCATATTTACCTGGACCACTTTATCTTCGGTAGGAGGCTCTCTTTGCTCGAATCGGTCTCCATACTGAATATTCAGATGATGAATCCATGGGTCCTCCCATGTTGGCAACTTATCATCTTCTTGTATCGTAGAATGATCGACCGTGGTCATATTCGACATCAGGCCTTTGAATACTTCTCTAAGGCTAGCATCTGAGTCCCAATTAGAAGAGTCGGAAGAATACCCATCTTGATTTGCTAAGTGGTCGATGACTTGTCAGCAACATTCGTCATCAGAGCCATAGCCCAGACCCCTTTTATAGCCATAATAGTTATCAAGTTTTTCTTTTGGTACATAGGCCATACAAGGTGGAACTCGTGGGCCTCGACCAAAACAAAGGCCTTCTTCGAGCGCAAAATTGTATCCCCATTTTTTCATGAAATCACGCGCCTGTTGACTATATCTGGATAAATGAAGGCCAGATCTCTCATCATCTTTATCTTCGTCTAGAAAAGGATACGATGGCGGAGATACTTCCCCTTTGCTGAAAACTAACCAGGAATGACAAAGGTTGTTTCAAACGAGTCTTGGAAGCGCTTTTTCATGAAACAAGATGACTGAAGCGGCATGTGTATGTCGGGATTATCGTACAATCCCTACGTTACATTAGTTAAACACGGTAAGTACTCTAAATCGCTATTTATTACTTCTTCGGCTAGTTGCCAGTTATAACTACTGTCTGACGATTCACCATCGTCAAGACCGATTACAAAGGGTACAATGTCATTTAGTATAAAACCGCCATTATAATCAAGTCCAGCTTCAGTGTCGGCTTCTTCCACAATGTCATTAAAAAAAACCCCGCCATTATAATCAAGTCCAGCTTCAGTGTCGGCTTCTTCCCCACTATCCGTGCCTTGAGCCAATGATTCAGTATCAGATTCAGCACCGTAAAGGAGGGAGTCGGTAAAGTAGTTTTCCATTCCTTTAAACGGTTGCTTATCCGCGACCACCATCTTGACTTCGTTATAGGCGTCTATATATTTTAGACATTGATGAAGAGTAGAGGGAACTATAAGATTATCACGGATCCATGATCAACCCAATAGTAAATTATAGGAAGTTTCCGCATCGATTACGTAGCATGTAACTTCGGACTTTAAATCCTCAAGTTGGCATTTTATTTGGATTTTACCCAAAGGTCTAGATCCACTGGTATTGGACCCGTATATAATGGTACCTGTGGAAGCCAGCTTGCTCGTTGGGATTCTGAGGTTATACATCAACCGGAGTGGTATGATGCTAACAGCGGAACCTGGATCAACTTGGATCCGGTTAACAACGTTGGAGCCAACGTATCCGGTGAAGTATAGAGGCCTATCATGCTTTGAATTCCTCACTTGCATGTCATCCTTAGTGAACGTAATAACTCATATAAAATTATTCTCGCCGGGATGTTAGCTAGCTGAGCCATAACATCAAAGCGGTAAGGCGTATTTGAACTTCCCGGTTTATCTCTCCTAATCGGACGATTGAACCGAGACTGCTTTGGGTTCTGAGCTTCCTGAGGTTGAGGGTCTTTCTCTTTTAGTTTATTGGTTGATTTTTGTTGGGATTTTCCAGCTGGTGCAGGGGGAGTTGTAACCACCCCCAGTTCGGCCAATGTTTTGGCATTCGCGTCAGAGGTTTCGGGGTATTTATAATGATATTCATTCCCACACCTAGTGACAAGAGCCTCTCGTTCATCTTTAGAAAGTGATAAGGTGTGGATACCTTCATCATCCTTTTCAGGAATTGCTTTGGTGGGACAGTAGGTCTTACCCTTACTTTTGGACTTCTTTTTAGAGGAGGATCCTGCCCATTGCTCATCTTCGAGCAAGTCCGGGTGGACCCAAAGAATTTTTCCACTAGGAGTTATGTGTTGTACAAGTCCTTTCTGATGTTGTCCATAAAGATCATCGTTGACAGTCTTCACTTGTACTTTGGATACGGGCTCTGGCTAAAACCATGCCAGAGGGACAGAGCCAAAGCTAATAGAAACCGCATTCGCACCCACCTTCTTCTCTTTAGGCTGCTTCGGAGTAATGATTCCAACATCGTGTAGGTTGTCTAAAAATCACAATAGATAGTTCACCCCTATCAGACTTCAACTGACAGTTTTGACTAAGGAGGTTACAATCAGACGACTTTCTTGTTACCAAAGGAAAGCTACAATCAATGGATTCTCCTATAGATCAAGAAGAGATTACAAGGCAATGATTTCTTCAAACCAAGAAGCAGGATTCGTCCTTGCAATCGAAACACAAGTAATTTCCAACGTCAGCGCAATCACTACATCCGAAGCTCTATATCGCTGCAAACACAGCCTCATATTCGAGATGATTGATCTTGATGGCTACGACAACAAAATGACTAACATTATATTAGTAACTATTAGAGGCGCTGATGAGCAGTGTAATGATTTTAGAAAAGTGGGAAGATCTAGAAAGCTGTGGGCAAATATTCGACAAGCTGAGAAACGCATGGTTAAAGCCATGCAAAGAGATCTTAGTGGAGATCGTGACCTGCAGTTGATAGAGCGTTATTGGGATGCCTCAATTGTCACAAATGGCCTGAATAAGGCCTTCTCGACTAGTCATTGGTGTCATCCATATATAAAGACAGAGAGGGCAAACGCAGCTTCACATCATTACAAACGCAGCTTTGTATCGCTGTAAACGCAGCTTCGTACCGTTACAAACGCAGCTTCGTACCGCTGCAAACGCAGCTTCGTACCGCTGCAAACGCAGCTTCGTACTGCTACAAACGCAGCTTCATATCGCTGCAAACACGACTCCAGATACTGCGTTCAGATGCAGGATCATATCCAGACGCAACTCAAGCCCAGACTATTAACGCATCATCCAGAGGTATACATAAGTTTATGTTCAGCAACGCAAGACTTGCGTTTGACCTGTTCAAACATAATCGTAGCAATCTCAAAACTGCTCTTCACCCACGATTTGGGGAGTGGTTTACGTGGGTTGTTACACCCGAGTAATGGGGCGACTAAACCCCTATTTAGGAGCGGGTTAAGGGGTCAGTTACACCCCTAATTCTCCTATAAATATCAACAAACTCAACAGAGTTCAGGATCGGATTTTGGAGGTTAGATCCGGGAGAGGAGAGAATCTGAAGGCAATAATCTTCAATAAACTGAAGATTTCTAGATATTCGATACTTGGCTTTTCAACCGAATTATTTTCGGTTCTAATAACTCTTTTCACCAGTGTTGTTACTCGTTCTGAGTTACAAAACTCGTCAAGAGTTCTTGATCAGTTGGACCACACAAGTCATTTGTTCTAGTGAGTTGAAACATTCGGATCGTCAACGAGAAGCAAACTCGACGCGAGCATTCGAGGGAAGCATCTCATCGCTACCGTGAAGAACCCAGATTTAAACAAAGGAGAGAATTCAGATCAATTCTCTTCTCTTTTGTAATCAGGAATTCAAATTGTAATCGAGAGTTGAGAGAGTTGTAAACATTCTTTTTCTAAGCAGTTAGAGAGAATAAAATCAGATACAATTCTTTCATTATTTTCTTATTATAAATTTTTTCCACAAACAAAAGATGGCGACTCCGCTGGGGACTAGCTTCTCTGACGAAGAAGTGGTGGCGCAATCCGATGTCCATCTTGCTGGAACAACTATTGAAACTCTCGTTGTAGAGTTTGATCAAGCCAAGTACGAGGAAGCTCTTTCCTCTGGATCGCTTAGCCCCAAGGCTAGATGCAACATCCGAAAAATCTCTAAAGAGATCCAACCTGTTGCTGGAAAGTCAAAGAAAGCCTTCTCCTCGGGCCGGTATTCATCTGAAGGAGCGGACTTAGCCTCTGCTGGACTTATCCAACAAGTTGAGAGTCCACGCCTACATCAACACGACGTGCTATGGGCTACAAACGGCCTATAGAAAGAGTCAAATTCTGTAAACGTCGATGACGTTACTGCAAAGGCTATGAAATAAGCCAAGAAGAACGCTGCTCGAAGACGGAGAAGATCCATCCGATGTGCGCATCTCCGAGAAAACCAACCCATGGCCCAACGCAAGGATCGTGTTTTTAAGGCTTTGCCCAAACATTGCATTCCTACTCCAGAACGTATACTTCGCGGCAATGAGCCCAATTATGAGCCTCGGGTGATACAGCTTAAACGCGATCCTCAGTGGTGCGTTGTCCATCCAAAACACAGTGCTGCTAAAGATAAAAACGCACCTCATGAGTGCGTTCAAACAAAATAGGACACTAAGGGGTCTGTTTCATCAATTAAACGTAGGCTAAAGCCTGGTGTTTTCAAATCACAATGTAACCCTCGCGTTTCGTCTCCAGAACGCGATGTGGTCCGCCAAGTTCAGGGGAGTCGACATGGGCTTAAGATTCATGTCCAACAAGAACCAGTCTCGCCCACTCAAGGACAGGGGGTTTTATTTCCGACCTCATGCTCAACGAGGAATTACTCTCAAGTCTCTGATTTGCGAGAATTACTCTCTAGAGGGAAACCAACGCAACAAGCAGCTCATTCATGCCATTGTGAGCGGCTTATTTCAGCAGTCCTTGCCGAATGCCACTGTTGTACACCTGAGCCTCTCAAGTCTGTATTCGACAGACTGGCTAACGTCGCAAGACCTACCAAGCAACGACGTCATAAGAAGAAGAAGGTTTCTGAAGCTGAATATCCTCAGGTCACTATCAACGTAATCGGCAGAGGGAAAACCTTGGCTCCTAATTCTGATGAATTAGAAAGAAGCCATTCCCCGACCGTTCGGAAAATTTGCGATGAGTTCGAAGGAGTATATCGACATACTCAGACACAGACAGGAGCTATCCGCTCGGTTGACTATCGAAAGTTGGCCAAAGGAATTACTTCCGATGATGAACATTCGGCAATCGTCGAATCTCAATCTTCAAGCTCCATCGTAACACGAGAGGTTTCCGTTTACATGACTGGAGGCCCCGAGGATTTAGCTAAAAGAGTTGACGAATACCACGTTATGCTATCGGAGGACAATCTCTAAAGGAAAGCAGAAAGCGCCCGAGAACTTAGAACATGAGACTCACAATTTGGAGTCTTCCTCTGAAAATGAGAAGGAGATGGAGAGAGAACCGAATCCTCAGTCAACTAAAGTGGATGAGCTAGAAGCCCGTCTTAACGCAATAGCTAACAGAAGTGAGCTTCACGAAGAAGTGGTGGTACGACCTTATCCTGCTGAATGGGATACAACTCCCTATCCGCCGAAGTTTAAGGCTCTAACTTTACAACCTTTTGATGGTACAGGGTCACCAAACCAACACATCTACTACTTCAAGTCACGGACTGGAGATGTGGTAGCAAACGACGCTATCTTAACCCGTTTGTTCATTGGTACTCTTAAAGGAGTTGCCTTTGAATGGTTTATAAAATTGCCTGCTGGATCTATCCAGAAATGGGTAGATTTGGAAAGGCTTTTCTTAGCCAGGTTCTTCGAAGATGACACGGAGGTTTCGGTCCCGACTCTTCTCACCACCAAGCAAAAGAAAGGGGAGTCCATCAAGACTTATGTGGAAAAATTCCGCAGCATGGCATTGCGATGCCCGTCAGGTATGACCCAATCAACCTTAGTTGAAACTTGTAGGCACAACTTGCAGACTCAGCTCCTCGCTCAGATGGGAGTGACAGAATGTTGCTCCTGGAGACAATTAGTTTCGCAAGGAGAACAAGCAGAAGAGATTATTACTCGGGTCAAGGCTAAAGAAGTTACTCAACCCAATCCACAATAGCAACGCAACCAGAACAATGCGCCGCGCTCCAAGGGAAAGGAGACGTTAGCTGCCGATACCGATGCACACACGCCATCAGGGAAACAAGGCAAAGCACCAAACCAACAAAGAGCGCCTAAGCAATACTCGTTCAAAGAAGAGCATGTGGACACTCTGTTCCAACTACTTCAGAAGAATAATAAATTGCAGCTCCCCGAGATCAGAAAACCAGATGAAGCAGGGAAGGTGGATGACCCCAATTACTGTCGCTATCATAGGTTCTTGGGACATCCTACCAGAAAATGTTATGTGTTCAAAGACATCTTGTAAAATTTGGTGAATGCTAACATACTTACCCTGAAGCCGGAGCAGAAGACTGTATCCACTAACTTGATTGCGGTCTAGTTTGGTGACTTCCTCCCTATAGCTGCTACAGATGGCATCATTCCCATCCGTAAAAGGGAAATACACTTGAAAAACACCGACTTACACAGTCAGAAGGACAGGGGGTTGATACCCCTCACTACCCCAAAAGGGGAGATTATGTGGGTCCATCCTGACCTAATTAAAGATCAACAATGGACAAAAACCACATCCAAAAAGAAGGGAGACATAGCTAAGTCATCCAACATGATTAGCCCCTCTGTTAATGAAAATGATGATCATCTCAAACCTCTCACCGACTCAGAAGAAGAGAGAATTGTCCTCACGGCTTATCCAGGAGATAATCCTGGCACTCGGTCAGGAAAGGTTTATTTGAAAGATTATAACCAGCCTGTCCAAGAGGTTGAAGAACAGCCCCAAGACGCTGGGGGTTCTGTACCAAAAAAGGCGGTCGATAAATGGAAGCAAAAGGAGCTCCGGTTCAACAAAAATCTTCACCAGGACCTCGGGGAATCGAGCGCTCCCTTCCAATTCAATGTCATGGCGCAGCTAGCCAATATACCTGCTAGGATTACCCTATATGAGCTCTTGAGGTTGTCCAAAGCCACCAAAGAAAATCTAATTGAAGATTTAAAGAACACATAGAGCTTTATCACTCAAGTCACTCCGATCCCTGAAGCAGCTGAAGATCAGTCTTGCCTGCAATGCTTACTTTATCACTCAAGTCACTCCGATCCCTGAAGCAGCTGAAGATCAGTCTTGCCTGCAATGCTTACAAGCAACGAGAAGTCTACCCTGCATATCATTCACTCAGGAGGATATGCAAGTGAAACATAAACATGACAGACCCCTGTACTACACAGGATACATCGGGTCATCAGAAATCAACCGTGTTCAGGTTGACCCAGGCTCAGCACTCAGCATCATGCCTTACAGAGTCATGCAAGTCATAGGGATTCCCATGCATCGGCTGAACGCTACTCAGACTACCATTTTCGGATTCAACGCTAACAGCACTCGGCCCCTGGGAAAGATCAAACTCAGATGTCAGATCGGAGATCTCAGGTCCGAGGTGACTTGTTACATCATATATGCGGACACTTCCTACAATCTATTATTCGGACGACCATGGATTCATGCAAATCGTATTGTCCCGTCTACCCTCCATCAGGTTATGAAGTATGCCAATAAGGAAGGAGAAGTTCAAACCCTGATTGCGGAAAAATACCCTTTCAGAGGAGTGGAAAACTTCCACACAGATTCGGTATTCTATTCAGAATCACAAGAGAAAGAAGAGGTTGACAGCGGTAATGAAGCAGACGTCGAGCCAGACCCTGAAGGAAATTGTCCATGGGAGTTAAACTTTAATGTAATGGGTCAGGATGAGAGCAATAATAATGTACCGAGTGAGGGCGAATAGTGCATTAATGAAGATTTTATTTTGGCATACCTGTCTGATGAGTCATCTGATAATGAACAAATAAAGAATAAAACTGATGCAGGTACCAACCCATGACATACATTATGCGTAGAGGCATCCTTCGCATTACCAATTAAGTCATCCTTTGTGTCAGATGAAGAAGCAAAAGATGCACAAAAGGCTTTCTTCAAAGTCCCATCCAAAAGGAAAGGGCAGAGGCCGATCCATTTCGGTAAAGTCAAACCCGAACCACTCAAACGGGGAGGCTCGGAAGAAGATGATGGAGTTCCTCAATTCCATTATCACGAACCCAATTCCATACATTTAATGAAAAGAATGAGATATAACTTTAACAAAAAACAGGGTTTAAACTTCGGGAAAGGAAGACGAACACCGATTCGAATGTCTCTAACCCCCAAAGGAAAACCTCCAGACTACTATCAAAAAACCGGAAGGGGTGTGGGTTACGTCACAACTCCCTCTATCTCAGAAAATGAAATCAGTAATTATCTGCGTCAGGACCAGTCATCCGGAACATCTTCCTGGGAATCCGACGTTAGCGTTGGGCCTTTCTTTAAAAGTCTGACTGTGAACATGGTTTCAACTAGTCATCCAGATGAAGATGCCGGGGGTGACAAAGAGTTAATCAAATCGACCAATGATCCTTGGATCAAACGCCTCAATATCTTGTGGGATATGTGATTCGAACAACGCGAACCACCCACTGAAGATAAAGTGATCCAGGTCAACATGGGAGATGAACATGACCCTAAGCCCATCTTCATAGCTGAAAATTTATCATCATCTGAGAGAGGATCTTATATCTCTCATCCAAGAATATATAGATATCTTTGCTTGGAACTATGAAGACATGCCTGGTCTTGACCCAAAAGTCGCCATGCATCGGCTCAACATAGATCCGGATGCAAAACCCGTTAAACAGCAACAACGCCGGTTTCATCTAAAGATCATGGAAGCAATTGAGTCCGAAGTTAAAATGCTTATAGACCGGGGTTTTGTCAGAGAAGAACAATACCCAGACTAGTAAGCTAACATTGTTCCAGTCCCCAAGAAAAATGGTAAGGTCCGAATATGCATCGACTTTCGTGACCTCAACGCAGCTTGTCCAAAAGATGAGTTTCCTCTTCCTATCACTGATGTCATGATCGACAATACCTGTGGATATGAAAGGATGTCTTTCATGGATGGATTCTCAGGGTACAATCAGATCAAGATGCATCCTGAAGACGAAAAGCATACTGCGTTCAGAACTCCACTGGGGGTGTACTGCTACACAGTGATGCCTTTCGGCCTGAAAAACACAGGTGCAACTTATCAACGCGTAATGAATGCCATCTTCCACGAACATCTACGGAAGATGATCGAGTGCTACGTTGATAACATAGCAGTAAAAAGCCAGCATAAAGGCGATCATCTTACAGACTTGAAGACAATGTTCGACATTATGCGAGTTCACCAACTGAAGATGAACCCAACAAAATCTTTCCTTGGAGTATCAAGCGGGAAATTCTTAGGATTTATCATCACATCCAAGGGAATCTCTCTTGACCCAGAAAAAGTGCGTGCTATCCAAGACAAGCCACCTTCGAAGAATCTCAAAGAGCTCAGAGGCTTGCAAGGTAGACTGGCCTACATTCGAAGATTCATATCAAATCTTTCAGGGTGCTGCCAACCTTTCTCTAAGCTCATGAAGAAAGGAGTATCCTTTGTTTGGGATGGGGATTGCCAAAGAGCATTTCAGGAGATCAAGAAATATCTTACTCAACCACCGGTTCTTGTAGCCCTAATATCGGGAAAACCATTCCTGTTATACGTGAGAGCTATGGACCATTCTCTAGGAGCTTTGTTAGCTCAGAACAACGATCAAGGCCAAGAGCAAGCCATCTATTACCTAAGCAGGACTATGATGGGAGCCGAACACCGGTATAATCCAGTTGAAAAAGAATGTCTCGCTTGGGTATTCGTAGTCCAGAAGATGCGACATTATTTGGTAGGACAAACGATTCATGTTATCTCCAAGGTGAATCCCTTAAGAGTTCTAATGACGAAACCATCATCTCTAAATTGTCGGTTGGCAAAGTGGGCTATCCTCTTGTCTCAATATGACATGCAATTCATGCCCCAAAAAGCAGTCAAGGGTCAAGCGTTGACAGACTTCTTAGTTGATCACCCGGTGCTAGGGACATCTAAACTATATGAAGAATTGCCCGATGAAGTCACTGAAGCTTACGTCACTCAAGAAGCTACGCAAGTGTGGAAATTATTCTTCGACGGTGCATCCAGAGCAAATCCTCATGGAGTAACTACCGCGGGAGTCAGAGTGGTGTTCGTTTCTCCGAATGGTCACGTGATCCCAAGAGGATTTTCCCTGATCGAACCCTGCACTAAATGGTCACGTGATCCCAAGAGGATTTTCCCTGATCGAACCCTGCACTAACAACGTAGCCGAGTATAATGCTCTGCTACTAGGAATGCAATTTGCTGAGGAACTTAATATTCGACATCTTGAAGCTTACGGTGACTCTCAGCTAATCGTGAATCAAGTCCGAGGGGAATACAAGGTGCGTCATGAGGATATGATCCCGTATTACTCCGCAGTGCTAAAGCAAGCTAAGAAGTTCGAAGGTTTCTTTATTGAATATATTCCATGAGCTCAGAATGCTTATGCAGATACTTTAACCTCGTTGGCAACCTCCTTAGCATTGCCCCCGAGCGACGAGACTACGATTCCTATTACGGGGCGTGAGTTATACTTTTCTAAGATTCCTGTAGAGGAAAGCTCGGACAAGACACCGACAGGAGAAGTCTGTACAACCTCGTTGGAGCTTGAATCTAGAGATTGGTGATTTCCGTACATCGACTATGCCATATATGGAATTATGTCTGAAGACCCTAAGGAAGCGACCACTATCAAACGAAAGGCCCTCCAATTCTATTACGATGCAATTTCTCAAACCCTGTATCGTAAATCACATGATGGAGTTTTGCTTCGATGCCTCTCTCGGAAGGAAGCAAAAGAGGCCCTCAAGGAAGCTCACGACGGAATGTGCGGAGCTCATCAGCCTGGAGCTAAGTTAGGCAATCGTCTTCGACGAATCGGTTATTATTGGCCAAGGATGTTCGCAGACGCAGTGGATTACGCTAAACGTTGTCACTTATGCCAAATTCATGGTGATTTTATCCATCAAGCACCAGGAAACTTGCATCCCACATCAGCTTCTTGGCCATTCGAAATGTGGGGCATGGATATCGTAGGACCAATTTCTCCTCCGACTTCCAAAGGACACCGGTTCATTTTGGTCGTAACCGATTATTTCTCTAAGTGGGCAGAGGCAATCCCGCTAAAAAAAATCAAGACAAAGAATGTGATCAAGTTCATCAAACATCACGTCATCTACCATTTTGGAGTCCCGAGACGAATAATTCATGACAATGGAACACAATTTGTTAGCTTTGGATTTTAGAGATTTTGTGATAAGTTTAGAATCTAAAGTGTCACATCTACGGCATATTATCCGCCAGCGAATGGTCTTGCAGAAGCTTTTAACAAAACCATTGTGAAGCTTCTCAAAAAGTTTGTTTCCAAGAGTCGACGTGATTGGGACGAAAGACTCGGTGAATGTTTGTGGGCCTACCGCACCATGGTGAGGACCCCTACAAGAGCTACGCCATTCTCTTTAGTATACGGCTGCGAAGTTGTATTGCCACTAGAAATTCAAATCCCTTCCCTAGAGTTGCCATCGCGACTGGACTAACAGAGGAAGAGAAACATCAACGACGTCTTCAGGAACTTGAAGCCTTAGACGACAAACTACTTCAAGCTCAGCAGCAGATCGAGTTATATCAAGCCCACATTTCTAAAGCCTATAACAAAAAGGTCAAAGAACGGATTTTCAAGAAAGGCGTCTAAAGCCTATAACAAAAAGGTCAAAGAACGGATTTTCAAGAAAGGCGATTTGGTTTTGGCTAATCGATGACCTATGGTAATGACCCACAAAACCAAAGGGAAGTTTAATCCCAAATGGGAGGGACCTTTTGTGATAGAGACAGTTTATTCCAATGGAGCCTACCGTCTAATCGATAAAAAAGGCGATAGACTCATGATGCCAATTAATGGGAAATTTCTTAAGAAATATTACCCATAAAATTACAAAGTCTCTTCTCACCAAACTCCCCCCCTCCCCCGAGTAAACCAAGCTGGGGATTGCCTACTAGGAGTTCGATTGGATGAGGAGTAATAATTTGTTTCTCTTACTGTATATGTCGTCAAGTTAACAATACACCTCTGATGATTGAAGTTGTCGAGAATTATTATAATAAAGGAAAGTTTCAAAAATCTACGAGATGATTATCAACATAGTTTAGTGGAAGAATCCCAACTTGGAATGCGTCTGGCCTTCCTGAACACAAATCTCACAGCCGCGTTTCAAATCTTGTAACTGCGTTTCAAGTCTCACAGCTGCAAGGCCCAACCTTGCGTTCTTGGAAACAGACACACGTCGAGTTCATTCAAACACAGAAATTCAACTATAGTAAAGAGGCTCCCAGAGAACACCCAATGCGTCAGGTTTTCTTAAACGCAAGTCTTATAACTACAGCTCAAGTCTCAGAGTTGCGTTCAAACTTGTTTATGTTAGCCCTTATGTTTTGATGATGTTTTACAACCACCATTAACGGTACTAATGGCTTATTGAGTGCAAATATAGTAAATTCATTTATCAAGCTTGTTAGTACCATTCATGGAGGATTGGATGGAATATACGCTATAACGATGATATCCAAAGGAGGAGGAGGCATAGTGATGAAGCAATGTTATTTCAAGAACAAAAAATTCATATAAAAGCTTCATCCAAACTCAAGCTATATCAAGACTCAAGAATTGTATTCTATGTGAGGATATTAGCTAGTTTTTATTCTCTCTCTAGTATTAGAATGTAGGCAAAGAGTTACTGAATTCACTTGAAGCTATTGGGACTCACACACACGTTTTCATACTTAAGCTTTTAAGCGTTTTTCACAAAATACTTTTTTTCACAAGTATGAGGACCTATCTGCAAAATTCTTTTTCCAAACAGTTTGTTTTTAGTATTAAAAATATTTTACAAAGTTTCATAATTTTCAGAGGTCAAATAAATATTTTCTAAATATTTTTGTTTGAGTCAAATACTGTTTCCAGAATATGTCAGAATGCGGTCGACCGCACCGGTCGACCGCACTTATGATCTTTCGTCACTGGAGTCCAGAGAGTTTGTCGGTCGACCGGTGCGGTCGACCGAAATCTCTATTTTTCTATCGGTCGACCGGTGCGGTCGACCGATGAAGTCTCTGCTTTCTTTTTTCTTAATTGGGAAGATTGGATTGTGATTTTAAAATGATTAATCTTTTCTATTTAAACCCAGACTTCTTCTTCTTCCCAGTTGCCCTAACTTCTGCTGAAAAACCAGAGAGACGCTGTCTTCTGAGAAAAATTTTCAAACTCTGTTCTCTGTGGTTTTTTCTCTGTGTTTTTGTGTGTGTTTCACTTCCCAGCTTCAGTAGTCTTTCTCTTTGCCATAGGGACCTGTAAAGAGAGAGTCTTGCATCATTTCTACTGCTGTGTGAGTGTGATCCTGTGTAGATCAACTGTGAGGGAGTGTGATCTGTTGAGATCAACTGTGTAGTGAGAGATCGTGAGGGGATCGCTGTGTAGACGAAGTTCCGGCTTCCAAACCGGGTGTGTAGTGGATTTCTCCTGGAGAGTGGGGAGCGGGGACGTAGGTCAGCAGACCGAAACTCGTTAACACATTGCGCGTCAAAGGATAACGATTCCTAACCCTATCTCACTTACTTTGATTGCATTAGTATATTGTGGTTTGCTTGTCTTAATTTTTATTGCATAATTAGAGCCTCTTGACCCTAATCACCCCCCTCTAGGGTCCAACATATCAGAGCTTGGTCTCTATATCAGTTTTTGGTTTAACAACCTTAGAGAAAAGATCTAATGGAGGCCTCTTTGAATATGCATATGCTAGAAGGACAATCCACAACTAGACCACCTCTCTTCACCGGCACTAATTTTGCTTATTGGAAGGCTAGGATGAGAATTTACCTTCGTTGCATAGACCTTGACATTCTAGAGCTCATAGAAGAGAAATATGAAGAAAAGTCCAAAGTCGGGAACATGACCGATGGAGAAAGGCACCTAGCTAATCTCAACGCTAAGGCTATGAACGCCTTAATTTGTGGTCTTTCCCCTAATGAATATAATAGAGTTTCCACGTGTGCAACCGCATACGAAATTTGGGTAAAATTATGTGTCACACATGAAGGAACCCCCCAAGTTAAGGAATCTAAGATTAGTGGGCTTATGCATGATTATGAGCTATTTAAAATGCTTCCTAATGAATCCATTGATGCTATGTTTTCCCGTTTTACTAATATCATCAATGAATTACATGGTCTAGATAAGCAATTGTCCATTCAAGAGATGAACTACAAGATACTTCGCTCCTTGACTCCGGCATGGGAGCCCAAAGCTACGGCCATTGAGGAAGCTCATGACCTCACTACCTTAGCTCTTGATAGTCTCATCGGAAAGCTCAAAGTGCATGATAAGAAGCTCAAGGGGAAGGAGAAGGAGGAAGTTCCATCACGTGAAGTTGAGGAGCCGTCACCAAAGTTGAAGACCATAGCTCTCAAAGGAGCTAGTGACAACTCATCTTCGTCGTCGGAGAGTGAAGTTGATTTTTCTAGAGAAGTGGCTCATCTCTCTAGAAGAATCTCTAGACTCATAAAAATGAACAAGAAATTTAACCCCCGATCTAACAACAAGTTTTCCTCTCGTGTAGGTAAATGTTTTGAGTGCAATGAACCGGGCCACATCGCTAAGAATTGCCCCAAGCTCAAGGAGAAATACATGAAGTACAAGAAGAAGAAGGCTATGTATGCCGATGGGAAGAATCTGAACCAAGTGACTCAGATAGTGATGAAGAAGGAGCCAAACTTGCTCTTCATGACCCCAACATTTGTTTCATGGCAAATAAACATGAGGTAATATCCGAGGCCGAAAGTGAATCCTTCTACATGCAATGTGACATAGCTATGGCTTTAGAAGAGTTGAACTTTGAATTTAAGAGAATGTCTAAAGAATACTCTTCTTTTAAAAAATTGCATGCTTCTTGTGATATTAAGCTAGAACAATTAACAACTTCTCTTGCACTAAAAGATGAATTGCTAGGAGATCTCGATTTCGAGAATAAGCAATTAATATCAAAGATTGAAAGACTAGAAATTAAGAGAAGTAGGACTAGACCCACTCATGCTTATGCTAATTATCATCATCATGGTAGAAATAGATTTTATGGCTCTCACACTCATGCATACAAAAGAAATTTTGTGTGCACATATTGTATGAGACATGGACATATTTCTACTCATTGTAGGATTAAAGACAACCATGATTTTTATGGAATGATATGGGTACCCAAAGGTACCAAGACTACTAACCACCAAGGACCCAAGACTTGGGTACCTAAAGCTACTATATCTTCATCTTCATTTTTTGTAGGGAACATCACGGCAACGACGTAAGGAGATGTGGTACCTTGATAGTGGTTACTCACATCATATGACGAGTAACAAAGAGTTATTTGCAACCCTATCAAGGATTGAAGGAGGTAGTGTCTCCTTCGGTGGTGGTGAGAAAGGTAAAATCATTGGTATTGGTTCTATTGGTAAGAAACCCTCACCCGTTATAGAAGATGTTTATTTAGTAAATGGTTTGAATCATAATCTTCTTAGTATTAGCCAATTGAGTGATAAAGGTTTTGATATTTCTTTTAAACCGGATAAATGCATCATTAGTATGAATGAGAAAATTGTTTTTATTGCTAATCAAATCTAATGTATATATTTTTGAGATGAATGAATTAGTGAATCAAGATGTGAAGTGTCTTGCGACAATTGATGAAAATCCTTGGATTTGGCATAAGAGACTTGGACATGCAAATATGAAGTTAATATCAAAATTATCTAAGAGAAATCTTGTAAAAGGATTACCTAGCTTGCACTTCATCAAAGATACCATATGTGAGGATTGTGTCAAAGGTAAACAAACAAAATCTTCTTTCAAATCCATCAATGAGGTATCGACTTCTAAACTGTTGCAATTACTTCATCTTGATTTGTTTGGTCCTATGCGTGTTACCTCTCTTGGAGGCAAACACTATGTATTTGTGATTATCGATGATTTTTCTCGTTTTACATGGCGAATATTTCTTGCAAAGAAAAATAATTGTTTTGAAGAATTTGCTAATCATGTCAAAAGAATTGAAAATAAAAAAGATTTGAAAGTTGTTAAAATAAGAAGTGATCATGGTGGTGAATTTCAAAATGAATTTTTCTATGATTTTTGTGCTCATCATGGTATAACTCATATGTTTTCCGCTCCTAGAACACCACAACAAAATGGTGTTGTTGAACGGAAAAATCGCACCATACAAGAGATGGCACGCACTATGCTTAATTCTTTTGATTTGCCAAAATATTTTTGGGCGGAAGCCGTCAACACGGCTTGCCATGTTTTAAATCGTGTTTTGATTAGACCAAAGCTTAAGAAAACCCCTTATGAACTTTATTATGGAAAAACTCCTTTCATTGGCTATTTTCGTGTCTTTGGTTGCAAATGTTTTATAATGCTTTATTTTGAATACAAAAGATCACCATGATAAATTTGATTCCAAAATTGATGTTGGTATTTTCTTGGGTTATGCACCTCGAAGTAAGGCTTATAGGGTCTTCAATAAACGAAGTCTCGTTGTTAAAGAATCTATAAACGTTACTTTTGATGAGACTAATGTTGGTTATCAAGTTGTCTTACCTAGGAAAGATGATGATGATGATGTTGAGGGAGGATTGGACTTCTTACAAATCAATGATACTCCCTCTATAGAAGCTCAAAAGGATGTGGATAGTTCCAATGATCATGAACAAGTTGAACCTTCTAAAACTTGGAAATTCGCATCAAATCATCCAAAGGAACAAATCATTGGGAGCCCTTCAAAAGGAGTTGTTACTCGCTCAAAAGCTTTGAGTGAGTGTGGTAATGTTGCATTCTTATCTCATCTAGAACCTAAAAAGATTAATGATGCTTTAAATGATGAATTTTGGGTTTTGGCTATGCATGAAGAACTAAATAATTTTTAAAGAAATGATGTTTGGAAATTAGTTCCTAGACCTAACAATGCTAGTGTTATTGGTACTAAATGAGTTTTTAGAAACAAACTTGATGAACATGGTATTGTTACTAGAAATAAAGCTCGTTTGGTTACCCAAGGATACAATCAAGAGGAGGGCATAGACTATGATGAAACATTTGCACCAGTTGTAAGGTTGGAATCTATTAGGATGTTTTTGGCATTTGCTAGCTTTAAAAAATTCAAACTATTTCAAATGGATGTTAAAAGTGCATTCTTAAATGGTTTTATAGAAGAGGAAGTGTATGTTGAGCAACCCCCCGGTTTTATAGATCATGCTTTCGCTAATCATGTTTACCGGGTACAAAAAGCTTTATATGGGTTGAAACAAGCTCCTAGAGCTTGGTATGCTCGCCTCTCTAGTTTTCTTGTTAAAAATGGTTTTTCAAAAGGAACAATTGATAACACTCTTTTTGTGCGAAAAAGGAAAAATGATTTTATTTTAGTTCAAATATATGTGGATGACATCATTTTCTGTGCTACTAATGAATCCTCGTGCAAGGAATTTTCTAAAGTTATGCAGGATCACTTTGAGATGAGTATGATGGGAGAGCTTACATTCTTTCTCGGGCTACAAGTCAAGCAAACTAAGGATGGGATCTTTATTTCACAAAGCAAGTATGCGAAGGAATTGGTTAAAAAATTCAATTTGGAGAATTCTAAGTATGCACCTACTCCCATGAGTACTAGTATTAAGCTTGATGCGGATGAGAGTGGTGAAGATGTGGACCAAAAACTATACCGAAGTATGATAGGTAGTCTTCTTTATCTTACCGCTAGTAGACCCGATATTATGTTTAGTGTGTGTGCATGTGCACGTTTTCAAGCATCTCCTAAAGCATCTCATTTAATTACGGTTAAAAGGATCATTAAGTATGTTAATGGAACTTTTAACCTTGGCTTATTTTATCCAAGAAGCACCTCTTTTGATTTATATGGTTTTTGTGATGCCGACTTTGCCGGATGTAAGGTAGATCGCAAGAGTACTAGTGGAACATGCCAATTCTTAGGAAATTCCCTTGTTTCTTGGGCTTCCAAGAAACAAAATTGTGTTGCATTGTCCACTACGGAAGCGGAATACATTGCCGCCGGCTTATGTTGTGCTCAAGTTTTATGGATGAAACAAAGTCTAGTTGACTATGATTTGAATTTTAAAAATATTAAAATCTTTTGTGATAACACAAGTGCTATAAATATTTCCAAAAATTCGGTTTTGCATTCTAGAACTAAGCATATTGATGTGCGCCATCATTTCTTTCGCGATCATGTAGAGAGACAAGATGTATCCCTAGTCTTTGTTGACACAAAATCTCAATTAGCGGATATATTTACTAAGCCTCTTGGAGAGGATGATTTTTGTTGCATAAGAAATGGCTTGGGCTTATGCAATATGTGATAGTTCTAAATTGCTTGCTTATTTTGGTTGCATTTTTTTGTGGCATGCATGTCTCTTTACCCCATTTTTGATGGTGACAAAGGGGGAGAGAAATTTCCTCATTTGTTGCATATACTTAGGGGGAGCTCATAAATAGGGGGATCACCTATCTATAAGTTATTTTATTTTTGCTCTTATATAATTGTTATATAATTGTTGGTTGTCATCATCAAAAAGGGGGAGATTGTTAGCCCTTATATTTTGATGATGTTTTACAATCACCATTAACGGTACTAATGGCTTATTGAGTACAAATGTAGTAAATTCATTTATCAAGCTTGTTAGTACCATTCATGGAGGATTGGATGGAATATACGCTACAACGATGATATCCAAAGGAGGAGGAGGCATAGTGATGAAGCAATGTTATTTCAAGAACAACAAATTCATATAAAAGCTTCATCCAAACTCAAGCTATATCAAGACTCAAAGATTATATTCTATGTGAGGATATTAGCTAGTTTTTATTCTCTCTCTAGTATTAGAATGTAGGCAAAGAGTTACTGAATTCACTTGAAGCTATTGGGACTCACACACACGTTTTCATACTTAAGCTTTTAAGCGTTTTTCACAAAATACTTTTTTTCACAAGTATGAGGACCTATCTGCAAAATTCTTTTTCCAAACAATTTGTTTTTAGTATTAAAAATATTTTACAAAGTTTCATAATTTTCAGAGGTCCAATAAATATTTTCTAAATATTTTTGTTTGAGTCAAATACTGTTTCCAGAATATGTCAGAATGCGGTCGACCGCACTTATGATCTTTCGTCACTGGAGTCCAGAGAGTTTGTCGGTCGACCGGTGCGGTCGACCGAAATCTCAATTTTTCTATCGGTCGACCGGTGCGGTCGACCGATGAAGTCTCTGCTTTTCTTCTGTGATTTAAACCCAGACTTCTTCTTCTTCCCAGTTGCCCTAACTTCTGCTGAAAAACCAGAGAGACGCTGTCTTCTGAGAAAAATTTTCAAACTCTGTTCTCTGTGGTTTTTTCTCTGTGTTTTTGTGTGTGTTTCACTTCCCAGCTTTAGTAGTCTTTCTCTTTGCCATAGGGACCTGTAAAGAGAGTGTCTTGCATCATTTCTACTGCTGTGTGAGTGTGATCCTGTGTAGATCAACTGTGAGGGAGTGTGATCTGTTGAGATCAACTGTGTAGTGAGAGATCATGAGGGGATCACTGTGTAGACGAAGTTCCGGCTTCCAAACCGGGTGTGTAGTGGATTTCTCCTCGAGAGTGGGGAGCGGGGACGTAGGTCAGTGGACCGAACCTCGTTAACACATTGCGCGTCAAAGGATAATGATTCCTAACCATATCTCACTTACTTTGATTGCATTAGTATATTGTGGTTTGCTTGTCTTAATTTTTATTACATAATTAGAGCCTCTTGACCCTAATCACCCCCCCTCTAGGGTCCAACAGTTTAGACGCAAGGACAAAACCATGCGTCTTTGATAGGCCTACGTTCAAATCATTCAAACGCAAGGGGGTAATTTTTAGAAATTCCAACATCACAAAAAGACCATAGCATTTCAGAAAATGTAAACAGTTCATCACAGGCAAAAGTAGTACTTGTTACGAAAGTATCAAAAAATTATTATAGGCCAAAAAGTATTGTAAAAGTTCTTAAAGAGAAAAAGATGCGAGGCGGGCTTTAGCCTGGGATATACGTGCAGAATGCTTGGCTCGAACTTCTGCTTCGGTCCTCCCCCTCAATTCCTCAGCAGTGGCGGCAACAGCAACAGCTTCTGATCGCAAGGCTTGAAAAGCCTCCTTTATCTCTGGCCTTAAGTCAGCACGCTGCAATTTCTCCAAGGCTTCCACAGTGCCTGAGAAGAAATAAATCTTCTCAGCACAATGCAGAGCCCAGCTGCGATTGATACGAGAGAGAGAGTGCAACACATCCCTGAATGAGCTCTGGAATTCGGAAAATATGGCCCATCCTTGCTCAGAGATGAGGAAAGCTTGCCTCACCATGTTCTCCAGAAGCTTCGTGAGGAAGGTCACACTCTCAGGGAGTGGAGTAAAAGCCTCACCAGGAAGGACTATAGCTAGAGGGGTGATCAAAGGAGCGTCTTCTGAAATGATGAGGGGAACAGCAGCAGAAGCCCCACCTTGCAACAAAACAAATAAAGCAAGGACAATAAGGCTTAATTCTGCGTCAAACGCAGCAAGATTAAACCAGTATGTCAAAACGAAGGGATCAAAGGACAATAAGGCTTAATTCTGCGTCAAACGCAGCAAGATTAAACCAGTATGTCAAAACGAAGGGATCAACCCTTCGTTTCGTCTTCATGCGCGTCAAACGCAGCAAGATTAAACCAGTATGTCAAAACGAAGGGATCAACCCTTCGTTTCGTCTTCATGTGCTCAAGATTAAGGATTCGACTCCTCATTTCATCAATGAACGCAGAATGAACGCAAAAATTTCTTCCTGCGCTCAAGATTAAGGATTGACCCCTCGTTTCGTCAATGAACACAGAAATTTCTTTCAATGTTCGAAATTAAGGAGACGAATAGTTTTTGTCAAAATACACAGAAATTGCTTTCTACATTCAAGATTGAATGGACGAATTATATTCGTCATCATCAACCAAAATCCATCTAAGGGATTTAAAGAAAACTTATCAAAAAGAACGCTAAAACAGAAAAGACAGCGTGGTTTACCTTAAAGTCCAGGCATCGGTGAGGGAGGCGTTGACGTCGGTCCAGAGGTGGACCCGAAAGCATTCTCTGATGATGGTATGGGGTGCTCCGTCTTTTCGTCTCCGCTCAAGCAAGATTTCTTGGAGGCCATGGCTGGAAGACAAAGCGAAACAGTCAAAAATCTTTTTGGAATTAACGAGAAGAAACTCGTTTCTGGGTTCAAGAAGGAAGCCTAAGCGTTTAAGGCTCTTGACAAGACCAATCAGGGCTATTTATATATATATTCACTGTGGGTAGTATAGAGACCCAAGACTCCCACCCAAAGGTGATCTCTTCATCATCATTATAGTCGTTTAGACTTCTGATGAGACGCAGGACGAGACCCTGCATTTGAAAGATATATATAGAGGAAGCCAGACGCAATGATCTGGAGATGCGTTCAAATACACAACGCAGTCTCAGACATACGCAGTCCAGTTCAAAGACCCCAAACACAGGGGGTGGTTCTGTTCCTCTGAATCCCTACAGCTGCAGTTTGAATTCCATCACACAATGACAATTTTGTCGTCAAAACCAACTTATCGACTCTGGTCAATAGAGCGATAGGTCCTCAGAGTTGCTCCGAACGCAACATTTTCAACCTATCGACTCTCGTCAATAGAGCGATAGGTCCTCAAAGTTGTTCCGAACGCAACATTTTCAACCTATCGACTCTCGTCAATAGAGCGATAGGTCCTCAAAGTTGCTCCGAATGTAACATTTTCAACTTATCGACTCTCGTCAATAGAGCGATAGGTCCTCAAAGTTGCTCCGAACGCAACATTTTCAACTTATCAACTCTCGTTAATAGAGCGATAGGTCCTCAAAGTTGCTTCAAACACAACATTTTCAACTTATCGACTCTCGTCAATAGAGCGATAGGTCCTCAAAGTTGTTCCGAACGCAACATTTTTAACTTATCGACTCTCGTCAATAGAGCGATAGGTCTCCAAAGTTGCTTCGAACGTAACATTTTTAACTTATCGACTCTCGTCAATAGAGCGATAGGTCCTCAAAGTTGCTCCGAACGCAACATTTTTAACCTATCGACTCTCGTCAATAGAGCGATAGGTCCTCAAATTTGCTCCGAACGCAATATTTTCAACCTATCGACTCTCATCAATAGAGCGATAGGTCCTCAAAGTTGCTCCGAACGTAACATTTTCAACTTATCGACTCTCGTCAATAGTTGCTCCGAACGTAACATTTTCAACTTATCGACTCTCGTCAATAGAGCGATAGGTCCTCAAAGTTGCTCTGAACGTAATATTTTCAACTTATTGAATCTCATCAATAGAGCGATAGGTCCTCAAAGTTGCTCCGAACGCAATATTTTCAACTTATCGACTCTCGTCAATAGAGCGATAGGTCCTCAAAGTTGCTCTGAACGTAATATTTTCAACTTATTGACTCTCGTCAATAGAGCGATAGGTCCTCAAAGTTGCTCCGAAGGCAATATTTTCAACTTATCGACTCTCGTCAATAGAGCGATAGGTTCTCAAAGTTGCTCCGAATGTAACATTTTTAACTTATCGACTCTCGTTAATAGAGCGATAGGTCCTCAAAGTTGCTCCGAACGCAACATTTTCAACCTATCGACTCTCGTCAATAGAGCGATAGGTCCTCAAAGTTGCTCTGAACGTAACATTTTTAACCTATCGACTCTCATCAATAGAACAATAGGTCCTCAAAGTTGCTCCGAACGCAACATTTTCAACTTATCGACTCTCGTCAATAGAGCGATAGGTCCCCAAAGTTGCTTCGAACACAACATTTTTAACTTATCGACTCTCGTCAATAGAGCGATAAGTCCTCAAAGTTGCTCTGATCGCAACACTTTCATTTTTTCGACTTCTACCAAGAGGGCGGCAAGACCACAAACTCACCATGTTAATATGGTATTTCTGAGATTTACAAATCTGTCCTTTGATATTAAAATGGAATTTCATGGTGCCATGTCAGAAAATGATATGCAAAAGAAACGATGAAAAAACCAAAACAACACTACGATTATTCAAAGGAAAATAAAGCAACAAGAAGATAAGTGTTGCCTCTACCAAAGGAGCAATACAAGAACTGACTCATCAATTCATCAAACTGAAGGAGGCGAGCTGAGACTTAATGTCAGAAAGTTTCTCTTCATGATCAGCTCGCACTATCCTCTCAGCTCGTTTCCGAAGCTCGTCCTCGTTAGGTAACATGGTAGGAATCTTCTGTTTAGCCTCAGCAAGAGCATTAGCTTCTGTGCGATAATCTACTAGAGAGGTCGCGCTTTTGAGGTTGAGCTCAGTGACAATAGCTTCTTCTCGTTTGAATTGAACTTTCAACCTAGTCAACTCTACTTCAGTAGCAATGATCTTCTCTCGTAAATTCTCTAAAGAAGTGTTTGCTTTCAACCTAGTCAACTCTACTTCAGTAGCAATGATCTTCTCTCGTAAATTCTCTAAAGAAGTGTTTGAGAGTGCTAGCTCAGCTTGCTTTTGAGCATGCAGCTTTTGTAAATGTTCCACTCGGACTTCCTCCTCGGCTATATGACGTTGAGCTGCTTCATACTTATTAAATTCTTCAGCCCGGATGTCCTCAAACATCGACGTGATTTGCGCTTGGATATCAGCACGACTTAAGGCCTCCAAGAACCTTAGTTGTGCCTCTAGGCGTGAGATGGCCTCTGAGCAACGCTGAACGACGTGGACATCACCCACAAACTTGAGGTTGTTCAAACTATTTTTGAGCATGGGCTTGAAAGTTTCAAAAGTATTTCTGCCAGCCAATACAACCTCAATCACTTTCTTGGTCAGACTTTCTAAATAGTCAAGAGAAATCTTGAGAAAATCTGGCACATCCATGGGACTCAAAGCAGCGATGGGAGACGGTATAGAAACTTCTGAAGAGACAGAGCCAAGTAAGAGACCAGCAGGCGATTTTGGCATAGTGTCTTGAGAGGGAACGTCGATATCCAGTTGAGATGGACTCGATTGAAGAGCCATAAGTTCCCCTATTTTAGATGATCTTGGCACGTCTACAACTTCTGTAGGGGCTAAAGAAATTATCAATAAAGTCGCTGGTGGGAGAGTTGTCATTAAGAGCTCCAAGCAAGGTGGCTCTGCCACTTGAGCTGATGGTGGTGGAAGCTGTTGCGTCGAAGGAGGGATGACAACACTCGCCTCATGTATCATAGGATCTGTATGAGAAAACTGTTTAAATATAAAACAAAGATTAGTTGTGAGTCAGAACAAATAACACTTACCAGTGAGAGGTAGGGTAATGAGGGCTGACGCCTTGTCTGAAGACGGTGGCGTTGGAATATCCCACTCATCGGGGGTCATCGCTATCATCACCCAAGTTGTCATTGTTCTCATTACTCTCACTTTGGTCGCCACCATCATCTGTATCGTTCTCACCATCGCTATGGTCCATAGGCTCATCTTCGTCTATGGGAGGAAATGCTGGTGGATCCTCGGTGATAGTAGGTTTTGATATGACTCCAGTCGTAGGGCTTGGTTGCATACCTCCTACAGGGGGTAGTAACATAGAAGCGGAGGGAGACTTGTCCGCTACTGAGTCTTGCTGGGCAGTTACGGTAGGTTCTTAGACAGGAGGTCTATCTTCTTCAACATGAGGGGCAGTGGAGGCAGTATCATGAAGCGTTTCTTCAGGGGTAAATTCTGCGCCCCCGGCAAATGATTCATCTCCACGCTCTTCTTCATTCAATGAACGAGCAGAAGAAACAGTGCCTCCTAAAGCGGGACCAACAGTAGGGAGACCAGGCTCAGGCGAAAGTCCCATAGCAGTAGACTCTTGTTCTTCCTCTTCTACATGCCATGCTTTCTGAGCATCTGACATAAGTTTAGAAGCAGGAGGTTCGAGCGCTAACTTTCGACGAGCTCGTTTGTCATACTTGGCTTCCTCAGCTGGGTCAAGTGCCCTCTTTCCAGTAGCACTTTTGCTCCGTGTTTTAACTCTCGAGGACTCCACCTCGTGGGTATCTGGCATCCTGATCTCTTCCTGAACCCCTACTGGCGATTGTTGATGTTCGTCTTCAGTAATCGCCTTTTCATACGATAAGTACTCGTTAACCCCCCGGGCACGGACCCTTTTAGCACTCCTCTTGGAAGCATACCATTTACGAATGGCCTTCAAACAAGAAGTATTCATGTTGTAGGCTGAGATTTGGGAAGCAGCCTGGTACCACGTACAAAAACTTAAAGAAGTACGAACGTTGGGCATCTTATGCGGAAGTCGGAATTTTGCTCCAGTACAGCCTACCACTGAGTAATACCAAGCTCTTGCTCCTTCATACACATTACCTATGTACGCGAGAGTAGGGTTTGGATTTTCAACATAAATTTGATCATAGCCGAATTGCCGGGAAAAGCGATAAGGCTGATACGGTTCAATGAAACACTTTCTCCCTTATCGAAAAATAAGATAGCCTGGACGAATATTTATGAGCCACCAGAAGATGCCTCTACTGAGTATGGTAAAAGAATTTCGTCCCGGTGTGTCTTGATAGATTTCTCCATACGCACCGCCCTCGAAAACAGGAAACTTGCAAGCGATCTCGTAATTATAATCCCACCTAAATATTTCACGAAATTTAACCTGATACCAACCAACCCATTGAGCAGTTTCTAATTGCTGAACAAGAGGAGCCGAGGTATCACTCGATTCAGGAGTCGACATTATCGAAGGGTAGTGCAACACAAACCAAGATACCAAATAAATATATGGCATTGGCACTCGAGGGGTTGGGGTTTGAATGATAGTATTCCCATCTGAGTCTAATTTCTTGATAGCGATAAACTCAGAGGCTAGTTCCTGCAAGCCACTCTGCAAGCAGCACACCATGGCTGAAAGAAGATTTAAGGACCGTCCATAGGCCAGAAGAACAGCGGGGTATAATACTTCTACTGTAATAGCATCCACTGGCCTAGTGGATACTACACAGTGTTTCAACCAAAGAGTAAGAAAACCAGCAAATAAGGCCGTGTCGGAGATTGGGACTTCTGCCTGATAATGGAAGCTTTCGAATGTGGTGAAAGCTGGGAAGACGTCCTCCTATACCTCATAAGTATAGTGGGAGGTCGCGTCGTTGATGCGTTCATGGATTTCCTCAAGAGTACTGGCAGCTAAGCGAGTCACCTTAGCGTCCTTGTCCCACAGATTTCGAAAAAGATACTCTACCCACTGTCCTTGTTTCACACCACCGGTTCTTTTCCCTGTAGACTGTGCACATATCTGGAAATGGCACATCAATTCCCAATAAGTGTCATAGATCTCGGGGGCACCATGTTTAAGGTCTCTAATTCCCTATTACCGGGGAAAAATTCTTCATAAGACAGCTCTCCAAAAGACAATCCAGAGATTTCAAACATCTCATGGAGAGCGAAGCCTAATTCACCAACAGGAGTGAAAAAGGTACCGGTGTGAGGATTGTAAAACTCTAGCATAGCAAAAAGTTTGCTATAATTTGGAGAAATCCCATATCGAGTGGCTATTATTGGAGTCCTCAACTCTAAAATTCTCAAAGGTTCTTCCAGCTCCTCTAAGACAAAATTTATCATCCGGGCCCACCAGTCTATCTCACTTGAATGTACCCATGTCGGAGCCCTGAAATCTTGAGTAGGGAACTCTCCCTTGACAGAAATGAATTTCCTGATGAAGACCTCCGCCAGCTTAGCAGGTTCACCGACAGGGTGTTCTTTTTTGAATAAACTCGGTTTTAAGGCCACAAAATGATTAAAACCAGCCGGATGAGTGTCACGAGGAGTAATGTGCCCCATAGCAACACCTCCTTGATCCTGAACGAGTTCCCAATTCATGGACCGTGGGATAGAAGCACATTGATAATAAGAAATCGGCCACATTCGTTCTAAATTTGGAAGGAAAAGACGACGGTTGTTGACAGCCTTCAGCTATTTGTAGTTTCCTTCCGACATCCGCTTTGGATCCATTTTAACAGAATCCCCGAAGAGGAAAGATGGTTTCTTTAAAATCTCACGCTCGGCGGTTTCAAATTTAGCATCTGTAACCAAGGACCTGAGAGTCTCGGGGAAAGCTTGAGTGATGAGTTTCGCCCGCCCTTTGTAGGTGTCCTGGAACACTGGATACTCTACATGAAAACTAAAGATTGTATTTTTCTCCGCATCTCCCGCATGACCGAAGTAATGGTTGAAAGAAAGAGGCTCGTTGGAATAGCATACTACAAATGGAAAAGAAAATCAGTCAGTTAAACAAAGGAGTCTAACTCATGAAGGCAAGTTCTGGATCTGCGTCCAAGATTTTAAACGACAAGGTCCAGACTTGCGTTCAAATTCCCAAACGTAGGGTCTCAACCCGCATCCAAAATTTGAAACGCAGGGCTTCAACCCGCGTCCAAAATTCAAAACGCAGAGTTTCAACCCACATCCAAAATTTGAAACGCAGGGTCTGAGCCTGCGTTGAAATATCATGAACGACGGAGCTAACTATGCGTTCTAAAACCGAGAAACACTAAGTACGATCTCTGTGTTCTAATGGTGGAAGGAAAACCCCCAATCAAAGATTGAGGGGAAGGAAACTGTCAAAATAACTTTCGACTGCCCAGACTTACCGTTAATTAAGGAAGTCGGAGACGATGGGGCGGCAGTTTGAACATCCCCGGAGGTTTTAGCCAAAGGAGCACCCTGAGCTGGGGCAATCTTTAATTTGGAGGCCAATCTCTTCTTGGGAGCCATTCTAATAGTGACGAAGAAGATATAGAATGGTTAATGAAAGATTTAAGGATGAATTTTTCCTCCGTTGGAGCGCCGGAGAAGATGAACATGAACCCTATTAAGCGGTCGACAGAAAAACAAGAAAGAAAAAAGCCGAAAGACTTTTTGATTTGACCTCAGTGGTCTATTTATATACAGCTGTAGTCGTCAAATCAGCGCGGGATTTTAGGCAAAAATCCCACCCAAAACGCGATTTTCGCGTTTCCAAATAAGGGGTCTCAACTTCCAAACGCAACCCCGCACTCAGATGGTCGAACGCATGATTTAGCCATGCGTTTTAGCGACTGACCTCAGCCTATCACAAAATTTTCGTTGTCAGATCGAGTGGAGTATCTCAAGGACCCAGACAAATTCGTTGTCATCATCATTCTTGTTTGGTTCGTCAGTAATGACTGGGGTTTTAGCTTATTTGACTAAGTTCGTTGTCATCAAGACGCAAAAGTTACTATCCAGACAACCAGGTTCGCGATGTCTTCGAGTCAGACAAAGGGAGCAATTAGTCGACAAATTTTGGGATCCAAAGTGTTCCGAAAATTCATCCCAGTCAACTGCGAACTTTCAAAAACTTTGGAGGGGGTTCTGTAGGTTGTCTAAAAATCACAATAGATAGTTCACCCTTATCAGACTTCAACTGACAGTTTTGACTATGGAGGTTACAATCAGACGACTTTCTTGTTACCAAAGGAAAGCTACAATCAAAGGATTCTCCTATAGATCAAAAAGAGATTACAAGGCAATGATTTCTTCAAACCAAGAAGCAGAATTCGTCCTTGCAATCGAAACATAAGTAATTTCTAACATCAGCGCAATCACTACATCCACAGCTCTATATCGCTGCAAACACAGCCTCATATTTAAGATGATTGATCTTGATGGCTGCGACAACAACATGACTAATATTATATTAGCAACTATTAGAGGCGCTGATGAGCAGTGTAATAATTTTAGAAAAGCGGGAAGATCTAGAGAGCTGTGGGCAAATATTCGACAAGCTGAGAAGCGCATGGTTAAAGCCATGCAAAGAGATCTTAGTGGAGATCATGACCTGTAGTTGATAGAGCGTTATTGGGATGCCTCAATTATCACAAATGGCCTGAATAAGGCCTTCTCGACTAGTCATTGGTGTCATCCATATATAAAGACAGAGAGGGCAAACGCAGCTTCACATCATTGCAAACGTAGCTTCGTATCGCTGCAAATGCAGCTTCGTACCGCTGCAAACGCAGCTTCGTACCGCTGCAAATGCAGCTTCGTACCGCTGCAAAAGCAGCTTCGTACCGCTGTAAACGCAGCTTCGTACCGCTGCAAACGTAGCTTCATATCGCTGCAAACGCGACTCCATATACTGCGTTCAGACGCAGGATCATATCCAGACGTAACTCAAGCCCAGACGATTAACGCATCATCCAGAGGTATACGCAAGTTTATGTTTAACAATGCAAGACTGCATTTGACCTGTTCAAACATAATCGTAGCAATATCGAAACTTCTCTTCTCCCACAATTTAGGGAGTGGTTTACGTGGGTTGTTACACCCGAGTAATGGGGCAACTAAACCCCATTTAGGAGCGGATTAAGGGGTCAGTTACACCCCTAATTCTCCTATAAATATCAACAAACTCAACAGAGTTTAGGATCGGATTTTGGAGGTTAGATCCGGGAGAGGAGAGAATCTGAAGGCAATAATCTTCAACAAACTGAAGATTTCTAGATATTTGATACTTGGCTTTTCAACCGAATTATTTTCGGTTCTAACAACTCTTTTCACCAGAGTTGTTACTCGTTCTGAGTTACAAAACTCGTCAAGAGTTCTTGATCAGTTGGACTACACAAGTCATTTGTTCTAGTGAGTTGAGATATTCGGATCATCAACGAGAAGCAAACTCGACGCGAGCATTCGAGGGAAGCATCTCATCGCTACCGTGAAGAACCTAGATTTAAACAAAGGAGAGAATTCAGATCAATTCTCTTCTCTTTTGTAATCAGGAATTCAAATTGTAATCGAGAGTTGAGAGAGTTGTAAACATTCTTTTTCTAAGCAGTTAGAGAAAATAAAATCAGATACAATTCTTTTATTATTTTCTTATTACAAATTTTTTCGACAAACAAAAGATGGCGACTCCGCTGGGGACTAGCTTCTCTGACGAAGAAGTGGTGGTGCAATCTGATGTCCATCTCGCTGGAACAACTGTTGAAACTCTTGTTGTAGAGTTTGATCAAGCCAAGTACGAGGAAGCTCTTTCCTCTGGATCGCTTAGCCCCAAGGCTAGATGCAACATCCGAAAAATCTCTAAAGAGATCCAACCTGTTGTTGGAAAGTCAAAGAAAGCCTTCTCCTCGGGCCGGTATTCATCTGAAGGAACGGACTTAGCCTCTGCTGGACTTGTCCAACAAGTTGAGCAGTCCACGCCTACATCAACACGACGTGCTACGGGCTACAAACGGCCTATAGAAGAGTCAAATTTTGTAAACGTCGATGACGTTGCTGCAAAGGCTTTGAAACAAGCCAAGAAGAATGCCGCTCAAAGATGGAGAAGATCCATCCGACGTGCGCATCTCCGAGAAAACCAACCCCTGGCCCAACGCAAGGATTGCGTTTTTGAGGCTTCGCCCAAACATTGCATTCCTACTCCAGAACGTATACTTCGCGGCAATGAGCCTAATTATGAGCCTCGGGTGATACAGCTTAAACATGATCCTCAGTGGTGTGTTGTCCATCCAAAACACAGTGCTGCTAAAGATGAAAACGCACCTCATGAGTGCGTCCAAACAAAACAGGATCCTAAGGGGTCTGTTTCATCAATTAAACGCAGGCTAAAGCCTGGTGTTTTCAAATCACAATGTAACCCTCGCGTTTTGTCTCCAGAACGCGATGTGGTCCGCCAAGTTCAGGGGAGTCGACATAGGCTTAAGATTCATGTCCAACAAGAACCAGTCTCGCCCACTCAAGGACAGGGGGTTTTATTTCCGACCTCATGCTCAATGAGGAATTACTCTCAAGTCTCTGATTTGCGAGAATTACTCTCTAGAGGGAAACCAACGCAACAAGCAGCTCATTCATGCCATTGTGAGCAGCTTATTTCAACAGTCCTTGCCGAATGTCACTGTTGTACACCTGAGCCTCGCAAGTCTATATTTGACAGACTGGCTAACGTCGCAAGACCTATCAAGCGATGACGTCATAAGAAGAAGAAGGTTTCTGAAGCTGAATATCCTCAGGTCACTATCAACGTAATCGGCAGAGGAAGGTTTCTGAAGCTGAATATCCTCAGGTCACTATCAACGTAATCGGCAGAGGGAAAACCTTGGCTCCCAATTCTGATGAATCGGAAAGAAGCCATTCCCCGACCATTCGGGAAATTTACGACGAGTTCGAAGGAGTATATCAACATACTCGGACACGGACAGGAGCTATCCGCTCGGTTGACTATCGAAAGTTGGCCAAAGGAATTACTTCCGATGATGAACATTCGGCAATCGTCGAATCTCAATCTTTAAGCTCCGTCGTGGCACGAGAGGTTTCTGTTTACATGACTGGAGGCCCCGAGGATTTAGCTAAAAGAGTTGACGAACACCATGTTATGCTCCAAGCACAACAGGAGACACTTCTCTAAATGAAGGATATGTTGGCCCAACTCCTCGCTAAAAAAGGTCAAAGACCAGAATCCTCTCAGAGGACAATCTCTAAAGGAAAGCAGAAAGCGCCCGAGAACTTAGAACATGAGACTCACAATTTGGAGTCTTCCTCCGAAAACGAGAAGGAGATGGAGAGAGAACCGAATCCTCAGTCAACTAAAGTGGATGAGCTAGAAGCCCGCCTTAACGCGATAGCTAACAGAAGTGAGCTTTGTGAAGAAGGGGTGATACGACCTTATCAGTTTAAGGCTCCAACTTTACAACCTTTTGATGGTACAGGGTCACCAAACCAACACATCTACTACTTCAAGTCACAGACTGGAGATGTGGTAGCAAACGACGCTATCCTAACCCGTTTGTTTATTGGTACTCTTAAAGGAGTTGCCTTTGAATGGTTTATGAAATTGCCTGCTAGATCTATCCAGAAATGGGTAGATTTGAAAAGGCTTTTCTTAGCCAGGTACTTCGAAGATGACACGGAAGTTTCGGTCCCGACTCTTCTCGCCACCAAGCAAAAGAAAGGGGAGTCCATCAAGACTTATGTAGAAAGATTCCGCAGCATGGCATTGCGATGCCCGTCAGGTATGACCCAATCAACCTTAGTTGAAACTTGTAGGCACAACTTGCAGACTCAGCTCCTCGCTCAGATGGGAGTGGCAGAATGTCGCTCCTGGAGACAATTAGTTTCGCAAGGAGAACAAGTCGAAGAGATTGTTGCTCGGGTCAAGGCTGAAGAAGTTACTCAACCCAAGCCATAACAACAACGCAACCAGAATAATGCGTCGCGCTCCAAGGGATGTTTGACCCTAGAGGGGGGGTGATTAGGGTCAAGAGGCTATAATTATGCAATAAAATTAAGACAAGCAAACCACAGTATTCTAAAGCAATCAAAATAGAGGAGATAAGGTTAGGAATCGTTATCCTGTGACGTGCGATATGTTAACGAGGTTCGGTCCGCTGACCTACATCCCCGCTCCCCACTCTCGAGGAGAAATCCACTACACAACCCGGTTTGGAAGCCGGAACTTCGTCTACACAGCAATCCCCACACGATCTCACACTACACAGTTGATCTCACTAGATCACACTCCCTCACAGTTGATCTACATAAGATCACACTCACAAGATGGTAGAAATAGTGTAAGACTCTTTCTTTACAACGTCCCTATGGCAAAGAGAGAGAGCACACTGAAGCTGGGAAGTGAGCACACAAAAACTCAGAAGAACAGGTTTTGAAATTTAAGCTCTGTGAAAAACAACATCTCTGGTTTTTGCAAAAGCTGGGACAGTGAAGAAGAGGAAGAGGTGGAGTTTAAATAGGAGAAAAACAGCTGTTTAAACCCATCCCTTAATCCCCCAAAATCTAGAACCAAAACGTCGCTGAGATCTGTACTGAGCGGCGCCGAAAAAGATAGAGATAACTGTTTGAAAAAATACGACGGTCGACCGGCGGAAATTCCGGTCAACCGATGGAAAAGTTCGGTCGACCGACGGAAATTTCGGTCGACCGCTAACCAGATCAAAAACGAGAAAAACAAGCAGAGACTTGTCCGGTCGACCGGTGCGGTCGACCAAAGGAAGCTCTTGGTCGACCGTGGTGGTTGACCGACGAACTCTCTGCTACCCAGTGAGGAATGAACATAGGTAAGGTCGACCGATGCGGTCGACCGCATTCTGATACATCCCAAAACACTGTTTTTGACATAACTAAAATATTTGGAAAATATTTATTTGACCTCTTAAAATTATAAAACTTTGTAAAATGTTTTTAATGCTAAAAACAAATTGTTTGGAAAAGAAATTTTGCAGATAGGTCCTCATACTTGTGAAAAATAGTATTTTGTGAAAAACGCTTAAAAACATAAGTATGAAAACGTGTGTGTGATATCCCAATAGCTTCAAGTGAAGTCAATAACTCTTTGCCTACATTCTAGCACTAGAGAGAAAAAAATAAAAGATAGCTAATATCCTCATATAATACAGTTCTTGAGTCTTGATAGCTTTAAGTTTGATGAAGCTTCTTTATGAATTTGTTGTTCTTGAATTAACATTGCTCTCCTCCTCCTTTGGATATCATCGTTGTAGTGCATATTCCATCCAATCCTCCATTAGTGGCACTAATAAGCTTGATATATGAATTCACTACATTTGTACTTAATAAGCTTGATATATGAATTCACTACATTTGTACTTAATAAGCCATTAGTACCGATAATGGTGGTTGTTAAACATCATCAAAACATAAGGGCTAACAATCTCCCCCTTTTTGATAATGACGACCAACCATTATATAAGAGCAAAAAATAAAGATAGCTTATAGATAGGTGCTCCCCCTATCTATGAGCTCATCCTAAGTATATGCAACAAATGAGGAGATTTCTCTCCCCCTTTGTCACCATCAAAAATGGGGTAAAGAGAGAGAAATGCAAAATGCAACTAAACAAGCAAGCAAATAGAACTTTCACATAGTGCATAAGCCCAAACCATTTCTTATGCGACAAAAATCATCCTCTCCAAGAGGCTTAGTAAATATATCCGCTAATTGAGATTTTGTGTCAACAAATACTAGGGATACATCTTGTCTCTCTACATGATCGCGTAAGAAATGATGGCGTACGTCAATATGCTTAGTTCTAGAATGCAAAACCGAATTTTTGGAAATATTTATGGCACTAGTGTTATCACAAAATATTTTTATATTTTGAAAATTCAAATCATAGTCAACTAAGCTTTGTTTCATCCATAAAATTTGAGCACAACATAAGCCGGCGGTAATGTATTCCGCTTCCGTAGTGGACAATGCAACACAATTTTGTTTCTTGGAAGCCCAAGAAACAAGTGAATTTCCTAAGAATTGGCATGTTCCACTCGTACTCTTGCGATCTACCTTACATCCGGCAAAGTCGGCATCACAAAAACCATATAAATCAAAAGAGGTACTTTTTGGATAAAATAAACCAAGATTAAAAGTTCCATTAACATACTTAATGATCCTTTTAACCGCAATTAAATGAGATGCTTTAGGAGATGCTTCAAAACGTGCACATGCACACACACTAAACATGATGTCGGGTCTACTAGCGGTGAGATAAAGAAGACTACCTATCATACATCGGTATAGTTTTTGGTCCACATCTTCACCACTCTCATCCGCATCAAGCTTAACACTACACTTGTACTCATGGGAGTAGGCGCATGCTTAGAGTTTTCCAAATTGAATTTCTTCACCAATTCCTTAGCATACTTGCTTTGAGAAATAAATATCCCATCATTTGTTTGCTTAACTTGAAGCCCGAGAAAGAATGTAAGCTCTCCCATCATACTCATCTCAAAGTGATCCTGCATAACCTTAGAAAATTTCCTGCACAAAGATTCATTAGTAGCACCGAAAATGATATCATCAACATATATTTGAACTAAAATGAAATCATTTTTCATTTTTCTCACAAAAAGAGTGTTATCAATTGTTCCTTTTGAAAAACCATTTTCAACAAGAAAACTAGAGAGGCGAGCATACCAAGCTCTAGGAGCTTGTTTCAACCCATATAAAGCTTTTTGAACCCGGTAAACATGATTAGGAAAAACATGATCTATGAAACCGGGGGGTTGCTCAACATATACTTCCTCCTCTATAAAACCATTCAAGAAAGCACTTTTAACATCCATTTGAAATAATTTGAAAATTTTAAAGCTAGCAAATGCCAAAAACATCCTAATAGATTCCAACCTTGCAACCGGTGCAAAGGTTTCATCATAGTCTATGCCCTCCTCTTGATTGTATCCTTGGGCAACCAAACGAGCTTTATTTCTAGTAACAATGCCATGTTCATCAAGTTTGTTTCTAAAAACCCATTTAGTACCAATTACACTAGCATTGTTAGGTCTAGGAACCAATTTCCAAACATCATTTCTTGTAAAATTGTTTAGTTCTTCATGCATAGCCAAAACCCAAAAATCATCATTTAAAGCATCATTAATCTTTTTAGGTTCTAGTTGAGATAAGAATGCAACATTACCACACTCACTCAAAGCTTTTGAGCGAGTAACAACTCCTTGTGAAGGGCTCCCAATTATTTGTTCCTTTGGATGGTTTGATGCGAATTTCCAAGCTTTAGGAAGTTCAACTTGTTCATGAGCATTGGAGCTATCCACATCCTTTTGAGCTTCTATAGAAGGAGTATCATTGATTTGCAATAAGTCCAATCCTCCCTCAACATCATCATCATCATCTTTCCTAGGTAAAACAACTTGAGAACCAACATTAGTCTCATCAAAAGTAACGTTTATAGATTCTTCAACAACGAGACTTCGTTTATTGAAGACCCTATAAGCCTTACTTCGAGGTGCATAACCTAAGAAAATACCAACATCAATTTTCCTTACTTCGAGGTGCATAACCCAAGAAAATACCAACATCAATTTTGGAATCAAATTTATCATGGTGATCTTTTGTATTTAAAATAAAGCATTTGCAACCAAAGACACGAAAATAACCAATGAAAGGAGTTTTTCCATAATAAAGTTCATAAGGAGTTTTCTTAAGCTTTGGTCTAATCAAAACACGATTTAAAACATGGAAAGCCGTATTGACGGCTTCGGCCCAAAAATATTTTGGTAAATCAAATGAATTTAACATAGTGCGTGCCATCTCTTGTATGGTGCGATTTTTCCGTTCAACAACACCATTTTGTTGTGGTGTTCTAGGAGCGGAAAACATGTGAGTTATACCATGATGAGCACAAAAATCATAGAAAAATTCATTTTGAAATTCACCACCATGATCACTTCTTATTTTAACAACTTTCAAATCTTTTTCATTTTCAATTCTTTTAACATGATTAGCAAATTCTTCAAAACAATCATTTTTCTTAGCAAGAAATATTGTCCATGTAAAACGAGAAAAATCATCAATAATCACAAAAACATAGTGTTTGCCTCCAAGAGAGGTAACACGCATAGGACCAAATAAATCAAGATGAAGTAATTGCAAGGGTTTAGAAGTCGATACCTCATGGATGGATTTGAAAGAAGACTTTGTTTGTTTACCTTTGGCACAATCCTCACAAATTGTATCTTTTATGAAGTGCAAGCTAGGTAGCCCTTTCACAAGATTCTTCTTAGACAATTTTGATATTAACTCCATATTTGCATGTCCAAGTCTCTTGTGCCAAATCCAAGGATTTTCATCAATTGCCGCAAGACACTTCACATCTTGATTCACTAACTCATTCATCTCAAAAATGTAAACATTAGACTTGCGATTTGCAATAAAAACAATTTTTCCATCCATACTAATGATGCATTTATCCGGTTTAAAAGAAATATCAAAACCTTTATCACTTAATTGGCTAATGCTAAGAAGATTATGATTCAAGCCATTTACTAAATAAACATCTTCAATAATGGGTGAGGGTTTCTTACCAATAGAACCGATACCAATGATTTTACCTTTCTCACCACCACCGAAGGAGACATTGCCTCCTTCAATCCTTGATAGGGTTGCAAATAACTCTTTGTTGCCCGTCATATGATGTGAGCAACCACTATCAAGGTACCACATCTCCTTACGTCGTTGCCGTGACGTTCCCTACAAAAGAAGAAGATGAAGGTGTAGTAGCTTTAGGTACCCATGTCTTGGGTCCTTGGTGGTTAGTAGTTTTGGTACCTTTGGGTACCCATATCAAACCATAAAAATCTTCATTGTCTTTAATTCTACAATGAGTAGAAATGTGTCCATGTCTCATACAATAGGTGCATACAAAATTTCTTTTGTATGTACGAATGTTAGAACCATGAAACCTATTTCTACCATGGTGATTGTAGTTGGCATAAGCATGAGTGGGTCTAGTCCTACAACCCTCAATTTCTAGTCTTTCAATCTTTGATCTTAATTGCTTGTTCTCAAAATCGAGATCTCCAAGCAATTCATCTTTTAGAGCAAGAGAGGTTGTTAGTTGTTCTAGCTTAATATCACAAGAGGCATGCAATTTTTTGAAAGAAGAGTATTCTTTAGACATTCTTTTAAATTCAAAGTTCAACTCTTCTAAGTATACATAGCCTTCTTCTTCTTGTATTTCATGTACTTCTCCTTGAGCCTTGGGCAATCCTTAGCGATATGGCCCAGTTCATTGCATTCAAAGCATTTTCCTACACGAGAAGGAAATTTGTTGTTAGATCGTGGGTTAAATTTCTTGTTCATTTTTATGAGCCTAGAAATTCTTCTAGAGAGATGAGCCACTTCTCTAGAAAAATCAACTTCACTCTCCGACGACGAAGATGAGTTGTCACTAGCTCCCTTGAGAGCTATGGTCTTCAATTTTGGTGACGGCTCCTCAACTTCGCGTGATGACACTTCCTCCTACCTTGAGCTTTCTGATGAGGCCATCGAGAGGTAAAGTGGTAAGGTCATGAGCTTCTTCTATAGCCGTCGCCTTGGGTTCCCACATCGGAGTCAATGAACGAAGAATCTTGTAATTCATCTCTTGAATAGTCAACTTCTTGTCAAGACCATGCAATTCATTGATAATGTTAGTAAAGCGAGAAAACATAGCATCAATTGATTCATTTGGAAGCATTTGAAATAACTCATATTCATGCATAAGTCCACTAATCTTGGATTCGTTGACTTGGGGGGTTCCTTCGTGTGTAATACACAATTTCACCCAAATTTCGTATGCGGTTGCACACGTGGAAACCCTATTATACTCGTTGGGGGGAAAGACCACAAATTAAGGCATTCATAGCCTTAGCATTGAGATTGGCTTGGTGCCTCTCTCCATCGGTTATAGTCCCAACTTTGGACTTTTCTACATATTTTTTCTCTATGAGTTCTAGGATGTCAAGGTCAATGCAACGAAGGTAAATTCTCATCCTAGCCTTCCAATAAGCAAAGTTACTACCGGTGAAGAGTGGTGGTCTAGTGGTGGATTGTCCCTCTAGCATATGCACATTCATTGAAGCCTCCATAAGATCTTTTCTCTAAGGTGATTAAACCAAAAACTAATATAGAGACCAAGCTCTGATACCAATTGTTTGACCCTAGAGGGGGGTGATTAGGATCAAGAGGCTATAATTATGCAATAAAATTAAGACAAGCAAACCACAGTATTCTAAAGCAATCAAAATAGAGGAGATAAGGGTAGGAATCGTTATCCTGTGACGCGCGATATGTTAACGAGGTTCGGTCCGCTGACCTACGTCCCCGCTCCCCACTCTTGAGGAGAAATCCACTACACAACCCGGTTTGGAAGCCGGAACTTCGTCTACACAGCAATCCCCAGACGATCTCACACTACACAGTTGATCTCACTAGATCACACTCCCTCACAGTTGATCTACATAAGATCACACTCACAAGATGGTAGAAATAGTGTAAGACTCTTTCTTTACAACGTCCCTATGGCAAAGAGAGAGAGCACACTGAAGCTGGGAAGTGAGCACACAAAAACTCAGAAGAACAGGTTTTGAAATTTAAGCTCTGTGAAAAACAATGTCTCTGGTTTTTGCAAAAGCTGGGACACTGAAGAAGAGGAAGAGGTGGAGTTTAAATAGGAGAAAAACAGCTGTTTAAACTCATCCCTTAATCCCCCAAAATCTGGAACCAAAACGTCGCTGAGATCTGTACTGAGCGGCGTCGAAAAAGACAGAGATAACTGTTTGAAAAAATACGGCGGTCGACCGGCGGAAATTCCGGTCGACCGATGGAAAAGTTCGGTCGACCGACGGAAATTTCGGTCGACCGCTAACCAGATCAAAAACTAGAAAAACAAGCAGAGACTTGTCCGGTCGACCGGTGCGGTCGACCGAAGGAAGCTCTCGGTCGACCGCGGCGGTCGACCGACGAACTCTCTGCATGAACATAGGTGCGGTCGACCGATGCGGTCGACCGCATTCTGATACATCCCAAAACACTGTTTTTGACATAACTAAAATTTTTGGAAAATATTTATTTGACCTCTGAAAATTATGAAACTTTGTAAAATGTTTTTAATGCTAAAAACAAATTGTTTGGAAAAGGAATTTTGCAGATAGGTCCTCATACTTGTGAAAAATAGTATTTTGTGAAAAACGCTTAAAAACATAAGTATGAAAACGTGTGTGTGATATCCCAATAGCTTCAAGTGAAGTCAATAACTCTTTGCCTACATTCTAGCACTAGAGAGAAAAAAATAAAAGATAGCTAATATCCTCATATAGAATGCAATGCTTGAGTCTTGATATAGCTTGAATTTGATGAAGCTTCTATTTGAATTTGTTGTTCTTGAAATAACGTTGCTTCATCACTATGGCTCCTCCTCCTTTGGATATCATCGTTGTAGCGCATATTCCATCCAATCCTCCATTAGTGGCACTAATAAGCTTGATATATGAATTCACTACATTTGTACTTAATAAGCCATTAGTACCGATAATGGCGGTTGTAAAACATCATCAAAACATAAGGGCTAACAAGGGAAAGGAGACGTTAGCTGCCGATACTGATGCACGCACGCCATCAGGGAAACAAGGCAAAGCACCAAACCAACAAAGAGCGCCTAAGCAATACTCGTTCAAAGAAGAGCATGTGGACACTCTGTTCCAACTACTTCGGAAGAACAATAAATTGCAGCTCCCCGAGATCAGAAAACCAGATAAAGCAGGGAAGGTAGATGACCCCAATTACTATCGCTATCATAGGTTCTTGGAAAATCCTACCAGAAAATGTTATGTGTTCAAAGACATCTTGCAAAATTTGGTGAATGCTAACGTACTTACCCTGAAGCCGGAGCAGAAGACTGTATCTACTAACTTGATTGCGGTCCAGTTCGGTGACTTCCTCCCTGTAGCTGCTACAGATGGCGTCATTCCCATCCGTAAAGGGGGAATGCACTTGAAAAACACCGACTTACACAGTCAGAAGGACAGGGGGTTGGTACCCCTCACTACCCCAAAATGAGAGATTATGTGGGTCCATCCTGACCTAATTAAAGATCAACAATGGACAAAAACTACGTCCAAAAAGAATGGAGACATAACTAAGTCATCCAACATGATTAGCCCCTCTGTTAATGAGAATGATGATCATCTCAAACCTCTCACCGACTCAGAAGAAGAGAGAATTGTCCTCGCGGCTTATCCAGGAGACAATCCTGGCACTCAGTCAGGAAAGGTTTATTTGAAAGATTATAACCAGTCTGCCCAAGAGGTTGAAGAACAGCCCCAAGACGCTGGCGATTCTGTACCAAAAAAGGCGGTCGATAAAGGGAAGCAAAAGGAGCTCTGGTTCAACAAAAATCTTTACCAGGACCTCAGGGAATCGAGCGCTCCCTTCCAATTCAATGTCATGGCGCATATAGCCAATATAACTGCTAGGATTACCCTATATGAGCTCTTGAGGTTGTCCAAAGCCACCAAAGAAGCTCTAATTGAAGCTTTAAAGAACACGGAGAGCTTTATCACTCAAGTCACTCCGATCCCTGAAGCAGCTGAAGATCAGTCTTGCCTGCAATGCTTACAAGCAACGAGAAGTCTACCCTGCATATCATTCACTCAGGAGGATATGCAAGTGAAACATAAACATGACAGACCCCTGTACTACACAGGATACATCAGGTCATCAGAAATCAGCCGTGTTCAGGTTGACCCAGGCTCAGCACTTAGCATCATGCCTTACAGAGTCATGCAAGTCTTAGGGATCCCCATGCATCGGCTGAACGCTACTCAGACTACCATTTTCGGATTCAACGCTAACAGCACTCGGCCCCTGGGAAAGATCAAACTCAAATGCCAGATTGGAGACCTCAAGTCCGAGGTGACTTGTTACATCATAGATGTGGACACGTCCTACAATCTATTATTGGGACGACCATGGATTCATGCAAAACGTATTGTCCCGTCTACCCTCCATCAGGTTATGAAGTATGCCAATGAGGAAGGAGAAGTTCGAACCCTAATTGCGGAAAAATACCCTTTCAGAGGAGTGGAAAACTTCCACACAGATTCGGTATTCTATTCAGAATCACAAGAGAAAGAAGAGGTTGACAACGATAATGAAGCAGACGTCGAGCCAGACCCTGAAGGAAATTGTCCATGGGAGTTAAACTTCAATGTAATGGGTCAGGATGAGAGCAATAATAATGTACCGAGTGAGGATGAATGGTGTATTAATGAAGATTTTATTTTGGCGTACTTGTCTGATGAGTCATCTGATAATGAACAAATAAAGAATAAAACTGATGCAGATACCAACCTGTGGCACACATTATGCGTAGAGGCATCCCTCGCATTGCCAATTAAGTCATCCTTCGCGTCAGATGAAGAAGCAGAAGATGCACAAAAGGCTTTCTTCAAAGTCCCATCCAAAAGGAAAGGGCAGAGGCCGATCCATTTCGGTAAAGTCAAACTCGAACCACTCAAACGGGGAGGCTCGGAAGAAGATGATGGAGTTCCTCAATTCCATTATCATGAACCTAATTCTATACATTTAATGAAAAGAATGGGATATAACTTTAACAAAAAACAGGGTTTAAACTTCGGGAAAGGAAGGCGAACACCGATTCGAATGTCTCTAACCCCCGAAGGAAAACCTCCATACTACTATCAAAAAACCGGAAGGGGTGTGGGTTACGTCACAACTCCCTCTGTCTCAGAAAATAAAATCAGTAATTATTTGCGTCAGGACCAGTCATCCGGAACATCTTCCTGGGAATTCGACGTTAGCGTCGGGCCTTTCTTTAAAAGTCTGACTGTGAACATGGTTTCAACTAGTCATCCAGATGAAGATGCCGGGGGTGACGAAGAGTTAATCGAATCGACCAATGATCCTTGGATCAAACGCCTCAACATCTTGTGGGATTTGCGATTCGAACAACGCGAACCACCCACTAAAGATAAAGTGATCCAGGTCAACATAGGAGATGAACATGACCCTAAGCCCATCTTCATAGCTAAAAATTTATCATCATCTAAGACAGAGGATCTTATATCTCTCATCCGAGAATATATAGATGTCTTTGCTTGGAACTATGAAGACATGCCTGGTCTTGACCCAAAAGTCACCATGCATCGGCTCAACATAGATCCGGATGCAAAACCCGTTAAACAGTAACAACGACAGTTTCGTCCAGAGATCATGGAAGCAATTGAGTCCGAAGTTAAAAAGCTTATAGACTCTGGTTTTGTCAGAGAAGAACAACACCCAGACTGGGTAGCCAACATTGTTCCAGTCCCTAAGAAAAATGGTAAGGTCCGAATATGCATAGACTTTCGTGACCTCAACGCAGCTTGTCCAAAAGACGAGTTTCCTCTTCCTATCACTGATGTCATGATCGACAATACCTGTGGATATGAAAGGATGTCTTTCACGGACGGATTCTCAGGGTACAATCAGATCAAGATGCATCCTGAAGACGAAAAGCATACTGCGTTCAGAACTCCACTAGGGGTGTACTGCTACACAGTGATGCCTTTCGGCCTAAAAAACGCAGGTGCAACTTATCAACACGCAATGAATGTCATCTTCCATGAACATCTACGAAAGAAGATCGAGTGCTACGTTGACGATATAGCAGTAAAAAGCCAGCATAAAAGCGATCATCTTACAGACTTGAAGATAATGTTCGACATCATGCGAGTTCACCAACTGAAGATGAACCCAACAAAATCTTTCCTTGGAGTATCAAGCGGGAAATTCTTAGGATTTATCGTCACATCCAAGGGAATCTCTCTTGACCCAGAAAAAGTGCGTGCTATCCAAGACATGCCACCTCCGACGAATCTCAAAGAGCTCAGAGGCTTGCAAGGTAGACTGGCCTACATTCGAAGATTCATATCAAATCTTTCAGGGTGCTGCCAACCTTTCTCTAAGCTCATGAAGAAAGGAGTATCCTTTGTTTGGGATGGGGATTGCCAAAGAGCATTTGAGGAGATCAAGAAATATCTTACTCAACCGCCGGTTCTTGTAGTCCCAATATTAGGAAAACCATTCCTGTTATACGTGAGAGCTATGGACCATTCTCTAGGAGCTTTGTTAGCTCAGAACAACGATCAAGGCCAAGAGCAAGCCATCTATTACCTAAGCAGGACTATGATGGGAGCCGAACACTGGTATAATCCAGTTGAAAAAGAATGTCTCGCTTTGGTATTCGCAGTCCAGAAGATGCGACATTATTTGGTAGGACAAATGATTCATGTTATCTCCAAGGTGAATCCCTTAAGAGTTCTAATGACAAAACCGTCATCTCTGAATTGTCGGTTGGCAAAGTGGGCTATCCTCTTGTCTCAATACGACATGCAATTCATGTCCCAAAAAGCAGTCAAGGGTCAAGCGTTAGCAGACTTATAATTCGATCACCCGGTGCCAGGGACATCTAAACTGTATGAAGAATTGCCCGATGAAGTCGCTGAAGCTTACGTCACTCAAGAAGCTACGCAAGTGTGGAAATTATTCTTCGACGGTGCATCCAGAGCAAATCCTCATGGAGCAACTATCGTAGGAGTCGGAGTGGTGTTCGTTTCTCCGAATGGTCACGTGATCCCTAGAGGATTTTCCCTGATCGAACCCTACACTAACAACATAGCCGAGTATAATGCTCTGCTACTAGGAATGCAATTTGCTGAGGAACTTAATATTCGACATGTTGAAGCTTACGGTGACTCTCAGCTAATCGTGAATCAAGTCCGAGGGGAATACGAGGTGCGTCATGAGGATCTGATCCCGTATTACTCCCCAGTGCTAATGCAAGCTAAGAAGTTCGAAGGTTTCTTTATTGAATATATTCCACGAGCTCAGAATGCTTATGCAGATGCTTTAGCCTCATTGGCAACCTCCTTAGCATTGCCCCCGAGCGACGAGACTACGATTCCTGTTACGGGGCGTGAGTTATACTATTCTAAGATTCCTGTAGAGGAAAGCTCGGACAAGACACCGACAGGAGAAGTCTGTACAACCTCATTGGAGCTTGAATCTAGAGATTGGCGATTCCCGTACATCGACTATGCTATATATGGAATTTTGCCTGAAGACCCTAAGGAAGCGGCCACTATCAAACGAAAGGCGCTTGCTTTCAGTAGTGGCTTCGGTTTTGCAAGGTGTGCCTTGAGCCGCTGCAGGATGAGGATCTTGGTTTTGAACCTTCAGATCCAAGTGCCCCCGAACCTTCCTTGTGGAGTCTCTCCTATTCTTGCGAGGAGAGGATGATTTGGAAGATGAGGATAAGTATTCCTCATACTTTGCCTGGTCGAACTCGTACTCAACCTCTTCATTGATCGGGATGATAATCTTTGGTTGCGACACTACAGCTTCGGCAGAGAAGCTGTCGGCTCCCACTGTGGTTGCCAGTTTATTTTCGTCAAAAGTTGCCTTTTTTATTACTTTCAAACCTGTTACACCGTTTATCGATTACAAGTTCAAACTGAAAGAAAAGTTGATCTTTTTATAAGATCTTCTTACAATAAAAAATAAAGATTACAACTTTATCAAACAAAACACAGTAGTAGTTTATCTCCCGCTGCTTTGTGTGGGATCTTTACCTGTGCCGGGGACGCGTTAGTCTGTGGACCACCGCAGATCAAACACGATTGACAATATAACTACGCTCTTGTTTCATGAAGGAAACAATTGCGGAAGCGACAATCATGACCAAGCGAGATTGTGGCTCTTCTCGAGATTAAAACCAAGTTTAATCCGGAGGAAAGAAGGGGAAAGAATCACAAACCTTTCGAATGACTTTCTTTATGAAAGTATTCGCCAAGATAATAATCATATTTTATTATAGTTTTATACCCTCATTATCTATTTTATATGAATAAATATACTACTAATAATTATTTTTATCTTTAATTGCAGGTTAATGAAGAATAAATCTCAAAACTCTCATCTCTCAACAAAAAAAGCCCTTGATTTATTGAAGAAATGAAGCCCATGGAAGCAAACAATTTCTTTCAATATTCAATGAAGTGTTGAAGCCCCCAAATGAAGAAAAAATGCCAAAGCCCAAAAGAAGCCCATTGGAAAATCAATTTTCAAATTATCCAAAAGCCCAGAATCAAGCCGAGAAGCCAGTAGAAGCCGGAGAAAATCAAAAATCCAATATGAAAAGAAATCATATTCAAAATGGTTGTCCACAAAGAAACGACGATATCTCCTAATCCGGATGGCGGAATTTAACATATAATATATGAAAATCGCCTATCAAAGAAACGACGATATCTCCTAATCCGGATGGCGGAATTTAACATATAATATATGAAAATCGCCTATCTTGACGAGACGAAGCTATCCGTAAAATAAGAATTTGGATATAGTGGGTATCGATGTCGGCATCGATGTCGGCATTGATGCTGGCATCGATACCAGCATCGATGCCAGTTTACTGTAGCGCGAGTCAATGGCTGATTTTGCTTTTCTTGGAGCTCAAGTTTGATCCAATGGCTCTCATTCACTGATGTTTACTATAAATAGGGGTAGAAAGTGAGGGGTTAGAGGTGTGAAAATTTTTATAACTCCTTTTGGAGAGGAGGGCTACTCTTAATTAAGAAAGTCTTCCAAATTTGTAACTTTTTGTTACAATTAATAATAATAATTTTTCACCACTTTAAATATTTCTTCTCTTTGTTGGATGATGAAGATGGAGATGAAGAATTATTTAGAGATTTGTATTTCTTTCCTTTTTCTCTTTTTTATTTATTTTTTATTGCTTATTAGTTTAGATTTATTTCTATGCTTATAGTTAGATTTTATTTTCTTGTTAAATAGCCAAGAGGCTAGAACCCTCTTGCCTTAGATTTATTTCATGCTTATAGAGTAGATTTATTTTCTTGTATTTAATTCTTATAATTTATTTTCTAGTTTAGATTTTGTAATTTATTTTGTAGTTAGATTTTAATTTCTTACACTATTCACCTTGAGGCTAGAACCCTCTTGGGTTTAGTTTTTCTTTTTGTTTATTTTTATTTTGTTTGATTTGCCTTTAGGCTAGAATCCTTTAGGAAATCACCCTTTTTTAAGAAGTGGGTTCAATTTTAGATTACACATATCTATAATTGAATCCACCATCTTTAATTTCTTGCATTTTCTTTTATTCTTGAATTTTATTTTTTATTCTTAATTTTTATTTGTTTCTTGATTTTTCCTTCTTGCCTTATTGATCACATTCATTCTTTGTCACATCCACTCTCACTTACATTCTGCGCCTATTTACACACCATTTTCACTCTCTCAATCTCTTCACAATCACATTCAATCATCACTCATATTTGTTATGCACACAACATAAGAACCGATTTTATATTTTTTCCTACAAAAACACCTTCCTTGTGGGATCGATATCTTTATACTATAACTTGACATGGTTGTGCACTTGCAACATTTTTGGTACATGTTTATGCCGCATCAAGTTTTTGGCGCCGTTGTCGGGGAAGGTGTTTAAGTAGGTTTTAATTATTTTGGTTCTTTAACTTGTGTGTTTATTATGAAGGAAACGCTTGGAGCTTGAAGATCGCGGATTGGAGAACTAGGATTTGAAGATTTGCTTTCGGGTAAGTCATTTTTCTAATGTTTTCAATTCCACCCCTTTTAGTTAGCTTCACAATTAGAGACAATTAGGATTTAAGAAAAAAAATTATTTTTGTTGACCATAATAAAATCCATCTTTCACTTTGACATTTACTAACAAGATAATAAATTCAAATAATTTCCCCCTTCTCATTTGTTTGATTGTTAACCCTAATTAAAAAAAAGAAAATTTTCTTTTCCATCCTTTTTAGTTACTTTTAATTCATAGGGTTGCATTTCATATTTGTAGGCGTATAAAACTGCTTATAGGTCCCTTGACACAGCTCGGCGCGATGATTCGACAAATCGA
>NC_033797.1:75200535-75221499 GCF_001876935.1 Asparagus officinalis
ATAAAGTTGTTAACTGAGTGCAATGGAATCGATAATGAAGAAAACGCCAACTTTCCCCGCGAACAATATTGTTAGTAGGAATTCACCAAGTGATTTGAGCATCTTGATTTGGCACACACTTAAATATATTTTTAAGGGCAAAACCCCATAATCAAGATAAGGTGAGGGATTTCATCACCCTTTCCTTAGCCCACAAATTACTAATTCCTCACTTCACAAACCCAAGCCTTCTAAAACTCATTAGACGTTGGCCCCTAAGGATTCGAGCTCAATAAGGAACAAGAAATCCTTAAGTGAACCGGTTTAAGTTTTTTCAGATTAGTTGGTGTCTAAGGCAAGGTTTAGGGGTTGCGTAAAGCGCTCCGCAAGGAAAGAGGTACTTAATTGATCTTTGATCACTGGGTAAAACTTTAATCTTTTCACTGTAGGAGTTTTTGGTTAGGAGCTGGTCTAGTTGAGTTAGTCTAACCTTAGAATTAGAGTGATTGAAAAGTGATTGCTTTGATTTGTTTTAGTTCGGATTTTTTTTATCTTTTTCTTCTCATAAAAAAAACTAATTTTCTTTCTTTCCTTAAAAAAAACAAATATTTGTTTTGGTGTATGCAAACTTGGATTAGGGATAATTCTCATCGTTTAATCCGTGTTGAACCAATCCAAGAAATGGCAAATCAACCTGTTCTCCAGGATATGTGTTACCCCACTAGAAATGCAATTTCATCTTGCATAAGGCTCCCCGAGACAAATGGAGCAAATTTCGAGCTTAGACCGCATTACATAAACATGCTTCCCAAATTCCTAGAAAATGAAACAGAAGATGCATATATTTTTATTTCAGAATTTGAGGAAGTATGTATTATGATTAAAATAAGAGAATTAACCGAAGATGCGATTAAGCTTAGATTTATTCCATTTGCTCTTAAGGATAAAGCTAAAAAATGGCTGTACAGCTTACCGACAAATTCCATCTCAACTTGGGATGAATTTGTCACCGTTTTTCTCAAGAAATTTTTCCCTATTCGAACAACATTCAAAACTTTAAAATTATCCCGGAAGAGCCATTCTGGAAATATTTTGACCGATTCAAAGATCTTTTAATCCAATGTCCTCATCATGGTCTAGAAAAATGGCGATTGTGCCAAGTCATATATGAAGGATTTGACTATTCTTCAAAAATATCTTTAGAATCGATGTGTCAGGGAGATTTTATGAGGAAAAATGTAAATGAAGCTTGGGAATTTCTAGAGAGTTTATCCGAGAAAACAATATAGTGGGAACACTGTGATGACAGGGTTTCATCAGTCCTCAATTCTAAGTCTAGTGGTCCTTCCTTGGAGTCAAACATTACTTCTGAAGCGAAGATGGCGACGATTCTACGGAGGTTAGAAGCTTTAGAAGTTAAGGAACGAGCTCCAACTCAAATCAATCATGTTTCTACCTAAGGATGTCATAATTGTCAGTCTCCTACCCACGTTTCAGAGGAATGCCCTCTCTTAGGAAATAATCAGCCATTAGGACAGATGAACACGGCATTCCAGCGCCCTAGAAATGATCCATTTTCTCTAACCTACAATCCAGGTTGGAGAAATCATCCCAACTTTGCATGGAATCAAGGAAATTCTTCCGGAACTCAAAACTTCACTCCCGCTTCAACCCAACAATTTCCTAGGGGAAACACAGTTTCTTTCAATCCACAATTTCAACAACCCAATCAGCCGTATCAAAATCAATCTCCTCTTCATCAAGCTGTAATTCAGACTCCTCACAATTCAGATCAGGATAAACATCTCAATGTCTTGGAAAGGGGTTTAGAAACCATAATTAAGGCCTCCACTCAAACCACGAATATGTTGACTCAAACATCCAGCACTCTGAATTCCTTTATGCAATCAACCGGACAAATGCTCAATTCCAACACTCAAGCTATAGCTAGATTAAAATCCCAACTTGGTCAACTAGCTAGTGCTGTGAGTGAAAGAGAGAAAGGAAAATTTTCAAGTTAATCCGTGGTCAACCCTAAGGACACAGGATGCAGTTCATCCTATGAAGCTCAAGTGAATGCGATCCATTCACTTCGGTCAGGTAGATAGGTCGATAATCAAGTGAGAACTCCCCCAAGTCAAACTTTTGATCCAGTACAAATTCCTTCTCCTTCTCCATCTGATGAATCTATTCAACAATCACTCCCCTCAGATGACCAAGAACCTGAACCCGAACCTGAGCCTGCTTTTGATAGATTTAGACCGGTTGCTCCCTTTCCAGATAGACTCAGGTCTAGGAAACACTCTCCTCAGGAGGAGAAGATCCTAGAAACATTCAAGCAGGTTAAGGTCAATATTCCTCTCTTAGATGTAATTGAACAAATTCCATCTTATGCTAAATTTTTAAAAGAATTATGCACTAAGAAGAGGAGAATAAATGTTCCAAAGAAAGTCTTTTTAGCCGCCAATATCAGTGAAATACTATCAAATCCCATACCTTTGAAACGTAAAGATCCAGGTTCCCCCATCATTTCATGTATCATTGGTAATACTCACATTGATAAGGCGCTTTTAGACTTAGGGGCCAGTGTCAATTTGCTTCCATATTCAGTCTATCAGCAATTGGGTCTAGGTGTACTGAACCCAACCAAATGCACCTTACAGTTGGCTGATAGATCTGTCAAGGTCCCTATGGGTGAGTTAGAGGATGTTCTGATTAAGGTTGGAGATTTTATTTTTCCAGTAGATTTTGTAGTCTTGGAAACACAGCCTGTTTCCAATCCCAAAGGACAGACACCTGTCATCTTAGGACGACCGTTCTTAGCCACTTCTAATGCTCTCATCAACTGTAGAACTGGTCAAATGAAGCTGTCCTTTGGGAATTTGACTGCTGATCTCAACATTTTTAATCCAGGGGACCAACCAAATAATCAGCCTCTAGAAATAAACTACATTCAGGAAAGATCAGAAGAAGAAGAAGAAGAAGAAGAGTGTGATTTAAGTTTTGAGGAAATTTTTGATGAAGAGTTAGAGTTTTTAGAAGAAGCAGATCAGGTCCTTGAGAATAATAAAACTGTGTTAAACATTTGCTGCTTTGAATTAAATTTTGAAATGCAGTTCATCCTATGAAGCTCAAGTGAATGCGATCCATTCACTTCGGTCAGGTAGATAGGTCGATAATCAAGTGAGAACTCCCCCAAGTCAAACTTTTGATCCAGTACAAATTCCTTCTCCTTCTCCATCTGATGAATCTATTCAACAATCACCCTTCTCAGATGACCAAGAACCTGAACCGGAACCTGAGCCTGCTTTTGATAGGTTTAGACCGGTTGCTCCCTTTCCAGATAGACTCAGGTCTAGGAAACACTCTCCTCAGGAGGAGAAGATCCTAGAAATATTCAAGCAGGTTAAGGTCAACATTCCTCTCTTAGATGTAATTGAAAAAATTCCATCTTATGCTAAAGTTTTAAAAGAATTGTGCACTAAGAAGAGGCGAATAAATGTTCCAAAGAAAGTCTTTTTAGCTGCCAATATCAGTGAAATGCTTTCAAATCCCATACCTTTGAAACGTAAAGATCCAGGTTCCCCCATCATTTCATGTATCATTGGTAATACTCACATTGATAAAGCGCTTTTAGACTTAGGGGCCAGTGTCAATTTGCCTTCATATTCAGTCTACCAGCAATTGGGTCTAGGTGTACTGAACCCAACCAAATGCACCTTACAGTTGGCTGATAGATCTGTTAAGGTCCCTATGGGTGAGTTAGAGGATGTTTTGATTAAGGTTGGAGATTTTATTTTTTCAGTAGATTTTGTAGTCTTAGAAACACAGCCTGTTTCCAATCCCAAAGGACAGACACCTGTAATCTTAGGACGACCTTTCTTATCCACTTCTAATGCTCTCATCAACTGTAGAATTGGTCAAATGAAGCTGTTCTTTAGGAATTTGACTGCTGATCTCAACATTTTTAATCCAGGGGACCAGCCAAATAATCAGCCTCTAGAAATAAATTACATTCAGGAAAGATCAGAAGAAGAAGAAGAAGAAGAAGAAGAGTCTGATTTGAGTTTTGAGGAAATTTTTGATGAAGAGTTAGAGTTTTTAAAAGAAGCAGATCAGGTCCTTGAGAATAATGAAACTGTGTTAAACATTTGCTGCTTTGAATTAAATTTTGAAGAACTCTTTCTTGATGAACTTAGATTCTTGGAGAATAATCAACAACCAAAATTTTAGAACTCTACAGAAGAATTGGTTGTTAGAAAGCAAAACTTCACAGTACAAGAGTCTGAGTTCATTAAGAAATACAAAATGCATGACACAAATAATACCTACCTTACTTTGTTGTAAGAATTATTGAACACCCCGAAATGCTTGAAATTTCACATTATTGGTTATATCATTCTGAATTTATTTAAAATCCGGGGAAGAATTTTCAACAATAAGGTAGGATTCAATGTAGAATACGAGCTCTTCGTGTTGAACACTTCATTCTACATTATTTGTTTTGTTTATTTCAGAATAATAAAAAGGATTTATTCTTCTCTCATTCGAGAGTTTCTTATTCAGTTGAAAAAAAAGAAAAAAAAGAAAAGAACAGAAAAAAAAGAAAAGAAAAGAAAAAAAAGAAAAAAAAAGAGAAAGAAGAATAAATTTTTGATTCCATCATCCTCAGACCACAGGTAATTGCAGATTTTTATCAGCAGACCAAATACAAGTATTTTACTTCTTATCTGCTTTACTTTGTGCATCATAGAGTTTGCATTGAGGACAATGCAAAATTTAGGTGTGGGGGTGGGAATTAGTTAATTTTTCTCTTTGTTTTACATTTTTTGTTGCATTTTTGTCATTTTTTTTCCTTTTCCTAAAAAAAATTATAAAAATATCATCACTTGCCAAATTAATAGAGTTATGTAATAATTAATTTATTTGATAAATTTTAAATTTTCTAATCTGTTATTTACTCAAGTTCACCTTTTATGATAAATGATAACTCTAAATAAATTTCTTAAGTAAAGTAGTATACTTTACTTAAGCCTTAACTTAGATTTTTATTTAAAATAATGGAATGCATGCTTAGCTTAGAGTTAAAAATAAATTTTCAAAGTGGCTTGACTTACATATTTTTCAGAATATATACACATATACATATAAAAAAATTACAAAAAGAAGAGTGCGAAAAATGGGCACCAAAAGAAAAAAAGAAAAAAACTCTTAAATTCAAGGTGATTCTATCTTAAAAAGCCTAAGCTGATCGAGTAATTAAGCCCAATGAGTATTTTCATCCTTAATGACCTAAGCCCAATTGGGTTGGGATCCATTGGCTCAAAACTCGTTAAATGGTCGCTTAGAAAGCCCGTTAAAGTAGAAAAAAATCACCAAGGAAGAAAGAGTTAAAGATAAAAAAATAAAAAAATAAATGTTTTATATATGTATATATGGTCTTAAAAAATGTTTTAGATCAATCAATCTTAAAAAATGTTTTAGATCAATCAACTTGAATATTATTTTAAACAAAGAGTTAGCATGTTCTTTTCAAAACTTTTAAATTAAATTTCTAAGTTTGGCTTGGTTTTGTATTGCTACAATGAGAAGATTTTCTAGGAAATATACCTTAGAGTTATATATAAAAATGTTTTCTTGAGTAATAACTAGCTTCAATTATCAAGTAAATTTAGTTATTTACTAACTTCTTTAATTTGACAAGATGGCCGAATTTTGTGGGTATACTCACTACAAACCCTCACGAGACTATAACTCGTCCACTAGAGTAACCTAGGGGTTTAAAGGCTTGTTGTATGCGCTAAATACAACCGTAATTCCTGCGAAAGTGAGTTAGGTTTTCTTTCAGTTTTCTTTCTTTGCTAGAGGACTAGCAAAAGTTTAGGTGTGGGGGTATTTGATAATCACATTTTATTACAGTTTTATACCCTCATTATCTATTTTATATGAATAAATATACTACTAATAATTGTTTTTATCTTTAATTGCAGGTTAATGAAGAATAAATCTCAAAACTCTCATCTCTCAACAAAAAAGCCCTTGATTTATTGAAGAAATAAAGCCCATGGAAGCAAACAATTTCTTTCAATATTCAATAAAGTGTTGAAGCCCAAATGAAGAAAAAATGCCAAAGCCCAAAAGAAACCCATTGGAAAATCAATTTCCAAATTATCCCAAAGCCCAGAATCAAGCCGAGTAGCCTGTAGAAGCCGGAGAAAATCAAAAATCCAATATGAAAAGAAATCATATTCAAAATGGTTGACCACAAAGAAACGACGATATCTCCTAATCCGGAAGGCGGAATTTAACATATAATTTATAAAAATCACCTATCTCGACGAGACGAAGCTATCCGTGAAATCAGAATTTGGATATAGTGGGTATCGATGTCGGCATCGATGTCGGCATCGATGCTGGCATCGATACCAGCATCGATGCCTGCATCGATGCCAGTTTACTATAGCGTGAGTCAATGGCTGATTTTGCTTTTCTTGGAGCTCAAGTTTGATCCAATGGCTCTCATTCACTGATGTTTACTATAAATAGGGGTAGAGAGTGAGGGGTTAGAGGTGTAAAAATTTTTGTAACTCCTTTTGGAGAGGAGGGCTACTCTTAATTGAGAAGGCCTTTCAAATTTGTAACTTTTTATTACAATTAATAATAATAATTTTTTACCACTTTAAATATTTTTTCTCTTTGTTGGATGATGAATATGGAGATAAAAAATTATTTAGAGGTTTGCATTTCTTTCCTTTTTCTCTTTTTTATTTCTTTTTTATTGCGTATTAGTTTAGATTTATTTCTATGCTTATAGTTAGATTTTATTTTCTTGTTAAATAGCCAAGAGGATAGAACCCTCTTGCCTTAGATTTATTTCATGCTTATAGAGTAGATTTATTTTCTTGTATTTAATTCTTGTAATTTATTTTGTAGTTTAGATTTTGCAATTTATTTTGTAGTTAGATTTTAATTTTTTTGCACTATTCACCTTGAGGCTAGAACCCTCTTGAGTTTAGTTTTTCTTTTTGTTTATTTTTATTTTGTTTGATTCGCCTTTAGGCTAGAACCCTCTAGGAAATCACCTTTTTCTAAGAAGTGGGTTCAATTTTAGATTACCCATATCTATAATTGAATCCACCATCTTTAATTTCTTGCATTTTCTTTTATTTTTGAATTTTATTTTTCATTCTTGATTTTTATTTGTTTCTTGATTTTTCCTTCTTGCCTTATTGATCACATTCATTCTTTGTCACATCCACTCTCACTTACATTCTGCGCCTATTTACACACCATTTTCACTCTCTCAATCTCTTCACAATCACATTCAATCATCACTCCTATTTGTTATGCACACAACATAAGAACCGATTTTATATTTTCTCCTAAAAAAACACCTTCCTTGTGGGATCGATATCTTTATACTATAACTTGACACGGTTGTGCACTTACAACATTTTTGGTACATGTTTATGCCGCATCACAAGATCTAATGATTCTCCTCTGAAATTCGTGGTTAGCTGGACAATTTGATAGCACCTCGCCTTCTCAACTTCAGATCCTCTTGAAAGAAGACCCTAGGCTTCTATTTATAGGCTTTTGGAGACGTGTTTTTGGATAAGAACTGATATTTAAACGTTATCTGCAATTAATAACCGCTTAAACGCGTTTGGGGATAGCCTCAAAACAGTTGGGGAGGCCCTGGGATGAAAGAATCCTTAAAAATCATCGAAATCCGCATTTTGGGAGTCTTGGGAGTAAAAAAGAGTCGTGGTCGCTCGGGACTGTGCGGGCCACGATTTGGTGGCTCAGGACTGTGCGAGCCACTATTTTGTGGATTTGGTGGCTCGCATAGGTGCAAGTCACCATTTGGTGGCTCGCACTCGTGCGACTCACCATTTGGTGGCTCGCGCCTACTCAAGCCTCCAGGTGTGTTTTTGTTCATCTTTTTGATACTTCGGCGATTCGTGACTCCTCAAGTTCGCTTGTTTTGCGTACGGTTCATCGTTTCGCTGATTTGTACATTTTACTGATCAACTTTGTACGCTTACTGGTGTTGGATAAATTCCCTTGACTCGGATAATAACGTTTACCGTCTTCTCGTTGTCTTGAACTGTGTTTGGGAAGTTATAGGCAATTTTTAACGCCTACAATATTCTCTAGTAATGGATGAAATTACATTTAGATATCTTGTGAGTTTAGCAGTACATGAAAAACTTGATATGCGTCTGATGGACGTAGTCACTGCTTATTTATATGGAACATTGGATAATGATATCTATATGAAAATCCCTGAAGGATTTAACATGCCTGAAGCATGTAAATCAAATCCTAGAAAAATGTACTCTATTAAGTTGCAAAGATCTTTGTATGGACTCAAGCAATCTGGATAAATGTGGTATAACCGCCTTAGTGAATGTTTAGTCAAAGAAAGTTATACAAATGACCCTATATGTCCATGTATTTTCATAAAAAGGAATGAGTCAAATTTTAAGATCATTGTTGTGTATGTTGATGACCTTAATCTGATTGGAACTCTTGAAGAGCTCCAAAAGACGATTGAATATTTGAAGAAAGAATTTGAGATAAAAGATTTTGGGAAAACCAAATTTTGCATTGGTTTACAAATTGAGCATTTAGAAAATGGGATTTTTGTTCACTAAACTGCTTATATCCAGAAGGTATTAAAACGGTTCTACATAGATAAAGCATATCCATTAAGTACCCCAATGGTCGTCAGGTCACTTGATCCTGCTAAGGATCCTTTTAGACCAAAAGAGGAGGATAAAGAGATTCTTGGTCCTGAAGTACCATATCTCAGTGCAATAGGTGCACTAATGTATCTTGCTAATTGTACAAGACCAGATATATCATTTTCTGTGAATTTATTAGCAAGGTTTAGTTCATCTCCTACAAAATGACATTGAAACGATATAAAGCATGTTTTTTGCTATCTCCAAGGAACAATTGATCTTGGCTTATTTTATTCTTATAATTCTCGACCTGAATTGCTTGGATATGCTGATGTTGGGTATTTATCTGACTCGCATAAAGCAAGATCTCAAACTGATTATTTATTTACATGTGGTGATACCGCTATTTCATGGCGATCTACGAAGCAATCAATTGCTATCACTTCTTCAAATCATGATGAAATAATAGCAATTCATGAAGCCAGTCGAGAATGTATTTGGCTAAGATCAACGATCCACTATATCCAGAAGAATAGTGGATTGTCTCCTGAAAATAGAAAATAAAAAACCTCTGACTATTTTTTTTGAAGACAATGCAGCTTGTATAGCTCAATTAAAAGGAGGATATATTAAAGGAGATAGAACGAAACACATTTCACCAAAATTCTTTTTTACATATGATTTGCAAAAGAATGGTGAAATTGTTGTGCAACAATCTGATCGAGTGATAATCTGGCAGATTTATTCACCAAGGCATTGCTAACTGTAACTTTTGAGAAATTGGTAAAAAATATTGGAATGTGATGATTAAAAGATCTCAAATGATATTTGAATCAGGGAGAGAAACTAATACACAAGTAGTGTACTCTTTTTCCTTCACTAGGAATTTTTTTCCATTGGGTTTTTTTCCTAGTAAGGTTTTAACGAGGCATATTCTTTGTGTAATTTTGGACATCCAAAGGGGAGTGTTATGAAACAATTAAATGATGTAGATGTCCATTTAGTTTCCTAAATAGATTGATACATGTATTACCACTGATATTCTCTATGAGTAATTAATATGATTCATGTATCATCATCTTAGTTTGTAATAAATAGATGTATTCCTACCTCACTTTGTAATATGAAATTGAGGAAATAAAATTCTTTCTACTTCTTGTCTACTTTTTCTACTCTACTTTATTAGTTTTACAACCAGCGAAAAATTAAACTAATAACAAATTAGAGAACATGCAAGACTTTATAGTGGTTCGAATAGAAACCACACATCCATTCTTCTTTCTCGCGGAGGGGCTTCCTCACAATGACCAGAGTTCATCTGAATCACAACCCGATTCAGTAGGCTTACAAAAGACTATACATTGGAATCTATCAGAAATCAATCGTCTAATCTAACTCCTCATAGATGATTAACACTTAGCCCTAGCTAATGTCAACCCTTAATTTATCACTGGCTTGAGTACGTCATAAAACAAGATAAAATAAATGAACCAAAAATAATATAAGCACAAATCAAAAAGATCTTACAGCCCTTTTTAAAGCAAACTTTCTTCAAAAGAATTGAAGTGAAGCTCGATGAAGAAGCAGTGATGATGTTGAATCCAATGGCAATTTCTCTCGCTAAAATGATTTGAAGAAGTTGAGCTCGATGAGAAAGAGTTTGACAAGACTTCGAGGACTGGATCGCAAATCAACTCTTCACACAAACCCTAGATTGAAACCTCTCTCTCTCTCTCTCTCTCTCTCTCTCTCTAGTGATCTCTCTCTCTCTCTCTCTCTCTCTCTCTCTCTCTCTCTCTCTCTCTCTCTCTCTCTCTCTCTCTTTCTCAATGCAAGAACCTCTCCAAAATAAGATCTCTTCCTATCTTATACAGCTTTTGATTGTAAAGAAAAGAGATATAGGAATTATAGTAGAAGTTGGAGATGAAAGGGGTCAACAAACGTTTGAGATTAAATCATAAAATCTATCAAAACGTGTTATCATCATCGATAGGTAATCTCGACCATCTATGGTCCCCTATGCACCATCGGTGGTTACCCTGTAAGTCATCGATGGGCTAAAATCTGGTTTCTGAAATTCATCGAGTGTGCAATGTAGTCCATCAATGGTATACATGACCATCAATGGTTCCATATAGACCATTGATGGCGTGATTCTTATTTTTGTTTTCTCTTATTGTGTACTGTGATCCATCGATTGACTCATGACCATCGATGGTGTCCTCGTGACCATTGATGATGTGATGGCTGAAATCAACATGAATGTTAATTTTTTGCATCATTTCGCCTTGTAACTTTCTTCTACCTATTAATACCTAAAATATATCACACCTCAAACAATCATTAGTAACAAATGAGAGTTTGTTATTACTCAAACAAGAGATATTGTACAAACTATGTTCTAACATATTTGATAACTAGACAAATTGAAAATACATGCATATAATTAAATTCTATTCGTTTACGAACCGAATACTACAAATTATTTGTTTACTATCAAATGTACAGATGAACGAATTATTTTTTAACTATGTTGGTCTCCATCCCTATCATTAAGGTAATGTACCGGAACTTCTAGATACTTCTAATTGAAAACTGACAACAAAGAATGGACGACTGGACTTCCGCGCGTCTCGTTGGGAGTTAGAAAGTAGGAAATGGGAACAACTATTAGGGGCTGTTTGGTTGTATGTTTTTACCATGTAAAAGGATGGAAAGTGTAAAAAAATGGGTCCCAATATCAGCTTTCATCACTTTCAATTGTTAGTTTGTAGTTGCGAAAAAAGTGTAAAGTGATTTCATATGCAGATGTGACTTGTAAAGTGATTTCATAAAAAAAAAGACATGATTTTAGGAGAAAGCTGACATTGAAGTCAGGAAAAATAATAAAAAATAATTCTAACCAATATGATCATTTGAGTATGGACCACTTTTTACACTTTCCAAACAAACAATTAAAGTTACATTTGCAAACCAAACAAGCAATTTATGATTCCAATGGAATAAAAAATAAACAAAGAAAAGTATAAAAGTGAAATTGATGAGGTGGACAACAACTTTCCAAGTTGTGTCATAAATACAATGAGGTGGACAACAACTTTCCAAGTTGTGTCATAAATACACAACTTTACCAACAACAACCAAACAGTCCTTTAGCAAACACTTCGTTAGCTATGTGTGAGATTTTCTAGGGATTGATAGTTCTTATTAGGAATTCTTGGCAACAATTATTAACACTTCGTAGGTAGCAACAATTATCAAACCATCTACGGCATTGGTTCGGAATTAGCAACATTAATTAAGACTCTCTTACTTCAAAACGTAATTCAAATAAACTAAAACTTTTAAAAAGATCCATCTGATTTTCTCCGGCAAATCAAAATTTTGAGTAAAATAAATTAGTCCCAACTTAATGAGCAGTTGAAACAGGTTAAAAACTTTGATTATTGGAAAATAATTAAAAAATAAATAGTTGACGGTTCTCTCAATCTCTCTTCTTTCCAAAAAAATCAAAATTAAAAAACCCCAACGGAAAAGAAAAAGGGCAAGAAAAGTACTCAAAAGTAAGAAACTCAAAACAATACTTAATTCTTTCCAACTAATGATCAAATACAACGTGATAATATTCATATTTCGTAATGATATATCAGCATGCTTTCAAGTCTTGGAAAATAGTTCAATCATGGAAGTTTTGACTAACTATACGATAAATACATTATTCTACTAGTAAAAATAAATAAGTAAATCAATATATGAATGAATAAATAAAGAAGCGTAAGATTCGAAGTTGAATATTGGCGAAGAGTTCAGAAATTACCTACATCTGCTTCCGCGTATCTCACAATCTCACACTGCTCGAAGGAGGATTACATACATACATAACAAGAAAAAGAAGAAGAAAAGAATCTCATCTCGCGCCATTGTAATTTAAAAAAGAAAAAGAAAAAGAAAAAGTTTCGTCCGCGTGTAACATTTCCCAAAAAAAAAAAAAAATTCCGTATAGTATGAAAACTTAATTAGGAGCCCGGCAGAGGCACCGCTCTGCACAGAGGACAAACAGCATGATTGCACAGCCAAGCATCCGCGCAGCTCCGATGGAACACGTGCCGACACTCGGGCAGGACCCTCGCGCTCTGCCCCATCTCGATATCGTCCAAACAGACCGCAGACAACTCATGCGTCCGCGTGGCCGCCCCCAGCCGTCCACGACCGCATCGCAGGAGCTCTCCAGCTCCGCGCGGACAGCCCCTTCGCAGCTGGCCCAAGTCCGCTCGCCGGGGCGGTGGCCGCGGCCGGCGCCGATGGCTGAACCTGCAGCCCGTGCAGTTCCGCAGTAACGCACAGCATGCAGACGCCTACGCACGTGAAACACCGTCCGCCGTCACAAAGCATCCCGACGACGCGCACGCGCTAAAGTATGCCCGACTAGCACGAAGCATACTACCAATCGTTCTGGTTACTTCGGTCCTCTGATCTTTTCATCGGTTTCTTGTGTTTGTATGCGTCGGTGAGAAATCGGTAGTTGAGGCGATTGCAACGGCGCCTTTGGTTGAGCGACGTGGAGGAGGGGGGTTTTATAGGGTAGGTGGGGGGGGCGATTTTTTTCTCTTTTTTTTTCGCTTTTTGGGGGGGTCGCTGTGGGAGGAAGCGGTGGGACCGCGGAGGAAGCGGCTGTGGGCTCGGGGAGGGAGTGTTCGTGTAGGATGGAAGTTGAGGAGGAGACTTACTTGTGTGGGGGATGACGCGGAGCAAATGTGGAGGAGGGCTGGGGTCGTTGCTAATGGGGTCTGATGTATGACCCGATTCGAATTCGATCCGAAACTCTTTTTGAATCTTTAAACTCGTGTTGAGCAAAAACACGGGACACGTGGCTCGATGCTAGCTGGCTAGTTGGGGGGTCATTCGTAGGCTTATAGTCCCACATATTTTTCTTTTGAGATATTATAGTGTCATATTATGATATAATGTACTATTTCCAATGACACTGAAATGTCATACAAGCCGTATGACAGCACTAATAACCGCTTTTTATCTACAGTTTAGAGGGCAATTTAATTTCTTTTCCCACTTCAATTGAGATCAAAAAATGGTAACTTGGTCCTGTAAACATTTTAACATTTTAGAGGGCTAATACAACATAATTGGGCATAGGAACTGACGAGCATCAGACTCAGCCAATTCATGAATGCAAATAATCAAAGACATATACATGAATGTTGTGCGCAGCGGAAATTTCGGCAGAGTTTCTGGTGCACAATAAGAGAGAAAGATCAATAAGAATTCTTGTTTCTCAAAGGGAACAAGAGTCTGAAGCCTAATATCTCATTAAAGTGGGATATTAGCTCTTCCTCTCGTCAGCTCTAGGACTGCGCGTCGAGGGATCCTAAAAACTATTACGGCAGAGTTTCTGGTGCACAATAAGAGAGAAAGATCAATAAGAATTCTTGTTTCTCAAAGGGAACAAGAGTCTGAAGCCTAATATCTCATTAAAGTGGGATATTAGCTCTTCCTCTCGTCAGCTCTAGGACTGCACGTCGAGGGATCCTAAAACTATTACAATGGCCACAAACACAAACAAATCAATTTGACGTGGTTCGGCAAATAGCCTACGTCCACGGGGCAAGGAGGGGGAGATCTACTATTAGAGAGGAGATAATACAACTAGGGTTTATAATCATTCAATCTAAACCCTCAAACAATCACTCTCTCTCACACAAATATCTCTCTCAAAAGGGGATGTACAAAAACCCAAAAAAACAGCTACACAAAAACTCCTCTTAAAAAAACAGCCAAAAAGCAATCTGCTTTTCCCCCTCTGTTTTTGCTTGCACGCCGCCCGAGACTGTCTTTTTATTTCTTTCGAAAAACCCTCTGCCGACCCCTCACTTCGCACAATCGAAAACCTAGGAACCTGAAGCTATATATAGCTTCGAATTCGAGTTGGGTGGGCCTTTCCCTTCACGCGGTTTGCATCACAAGTTTCTTCACGTGTTGAACTTCACGTGGCTTGGCCTACCACTTCTCTTCACGCGGAAACGAGGCCGCGCTGAATTCGTGTTCACGTGGGTCTGGCCCACGAAACGAGGCCGCGCTGAATTCGTGTTCACGTGGGTCTGGCCCACCTCTTCTCTTCACGCGTTTACAATTCTCCACCTCAGTGAAGTTTTCCCAAAACTGAGCCGACACCAACCAAACCAAATGTCTCACTTGTTGTGCCCAGTACACCGTGAAACAATTCACGACAACAGACTCAATCCATAACAAGTCGAGAACCAAAATGAGAATGCAAACACTCTCCAAATGTCAGTATCAACTCACCAAATCGATCTCACCCCCATCAAAATCCAAACCCGGCTGCATCGTAAAGACTGCCTACGTATCCTCTTGCCTAAGGAATCAAGCCGAACGTAGTTCACCCAAATGGTCGCGAACGACCTCAATCCAATAGAAGAGTTCGTAACCCTTCTCTAATATCATCAACTCTGTGGCTGATAGCACCTCCAATGGCCTCAAACACCTCCACCTGAGGTGAACCAATGGTCATATCCAAACTACATCTATCAGCTGTACTCGAATCAAAACCCAACTCATCATCTGCATCCAAAACAAATTGATCCCTTAACTGTGTTACCTCAGCTGGAATCCCAAATGATGCAGTATGATCTGGAGTAATCTTCACCCAATGTGGAGTAGTATCACTCTCCACCCGCTGTGATACCTCTAAGGTCTGTCCAAAACTCTCCACCTGCTGAGAGTTAATTGGCTTCCTCATTGAAGCCTCAACCAAAGTGATACTACCAGACCTATCTTCCAATAGAGTTTTACCTCCAATCACAGCAGTTGACAACTCTTTAATAGGATGACTCAAATATGTCGAAGCCTCTGTCCAGAAACTCTTCTGCAAACCATTGCTCGACCACAAACACCGATCCTCCTCCAGCAAGGCACGGTTCTCCAAATTTGCCACCCTATCTAGTTGACCCAAGATTTCCTTTCCAACGAAGTGTCTCGAAATGCCGTGAGCTCTGCTCCAATACAGAAACAGGTCCATCTTGTACCTCCCACCAGAATGGAGTACCTTCACCTTTCTATCTATCACACACTTCTTCAATCTGTTGGATACTACTAGGACTTTCTCCAAAGGGGATTTGGTTGTAACCCAAACATGCCTAGAACAGTCACCAATAAAGAAAACCAAACGCCTATTACCTCCCAATGATGCCCCCTTGGAAGGCCCCCAAACATCCACGTGAACTCCTTTAGAACGACCATTAGCACTATGAATAGAGGTGCCACACTTCACCTCAGTCTTCGCACCCTCTTTCAATCTATGCGAGGAATCAATACTGGAATGGTCAAGCCCCAAATGCCGCAGTCTAGTCGAATCAACAGAAGTCGTCAGCTCTCCACCTGCCACTATACCTCCAGTCAAGTAATACAGGTTATTCCTCCTGACACCCTTCATCAAAATACGAGAGTCTCTCGCAATCTCGAGAACCATGTCCTCAACACGAACCTTCAGACCCTCTCCAACCAAAGCTCCAATCGAGATCAAGTCCTTCCTCAAAGAAGGAACATATCTCACATCGTTTAACTCTCTAACAGTCCCGTCAAACATCTTGATGCGAATTCTTCCTATCCTAAGGATCTGGCATGCACGGTTATCAGCCATGTACACCACACCACTATCCAGCTTCTCAAAACTAAAGAACCATTCCCTTCTAGGGCACACATGATAGGTCGCACCACTATCCAACATCCATTCAGATTCCTCCGAATAGCTATCTGTAGGACTGATAGAAAGAGAATAAATAGAAGAGTCAGAATTATTACCATTCGATACAATGTTTGCTTCTGATGATGGTTGCTTCCCTTTTCCCTTTTGCTTATTCTTCATCCATTCGTCGAGTTTTGGGCAGTCTTTCTTCCAATGACCAGTCTCCTTGCACCAAGCACACTGATCTTTTCCAATTGTAGGATGCCCTACTCTAGATTGTGACCTCCAATTCTTTCGATTCGGACCCTTCCCTCTTGCGGCCAACGCCTTTGCTACCGGCTCAACTGAAGCCTCCTTATCCTTCTTTCGAAGCTGATATTTCACACGTGCAGCAATCACCTCACTATACGAAAGAGATGTCTTCCCATTAATCAGAGTAAGAACGAAGGTCTAATATTCCTCGTCGGGCAAGGAACTCAATAATAGCAACGCCTTGTCCTCATCTTCAATCTTGACATCCACATTTGCCAAATCCGTAAGAAGCTTTGTGTAGGTGTTCATGTGATCACTAATTGAGGTTCCCTTCTTCAACTAGAAACGATAAAGTCTCCTCTTCAAATACAAGCGGTTTTCAACACTCTTTGTCAGATACTTGCTTTCGAGAATCTCCCAAATCTTCTTCGTAGAAGTCTCATTCATCACATCATATTTTAGATCTTGAGTCAAACAAGACCTAATCACATCACACGTCATTCGATTCATCTTCTTCCAAACCTTCTCTTCAATCTCATCTAGCTTGTCATCTAACTCCAAGGTATCCTCCAAATTCTGCATGTTCAGCGCATCCAAAACCTCGCATCTCCATAATCCAAAGTTGTTTGTACCATTAAACTTTTCTACATCTATCTTCATAGAGTGGATATTCAAACTCTGAATGGTCTTCGCGCCAGAAGCACCACCCTCGACACCCGAAGCACCTTCTTTCCCCGACATCTTACGCACCAACAAACGAAGAATAGATCCAAAACTAAAAAGATAGAGTCTTTACCAAAAGATCCCACCTTTATCACCAAACGAAGCCCTAGACGAGCCTCCAAATTGATCTACTCCTCTAACCAAACCTTAGATCTGAAATCTGGGCTCTGATACCACTTGTTGTGCGCAGCGGAAATTTCGACAGAGTTTCTGGTGCACAATAAGAGAGAAAGATCAATAAGAATTCTTGTTTCTCAAAGGGAATAAGAATCTGAAGCCTAATATCTCATCAAAGTGGGATATTAGCTCTTACTCTCGTCAGCTCTAGGACTGCACGTCGAGGGATCCTAAAACTATTACAATGGCCACAAACACAAACAAATCAATTTTACGTGGTTCGGCAAATAGCCTACGTCCACGGGGCAAGGAGGGGGAGATCTACTATTAGAGAGGAGATAATACAACTAGGGTTTATAATCACTCAATCTAAACCCTCAAACAATCGCTCTCTCTCGCACAAATATCTCTCTCAAAAGGGGATGTACAAAAACCCAAAAAAACAGCTACACAAAAACTCCTCTTAAAAAAAAGCCAAAAAGCAATCTACTTTTCCCCCTCTGTTTTTGCTTGCACGCCGCCCGAGACTGTCTTTTTATTTCTTTCAAAAAACCCTCTGCCGACCACTCACTTCGTACAGACGAAAACCTAGGGACCTGAAGCTATATATAGCTTCGAATTCGAGTTGGGTGGGCCTTTCCCTTCACGCGGTTTGCATCACAAGTTTCTTCACATGTTGAACTTCACGTGGCCTGGCCTACCACTTCTCTTCACGCGGAAACGAGGCCGCGCTGAATTCGTGTTCACGTGGGTCTGGCCCACCTCTTCTCTTCACGCGTTTACAATGAATGCTAAAAAAAAGAACCTAATGATCTCAAAAGCCTCCAACAAAGGAGGTTTAAAACACAGGCTAACACCTGATTCTAGTTGCTCTAGTCCAGATACCAAAATTCACTATTAATAGAAAACGAGGCGTCCTAAATGGAGAAATTGTCGACAATGCCATGAAGAAATCAATCTGGGATGAAAATCATAAACATGTTTTTAATGGATTCGTCTATGTTGGGGATTCGAAATAATTAAATCGAACCCTTGACACTCTGGACCTTGTGTTGAAGTAGGAAAGTAGAAAAATTCACCACAAATAAAGATCAAAACTTGCAGGAATAATAAAGGAGACGAACACACAGATTTAACGATGTTCGGCAACGTGCCTACGTCCTCGGGAGCCACACCACATAATTCTTTTATTGATTGAAGAAGAAATACAAGCTCTCAAACTAGGGTTTTATCTATCTGAGATCTCTATATCAAAAGCTCTCTCTTTTGATGGTTTTCTGATGCTTAACAAACCCTAAAAACGTTTGGGTATTTATATCAAACCCAGCCCAAACAGATTCCCTAAACTCATAAGGAATCTGGTAAACAATCTCCCACTTGGAGACCATAGTGCCATTAGTGGGTTCACCCAAACTCTCCCCTTCTTCGCATGTATCTTCTCCTCCCCGGAAAAATTCTTTCTTCAAACAACAATATCCTGGCGATCTCGCCGATCCTCGTAGTGTGGCTCCGCCTTTGTCTTCTACTCGTGAAGGCCAACTAAACTTGCGCACAACACCAGTTTCTCAATGGTGACTGCCTTCGTCAACATGTCCGTCGGATTTTGACTCTCCAAAATCTTCAATAAGTGTAACTTTCCGTCTTCAACTAGCAAGCGTATAAAATAATATTTGACGTCGATGTGCTTCGTTCTGGCATGATAACTGGATTCTTGGCAATATGTATAGCGCTCTGACTATCATAATAAAGAAATCCTCTCCATTGCTTCAGATCCAACTCTTCCAAGCATCCGTTCAACCAGATCATTTCCTTGCTTGCTTTGATCACTGCGACATATTACTCAGCCTCGATTGTAGTTAAAGTCACAATCTTCTGCAAACGTGAGACCCAGCTCACCGTTGTCGACGCTAAGGTATAAACATACCCCGTGGTCCTTCGCCTCGTATCATGATCACCGACGAAGTCCGCATCCACGTATCCTTGCAGCACCAACTCCTTCCTCCTAAAACATAGTGATTTGTTCGTTGTTCCCCTCAAGTACCACAATATCCACTTCACGGCTTCCTAATACTGCTTCCCTGGATTGCTTGCAAACCTTCTCACAACTCCCACTGCATGGGCGATATCCAGCCTCGTGTAAACTATCGCATACATGAGACTCTCAATGACTGAAGAATATGGCACTCTGCTCATATGCTCTCTATTTGCATCTGTTTTAGGCGATTGATCCTCAGATAGTTGTTTTCGTCAAAAGTTGGTCTCGTTGTGGAATTCATTATATCTTCGATCGATTACAACAAATTCAAAAGAAATAGCTTTTTTATAAGACTTCTTTTACACAACAAAAGGAAAATTATAACTTTTTAGAAACAAACGCAGGATCGTTGTTTGGATCGCTGCTTGCATGGGATCTTTGCCTGTGCCGGGAGCGCTTTGACTCGTGGACCACCGAATCACAGATTCTGATTGAATCGTGAGGGGTTTAGTGATTCTTCCTTCGTTTATCGAAGTAGGAATTTGAAGTGAATATCTTATCAAAGTAAGATGATCACTCTTCTTAAGATCAAGTCAAAGCTCAAATCTCAAGGAATTGCCAGAAGCTCAAGAACTCTGCTCTGTCTGCTCTAAAAAATGCTCAGCCAATGCTCTCTGATCCGCCTCCTCAAAAATTGATCTCAGGGGGGTATTTATAACCCCTAGGAATAGTTAGAGGAAATGTGCCCGCGAGACAGCATTTGCTGTCTCGGCGGGGGAGACAGTGTTTGCTGTCTCGGCTTCTCGCTGCCGCGACAGAGTTACTGTCTCGGGTTCCGAGACAGTAAACACTGTCTCGGAATCCCACAAATGCTCAGTGGTGTTTTTGCTGTAACGCGTCTTTCCACGTTTCAACTCTTTATTTTGACAAGTTATCCACGTGATTTCTCGCCATTGACCGTTTCCCCATGTTCTTTGACAGTTAAATGGACACGGTGTCGCAGTTATATAAAACGGTTTCTGATCCTTCGAGAGCTATCTCGAGCGTGCGAGACAGTAACACTGTCTCCGCCTGCGAGACGTAAACACACTGTCTCGTGTGCCGAGACAGTCTACACTGTTCTTTGTGTTCTTTGACTCTTTGGATGATCTCCTCCTTGAGCTGTATTTGGATATCTTTCAGCATTTTTGACGCGCCTACAGATCCCCTTCGCAATAGTATTCCAGACTTTTCTTTATAGAGAAGTCTGGGGATACTTTGGATTTAAGATAGATTTTACTTACGAATCCTTTCAAATGCTTGTTGAGTAGATCGTGTAGAGAGAATCCTAAAATGGGTTTCTTCGCCTCTTGATCTCTTCATCCTTTAGCCTATTCAGTTCTTTGTTAGATAGCTTACATACTCTTATCGGTATCAGGTTTATCGTCGACAATTATGAGATTCTTGAATCGAGAGCTGGTATCTCTTTTGATCAGTTTGTTACCAAATTTGAATACTCATATACTCATGAG
>NC_033797.1:75221524-75226643 GCF_001876935.1 Asparagus officinalis
CTCATGAGTATATGAGATATTCAATTGGTAACAAAATGAGTCAAAAGAGATACCAGGCTCTCGATTCAAGAATCTCGATACATGTCGAGCGATAAACCTGATACCGAAAGAGTATGTAGCTATTCACAAAGGAACTGAATAGGCTAAAGGATGAAGAGATCAAGAGGCCCGAAGACCAATTTTAGGATTCTCTCTACACGAATCTACTCAACAAGCATTGAAAGGATCGTAAGTAAAATCTATCTTATATCAAAGTTATCCCCAGACTTTCTCTATAAAGAATATAGTCTGGGAATACTTTGCGAAGGGGTATCTGTAGGCGCGTCAAAAAATGCTGAAAGATATCAAATACAGCATCAGGAGGAGATCATCCAAAGATCAAAAGAACACAAAGAACAGTGTAGACTGTCTCGCACACGAGACAGTGTGTTTACGCTTCTTCGCAGCGGAGAACAGTGTTACTGTCTCGCACGCCGAGTATAGCTCTCGAAGGATCAGAAACCGTATTTATATAACTGCGACACCGTGTCCATTTAACTGTCAAGAACATGGGGAAACGTCATGCGAGAATCACGATGGATAACTTGTCAAAATAACAGAGTTTGAAACGTGGAAAGACGCGTTACAGCAAAAACCACCACTGAGCAGTTGGGGATTCCGAGACAGTGTTTACTGTCTCGGAACCCGAGACAGTAACTCTGTCGCGGCAGCGAGAGGCGAGACAGCAAAGTCTGTCTCGCACGGCGAGACAGCAAAGTCTGTCTCGCGGGCGAGACAGTCTATACTTGTGTCCTTTTGTTGATTTTTTTGGATGATCTTCTCTTCATCTGTATTTGGATATCTTTCAGCATTTTTTGACGCCTACAGATACCCCCTCCAAAGTATTCCAGACTCATTCTTTTATAGAGGAGTTCTGGGATACTTTGGATAAGATAAGTCTTGCTTACGATCCCTTCAATGCTTGGTTGAGTAGATCGTGTAGAAAAATCCATAAAATGGCTTCGGCTCTTGATCTCTTCATCCTTTAGCCTATTCAGTTCTTTGTAGAATAGCTAATACTCTTTCGGTACTGCGTTTATCGCTCGACCATTATCGAGATCTTGAATCGAAGCTGGTATCTCTTTGACTTTTGTTACCAAATTAATACTCATATACTCATTGAAAGGTAGTCAGGTTATTCTTAAGAATATTCCAAGTGATATTCTCCAGAAACTTCCTGTCGAGGGTAGGGGAACAGTTTAAACTCGTGTACCTATTGGAGTATTCAGGTTATTCTTAAGAATATTCTGAGTGATATTCTCCAGAAACTTCCTGATAAGATTAGGGAAATAGTTTAGACTCGTATACCTATTGGAGTATTCAGGTTATTCTTAAGAATATTCTGAGGAACCCAGAATCGGAGAGGAAGAATTTTATATTCTATCTCCTGATCTCTTTTTTATTATTAGAGATAAACCCAAAATCGGAGAGGAAGAATTTTATATTCTATCTCCTGGTACAAAGGAAATTTAAATTGGGATTTCTATTCAGAGAATCTGAATAAGGTTTGATCAATTGAGATTGGAAGCAATCTTAACTTTTATGGTCTCTTATTTGTTGGTAGAGATAAACCCAAAATCGGAGAGGAAGAATTTTATATCCTATCTCCTGGTGCAAAAGAAACTCAAAGTGGGATCTCCACTTAGAGAATCTGGACTGGTTTGAATAATCCTGACTGTCATAAGGTTTGATTATTCAATTCAAAAGTAGACCTCTCGTTCGTGAAATGAATCGAAAGGGAATCTTGATTGTGGTCCTAACTGTAGTAAGGTTTGACCAAGTGGGAGTTTTGAGACGATCTTAACTGTTTAAAGGTTTGATCTTTCAATTTTTGGACCTCTCGTTCATGGAAGGAATCGAGAGGGGATTTTGGCTTTGGTCCTAACTGTTTAAAGGTTTGACCAAATGGGAACTTGAGACGATCCTAACTGTTTAAAGGTTTGATCGTTCAATTTGTGGACCTCTCGTTCATGGAAGGAATCGAGAGGGGATTTTATCTTTGGTCCTAACTGTTTAAAGGTTTGACCAAATAGGAACTTGAGATGATCCTAACTGTTTAAAGGTTTGATTGTTCAATTTGTGGACCTCTCGTTCATGGAAGGAATCGAGTGGGGATTTTGGTTTTGGTCCTAACTGTTTAAAGGTTTGACCAAATGAAGACTTGAGACGATCCTAACTGTTTAAAGGTTTGATCGTTCAATTTGTGGACCTCTCGTTCATGGAAGGAATCAAGAGGGGATTTTATCTTTGGTCCTAACTGTTTAAAGGTTTGACCAAATATGAGTTTTGTGAGGGAAGATTGATCCAACGAAGTGATCGAATCTCTTCTCAGCAAAAGAGTATTCGGAAATCACCATGGGGATGTAGTGTTTATTACTTTGTTTGTAATTATCGGGTTATCCCTAAGAAAATTACATATAGTATTCTTCCGAGAACTTTCCGTTATATGAACCATCCACCCCCAGCTTTTTTCGCGAAACTGGGTCTAACATCATACTGAGTTACATGACCAGGTTATCCTTAAGAATATTACATGTAAAAATTCTCCAGGAACTTCCCGTCAAGAGTGGGAAACAGTTTAGACTCATATACCTATTGGAGTATCGAGGAGCAGTTTATACTCGTATACTCTTTGGAGTGTTGAGAAGCAGTTTATACTCGTATACTCTTCGGAGTGACATAAAGAAGCAGTTTATACTCGTATACTCTTCGGAGTTAGGGGAAAACAGTTTATACTCGTGTATCCAATGGAGTAAAGTCGTCTTTACTAGGCTTGTTTCGCCGTTATGACGCCGGAGTCAATTAAGGCTTGGATTTTATTTTTGAGTCCGAAGCAAATCTCGGTGGGATGAAGAACCCTCCTGTGATACGCATAGTAGTTTGGATCCGTAATCTTCTTAGCTCCCTCCTGATCTTTAATAGGTGGTAGCTCGATTTTATCATTGGCGAGGAGGTATTTCAATATGGCTGGAGCTTCATCATTTTTGAAAGAATACTCCTTTTGAAACTTCGGATCGAGAGTCGCGTTCCCAGCGATTGTAGATGTCGTCGGTCGGTTTCTCTCAGCTTTCTTTCTTTTAAGAAAGTGTTCATCTTGTTCACCGCGTATTTTCAAATCCTTCCAAGTTTTGGATGGTACGACCCCCAGGGCTTCCAGGACATCGATGGAGAGATTATTATGGCATATTTGCAGGATGAATTCCTCTGTAACAGGATCTCTATAATTCATTGCCATGTTACGGAAGTGTTTGACAAAATTATCGACTGACTCTCCGTCTTTTTGCTTCTCATCTAAAAGGGTTCCGATTGACACTTCGGTGTCATCATCGAAAAAATTGCTGAGGAACAAACTTTTCATGTCATCCCAGCAATTGATGCTCCCTGGCTTGAGACGTCGGTACCAATCGAAGGTGGGCCCACGAAGGGTGCCAACGAATGACCGGACCATTAAAGCCTCATTTCCAGAGATCATGCCCAAATGAGACTTGAAATAAATCAAGTGCTGAGTAGGCGAGCTTTTCCCATCAAATGGTGTAAAGTTAATCAGATTGAACTTTGCCGGGTACGGTATTGAATCCTATTCTCTTGGATAGGGATGCGGAATACCCGTCTTCTTTACTTCCTGAGCGGACATCAAAGCATTGACTTTGTTTTCAAGGTCTTGCATTTTCTTGTCCTCATCTTCATCTCTCTCTGAGTGATGTTGAGCAGAAATAATTGGGCCACCCCCAGTATTATTAAGAGGTGAAATTGAACCACCCCCAATATTGTTGTTGGGAGGATCTGTTGAACCACCCCCAGTGTTATTGTCATTGGGAGGTGTATCAGCCATAATAACTTCATCCACTTCTGAATCACTGTCATCTACAATATTCTGAGTGTGGCGGCTGGATTCAGCTCGCTGACTGGACTCAGGAGGTTGAGGCCATTGAGTTAGCAATTCTCTCATTTGTTGGATAGCTAACTCCATCTCTGTCTTCATCTCAGCTCTAATTTCTTCACGTTGCTTCGCTAGAGCTTCTTGAAGTATTTGAGTAAACTGATTAGAGGTGATTGTGAGTACTTCTCTGGTTTGCCCTGTGCTAGATACTGTATCATCCGAAGCGATCGAAGAACAAGTGTCCGAGAGCTCGTCCTCTGATGACTTTCCTTCGTGCATTCTCTTGTAGTCCCTATGTCTGATGGCTCTTAACTGGAGTCGAGACATCCGTTGGGCAATTCTTGAATTGACTTTTCCTCCTGGAGAAAAGTTGGGATTTGATTCACTTGAATGCCGCTTAGATTTTCCTTTTTCAGCCATGTTGATGGTGATTTCAGGGAATTCGTCATCTTGGACAGTTGATCTTCTCTTGTGGAAATATCTCGGCTTAGGCTTCGATATTTCGGTGAAAAGCCTTTGGAACACTGAGACTCTTTGCGAGATGGCTTCTCGTTTGGAGTAGTCATATTCCGACGGTAGTGCTCTAATGAGTCGCATACAGAAATAATGAGAGCTCATTTCTCGGACAATCCTCTTTCGAGTTTTGTTCACAACCCCAGCTTGATAGTATGACTCATCAGTATGATTACTGGAGAATCCTATCGTCTGTTGGTATGACCTCCCAGGTATAACGATGTCTTTTGACGAACATGTCTTCTTCTGAGGATGTAAAGCCTTGTTGGCGTTCTCAGGACAACTTGTTGTCGCATTTGAGCGATCCAAGGTCACGTCAGGAGTCGCATTCTCAGGACAACTTATTATTGTCTTTGAGCGATCCAAGGTTATGTCGGGAGTCACACATTTAGAACCACGTCCTTGTGGGTGCGGAGTCTTAACGGGCTCCGAATGCTGATTTTGCACAACTCCAGACTTTGGAATCCAAACTTTGCAGAGTTTTGGCGGTTCTTTGGCCACCGTTTCCTTGTTTCTTTCTCGTCTTTGTTGTAAGAGAGCACGGGCATGAGCAGCGTTTGCATGACGCTTTTGTATACGTTCTTTGAGGGTCGAACGAACCCTTTTGACGAGAGTCCATTCTTCCGTCGTTAGTTTAGCAGAGATATGAGTGATTGGTTGTTGAGACAACTGAACCACTCGATGCCT
>NC_033797.1:75227163-75258692 GCF_001876935.1 Asparagus officinalis
CTTTGACTCGTGGACAGATTCTGATTGAATCGTGAGGGGTTTAATGATTCTTCCTTCGTTTATCGAAGAGAGAATTTGAAACGATATCTTATCGAAGTAAGATAGTCGTTCTTCTTGAGATCAAGTCAAAGCTCAAATCTCAAGGGGTATTTATAGCCTCCATGAACAGTTATGCTCACGAGACAGCATTTGCTGTCTCTGCTGCTGAGACAGTGTTTGCTATCTCGGCGGCCGAGACAGAGTTTACTGTCTCGGGTTCCGAGATAGTAAACACTGTCTCGGAAATCCCAACTGCTCAGCTGTTTCCGCCGTAACCGTCTTCTCACGTTTCAAACTCCGTTATTTTAACAGTTATCCACGTGATTCTCGCCCACGACGTTCCCCATGTTCTTTGACAGTTAATGGACACGTGTCGGCAGTTATATAAAACGGTTTCTGATCCTTCGAGAGCTGTCTCGCGTGCGAGACAGTAAACACTGTCTCGCGTGCGAGACAGTAAACACTGTCTCTCCTGCGAGACAGTAAACACTATCTCGCACGGCGAGACAGTAAACACTATCTCGCGTGTCGAGATAATCTACACTGTTCTTTGTATTCTTTTGTTCTTTGGATGATCTCCTCCTGAGCTGTATTTGGATATCTTTCAGTATTTTTTGACGCCTACAATAGTTTCAACTGACTTCTAAGGGACGTGCTAACAACTTTAGTATTCTGCATGTTGAACCTCTAAAGTACCTTATCAATGTATTCAACTTGACTCAACCTCAACGTCCCTTCAGCTTCATCCCTACTGATTCGCATCCTTAGAATCTGTTTTGCTGCACCCAGATCCTTCATTGCAAACTCTTTTACTAGATGCTTCTTCAAACTGTTTATATCTTCTAAACACGGTCCTGTTACCAACATGTCATCAACATATAATAACAAGATAATGAAGCTGGACTCGAACCTTTTAAAATAATAGTAATGATCCGAATTGCATCTTCTGTAGCCATTGTTTTGTATGAAGTTATCAAACTTCTTGTACCACTGTCTCGGAGCCTGTTTCAAACCATATAAGCTCTTCTTGAGCTTACAGACCATCTCTTCCTTTCCTTCTTCAATGAAGCCAACAAGCTGCTTCATGTAGATTTTTTCATCCAAGTCACCATAAACAAAGGTAGTTTTCACATCTGTTCGCGGGAAAAAATTGTGTTCTTTGATTCCATTGCACTCTCAAGTAACAGTTTTTCGATTACAAAAGATCCGGTCTTTTTATAAGATCCGGTTACAACAAAATCAAAAGAAAAAATGAAAATTACAACTTTCCTTTTATGTCGAACGAATCGCGAGATTCTGTTTTGTGGTCTCTCGCTTTTGTGGGTTCTTCGCCTGCGCCGGGGTTAATCCGTGGACCACCACGCGATCTAGATCCGGTTGGATCTACACGGTATAGTGAGTGTTATCTCACGAAGGAAATAACAGCCGGGGGGTACTATTTCACCAAGGAAATAATAGCCTTCTCGGGATCAAAGGCCAAGCTTTGATCCGGAGGGTTACCGTGCAGATCTCAGATCTGATCTCTCTCGAACTCCTGCCTTATTTGGCGTGGATGATCGCCAAGAACCAGATCTGGAAGATGAGTCTTCTAAGCACCAAAAGTTCAAGTCCAATTCTCAATCCAGCAGAGTTTCGGCTCTAAAAAATCCCACCTTTTTCAACAATGAACCTCCCCCTCTATTTATAGGCTTCTGAAAAGCGGATCTGGGCTCAGATCTGAGCCCAGATCCGTGGCTCGGTTTCGGCCGAGTCCTCCAGGTGTTTGGTTTTGCGTCCGTTTTCCGGTTTCGCGGTTTATCCGAGTTTTATTGTTGATCTGAACTCTGATTTGACAGTTAGGATCCTGATTTGGCAGTAAATCCGCTTCGGTGTTCGAGTTCGAATCCGTTCTACAGTTCGATGACTCGTTGACTCACCGAACTATTAGCTTGATTCCGCACGCGAGTGGATTTATTCCGTTGTTTGCGTGCGGTTCGTTAGCCTTGTCGCCTCGTTAATCTGCTTCGTCGCATCTCACTTAGCTTCGATGTCGTGGTCTAACGATCATGCTTGGATACATCGCCCGATGGTTCATTGGTTTGTCGAATCACCGTGCCGAGCTGTGTTAAGGGACCTATAAGCATTTTTATACGCCTACAGATACCCCCTCCAAAAGAAAGAGGTCTTCTGCAGCTATCAAACTCAACACCACTCTGATGATTGTGAGTTTCACAACAGGAAAAAAAATCTCCATGTAGTCCACTCCTTCCCACTATTGAAACCCCTTCACTACTAATCTGACCTTGAATCTCTTACTTCCATTACTCTCCTGCTTGACCCTGTAGACCCATTTGTTATGTAAGGCCTTCTTCTGTGCAGGAAGCTGGGCTAACTCTCTTGTCTCATTAGTGAGTAGAGAATATATGAACTGACCATCGAATGTTGAGTCCATATTTATGACGCGTTGTCCGGCGTAGTGTTGTTGAGTTATCCTTAAGAATATTTTTTAGAAAAATATTCTCCAGGAACTGCTCAACAAAAAATAGGGAATAGTTTATACTCGTATACCTTATTGGAGTATTAAGAAGCAGTTTATACTCGTATACTTTTCGGAGTATTAATTCTTTCATTACAATGCATTGATAGGCGTTGACCTAGGGTTACGTGTTGACCTTAGGGTTTTGAACGTCGTAAGTTGACTTTTTGATCACAACGCGTTGACTGGCGTTGACCTAGGGTTACACGTTGTCTGGCGTTGACCTTAGGGTTTTGAACGTCGTACGTTGACTTTTTGATCGCAACGCGTTGACTGGTGTTGACCTAGGGTTACACGTTGACCGGCGTTGACCCTAGGGTTTCGAATGTCGTTGGATGCTCAAGTCACGAGACCAACTAATGAAGCTGATGCGTCAGTGACTCTCGTATTTATAGGATTTTTGGCAAACCCTCAGCCATCAACGGGTTTGATAAGCCTTTACCGACTACCGTTTGAGTCGGGCTAGCATGCGGATTGTCTAAAAATGTTCCGCATGTGACGTTTTGCTAAGAGAGTTAACGCTCTTAGTGCTACGATATTGAATACGTAGACTTCGTCTTTCTCACGGGAATATAGGCTACCCGGCAACGTGTGTTAGATGCTGACTTATCCCTACTTAGGCTTCGGGATAAAATACCCCAGAATCGAACTCTGGTGTCTTCTTCTACGAAAAAAGACTAAACCGGCGACGCATGTTAGGCGTCGGCATATCCTTTCTTAGGATTCAGGATAAAATTCCCCACGAGTGTAAGGCATGGATTTTGGTGTTATTAATAACAACCTTCCACAATGTTAAATATGTGAACGGATGTTCTTTTTAACGGTTAAGAACTAACCGGTAGCGCGGGTTAGGCGCAGACTTATCCCTGCTTAGGTTTCAGGATAGGATACCCCAGAATCAAACTATGGTGTCTTCTTCTTCGGAGAAAGACTAAACTGACAACGCGTGTTAGGCGTTGACTTATCCCTACTTAGGATTCGGGATAAAATTCCCCGTACCTATGAGGCACAGATTTTGGGAGTTAAAAAAGGTGGTGTCTTCTCTTGGGGCAAAGACGAACCCAAAATGGGAGAGGAAGAATTTTATATTCTATCTCCCGACACTGAAGAAGAAGAATTTTATATTCTATCTTCAGCTGGAAAGGAGACTCGAGGTGGAATCTCCACCCCCAGAATTCGGAAAGGTGAAACTAAGAGTGGGATCTCCACTCCGAGAATCGAAAAGATTCAGATAACCCTAACTGTCGGAAGGTTTGATTACCGAACTAAAGATGAATTTCTCGTTTATCGAGAGTGAATTGTGGTTTTGGTCCTAACTGTAGGTAGGTTTGACCAAGCGGGAGTTTGAGATGATCCTAACTATAGGAAGGTTTGATCACTCGATTTGAAAGTGGACCTCTCGTTCATTAGAGGAATCGAGAGGGGATTTTGGTTTTGGTCCTAAATGTAGGAAGGTTTAACCTGAAAGCAAAGGGAGTGGAATACAAGTAGCAGTAGAAATGCTGGTTTGTACTGGCCACTTGATGAAGGGTTTTGACGTTAAGTAATCAGGACTTAACACGTCAAGCTTTGGAAATTACCATGAATTGGCGGACAGAAAATTTAGTGGACCCACCGTCAATTGATTTGATCAGTGGGGTATTTTTGTGAGGAAAGATTAATCTGTCAAAAGGATCGAATCTCGTCTCAACAAGATAACTCATGAGAATTAGTGAATTTGATAACAATAATGGAAAACATTCCAACCTTTAGAGTTTAAATGTGGATGTTTTACTTATCACTTTTATAGTGATTGGGTTATCCCTAAGAATATCACTCGTGGTATTCTTTCGGGAACTTCCCGATACTTGAATAATCCACCCCCAGCTTCCCTTGTGGAACTGGGTCTGACATTGTACTCAGTTACATGACCCGGGTTATCCTTAAGAATATTACATATAAAAATTCTCTATGAACTTCCCATGAAAGAAATGAAACAGTTTAGACTCATATACATGTTGGAGTATCAGGGAGCAGTTTAACCTCTTATACTGGTCGGAGGATTGAGAAGCAGTTTATACTCTTATACTTGTCGGAGTCTTCATTCGACTTAATTGAGCGAAATAATGCCGGCTTCAACCAATGTTTGGATGCTATTCTTAAGAGCAAAGCAATCATTGGTGGGATGAAGGACCCTCCTGTGGTATGCACAGTACTTTGGATCCGTCGTGTTGTCAGCTTCCTCCTGATTTGTGATAGGTGGTAGCTTGATCTTATTGTTTTCAAGGAGGGATTCGAATATGGCTGGAACGTCTTCGTCCTTGAAAGAGTACTCTTTTTGGAGTCTCAGACCCGAAGTCTTCTGCTGTTTTCGGAGTTGTTGTTAGGACATTTGATTAGTACCAATAGCAGCTGCAGGCGCCTTGCCCTTACCACGGGAGGCAAAGTTCGAGTTTGGAGAATTAGCCGTTGGTCGGCTTCTCTCAGCTTTCTTCCTTCTGAGGAATCGCTCGGCTTGCTCTCCTCGGACCTTCAAATCCTTCCATGTTTTGGACGGTGCTATCCCCATTACTTCCAACACGTCCAATGCGAGGTTGTTGTAGCAAGTCTAGAGAATGAACTCCTCAGTGATCGGGTCCCGACAGTTCATCGCCTTGTTCCGGAACCTTTTGACGAAGGTATCAACTAATTCTCCGTCTTTCTGTTTCTCGTCAAGCAACGACCCGATGGATATCTCGGTGTCGTCGTCGAAGAAGTTAGTGAGGAATTTAGTCTCCATGTCATCCCAGCTATTCACGCTTCCTGGCTTGAGGCGGGGGTAACAATCGAAGGCGGCTCCACGAAGAGTGCCAACGAAGGACCGTACCATCAGAGGCTCATTACCAGAGATAACCCCTAGGTGTGATTTGAAGTAAATCAAATGCTGAGTGGGTGCACCCTCCCCATCAAACGGCGTGAAGTTAATTAGATTAAACTTCGCCGGATACGGGATTGATTCCCATTCTCTTGGGTATGGACAAGGAATGCCCATCCTTTTCATCTCTTGAGCGGAAATCAACGTATTGATTTTGCTCTCGAGGTTTTTAATCTTCAAACTTTCACCTGTATTTTTGTTAGCATTCTCGTTACCACCCCCTGCATTGATGGGAGGATTATTGGCATTATGAGCTTCATTCGCATTTGCGTCCTCATCTTCCTGATTAACCTGGTTACGACGACTTGGTTCGCCTTGCTGGTTTGTCAGTGCTTGGATTTGTTGGTCATGCATTTCTCTCATATTCTTCATGGCCATCTGCATTTCGAATCTGAAGCTCTCTTGTTGTTTAGCCATGGCTTCTTCGAGCATCTTGACCACTTGTTCCGTATTTATCATAAGTGACTCGCGGGGTTGTCCCTCGCTGGATACTGTATTATCTGATGCGACCGCAGAGCCGGCATCCGATTCTTCATCTTCAAAAGGTAATCTTATCCGAATCCTACCATAAGTTGCTCGTATGATGGCTCCGGACTGCAGACGTGTTATACGCCGGGGTGCTTCCGGAATCGACTTGGGATTATCCCGTGTCGATGTCCCTTTACTGGTCATATTAGTGGTGACCCTCGGAAATTCTCCATCTTCAACTACCGTTCTTCTTTGTCGAAAACGCCTATGCCTTGGTTTTGGCGTTTCGGTACCGAGCCTTTTGAAAACCGAAACTCTTTCAGGGATTGTCTTGATGCAGTTACACTCAGACAATACTGCCCGAATGAGTTTGGAACAGGGGCATTGAGTTTCTAGTTCTCGAGGACTCCTTTTCCTGGTATTACTTGTACCCCCACCACGATAGTACAACTCATCGGTTTGAAGGTCGGAGTAACCTATCGTGTGTTGGCACGACTTCTCAGGTATAATGCTATCGTCATCAGACGACAATATTTCCTTCTGAGGGCGAACTGCCTTCCTTGGGCTTTCAAGAGTCACGCGCCTCGAAACATGCCTTTGTGGGCGTGAATTCTCAGCTGGCTCCTGGACTTCAATGCGCAAATTGGTGCGCCTAGCTGCCCTGATCTCTTTGTTATGTTGAGGGTGGCGGCGACTCCCAGCATGTTGAGTCATTCGGGGCTTCTTTATCAGGCCCAAACGTTCTTGAACTGGAGCTTTGCGTCGCCCATCGGGAAGTGGACCGAGGCGCTCCAAAACCGACTTCTTTCTTCGGGATGATTCTGCGTGATCTCCCGGAGTAGCCATGGGAATTATTGGCGATTTAGGTTGGTTTGCCGGAGGTTGAACTTTTGCTGAAGGCTGCAAAGGTTGCTCTTTAGCCTGAATCGCCGCTTCAGACTTCGGCCTTCATACTTAGCGGGTTGGTGGCGGCTTCTTGGCCACTTCCTTCTGCAGTCTTCTACGGGCTTCCTAGACTTGAGCCCGTGCTTGCGCTGACAGTGCGCGGCGCTTGCGAATGCGCTCATCAAGTGTTGAACGATTCCGTTTGACACGGATCCATTCATTCGTCGGCGGCTTGGAGGACCTGCCATTCATTGGTTGTTGAGGCTGTTTGCCTCTCCTGCTCTTCAGATCCGCGTTATAGCGGATTCCGTCAGTGGACTCCATTGCCTTTGCGAGTTACCGCGCCAGGCGTTGACGTCGCCTCTGGCGGGCTCTCTTTGAGAGAGTCACAACGCCCTCAACGGCGGATGAATTGGCAGGAACAGATTTGACCTGGTTGGAGGTCGGTGGAGCTTCACCCGATGCGACTTCGGCATCAATCGGGGTGAGATCTTCGTTGGTATTCTCAACTTCTTCATACCAACGAATTTTTCTCCTGGAGGGGAATTTCTTGGACTTGCGGGGGGAGGTGGATCCAGACGAGGATGACAGATACTCCTCGAACTTTAGTTGGTTGAATTCATACTCGACCTCCTCCTCGACCGGGATTGAGATCCGCGGCTGCGACGCGACGATCTCGGCAGCGAGATCGGTGGCTCCCACTGTGGTCGCCAGATTGTTCGCGGGAAAAATTATGTTCTTTGATTCCATTGCACTCTCAAGTAACAGTTTTTCGATTACAAAAGATCCGGTCTTTTTATAAGATTCGGTTACAACAAAATCAAAAGAAAAAATGAAAATTACAACTTTCCTTTTATGTCGAACGAATCGCGAGATCCTGTTTTGCGGTCTCTCGTTTTTGTGGGTTCTTCGCCTGCGCCGGGGTTAATCCGTGGACCACCGCGCGATCTAGATCCGGTTAGATCTACACGGTATAGCGGGTGTTATCTCACGAAGGAAATAACAGCCGGGGGGTACTATTTCACCTAGGAAATAATAGCCTTCTCGGGATCAAAGGCCAAGCTTTGATCCGGAGGGTTACCGTGTAGATCTCAGATCTGATCTCTCTCGAACTCCTGCCTTATTTGGCGTGGATGATCGCCAAGAACCAGATCTGGAAGTCGAGTCTTCTAAGCTCCAAAAGTTCAAGTCCAATTCTCAATCCAGCACAGTTTCGGCTCTAAAAAATCCCACCTTTTTCAACAATGAACCTCCCCCTCTATTTATAGGCTTCTGAAAAGTAGATCTGTGATCAGATCTGGGCCCAGATGCCGCTGGTTGGTATTTCGCAGCTGTCTCGGGAGGTGGCGTGCCAAACCGTAGGTGCTCGCCACCGAGCCACCTCTAGGTGGCTTGGTTTCTGGGCTGAGCGCACCCTAAGAGGTGGCTAGAGGTGGCTCGATTTTGGCCAGCCAGCCTAGAGGTGGCTGCGGCAGCAGCGAGCGCAACCTAGAGGTGGCTGCGGTTTCGGCCGAGTCCTCCAGGTGTTTTGTTTTGCGCCCGTTTTCCGGTTTCGCGGTTTATCCGAGTTTTATTGTTGATCTGAACTCTGATTTGGCAGTCCGGATCCTGATTTGGCAGTAAATCCGCTTCGGTGTTCGAGTTCGAATCCGTTCCACAGTTGAATGACTCATTGACTCACCGAACTGTTAGCTTGATTCCGCACGCGAGTGGATTTATTCCGTTGTTTGCGTGCGGTTCGTTAGCCTTGTCGCCTCGTTAATCTGCTTCGTCGCATCTCACTTAGCTTCTATGTCGTGGTCTAACGATCACGCTTGGATACATCGCCCGATGGTTCATTGGTTTGTCGAATCACCGTGCCGAGCTGTGTTAAGGGACCTATAAGCATTTTTATACGCCTACAACATCTAACTGCTTAAGAAAGAGGTCTTCTGCAGCTATCAAACTCAACACCACTCTGATAGTTGTGAGCTTCACGATGGGAAAAAATATCTTCGTGTAGTCCACTCCTTCCTGCTGTTGAAACCCCTTCACTACTAATCTGGCCTTGAATCTCTTGCTTCCATCACTCTCCTGCTTGACCCGGTAGACCCATTTGTTATGTAAGGCTTTCTTCTGTATAGGTAGTTGGGCTAACTCCCTTGTCTCATTAGTGAGTAAAGAATCCATCTCCTCCTACATCGCATGCTCCCACTGCTGAGATTCACTCACTTGCATAGCCTCCTCATAGCACTCCAGTTCACCGCTATCTGTCAATAATAAGTAATCAAGAGATGTTGGGATTTGGTTTGGGTACCTTGGATGACCTCCTAAGCTCCACGCCCTGGGTAGTTACTTCTGTACCTGGAGCCTCATCCGTTCTATGGTCAGAACAAACATCATCATCCCTATCTGGAAGTTCCTCTAAATCCATGTACTCGGGTCCACCTGCATCCGTAGTGTTGCTCCCACTGCTTTGGCTATCCTTGGTATTTTCCCTGTTCTTGTACATCACCTCCTCATTGAATATCACGTCCCTGTTTCTGATGATCTTCCTGTTCTTCTCATCCCAAAGATGATACCCGAACTCATCAATATCGTATCTAATGAATGTGCACTTCTGTGACTTAGCCTCTAGTTTGTCTCTGACATGGTCACTGATATGAACATAAGCCACACAACCAAATACCCACAAGTGTGGAAGATTTATCTTCTTTCCACTCCAAACCTCCTCTGGAATCCTAAAATCCAATGGAACTGATGGCCCGTGATTAATAAGGTAAACTGTCATATGCACCGCATCCGCCCAAAATATCTTAGGCCGATCTGCATGTAATCGCATGCTCCTAGCACACTCCGTCAAGGTTTTATTCATCCTCTCTGCAATGTCATTCTGCTGTGGCATCCCTGGAGTAGTCCTTTCTAAACGAATACCATTTGTAGCACCTCTTGAACTCCTCCAGCTCGTATTCTCCACCATTGTCTGATCTCAGACACTTCACCTTCAGATCTGTCTCGTTCTCCATCATGGCCTTTCACTTATTGAAGACTCCGAACATCTCTGACTTGTGCTTCATAAAGTAGACCCACACCTTACTCGAGTGATCGTCGATGAAGGTGACATAATATCTCGAACCGCCAAAAGAAGATGCACTGGCTGCTAGACCCCATACATCTGTATGAATCAACTCTAGTTTCTGAACCTTAGGTGGCCTTCCATCATTCTAGAAATTAACCCTCTTATGCTTCCCAAAGATGCAGTCTTCACAAACCCCGACTTCCATGAAGTTGATCCTGGTTAGCTTTCCCTGTGAATGTAAGATCCTCATCCCTTTCTTGCTCATGTACCCTAGCCTGTTGTGCTATAGATCTGTCCTCTCTTTGCAACCTGCAATTGCAAGGGTGTCACTCGCATGTAAGGTGAGATAGAGAGTCCCTAGTTTGTTGCCTCGAGCAACTATCATCGTACCGTTAGAGATTCTCTACGAATCCCCTGTGAATGTCGAAACATATCCTTCTGCTCTAATCTGTCCTTCCGAAACAAGATTCCTCTTCAGCTTCAGCACGTGTCTCACGTTCTTCAAGGTCCACTTAGAGTCATTCATCTGAATCTTCACTTCACCCTTTCTAACAATATTACAAGGCTCGTTATTTCCCAAATAAACTTTTCTAAAGTCCGCTCCTACATAATTCTGGAGAAGCTTCCTATTAACAGTGGCATGGAAAGAGGCTCCTGAGTCGATGGCCCAAGAATCTGAGTCTCTATCCATAGCAAGGATCAATGCATCCTGCACGATATGATCCTTCTGCTCACCTGTATCCTTCTTTGGACTCTTGCAGACTGAAGACATATGGCCCTCTTGGTCGCAGTTCCAACACTTCCCTTTAATAGGCCTAACCTTCGAGTTCAACCTCTTCTTTACTGATTTAGACCTATTCCTGTTCTGGTTCCCTTTCTTCTGGCTTCTGCCTCTTTGCTCGAAATTTATGGCTGAACCTGAACCTTCTGATTCGGACGATTTCCTTCTAACCTCCTCGGATAGAATCATGCTAACCACCTCACTCAGTTTTAATTTTTTCTTCCCTGTCGAATTGCTGATTACCGTCACACAACCTGCCCAACTATCCGATAATCATGATAGTAACAGTAGGGCCTGCACTTCGTCATCAAACGTGATGTCTATGAAGATAAGCTGATCAACAATCGTGTTGAACTCGCTGAGATACATCGTGAAGAACCGTCCTTCTGCCATCTTGAGGTTGAAAAGAGTCTTGATGAGATGCACCTTGTTTGCTGCCAACGATTGCTCGTATATCTTCGCGAGTGCTTCTATAAGCCCCACCGTCGTCTTCTCCTTAAAGATATTGCGGGCTACTGAATTGGCGAGTGACAACCGGATTTGCCCTAGAGCCTTTCTCTCCAGTATCTCTCAATCATCATCTAACTCCTTTTTCTTTTGTCCCTTATCCTTGCCCATCAACGAGCGATACAAGTCCTTTTAGTATAGATAGTCCTCCATATACGACTTCCAGTAGGCGAAGTCTGAGCCGTCAAACTTCTCGATCTTAGATTTGATTTTCTTTGTCATGGCTTTCACACAAATTGTTGAATGATACTCTGATACCAGTTGTTGGGGATTCGAAATAATCAAATCGAACTCTTGCCCTTCCGGACCTTGTGTTGAAAGTAGGAAAGTAGGAAAATTCACTACAAATAAAAATCAAAACTTACAGGAATAATAAAGGAGACGAACACACAGATTTAACGAGGTTCGGTAACATGCCTACGTCCTTGGGAGCCACACCACATAATTTTTTTATTGATTGAAGAAGAAATACAAGCTCTCAAACTATGGTTTTATCTCTCTGAGATCTCTCTATCAAAAGCTCTCTCTTTTGATGGTTTTCTAATGCTTAACAAACTCTAAAAACGTTTGGGTATTTATATCAAACCCAGCCCAAACAGATTTCCTAAACTCATAAGGAATCTGGCAAACAACGTCACAGTCGACCATGGCAGTCGACCGCACAGGTATCGCGGTCGACCTCGGCAGTCAACCGGACCAAAACTCGAGAGCAGAAAACATTACAGGGTTGGCGAGGTCGACCGCCGCGGTCGACCGCCTTCAGCTCCAACCTCTCCCTGACTCATGTGCATGCACGTTCGCGGTCGACCGTCGCTGACTCACGGTCGACCGCCAGGCTGACTGGCAGTTCTCCTGGACTTTTTAGATTGTGTTCTTCGTGATTTTAGCTTTAGCTTCAACTTTGGGTCTACATTTTAGACTAACAGTCTAAGACGTTCTATCTAGAATTTAGTTACCTATACTTTTTTGTCTAGATGGAGTGTTTAAAAAGGAACATATTGTAAACAGATTTAATCGTCTAATTCTATTGATTCTTCTACTATGTTCTATCTATCATCAAGCTGCTTATTACCTATTGCTAAGTGATCATTATCATTTCCAAGAAGTATGGTTCTTATTTGCAATAGATACAAGTATGATTCTCAAAATAAAAGAACAATATGCTCTAAGAGCATCTCCAACAGCTTCCCCAAAAGTTTATTCAAAATAGGGAAGCTAAAGTCATATTCTTTAAATTATTTTTGTTCCAACTCCAACAGCTCCCCATTTTAAAGAATTCTGTATTTATTACAATAATAAAAATATTTTGCATCCCTATTTTGGGATACTCTTAGGACATCTCCAATAACTTTTCTAAAATTTTCTCCAAAATGGGGAAGCAAAAGTCATATTCTCTAACTAATTTTTACACCAACTCCAACAGCTTTCCTATTTTGAAGAATCCCTTTTTTTCTCCAAAAATTTAGAGAATGCTGCAGATTTGGGGAAGCTTCCCCATTTTTTCTCCCGCATCCCTATTTTGGGGAATAAGATGAAGAATCTGTTGGACCAAAAACCTAATTAAATTCTCCAAAAGTGGAAATGGGGAAGCTATTGGAGATGCTCTAAGCATTGGAACTGCCCCCATGGCTTTTTTATAATTACGGATTTTGTTTTGTATTTATTTTCTCCTCCATCTCGTTTTGAAGAATGTGCTAAATTTATGACAAAGCTCTCTGCAAAAATTTACAGAATGCTGTAGATTTGGGGAATACTCCCTTTTTTTCTTCTCCATCCTATTTTGGGGAATGTGATGGGGAATCTGTTGGACAAAAAAAAAACCCAAAATTCTTCAAAAGTGAGAATACCAATAAAATGGAGAAACTGTTAGAGATGCTTAGGAAGAAGACATCAAAAGGTGCCAAGCATATTATTATCGAAACTTTATCAAAAATCTTCTATTATTCTACCGGACTTGTTTTCGTCCTGATTGATCCCCGAAAAAAAAATTAAAAATTAAAAAAAAGGACTCCGTCATCCTCATCTGTACACCAAGTATGATATACAGTCCACGACCCGTATGTTCATACTCTTGCTTATTTTTTCCCAATAAAGTTATAGCCTTCCTCATATATACTTAACAAACAAGAGTAGTTGTCATTGTCATCAAGGCAGGCGAGCTTACTCTATTCATCACACGGTTACACACAATTGTGGACTATGTGCCGTCCCTCACATCAAATGCTCGGCCAAGTACTCCCAAAAGCTAGCTTCCACGGATCAAAATAATCCAAAGATAACAAGTTTTGGACTGCATATCGCATCCTCTTCCTTTACATATTCTCATGTGATAAACGATACAATCTTCCCTTGGTTTCTTCTTCTCTGCCTCCATCCACTCTCTCGCTTATTCTCTCTCACTATATTCCCTCCAAGAGACTAAGCCCCATCGTGCATGCCCAAATATATAACTAAAGAAGAAGATATTGATCAAACAGGCGTTCTACATATATATGCATGCTGATAGTTAGCCATGACATTTCGATATCTATCCTCTGTTTCTTCGTCAATGACGACAGTCCCCAAGGATGTCACCGTCGATCCCGGTCGATCTCAAAGAACTCAATTGTTGGCTGCTATAGTGCTGAGCCTGGCTGCTATGGTATCGGCTTTTCTTCTGTATTTTTGCATCAAGAGGATGCACTCAAAGAAATACAAGAATACGTTGTCTATGAGAGGTGCGTTAATTAGTGTTAAGTGATCTCTTCAAAGTTTCTTTCGCTGCGTCGTCAGAGCTCCAAAATTATGATAAAATTCCATATAACTTCATACGAGTTATGCGTTATGCTTCAAATGAGATTTGAACTTGTATATTGCACCGGTATCTTAAATTCTTCCGTAACGCCAAAACTTCAAACAAACTTATCTGAAAGTTTAAAGTTATAATTTTATAGTGTAATTACTTGTTGTGTTAATTTCTTGAACAGAGATCGGATTGAGAAGATTCAGTTTGGGAGAGATTGAGAAAGCCACCAAGTGTTTCAGTAAAGAGTGTTTGCTTGGTTCGGGAGCGTTTGGAAATGTTTACAGAGGAATGTTTGATGGGGGGAAAATTCTCGCAATTAAGAAGGCACATGTCGATTCTTATGATAGCATTCTTGAATTCAAAAATGGTATCGGATTCATACATGAGGGCGATAATCACAGCTTATTGATTTTATTGTATGTGTAGCTTGCTAAGAGAGAGTACGTGTGTTGTTTGTTCAGAGGTAGAGCTTCTGTGGAGAGTGAAGCATCCAAACCTTGTGGGCTTGGCTGGCTTCTGCCAAGAAGCTGGTAAGTCCTTAACTACATCTTCTTCATTTGGGACGTTATATCAAATTCTGGAGTAAATTGCACATATATAGACCCCTGTAAATGTAGGGGCTCCGTCACTTGCCCCCTTGAAATCTGAAACTCTCGACAGAAAATGAAATAAGCTTAAGTCATGGAGTCTTTGATTGCTCCATATTTAGAATCAATCATGACTTTTCTAGCATAAATAGATGTTGTGGTTTATAAGTGGTGTCTTGATTGTGAAACAAGAGGCAGATAAGATCCAAATTCACTTAATTTGTGACTTAATTTGTTTGAAGTGGAACTATTTCGAGATGTGCGGGCAGTCATATGTATATTTTATTTAGTACAAAGCTCATATATGAACCTTTTGCCAATTCATGACATGGATTAATAATTCTTATCTAATTTTCTTTGTTTCAATTGCACCTAATTATCAATTGTTTTACACTTTCTATCATTTGATCATAAGTTCTTGGATTTAACTTTTTCTTTGAGTGAAATGGTGAGTGACTATATATCGGTGTGTTGCGCTAACAAGAGTTTAACGTAACAACCCAAAAGATTGCATGTGGAAAAAACAATGAACAAGAGAAGCCTAAGCTAACCGATACCGACGAAAACAAAATAGAAACCACAGAGAACTAAAATAAGCCGAATGAAGAGCTCAATGGAACAAATATGTTCTCTGTACCCTACTATCTCATAGCATGACACTAGATATCCATTATGAGCTCAGAGTATCCCTCTTGACTTCTAAATGTTTCGACTACTGGTGTAGTGTCATCTTTTGCAAGCGCACAATTCCCGTCCAACTGCCAAATCAACATATCTTCTATCTCTTGTTTATCTATGTAACGATAAAACATTATAATTTGCTGTTTGCAAATTGCGCAAATTGCGATAGACGTTTGAAGTACTAAGAAAAACTAGAAGTCAAATCATGGAAATTCTATTACTGCGCTCATTCCAAAAGATTCAAGATGTAGCAGCACAATGAGTAGCTAGCTCAAAAGATCTTAACTCGTTATTCTCATAAACACAATGCCAAGAAAACCAGACATTCCGATACGATGTAGGAGCCCGCTCTAATGTACATGCATGATTTCCATGTATGATTTCCATATATCCATACAGAATTGGTAGAAAAAGAGCATGCGATCAACTAATTCATCCTCGCCCTTCGTAGGGGGTAGATAAATCAAGAAACAGTTACTTCTACAGTTAGATGAAACACTTTAAAATGTACCAAACTTTATATTGCCAAGAGGTAACAAGATCCTCCATCATTATAAGACATGGTTGGACTTAAATTTCTTACTTGTTACTTGGAGTGCTATTATAACCTTTATTGAGAACCAGCTATCCCGGATACTGCATCCTCGAGGGGAGCAAATTTGACGGGATTTCACTGAAAGCCCCGCCTAGGATACACATCCGAGACGAGCTTTGGAGCATCCTAGACGGTCCTGACCATCTAGGATTTTCAGTTTTCGGATAGTACTTGGTATTGTAAACCCGCCAACTTCAGCTGAAACATTTACCTTGTCTTTCGTCAGTTTTCGGATAGTACTTGGTATTGTAAACCCGCCAACTTCAGCTGAAACATTTACCTTGTCTTTCGGTTTGTTCAGATCAGAAGATACTGGTCTACGAGTATGTCCCTAATGGTTGCCTTCTCGATTACATTGCTGGTAAATTTTCAAACAAGTTCTCTAGGATATCTTTCAACACCATGTATTCTGATATCTCATTGAATTTCTATTGATAACTTTTGTAGGGAGACAAAAGAAGCCTCTGACTTGGATGCAGAGAGTTCACATTGCCATTGGCGCTGCTAAAGGTAAAACAATCTTACCATAAGATATGCATCATCATCAGAACTCCCGTTTACTTTTAGCAGATAAGCCCACAATTGACATCGCTAGATCTGACCGTGCCTGTGAAACGTGCCAGATTAAAGGCAGTTTAAGTGACATTTCTATTGGAGGATTATCCCAAACTCTAGCTATATATCTATATCTAAAGCTCAAAACCATACATGTGGTCTTATTGTACGCAGGCATAGCTCATCTCCATGAAGGTGTTACTCCTAGCATAATCCACAGGGACGTGAAACCAAGCAACATTTTAATAGGGGAAGGGTTCGGACCCAAGGTTTCGGACTTTGGGCTAGTGAAATCAGGTCCAGTTGGCGATGCTTCGCATGTCAGCAGCCAGATCAAAGGAACTCCTGGCTATTTAGACCCTGAATACTGCTCTAGCTACCATTTGACTACCTTCAGCGACGTTTACAGTTTTGGAGTGATACTGTTGCAGCTCATCTCTGCAAGGCGTGCCGTTGATCACTCAAGGCCTGCTTCCCAGTATCACATCATTGATTGGGTATGTTGAATGAATTTAAATAAAATATCTCATGAGGTACTTATGTTGTTTTCATAGAAAATCATAGTTAATTTCTCAAAGTCTTTTCCGCTGCATTAAAACTTCTAAATTATGAACAGAATCGAGAATTATGATTTTATACTTTATGAGTTTTGTACGTGTATATTGAGCATCTTTTTGTCCCAAACAATTTTTTTTTTATGCCGTGGGACTTTCTTAAATTCACTTTAATGATTAGTTTATGAAATGTGAATATTGGCTGCTATGATACCATCTTAAAAAAACATTCATTACTAAATCAAAATTATGAAGTTTAACACTGTTTGAGGTCCTGTCGTGAGAATTTAAAATTCATGATAGTTTTCGTTAGAATAAATAGAATTTATTTTATTTTCAAAACGTTTCCCGTTAGTTATTTCAATTTGGATTTGAAATTTCTCCTACATATCTAATTTCTTTCCCGGCGTTTCCAGGCGAGGCCTAGTTTGGATAAAGGTACAGTAGAGGAAATAATTGATGCCGATCTACTGTTGGAAGCATGCAACATGGAAATGATGCTTAAGATGGGGCAACTAGCGCTCAAATGTGTCGTGAACAAGCCAAAGAACCGACCTACAATGAACCAAGTGGCTAAAGAACTTGAAGAGGATTTCAAGCGATATGCAGCTCCTGCTATCAGCAAACAGATATCGAATGTTCATTGTAAATCGATTGCCAGGCAAGAATCTGCAAGCTCTATTAGCATCGACAATGTTGGACTAGAGAGGTTCAATATAGAGGAAGAAGATGATATATCGATACGGAGTGTGTCAATGAGGTGCCTTGACGTGACTTGGATTGATATGAATCATAGTGTTTATGATGTTGGTAACAAAGGACTAGAGTTGGTGCGGATCAGTGAGGAAACGGACAAATTTTGAAACTAGGTCGTTTTTTAAAAATATTGTGAAAACGGGTCTGTTTTTGGGATTAAATGTCCATATGAGACGATTTTGAAAATTTGTCCGTGAGGAAACAGATGATAGAATTGCGCTTAGACTCCTCCGCGTAAATCCCTGAACATCAGGCATTTATTGTAGATGTGTTTATGTAGAGATACTTGGAGATCGAAAGGGCAAACGAGCAGCTGTAAGTTTTTTTTAAAATTGCAGTACAAAATGGGAATTTTGTTTCGCGTTTGGAGAACCTTCATTTTGAAAGAGTTGTTACCCGCAGAAGTTTTGCATTTTCAGAACGATTTTTCTAATGATGACAGAGATAGATAGAAATGTTTCTAGAAATAGAGAATTATGAGGCTTGAGTTATTAGCGGACTCAAAAAAAAATGTTAAAATAAAATTATAACTCCTGGCATGCTATATTAGAGTTCTAGTGTAGTGGAAAATATATTTCATACAGTATCAGAGCGTTCTAGATTTAAGTTCTATCAACCACGAACCACAAATTTAATTAAAAAAAAATATGTGTTGTGTGAATTTAGATATTGGCTCATGAAACAACCCTCAATTTGGCAGAGTAAAGCATAGGTTATCACCATTAAACCATACCACCTCTAAAATTCTGGAGTAATGAAAGGGATCTTTAACAAAAATGCATTAATTTGATTATTTCATGCAGTGCAAAAGAGCTCAGGCAATAGATAGGGATTTCGTATCCCAAACTCTAGTATTTTACCAAGTATACTAATTCCTACAAGTAAAAAAAAATTGTTTGGCCTTCTCATTTTCATGTTTCAGCCTTTCACCAAATTGTCAAAAAAGAATGCCGTGAAAGGCATGTCGTATCTAACACATGATATTGTCGACATGAATGGTATCTAAATTTATACTCTAATACAGACTTTTTCTTGCTGAGTGAGCTGCGAAAGAGATCATTAATTTGGTCAATTAAAGACTTTCTGATTTAAAGCAAAATTTCTATGCAGAGAATCCTTCATCCTAATAAATATAGAACTTTTGGGAGAAAATGGATGATCTCTTCATTAATATTATAGTGTTTATATACTAGGTAAAGGAGAATTGTTCTAATATCCTAACCAGTGTGAGACTAAAGAAAGACTAGATGAGCATGGTTACATGCATTTATACAAGATGAAGATTTAATATAGATGGAAAATAAAGAAAGAACATACTATCTAACATATGGTTATATGCTACCTAATATAGAAGATAGGATATTAAGAAAATATATGTCACTATTTGGAATGCCCCCATCAAACTCATGTTGGATTGAGAACCGAGAGTTTGGACAAGAAGAGCCAAAATTATGTAGGTGGCTGTTAGCATGCCTCGTTGAGAGGTGGCTGGTTGGAGCATGACGGAAGCTACTTTTGGTTGTCAGGCTGAGGATGCAAGTTCTGTGGGAAGATGATGAGGACAACGTAAAGATCTCAACGGCAGGTGGAGGACAAAGTCTCGATCCTTGATGGTTGTTGAGGACCTCTGTGATGGAGTGGAGATTAGATTTTGATGCAGTTTGCTAAAAGCTTGTGATTGAGGCAAACTTGAGGAGAGAAGCATAGCTTCATGTTGATGTCGACATCAAGGCAAGGGAACACAGCAAGGTGTTACTTTTTGTAGACTGGAGGTTGTGGTTATAATGAGTTGTGGTTAGCTGCAGGGGAGGCGTTGCCGCTAAGGGGAGGATCGGGAGGGAGGTGTTGTTGCATGAGAGGTGTAGTCGTCGTGGCTCAACAATAAGTGGTGACAGGTATGAGTTTTGCTGGCAATGGGGACTTCCAATGGTAATGGGAAGAAGCGATGGTGGTATTGTCAAAGATTCATTATTCATTGTCAGAGATCTAGCAGAACTAGATTAGGGGTTGCAATGGTTATAGGTGAGGATGATGATAATGACTTGTTGCTGAAGTTGAATCCGTGTAGGGGAACACGAAAGTGGTGCTTGTATAAAAGCCCCTCGACGGCCCCAAGATCCAGAAGAAGAGAGAGTTATTCTCTAGCATTGAAAACTCTAATACCATAATAAATGTAAAAGTATAAGATCTAAACTAGAAGCAATATTCCCAAGCTAAGAGATATTTGATATGCTCGTCTTGGTTGCGGATGAAGCTTGAACTTGTACTTGACTTGAAATACAAAGCTTCATTCCGATATTTTTTTCATCCTCCAATGGATATGATCGTGTAGGCGCAAGTCCATCCAACCTCCAATGGATGGTCTTTGTTTAGAACACCTAACAAGTAATTAAACACTTGACAAATATTATTAAGAATTATTTGTTAATTATCAAAACTAGATTAGATAATAGGCTCATAAACATGAAACCTAACAAATTCCATAACAAGTTTAGCTGAATTGAAGATGCATGCTATGGAGAATTTAAAAGTACAGTATAAAAGTTTACTGATAAGTTACTCTCTCGAGAAGTTTCTCAGTGCCTCGTTTAAGATTCTAAAAGATGAAGATATTCTCAATATGATAGATTATCATTGTTCAATGGGGTTAAATACGATAACCATGACTGTTACTGAAAGAGATAAAGAATATGATAGATTATCATTGTTCAATGGGGTTAAATACGATAACCATGACTGTTACTGAAAGAGATAAAGAATTCACGCATGTCATAGGGACAGAAATGGTTAAATACGATAACCATGACTGTTACTGAAAGAGATAAAGAATTCACGCATGTCATAGGGACAGAAACAGAGTTTAAGTAAGTATTCAAAAGATTCTTTTCAGATTCAGTATACATGTTATAACGGGAACTGTGATGTTTACATCTTATATGTGACCTATAGATATTGCACGTGACATATCGACTTTATTTGTGACATATACAAGTTAACATTTATTTGTAATTACCACATGTGACTAATATGTATGTTATATTTAACTTGTAGTCTTCTTATTGTAAACTCAGTCATCAGAGCATATCCAGAAATCAGACATGATCCCAAATGACAATCATCAAGAAGAGTATGTATGGATAATGGATGACATAGAGTGACTCAATAGTAATTCTGGCATGGTGGTAGGAGGCAATTACTAAAAAAGGGCAGCAATTTGAAAGCGTAAAAGAAGTTAGAATGACTGGCATGGTGGTAGGAGGCAATTACTAAAAAAGGGCAGCAATTTGAAAGCGTAAAAGAAGTTAGAATGACTCTTATATACTACTCTATAGCTAAGAAGTTCTATTTAAATATGTTAACAATGAGCCAAAATACATTCGTGATTAGTACATGTTCAGAAAAAAAACAAAATGCTCGTAGGTACTTTACGCTTCACTATTGAGCCATGTGTCAGCCTTTGTGTTCGTTGGAAAATTTGCAGTAAAAAGATAAAGAAAGAAAATTTAACTTGTATTTCTCTCAAAATCAATTACAATTTGGATTCCGATTACAAAAGAGAGGAGAACGAATTTGATTCTCCCCTTTGTTTAATTCTGGGTTCTTCACGGTGGCACATGTATTCTGATTTCTGGGTTCTTCTAAATGTTTCGACTACTGGGGTAGTGTCATCTTTTGCAAGCGCACAATTCCCGTCCAACTGCCAAATCAACATATCTTCTATCTCTTGTTTATCTATGTAACGATAAAACATTATAATTTGCTGTTTGCAAATTGCGCAAATTGCGATGGACGTTTGAAGTACTAAGAAAAACTAGAAGTCAAATCATGGAAATTCTATTACTGCGCTCATTCCAAAAGATTCAAGATGTAGCAGCACAATTAGTAGCTAGCTCAAAAGATCTTAACTCGTTATTCTCATAAACACAATGCCAAGAAAACCAGACATTCCGATACGATGTAGGAGCCCGCTCTAATGTACATGCATGATTTCCATGTATGATTTCCATATATCCATACAGAATTGGTAGAAAAAGAGCAGGCGATCAACTAATTCATCCTCGCCCTTTATAGGGGGTAGATAAATCAAGAAACAGTTACTTCTACAGTTAGATGAAACACTTTAAAATGTACCAAACTTAGGGGGTAGATAAATCAAGAAACAGTTACTTCTACAGTTAGATGAAACACTTTAAAATGTACCAAACTTTATATTGCCAAGAGGTAACAAGATCCTCCATCATTATAAGACATGGTTGGACTTAAGTTTCTTACTTGTTACTTGGAGTGCTATTATAACCTTTATTGAGAACCAGCTATCCGGGATACTGCATCCTCGAGGGGAGCAAATTTGACGGGATTTCACTGAAAGCCCCGCCTAGGATACACATCCGAGACGAGCTTTGGAGCATCCTAGACGGTCCTGACCATCTAGGATACTCAGTTTTCGGATAGTACTTGGTATTGTAAACCCGCCAACTTCAGCTGAAACATTTACCTTGTCTTTCGTCAGTTTTCGGATAGTACTTGGTATTGTAAACCCGCCAACTTCAGCTGAAACATTTACCTTGTCTTTCGGTTTGTTCAGATCAGAAGATACTGGTCTACGAGTATGTCCCTAATGGTTGCCTTCTCGATTACATTGCTGGTAAATTTTCAAACACGTTCTCTAGGATATCTTTCAACACCATGTATTCTGATATCTCATTGAATTTCTATTGATGACTTTTGTAGGGAGACAAAAGAAGCCTCTGACTTGGATGCAGAGAGTTCATATTGCCATTGGCGCTGCTAAAGGTAAAACAATCTTACCATAAGATATGCATCATCATCAGAACTCCCGTTTACCTTTAGCAGATAAGCCCACAATTGACATCGCTAGATCTGACCGTGCCTGTGAAACGTGCCAGATTAAAGGCAGTTTAAGTGACATTTCTATTGGAGGATTATCCCAAACTCTAGCTATATATCTATATCTAAAGCTCAAAACCATACATGTGGTCTTATTGTACGCAGGCATAGCTCATCTCCATGAAGGTGTTACTCCTAGCATAATCCACAGGGACGTGAAACCAAGCAACATTTTAATAGGGGAAGGGTTCGGACCCAAGGTTTCGGACTTTGGGCTAGTGAAATCAGGTCCAGTTGGCGATGCTTCGCATGTCAGCAGCCAGATCAAAGGAACTCCTGGCTATTTAGACCCTGAATACTGCTCTAGCTACCATTTGACTACCTTCAGCGACGTTTACAGTTTTGGAGTGATACTGTTGCAGCTCATCTCTGCAAGGCGTGCCGTTGATCACTCAAGGCCTGCTTCCCAGTATCACATCATTGATTGGGTATGTTGAATGAATTTAAACAAAATATCTCATGAGGTACTCATGTTGTTTTCGTAGAAAATCATAGTGAATTTCTCAAAGTCTTTTCCGCTGCATTAAAACTTCTAAATTATGAACAGAATCGAGAATTATGATTTTATACTTTATGAGTTTTGTACGTGTATATTGAGCATCTTTTTGTCCCAAACAATTTTTTTTTTATGCCGTGGGACTTTCTTAAATTCACTTTAATGATTAGTTTATGAAATGTGAATATTGGCTGCTATGATACCATCTTAAAAAAACATTCATTACTAAATCAAAATTATGAAGTTTAACACTGTTTGAGGTCCTGTCGTGAGAATTTAAAATTCATGATAGTTTTCGTTAGAATAAATAGAATTTATTTTATTTTCAAAACGTTTCCCGTTAGTTATTTCAATTTGGATTTGAAATTTCTCCTACATATCTAATTTCTTTCCCGGCGTTTCCAGGCGAGGCCTAGTTTGGATAAAGGTACAGTAGAGGAAATAATTGATGCCGATCTACTGTTGGAAGCATGCAACATGGAAATGATGCTTAAGATGGGGCAACTAGCGCTCAAATGTGTCGTGAACAAGCCAAAGAACCGACCTACAATGAACCAAGTGGCTAAAGAACTTGAAGAGGATTTCAAGCGATATGCAGCTCCTGCTATCAGCAAACAGATATCGAATGTTCATTGTAAATCGATTGCCAGGCAAGAATCTGCAAGCTCTATTAGCATCGACAATGTTGGACTAGAGAGGTTCAATATAGAGGAAGAAGATGATATATCGATACGGAGTGTGTCAATGAGGTGCCTTGACGTGACTTGGATTGATAATTGTGAAAACGGGTCTGTTTTTGGGATTAAATGTCCATATGAGACGATTTTGAAAATTTGTCCGTGAGGAAACAGATGATAGAATTGCGCTTAGACTCCTCCGCGTAAATCCCTGAACATCAGGCATTTATTGTAGATGTGTTTATGTAGAGATACTTGGAGATCGAAAGGGCAAACGAGCAGCTGTAAGTTTTTTTTTAAATTGCAGTACAAAATGGGAATTTTGTTTCGCGTTTGGAGAACCTTCATTTTGAAAGAGTTGTTACCCGCAGAAGTTTTGCATTTTCAGAACGATTTTTCTAATGATGACAGAGATAGATAGAAATGTTTCTAGAAATAGAGAATTATGAGGCTTGAGTTATTAGCGGACTCAAAAAAAAATGTTAAAATAAAATTATAACTCCTGGCATGCTATATTAGAGTTCTAGTGTAGTGGAAAATATATTTCATACAGTATCAGAGCGTTCTAGATTTAAGTTCTATCAACCACGAACCACAAATTTAATTAAAAAAAAATATGTGTTGTGTGAATTTAGATATTGGCTCATGAAACAACCCTCAATTTGGCAGAGTAAAGCATAGGTTATCACCATTAAACCATACCACCTCTAAAATTCTGGAGTAATGAAAGGGATCTTTAACAAAAATGCATTAATTTGATTATTTCATGCAGTGCAAAAGAGCTCAGGCAATAGATAGGGATTTCGTATCCCAAACCCTAGTATTTTACCAAGTATACTAATTCCTACAACTAAAAAAAATTGTTAGGCCTTCTCATTTTCAAGTTTCAGCCTTTCACCAAATTGTCAAAAAAGAATGTCGTGAACGGCATGTTGTATCTAACACATGATATTGTCGACATGAATGGTATCTAAATTTATACTCTAATACAGAATTTTTCTTGCTGAGTGAGCTGCGAAAGAGATCATTAATTTGGTCAAATAAAGACTTTCTGATTTAAAGTAAAATTTCTATGCAGAGAATCCTTCGTCCTAATAAATATAGAACTTTTGGGAGAAAATGGATGATCTCTTCATTAATATTATAGTGTTTATATACTAGGTAAAGGAGAATTGTTCTAATATCCTAACCAGTGTGAGACTAAAGAAAGACTAGATGAGCATGGTTACATGCATTTATACGAGATGAAGATTTAATATAGATGGAAAATAAAGAAAGAACATACTATCTAACATATGGTTATATGCTACCTAATATAGAAGATAGGATATTAAGAAAACATATGTCACTATTTGGAATGCCCCCATCAAACTCATGTTGGATTGAGAACCGAAAGTTTGGACAAGAAGAGCCAAAATTGTGTAGGTGGCTGTTAGCATGCCTCGTTGAGAGGTGGCTGATTGGAGCATGACGGAAGCTACTTTTGGTTGTCAGGCTGAGGATGCAAGCTCTGTGGGAAGATGATGAGGACAACGTAAAGATCTCAACGGCAGGTGGAGGACAAAGTCTCGATCCTTGATGGTTGTTGAGGACCTCTGTGATGGAGTGGAGATTAGGTTTTGATGCAGTTTGCTAAAGGCTTGTGATTGGGGCAAACTTAAGGAGAGAAGCATAGCTTCATGTTGATGTCGACATCAAGGCAAGGGAACACAGCAAGGTGTTACTTTTTGTAGACTGGAGGTTGTGTTTATAATGAGTTGTGGTTAGCTGTAGGGGAGGCGTTGCCGCTAAGGGGAGGATTGGGAGGGAGGTGTTGTTGCATGAGAGGTGTAGTCGTCGTGGCTCAGCAATAAGTGGTGACAGGTATGAGTTTTGCTGGCAATGGGGACTTCCAATGGTAATGGGAAGAAGAGATGGTGGTATTGTCAAAGATCCATTATTCATTGTCAGAGATCTAGCAGAACTAGATTAGGGGTTGCAATGGTTATAGGTGAGGATGATGATAATGACTTGTTGCTGAAGTTGAATCCGTGGAGGGGAACACGGAAGTGGTGCTTGTATAAAAAGCCCCTCGACGGCCCCAAGATCCAGAAGAAGAGAGAGTTATTCTCTAGCATTGAAAACTCTAATAAGAGTTATTCTCTAGCATTGAAAACTCTAATACCATAATAAATGTAAAAGTATAAGATCTAAACTAGAAACAATATGCCCAAGCTAAGAGATATTTGATATGCTCGTCTTGGTTGCGGATGAAGCTTGAACTTGTACTTGACTTGAAATGCAAAGCTTCATTCCGATATTTTTTTCATCCTCCAATGGATATGATCGTGTAGGCGCAAGTCCATCCAACATCCAATGGATGGTCTTTGTGTAGAACACCTAACAAGTAATTAAACACTCGACAAACATTATTAAGAATTATTTGTTAATTATCAAAACTAGATTAGATAATAGGCTCATAAATATGAAACCTAACAAATTCCATAATAAGTTTAGCTGAATTGAAGATGCATGCTATGGAGAATTTAAAAGTACAGTATGAAAGTTTATTGATAAGTTACTCTCTCGAGAAGTTTCTCAGTGTCTCGTTTAAGATTCTAAAAGATGAAGATATTCTCAACATGATAGATTATCATTGTTCAATGGGGTTAAATACGATAACCATGACTGTTACTGAAAGAGATAAAGAATATGATAGATTATCATTGTTCAATGGGGTTAAATACGATAACCATGACTGTTACTGAAAGAGATAAAGAATTCACGCATGTCATAGGGACAGAAATGGTTAAATACGATAACCATGACTGTTACTGAAAGAGATAAAGAATTCACGCATGTCATAGGGACAGAAATAGAGTTTAAGTAAGTATTCAAAAGATTCTTTTCAGATTTTGTATACATGTTATAACGGGAACTGTGATGTTTACATCTTATATGTTACCTATAGATATTGCACGTGACATATCGACTTTATTTGTGACATATACAAGTTAACATTTATTTGTAATTACCACACGTGACTTATATGTATGTTATATTTAACTTGTAGTCTTCTTATTGTAAACTCACAGTCATCAGAGCATCCAGAAATCAGACATGATCCTAAATGACAATCATCAAGAAGAGTATGTATGGATAATGGATGACATAGAGTGACTCAATAGGAATCCCGGCATGGTGGTAGGAGGCAATTACTAAAAAAGGGCAGCAATTTGAAAGCGTAAAAGAAGTTAGAATGACTCTTATATACTACTCTATAGCTAAGAAGTTCTATTTAAATATGTTAACAATGAGCCAAAAATACATTCGTGATTAGTACATGTTCAGAAAAAAACAAAATGCTCGTTGGTACTTTACGCTTCACTATTGAGCCATGTGTCAGCCTTTGCTATAAAAAATTAGTTCTTCAATATACTTGTGGACAACATAGCAGTATAGCTGGTCATTCTAGAGCATCAAGAATGTGAATTGCGAGTATGCTACAATCAATTATGAAGAGTCGTTCATCTATCACCCCAACTGACATTAGAAAGAAATTGCACTCTCAATATGGTTTAAAAATTAGTTATTCTAAAGCATTGTATGCTAAAGAGACAACAAAAGACCAAATATTTGGTTGAGCAAGGCATTTTTTATGGTTTACTAACTTGGTTAGTCCATTAATTTGTTAACCTTAAATGTGATTCATTAACCTTAAATATAATATTTCAGAATGCTATGTGACGTATAAGTATAATATATGATGTTTAGACGTCATATGTGACATTTAGGTTTTATATGTGAGCTTTCGATCTTAAATGTGACAGTATGATATCATATGTGACATTTTGGTCTTAAATGTGACCTTTAGACCTTATATGTGACATTCATGTCTTACATGTGACAGTTAGAACTTATTTATCATTTAACAAGTTATTTGTATTTTTAATCATCAATTAAAGGTATCAAATAAAGGTGATGGAAACAAATCCAGGCAGTGTCGTCATCATTGAACAAGAACAAATACGATTCAAGCATTTATTTGCATCCTATAATGCATGCATACAGGGGTTTCTCAAGAGATGTAGGTCGTTGCTCTTTACATGTGACATTATGCTTTTATATGTAACTCTTGTCTGTTATGTGTGACCTTTACTAGTGGCATGTGATATTACTCTATTGACTATGACTTTTATATGTATTCTGTGACAATTTAATGTTCCTTGTGACATTTCTCGGTTATATGTGACACGTTGATGTAATTTGTGATAGTGAATTTCTGTTTGATACATATGATATTTATTTACATATATAGTCATATCACTTTCAATATTGCTGAATCTTTCAATAGTTGGATTTGTGTGGGAAGAACACTTCCTGTTTGCTGAAATCTTTGAGGTATCAGCTCAAAAATCAGTAGAAGTTAATGATGTGTACCAATAAACATGTGTATGTGCTACTATTAACTTTATGTGTAGAGATGTGTACCCGTATTGCGATTGGTTCATGATGACTGAAGCTTTCAAGAAAAGTTATGAACACATTTTCTTTCCTGTTCTAAATTACAATAAGCCAAATGTCACGGATGAAACAGTTGACATACTTTCCCTAAGACGACAAAGAGACATGAAAGAAGTAAGAATAGATGTATTAACAACCAATCTAAGAATAGACACCTAGTTAAATGCTCAAGGTGTCACACTGAAGGACATAATCGAGACACATACACTGAACCTATCCAAGACAAATATTTCTTAGCAGAATTAAAGGTCTTTTGGGGATTGTTGTCTATTATATGTTACTTTTATCATTTTGTTGTGACATTTATGTGTTCTATCTGTTTGTGTGACTTATTAGTATTAAATATGATATCTGTAAGCTTTATACCTTCAGATACTATGTAATATGCTAAAGAAAAGTTTATGGGGTAATCACAAATGCACATTTCATCATTGTCACCATAAGTCTCAAAATTTACAAAGAAATTAGTCATATCCAACATAGAATTATGATGTACGTGTTTGTCTAATACTTCTACTCAATCAATTGGATATCATTATCTCCAAAATATAAAAGATATTCAGGATTATCTACATCTAACTTCAATCACAGCTTCTTAATTCTCAGCCTTCACATATAATTTGAGCAGCAAGTCATGCCCTTAACATTTCAGACTCCGTTTGTAAAGCTTCAATATCTATGGCCTCCTTTCATTCTAGAATCACTTTGATGTATAAATATGTATGTATGCCATAATCGTACCTAAATAGAAAAAGGTGAAGTAACAGTCATATACAGCAACAAAAAAGATTATGTATCACATTGAACGTGTAAAAGTCACAGGTGATACAAAAACATCACAGATAACATCTACGCATCACAAAAAATGATGAATTATCATAAATAATGAGTACAAGTCACACATAATGTATAAATATCACATAACACCAACATATATAACTAATAAGGAGTATATGTCACACAAAATGTATAAATATCACATGAGACACGCATATGTCACTGACAAAGCGTATATGTCACACAGAATATATAAATGTCTTATAACACCATCATTTATTGTAAAAAATAGAGAGTGCATGTATGATGCAGGAGTGACTAAAGACATTAATTGTATAATTCTAAGGATTCTTCGTTCTTCTGGTTTATAAACTTCGGGCTTAATTCATTAGACGTCACACACAAAACCAATTCCTCAGAATTTGGGAAACATCCTTAAACAAAAAAGAATAAGCTAAAGCCAAGATACATGAATTTGGAAATGTACACATGAGTACACCTACCACATTTCTTGCGCTTATTTATTTTATTAATTTATTGTTTATTCATTTATACTTAAAGTTAGTTTTATTAACATAAATTTCACATGTAAAAGAAATTAGGACTAATGCACCGTAGTTCTTGTCCCCTTGGTTGATTCCTAACTAGCATTATACGAATTCTCAAGGTTGCATGTTTGAAGGTATGGGAAGAACAATTTCTTATGTACTAAGTTTTTTGCCAATGCAATGCAAACATTTTATATTAATTTTCTTTTCATTTTGCTTATGTTGCTAATTAAGGTAACTAATCCCCAAGGCCTATCATAAGAAAGTTGATCTTTCCTACTATTCCAACAATTTGTTTAGAAAATCATTTTCAGTTCCCAACGTCTTTAACAAGATAACCGACTAGTTATGAAGCTAAATGATTTTATTACAAATTCAATCTTTTCATATATTTGATTAGGATGCAACAAAGCTTCACCGGATTTGGACTAAAGAGAAAATGAAGTCTGGATATTTTCTATTTGATCTTGATAATATAACGATGACACGTGAAACACTAATCTAAAGAAGTAAAAGTTAAGAAAATAGTTATCATTAATTTTCACATGAATTGTAAACTCTACCTGATAATTGAGAGCTAGGCATATCAACAAACACTTGATGGGCATACAAAACACACAAGTGAAAGTAATAAGCGTAACGAATCCAATGTAGTTTGAAGAATTAAAAGACACTCATTTGTAGGAAAAAGAACAGACCTTGAGGGTGATTTTGCGCAGTCTGCAATGAGAAAGAAATTAATTAGAAAAAGAAACAAAAATCGGATGATGAAGAGGGACTTGGGGTCGGTACTGGTAGCCGAGGCTGCAGACGTCGAGCTTGCAGTTAGCGGGGTCCTTGTCGGAGCGAAGACGATGACGAGCTTTCTTATTCTGGCCGTAGGGGGTGACGATGGAGCGAAGACAATCAAGGAGCGTCGACGAAGATGGATCAAAGCTGTAGGGGTCGACGATGGACAGCTTGCGCTGTCAGCGGTCGGGATCCTCGTTGTTGGCGGTGGAGGAGTGCGATCTTGAGAAGAAGAGAGATCTTGAGAAGAAGAGGGTGATAAGAAAAGTAGTTGCAGAGGATGTGGTTTTTTTTATTTTAAATAGGAAGGGTAATTTTGAAATAGCTTTATTGGATAGTGGGTTTCTACAGTATTGGGGGATAGTTGCACTAAAGTTTCAGTATAAGGGTTGGGGAGCATGGGTTTTTTAGCTGGAGAGGAGGATGCATAACATTAGTTTTGGAAGTTCCTCCAAGCAATTTACTCATATTTAATAATATATATTATTATATAATATACTATATTAATTGCAGTTAATATTTTATTATAGCAATTATATTACAGTGTAAATCATTCCCTATTTGTTTTCCCGATCCGCTCCGTTGAACTTGATCTACACGTTCTTAAACCCAAACACACCAATTTTGGGGTTAATCCGTCGTGTTTTGACCCTTTGTTGAGCCATGCAAAAAGTTCTATTCATTCAAAACCGACAAAATTACGACGAGTGGATGAAGGGTCAAAACACGACGGGCTCACCCCAAAATTGGTATCTTTAGGTTTAAGAACGTGTAGATCAAGTTCAACGGAGCGGATCGGAAAAAAAAATTAGGGAATGATGTGATTTTAGGCCGCGTCCTTAGGTGAGAATCTAAGGTGTCACCTTAGAATCACTTTTCCCATAATATTATATTGAATAAAAGAATTATAATATTTGATATAGTAAATTTTTAACTTATGACTCTATTCTGATATAGTAAATTAGACATTATATTAAATATATTGTTCGTGTATTATATCAGTTATTATATATATATATCATACTATTATAATATAATATAATAATTATTAATATTAATAAAATATTATGATATAATATAATATAATATAAATACCCCAAATGGATGAAATTATTCCATTGGAACAATTATCCCACTTGGTCCCAACTTGTCCCAACCAATAACCCCCCCTA